>NC_080687.1:37839946-38464946 GCF_030445035.2 Dasypus novemcinctus
CCCAAACAATTCCTATGAGGAACTCTCCCTGATCTCCCCCAGCTCCAAGTCTGAGTTGGCTAGCCCTCTAACATGCTCCCAGAGGACATATCATAGCACTTACCATCCTCTAGGGTACACAGATACCCTGCTGTGGAACTTATCATACTGTCTGCTAGTTGCTTGATACTCATCTATGACTCCCCACTAGACCCTCAGCAAATTGAAGGCAAACATGGATTCTTCACTGGTGTATCCCATGTGCCAGAGACAGAGATGAATGAATTGAGGCAAAGAAAGAAGAAAGTAAAAAAATCTAACTCCAGAAGGAATAAGAGAGCAACTTTGACCCCTAAACAGTAACTGTTTACAACAGTGCTAGATAAAAGGATGGGCTCAGAAAGAGACAGGGTACAGGGAACACACTCAGAGTGGGATGCCCTTTCCCAACTGGAGAAAACAAAATTAGTCTCTTGTCCTCTGAAATCCATTTATTTGTCGCTACATCTAGTTTATAGTCAACCCTTCAAATGGCAATGAGTCAGTTTTATATCATGCCTTATCTGTAGAGATTTTTCAGCTCCATGAAGACAGACAATGACTGGGGCCAAAGATCTTGTTTTAACCTTCTTCATATTTTAATTATATATTAAAATATTCAAATAGACTATCTCATCATAATAGTAGTTTTCTCTTTTTAGCACCTTTTATAACTAGCTACAAATTTAAATAATAAAGAAAATCAATGACATCATCTTTACTACCTTATTAAACTTACTTTTATTAATGATGATTCACTGAAATGCCAAGAATAGGTGCAATGAAATCTTCTACAGCATATTAATGTATTAAGCATCACATCAACTTAATTCCTGCTGTAATCTTTAGCTACCAGTGAGGAAGAAAAAGTTTCTCTGGATTCTTTTTTATAAAAAGCACCTTGAAAAAGCTTTCAGATATTCAAAGATATTAATCTTGTTCTGTTCCCTTGTGTATATCTGATTTAAAGGTTAATAAGTAATTAGGAAGAACACTTATCCAAAAATCACCAATTAATATGCCATTAAAATGCTATTAATTATATTGTTGCACAAATGTCTTAGACTGGCTAATAAAAAGTTACCTAAAGCAGTTTAAATAGCTTTCATGGAGAAAGAGAAATTAATCAAAACCAGGCACTTTTACAAATTACCATTTGTGTTTGAGAGGTCAAACAAAGAAGAGGAAATGAGTGTCTCAGTTATTTAGCGTGAATAGAATCTGACAGGGTTCCGTTGTTTATTTTATATATCGTCATTATTACTAAGAAAACCTAATAAGATACTTGGCAGATTTTTAATGTGGAAGTTTGACAAATAACATTTCTTTGGTTCTTATAGTGTAAAGTAGCCTTTTATAAACTTTCCAGATATATTTTTTCTACTGGCTTCCTAAGAGACTGTGAGTGGAAAGTTATGATTCAAGTATGTTATATATTTAAATTTTGTTCTATACCTTAAATGCTAGTATTAGTCACTTATTACAAATTCACAGAATTCCAAAGTTGGAGAGTACATGATTAAACTTTTACAAGCCCTCCAAGGGCGCTGCTAGATTTAACTGGATTTAACAGTTATACAGATCCCCAAACTTACCCTGTTCTCACTATCTTATCCTGTCATCTCCTGCATGGATCAAGTACATATTTCCATACTGTATTAGAGCTAAGCTGTGCAGCTTCCTAGTGTTTGATAAAGGTTTTAACTCTGTAAGTTGCAGCTCGATACCATTTTGATACATAACAAACTATAATGGGAATACTTGTCATCAATGAAATGAACCAAATGTGGTGCTGGGGACTATACAATCAACTCAGATACAAAGTAATGATTTTCCAATGCATCACAGATATTTACTGGTTGCTAGGCTGACACTGGGGAAAACTTCTATTGCTAAGCTAGGATTGGCCATTTTAGTAATTAGTTCTGCATAGTACTACTGTCTTTCTGTATTTTTGGTACAGAGAAGACCTGAAAGGGGGTTTGGTTCAATGAACATTTCTAGGTTTGCATCTATTTGGGCTCCTTCTGAGATGGGACCTTATATACCCAAATGCATGTTTAGATATTTCTTCCTCTCACTGAACAAAGACCTGTCTTCCCACAGACCTCATACTTTGGCCCCAGTTCTTTGCATAGAGCAAGTTTACTTCTTCAACATGTCAACTCCAAATCTTTCTTTCTCTAGAGTAAACACATCCAGTTCATTCAATCATTCCCGTATCTCATATCCTTTGCTCTCTCCTGCCAATGACACCATAATATTTCGATATGGTAACAATTGGAACTGGTTGTTGTGTTTTATAAGGTTATGGTTAGGCTGTTGTATTGTTGGACACTGCAATTAAAATTGGCAAGGAATAAGAAGTTAAAGGGTGTAAAGCAGGTGCTGATCTTTTTTATTCTGATTTGGAAAATGCTATCTGTGAGATACCATAGTTTTGTGCCTTATTGGAACCTTGGGAGACAAATGGAAACTTTAAGTAAGACCTTCAGGGATACTTAATAGATTTATGTAACATAAGAAAAAACATTTTCAGAGTGTCTGATGAGATCATTTAAAATAACGTCTTCTAAATTTGGCTGTGCATCTGAATCACCAAAGAGCTTCTAAAAAGATTCCTGGGAGTCATACACAGACCTACTGAAAAGGTGCCTTCAGAAGTTCTGGAGGGAAAAGCGTTTGGGAGCGACTGATAACAAGGCCACAACATGAATCTCTGTATTTCCTTTCAGTAGCCCATTAAACTCTCTTCCATGGCTTTTTTTTTTTTGGCTGGCCATTCCAGCCAACACCTCTCTTTTCTCAAAAAGTTTCTTGTGCTAATAATTTGTACCAAATACTTTAGTAATTAATTGTTAATTTTGCGTGACTTTCGTCTCCTCACTTTATAAAATCCCTAAGAACAAGAACTAAAGCTTACATTTCCCTGACTCTTCCAGGTAATATGGGACAATATAGGACAGTGAGCCCTTGATTGTTTGCTGAAGGGTTTTGGAAGGAGTGGGAGAAGAAGGTAAAGACAAAAGTGAGACAGATAGGAGATTCTAGCCAGAAATGTGTGAGATTAAGAAAGAGACCAAATATGTAGTTTTCTTTTGCAGGAAGTTTCTTCTGCATTTCTTCATAGCCTGCTACCAGGTGTAAGTGAGAGAGTTAATACTGGATGCTTACTCTCCCACCTCCTTTCCCCCCCATTCCTCCCGCACCCCCACCATTAAACCTGATCCTTGGATATGGGCTAGAAGGTAATTCACAATACAGTATTAGGTAAATATGGTCTGTACCTCAATTCATTCCTATATTTCTAGCCCACTTAAAGACACCCGAGGTAAATTTAATTCTATTCCTTTCGGTGCAATGCTTTCACCCAACAAAGTAAAGCCTATAATGAAGGTAGTAACCTAAATAGTAGGCCCCTGAAAAAATTTTCCAAAAAAGGATGGTGAACCTTAGATAGTTACATGGACTTCCTTTATGTCAAAGACACATAAGGTTTGAAAATTAGTTGAAATTAAAATGAAATTCTAAGAAATGATGCTTACAGATATAAAGAAAAAGATGTAATAAAGTTGAAAATAAAAGAATGCTAAAACATACATTGGGAAAGCATAAGGAAAAAACACCAGAGATGGTACACTTCTGTTTTGGTATAAATTGGACAAAAAAGTTTAATCGAATATAGTAGAAGATAGAATCTTAATGCTGCCATGAGGGTCATGAAACTTTAAGCACAGAATAATATAACATCATTCTATGTAAAAGCAAATATTGTTAGAAATATGAGGAAACACATGAGTAGCATTAAAATGCAATACATTATTATAAATCTCTGTTAGATCAAAGAGACAAAAAATAATTAAGAACATGGAACACTTGAATTATTTATGAGTATATATCTATTCATTGATATAATCCTTTAGCATAAGAATAAGACATGCATCTTTTCAAGTATCATGTACTATTTACAATCATTGATCATAATCTTGACCATGAATTATTTCAGCACATTTCTGAAGTAAAAATCACACAACTTCATTATCTTAATAATAAAATATTACTAGAAATTAATATTGTAACTGTAGAAGAATAAAACACCCCAAATTACTTGGCTACTTTAGAAACAGCATAAATAACAGTTAAGCAAAGAAAACTAGAAAATAACAAACATGAGAACATTATTTAACAAAAATTGAAGGGATACAGCCAAAGCTGTTTTGTTTAAGAGATTCATAGCCCTAAATGCTTTTACAAGACAATTATGAGAATTGAAATAACCATTCTATTCAAGAATTTAGAAAAACAAAACAAATTAAGTAAAGCTGGAGAAAGAAAACAATAAAGCTAAAAGTAAAAATAAAAAGCATAAAAGGGAGAAAAAAATGCTATTGTAAAATTGATATATAAGAGGAAGAACAGTTATCTTCCAAATAAAACAGACAAACCTCTAGCAAATTTAACTGTGGAAAAACTAGAAAAAAAAATCAACTTGTATAATAACTATTTAACTACATACTGAGAGAAGATTAAAATTTATAACAGAGTAACATAAATCATTTTACAAGATACAATTGAAAATCATGATGAAATAAACAGTTCTCTGAAAAAAAGTAAGCCATCAAGATGAACATAATGAAAATAAGAATATCTATAGGGACAAACTGAGAAGAAATTGAAATCCTTATCATGGAGTTATTTGTTTCAAGTAGAGATTTTAGAAATTTATGAGATATGGAGCTTTCTGAGAGAGGAATTCAGCTCTTAAGCAATAGTTTCTACAATATAACTTAAAAAGTAGGAGTTAATGTCCATGTAAGACTTTTCTACATGGAGATTGAAAGGAAATTGGCATCAGAGTAGCTCAGGCAGGGTACAGCTCTCTTGAAAAGTAGGGGAGAAAGCATAGAAGTCATCTGAGGAAGCTGCTTTAGGGACCTACAGACTGGGTCCAGAAAGGACTGAGGATGGGGAGACAAAGAGGCCAAAGGGAAAATCATGAGTTGATGTCCCCACAGCTAGGAATGTCACCCATCCCCCAACCCCAAGACAAAAAAGCCTTGGTAATATGAGATGAGTGACCAATGGAGAGGAGAAAGGATATATTCATTGCTGGGAAGAGGGAGAGTGCAGTTAAAAGCTGACTGTGATTTCTCTTTGGTGAATGTAACCACCATAAGTCAGTTTTGAATTTCTGGTTCAGAAGAGTTAATTAGTGGAAAGTGAAGGATTCAGCTCCTTGGAAGGTTTCCCAAAGAGTGCTGTCTGCTGGCCGGATGGAAAAGTAAAGGAAGACAAGGTTTGTCTCCCCTCTTTCTTTCTCAGGCAATGTAGATCTGGTCTATGCCCCATTAGCAGCTCCCTGCCTCTGTTTTGATAATTTAAACAGGGCAATCTTAAAGTTTTAGAAAAATGTAAACCAAAAATCAAAGAAGAGGTGCAACTAAAACCACTAGACAAGAGAGAGACCTTGACCAACAGAGTAACATCATCGACATAATCAAATACCTAGATATGAACAAAAGATAACAAGCCATACTAAGAAACATGAAGACATGACCCAGCCCAAAGATCAAGCCAAGAATCCAGATGAAACACAGGACTTAAGACAACTAATGAATGATGTTGAAAAAAACTCATTTATCACTTTAAGAATATGAAGGAAAATATGACTAGAGACAAAGGATATTAAGATAACATTGTGTGTACATAAAGAACAATTTGAAAGTCTGCAAAGAAAAAGTTCCAGAGCTTATGGAAATGAAAGACACAATGGATGTGATTAAAAATATATTGGAGGCATATAACATCAGATTTGAAATGAAGAATGAGTAAGTAAAATTGAGGACAGAACATCTGAACTTAAAAGGTTAGAAGAGACAAGAAAAACAATGTAAAAAATTAAACAGAGTCTCAGAGAAATGAGTGATAACATGAAACTCACAAACATACAAACTACAGTGTCCCAGAAAGAGAAGAGAATGAAGAGGGGTAGAAAGAATATTTAAGGAAATATTGACCAAACATTTTCCAACCCCTGTGAAAGACATGAATATCAATATTTAAGAATGACAACGTATGCCAAATAGAATAAATCTGAATAGACCTACTCCAAGACATCTACTATTAATAATGTCAAATGCCAAAGATAAAGAGAGGATTCTAAGAGAAGCAACAGGAGCCTCAATAAGGCTTGCAAGGGAGCCTCAATAAGGCTAAGTGCTGATCTACCATCAGGAACCATAGAAGTGAGAAGGCAGTGGTATGATATAGGTAAGGTACTGAAAGAGAAAAATTGACAGCCAAGAATTCTTTATCCAGCAGAACTATCCTTCAGAAATGAATGTAAGTTTAAAGTCTTAGCAGACAAACAAAAACTGTGAGTTTGTTACCAAGAGACCAGATCTATAAGAGACAATAAAGGGTGTATTACAGCCTGAAAACAAAAGACAAGGGTGAGAAGCCTAAAGAAGAGTGTATAAATGAAGATTATAGGTAAGAGAAACCGAAAGGGTTGAAAGACAGACATTAGTAAGATACAAAAACAGAAAGTCAGGGATAAAATTGACAGAGTAATCAACACATTTACAGTAGTAACACTAAATGTTAATGGATTAAACTCCCCAATCAAAAGACACAGACAATAGAATAGATTAAAAAAACAAACAAAAGAAAACATAAGCTATGTATTTGTTGTCTACAAGAGATTCACCTTAGATGCAAGGACATAATCAGTGTGAAAGTGAAAGTTTGGAAGAAGATTTCAATCATTTAAAGAAGATTTAACACCAATCTTGCTCAAACTCTTTAAAAAATGTGAACAGGAAGGAATGATACCATACTCATTCTATGAAGCCAATGTCACCCTAATACCAAAGCCAAAAAAGATATTATGAAAAAAAAAAAAGAAAATGGCACACCAATTTCTTTAATGTATATAGATGCAAACCTTCTCAAAAAGTTTTACTACTCCAGCAAATAATAAAAATTGAGCTGGAGGAGTGATACCAACATTAGATAAAATAGATTTTAAATTCAAAACTGTTATAAGAAATGACAAAGGTCACTATATATTGATAAAAGGGAAAATTCACCTAGAGAAAATAACAAAAATAAATATTTATGCATCTAACCTGGGTACCCCAAAATACATGAAACATACACTCTCAAAACTGAAGGGAGAAATAGACATCTTTACAATAATAGTTGGAGACTTTAACATACCAATCTCAGCATTGGCTAGAACATCTGGACAGAGAATAAATAAGAAAACTGAGAGCTTGAATAATATGATACATGAACTAAACCTATTAGACATGTATAGAACATTATATCCCCAAAACAGCAGGATATACATTCTTCTCAGGTGTTCATGGATCTTTCTCCAGGATAGAACATATGTTGGGACATAAGTCAGATCTCAGTAAATTTAAAAACATTAAAATTATACAAAGCACTCTCTCTGATCGTAATGGAATAAGATTGGAAATTAATAACAGGTGGTAAAAGGGAAAACTCACAAAGATATGGAGATTAAACAATACACTGAAATAATCAGTGGGTCAAAGTTTCCCACTGAGATAGGGGACAAGACAAGGATGCCCACTCTCTCCCCTGTCACTCAATATTGTGCTAAAAGTCTAGCTAGAGCAATTAGGCAAGAAAAACAATTAAAAGGCACTCAATTAGGAGAGGAAGAAGTAAAACTTTTGCTATTCACTGATGATATGATCCTGTTCTTTAAAAACCCCTCAAAATTCATAATGAAACTACTAGAACTAATAGACTATTTCAGCAAAGTGGTGGGACACAAGATTAATACACAAAAATCAATAGCACTTCTATCCACTACTAATGAGCAATCTGAAGAGGAAGTTTAAAAAAATCCATTTACAATAGCAAATAAAAAAATCAAATATTTAGGAATACGCTTCACCAAAGATTAAAGAACCTGTATTCAGAAAACTATAAAACACTGCTAAAAGAAACCAAAGATGATCTAAATAAATGGAACAATATTCCATGATCATGGGTAGGGAGACTAAATATCATTAGCTGCCAATTTTTCCCAAACTAATCTATAGTTTTATGTAATCCCAATATAAATTCCATCAGCCTTCTTGGTAGAATTGGAAAAACCAATTATCAAATTTATCTGGAAGGGTAAGAGCCCTTGGATAGTAAAAATAACTTTAAAAAGAAGAATGAAGTTGGAGGACTCTCACTTCCAGACTTTATAGAAGATAATCTAACTACAGTGGTAAAAGAAGCATGGTACTGACATAAAGATAGACAGATTGACCAATGGAATCAAAGGAAGAGTTCAGAAATAGACTCCCACATCTAAGCTAAATATAGAACAGTCATATGATCTGGCAGTCCTGCTACTAGGAATATATTCAGAAGAAATGAATGCAAGGTACACAGAAATTTGCAACCAATGTTCATAGAGGCATTATTTCCAATTGCTAAAAGATGGAAACAACCTTAATGTCCATCAATGGACGAATGGATAAACAAAGTATGGTATATACATATGATGGAAATCTATTCAGTCATAAGAAGAAATGAATTGGGAAAGCACATGACAACATGGAGGAATCTTGAGGACATTATGTTGAGTGAAATAAGCCAGACACAAAAGAAAGAATATTGTATGGTCTCACTGATATGAACCGAATACAATGAGTAGACTTATGGAGTTGGACTATGGAGTGTAGGTTTGTGGGAGATGGAGTGTAGGTTGAGAACAGGGAGCTGATGCTAAATATATGTAAGATGTTTAAAAAGGTCAATTGTATATATGTGTTAATGAATGGAGTTGATGGTAGCATATTATAATGAGCGTAACAAATACTGTTGATTTATGGATACGATTGTGGCTGAAAGGGAGAGGTTAATGTTAGTTGGAGGACAGCTGGAGGATAATATAGGGAATGTGTAATAGTGATTTTGGCAGTACATGAGGATTGTAGTTAATATAAATACAGGAATATTCTTTACTACAAGGTGTTATGTACATGGTGATACATGGGAAAATTAATGTAATGTATAGGCTATAGTTAACAATAATATTGTAATACTTTTGTAGCAAAAGTTAAGAAGGTACTATATCAATGCTAAAGGTCAAAAAATAATATGGGGTTGAGGTTTAGTTTTATGAGATCTGAATATGATTAAGCATTGTTTTTTCTCTTTTGCGTTTTCTTCATTAACAAGGAGACCTTGATCATGTCATTTAACCAATCTATGCTCATCTGTGTATCTTTCAGAACAATGGAGGAACAAATGAATTTGTTTTTAGGATTAGATGAGATAAAAGTGCCTGTCCTTGTCTTGTCCCCAGTCTCGGGGAAATTTTTTGTGGAGTAATGCTTCTATAACTTGTTGAGTTGCCTCTTGTCTGTTATTTTTTGACTTTGAAATAAAGTTTGAATAAAAGTGGAAAAAGGACTATTTTAGGTTTTCTATTTAAGAATGAAATTGACAATAAAAAATAGTTTTGGAAAACAAATTAGAAGTTTCCATTTAAAATGCCTAAAAAAATGTTAATGAGATTCAGGCCAATCTCAAGATTTGACCAAAGGAAAAGAACAAAGATTAAAGGAACTTTTAGTGCACAAAATAAATTTAGAAGAATTTTCTATCAGTCTGATTTTACATAGCTGCAAGTCCCCTCAGATAATAAACCAAGTTCTCCTTTCAACTCTGGTTTACACCTATCTCCTGAGTTATTATGAGAGAATTGTGTTAGAAAACATCAAGAATAAAATGATCTCCAGGATAAAGAGGACCAAGAGAGATGCATGCTCAAGAGGAAAAGGGTCAGTTCCCTCTTCAATCAGTTCTTGATGCCATAAACATATAGAACAAGTGTAGCATATTAATTCACCCTTTCAATAATCTGTCATGATACATCTTTTCTAATACGTCTACCACCAAAATATATTATAAATCTATACACTTTTCTATATCTCTGCTGCCACCACCCATTTGAGTCCATTATTTTGGACTATGCAAAGGCTCTCTAACTAATCTCCCCATTCCTGCTGCGACCCTGACTACAGGCAGGCAGCAGAGCCTTCTCACAAGACAAATCAGAGCATGCCATCCCCTTGCTTAAATGTTACTTCTCAGCATCAAATTCAAAGTGCCACCTGTGGCCTATACACTTTCTCTCTTAATTTCCCCTGATGGACCCTGCTCTAGTCACACTGCCCACCTGTTTCCAACTGGCCAAGGGTTTTCATGTCAAGGCTTAGAGCTTTTTTTTTTCTTCTGTTTCTAGGAAGTTCTCTCTTCACACAGCTCTCTCCTTGTTCTTCAGGTCTCAGCTTCGATAGGAACTCCTTGAAGAAAGCACCTCAGGACACATTTTCTATATAAATTCTTCCCAAATGCATATTGTTTTCTATCTTAGTACCTTATTCATTTCCTTTCTAGTGCTTCTCTCTGTTTGCAAGTAACTCAGTTTTTTGGAAGGGGAGAAGTTGTTTCTCTAGGTTTGTTTTTTTGTTACTCCCGTTAGACTGAAAACACCATGAGATAAGAAACTTACCTGTTTTTAGCCTTGCTTATTTCTAGTGTCTGGCCCAATACCTGTCACAAATGTGGACACTCAGTTGAAGTTTTTCAAATGAATCTCTCTTGATAAGCTGTGATTATTTTTATTATTTGTTTACTTTGTTATTGTTGTTTCCCTCACTAGACTGTAAGTTCCATGAAAACAAGGTCCCTGTCTCTTGTTTAGGCACTGGATATAGTGCCTGGCACTTAGTAGCAGCTCAATAACTTTTTGTAGAATGAATAAATGAGTAAATATTTCTGGAAGTTCTCCAGAAGATAAAATGTCTTTTTCCTTAGCTTTATATACTGCTCAGAAAGTACTGAACCTATTAGTATACTTCATTATATTTTCTATCTCAAAAATATTTTCTAGCTATCACAACCCCTGTTAAGAACTGAGTATCCCGTGGGAATATAAAAGAGAGGCTATGTGAATTAAATTTCTCAAATGAGGGCTGGTGCTGATTAATTTTAGATCCTGAGCAACTGGGTCAGTGCATACTTCCATGGCAGGTGTGGAAATGATATCCTTAGTGTCATTATTAATAATTTTACTAATGGCTGGGAACACTTGAAATATTCTTTGGAACAAGAGTTGAGATGTAGACCAGATTGGCACTCAAAAAATGTCCATATATAGTCTATTCTACTTTTCAACAAATACTTTTTTATATTAACGTTGATTATAATGTACCTTATCACCCCCATCACTTATTCTGGTAACAATTATAAGCAATATTTTTTTAAGAATAAGAAATGAAGCAGTAAGATGATAGCAATTTAAATAACTATGAAGATGTTTAAGGTTGAGTCTAGTCATTTTGTTTTGCTCCTGGATTTTCCTTTCCCTCTTCCCCTGGCAATATCTCATCTTCCATGGGTCTTAATATTTATTAAGGGTATAAGAAAATGGGGATATCAGTCATATCCCTAAAATGCTAGTTGGCCAGGCAAGGCGACTAGCTAAGCGTGAAACAAATAATATGTCAAGATCTACTCACTTCCTCACTCCAAAAGGTCAGTGTAAAGGGAATGGGCTTATCCTTACATTTGCCAGTTTTATTATTCTTGGCTGTGACAGTGCTAAGAGTAATACATACTATAATATAATCCCTAAACCAGAGGAATTTGAATCAAACCAACCAGAAAGAATAGGGTATTTAGTATAGGCAGGGTCAGTTCATAGGAAAATAATAAAATTGGTGAAGCTCATTGTAGGTGCAGATCCCCCAGAACAGCCCTGGGTTCCCCACCCCAGGGGACCAGCCTCCTCCAGCGGTTCATCATGGCACTGCCCACCCTCCTGCCCTCGGTCTCTTGGGGACTTGCTCCTGCACTGCTGAAACACACATATTCTATGTCTTAAGGTCTCAGGCCAGGCTCTTTCTTTTTTTCTCCTTCAAAATGAAAATCAGCTTAGTTGGTGGAGCAATCTGTGCTAAACTGCTAACAGAAAAAGGCTTGAAGAAGTTCTTGTACTCTCTCAGATAACATGTGGATTTTCTTACTGCATGGATGACTCAAAGGAGTAACTCTGATGCTGGGGACTTCAGGCCAAATAGTATGGACAGTGGGTTCCTACCTTTGATTTTTATGGAGCAGTAACAGTTAATAAGAAGAGTGGGAAATGGACACAAAATTGTCTGCTTTTTATTTTGCTACCTGAAGACATTAAGAAAAAAGAAAAACTCATCTATTAAGAAAATCATTTTCTAAAAGGAAGAAAGATAATAATCAGAAAAAAGGAAGGAAACAATCTTGGAATTTAAAAAAGCCTTTAAATTTAATAAACTTAACTTCATGGAAAAACTTATTTCAGTTTCCTTCTTTTACAGGAGACTGTTGAAAACTTGGTCAAACACAGCATCAGTCTAAAGCCTGGCATTTGAGAACTGCTGAGTTGACCACAGTGGTCCAACAAGTCACTCCATGAATTTTAACAGTTCTTAGGTTACACCGCAGGGGCAAGTCTTCATGTGACCTGTAAGGACAGCTATAAAAATGAACATGACCCATAAACACCTTCTGAGTTGTATATCACTCAGGGTTCTCTCTCCAGTCTGAAATCCATAGGGTAGTCTAGCATGCTAGAAACTCAGGCAGGAGTTGATGCTGTGGTCTTAAGACAATTTCTTCTTCTCAGGGAAACCTGTCATGGTCCTTCAAATGACTAGATGAGGCCTACCCACATTAACAAGGCTGATCTACTGTACTTAAAGTAAACTGATTGTAGATGTCAACCACATCTTCAAAACACCCTCACAGAAACACCTAAATATGTTTGATCAAATAATTGAATTCTATAGCCTAGCCAATTTGACACATAAATTAGCCATCACAATTGTAAACCAGCCATACTGTACAAAAAAAAAAAAAATCTCTAACCTTTTTTTCTCCATCTGTATATTAATAGAAGAAATAAGTAATAGGTAGCCAGAAAAGTGCTTTGAAGTGTGTTGGAAGAGTTATATCTAAAAGATTTGGATTTAAGGATATCCTTAATCACTTGAAAATACGATTGAACACCCAACAGATGCCAGGCACAAGGATACGGCAGGGGAATCCTTGCCCTACAGCCTTAGATTCTATTGGAGGAGAGAGATGAAGAAGAGATATGTAGATAGATAATCTCATTTAAGACTAGGTTCTGGGAGTGCTTTTGGGGATAGATATGTGACATCTGAGCAAAGACCTGACTAAAGTGAGGAAGTGAGCCCTGTGGTTACCTGGGGGAAGAGCATTGCAGGTGGAAGGGACAGCAAGACAAAGGGGCCACTGTGGTAGAAGCATGATGAGTGAAGGGGAGAGTGGGAGGTTTCTGGGCCGAGAAATGCAGCAGAGGCCCAGATCAGATAGGGCCTTAAGGGTCTTTGGATTTTATCAGTGTAACAGAAATCTATCGGAGGATTTTGAACCAAGGAGTGGCATGCTATGAGTTTTAATTGGATCACTCTGCCTGCTGAGGAGGGAGGGACAAAAGTGAGAGCTTTTATAGACCATTGTAACGGTCCATGTGAGACATGATGGTGGTTTAAACCAGGGTGGTTGAGATAGAATTGCTGAAAAGTGCTCAGATTTAGAATATATTTTGAAGGCAGAAAGCATAGGACTTACTGACGGACTGGATATGGCAATGTGATAAGAATTAAGCAGGATTTCAAGATTTTGATCTGATTAACTGAATGAATGATACCATCTACTGAGAATGGGTATACTAGGGAGCAGCTGACTGAAGGGGAATTAAGACATATTAAATTTGAGATGTCATTTAAATATCTAAGTAGAGATGTCAAGTAGACAACTGAATGCAAGATTCTAGACTTGATAGGAGAGATCAGGGATGGAGACACACATTGAGAAATGTTCAGTGCATAGAAAATGTTCACGGTTACTGGATTGGGGAAATCACCAGGGAGTCCTGTTTTCTGGTATATGGACCAGCAAGAACGATAGCACTGAGGCCAGAAACTGTTTGGTGAGTTCTCAGAAGAATAAGGAGTCCACTGTGGGTGGGAAGAGAGAGAGAGACTTTCAAGGACTGAGCCTAGAGGGACTCCAGCCCTGAGAGGTAAGGAGGAGAAGGAAGATTCAGGAAAGGAGACAGAGAAGGGGTAGCCAGTGAGGTAAGGGGAGTTTATAAATTTACTCTGCCCTCACTTATAAATTTACTCTGCCCTCACTTCTCTCTATTGATGGAAGAAGTGACACATGCTGCTGTATTTCCAGTGTTTACTGATCAATATTCATTTATCTGTTTATTTCAGAGGTTAAATGTGACCGCAGGTTAGATCTGTCCCGCAGATCTTTTTTTAGTTTGGCCTGCAGTGTTTAAAATCTTTTGATTGGTTGCTAAGATTTAGAAGCTGGGAAACGTCATGTCAGCATTTGAATCCTTGGTTCTTCTTTAAAAATAACCTGGATCACCCATAAGGCAGGTAGCGGGGTCTGCTGCTGAGTGGCGGCTGCCAGGAATAGAAAGATTTTGTGCTCCTCAGTTTGCAGCAGGCTCCAGCATTCCCTTTCTCTCTCCAACACTGAGAGCCGAGTCCCTCATTCATATTACCTGCCTGGTTCCTGCAGTTTTGAGTTTGTACCTCTCATTTAATTCAAGAGGGGATGAATGAAGGAATGAATGATTGAACGAGGAATCAAGTATTTACTGGTGAGGAACCTGGAGCCCAGAGAGATGAGATGACCTGAGGTTACCTGTGGTAAAGCCAGAGCTCAGATATAGATTCCCAAGCCCATGTTTTTTTCTTTTAGTTCTTTGCTTCCTATTAAGTCATTGCATTAAAAATCTCTCAAATAAAACTAAAAAGTTTGACTGAAAAAAAAAATGGATTACCGACAAAATTAGTACTATTTCAATTTTTAGAAAAATAGATTAGATAAATCCTCTAACATAATTATATTTCATTTTCCTTCAGCTTCAGTGAGAAATGGTTTAATAGGAACTGTATGCTAAACTAACAAAACTTAGCTTCACTGCCCAAGTCAACGTAAATAACAAACTAATTATTAGAGAATATAATTAAAAATATATATATATAAGTTAAAATTATATTTCGCCCCATTCGTTTTTAAGGAAAAATAAGTTTTGCCAGTGTTCTGCATGAATTTTTTTTTCTTCCATGAATTATTTTTAATCTACTCTTGCACATTATCACCACAGAATGTTATAATTATAGAATGCCAGTTTATCCTCATTCCTTCTTCTACTCAGCACCAAAAATTCTTTGGAGTTTTTAAGCCATCTCTCGCTTGCCAACTCCAGTGATGGCTAGTGGTTATTCCTGGCATTGTGTAGAGATAGATTCTGAAATCTAATTTTGGCTCATTACATTATACAATGATTCATTTATGATGTTTTCCATGTTTAAAGATGATCTTGTCTAACTTTGCATTGTAAACTGGACCAGGATGCGGGCATCTTGCTAGTGGAAGCTGTATCTCTAGGAAAGTGGCATCACGATGCCAGGTATGTGCTATGCCTAAGTTAGTAAGACAGACATTACTCCTTGAGAATCCTCATTCCTTTATTCACGAAAGGGAATGAAACAGATTCAACCTGCTCTTAAGATAGGGAGTAACAGGCCTCCTCTTGTTTTGAAAGTTAAATGTATCTCCTGACTTAGCATAGAATATCTTGCTAGTAGGATTCAGTGCTAATCTTGCCTGTAAGAAAATTTGTGAAAACCTCTGGCTTTCTTGTGCCCACTTTTATGGTTCAGATTTCTCCTAAGATTAGGATTTCTTAATCTGTATTCCCAGTAGATAGTTTTTGTGGCAAACAGGAAACCCATGAGGTCTTGAAATTGCAATAGAGTGTAAGTATGGGCACTTTTCTGGGTGAATATTCTATAGATTCTATAGATTCTATATAATTCTTAAAGATCAGACTAAGGCATTGTGCCTAGAGAACCAGGCATGGCTTCGAGTGGGGTCATGGTGAAGAATTTGCATTCAGATATTTTGAAGTGGTTACAATGGGCCATTCAGGTGGGAATGTTCAGTAGGCAGGTGAAGTCATAAAGTTGACAAGGAAGTGGCCTACACCCAGATTTGGGTTCTGTTGGCACAGAGATAGGAATTGAATCATGAATGCAGATAAACTCTCAGCTTCTCATTGCACTTGAAATAGAAAAGGTCAATATTGAGTCTCAGAAAGGATCCATGATGACAGAGTAAGGGGAGGTAGAGATGACATTAGAGATAAAATAGGAAAGTTAGAGTGGTAGGAGAACTAGAGAAACACCATAGGGGGGAAACATAGCAGGAGAGAATTCCAAGGTGAGGTTGTTCAGGCCGGTGCAATGAACCAGAGCTCATAAAGAAAATGGTGAAGAGTGATTCAAAGAAGCTTGGGCATCTGGGGGTCATTAATAATCATCAATACATCCATGTTGAAAAGTTGTAGGGATTCCTTTGTTAACTTATACATTATCTGAGTGTTAGTTATTGAATTTCTACCACATACCAGATGCTATCCTGGGGTACAAAATGACTAAGACACAGCTATTAATCTTGGAAACTTACAAGTTCATACTGGGAAATGAACCTACAAGAGTAAACTTATATGGAGGTCTGTATAGGGACTGGGGAGGGCATGATAGAGGAAGTGGTTATTTTCTATGGGAAGGGCAGAAGCCAGATGCTAGGAAAATGGTCCTCTTTTAGAGAAAGTAAAATGGTGGGGTTCAAGAATCCTTAAAGCATGAACTTCTCCTACGCACAATTAAATCCTAAAGCCTATTTGTACATTTCAGAATCACGTGTACACACATACCAACATCTTGGACAAAAACTATTTTAGTTACAGAGATCTCGTAAGTGATGGTATAATATTTGTATACAGATATAAACAAAAGTAAATACAACATGTACTTCCTATCTCTTGTACTTTCTCTCTTTTAAAAAAATATTTACATTTCTAGTACCTAAACACATTTATTCCTGGGGACTTCTATTTTAGATTTTTTAAATTTGCATTTCAATATGCTAAACTTGTTAACCATGAATATTATTAAACAATTAGGAATTTTTGGAATTAACTACATCATTGATTTATTCTGAAAGAGGAGGAGGCAATAGATAGGACTGGCTTTTGGGTTACACTTACCTGAAGTCAAGCCCCTTTTCTATCATTGACAGATTTGGTAGTTACAAGTGAGTTACTAAAGTTTTTGAACCTGTATGCACATCTGTAAAACTGATTTAATAACATGCACCTTACAGAGTTGTTGGAATAAACAGATAAGGCATAAAAAATGCCTAATGTATATAGTAGGCTTTACACTACTACAATGATTACTATGAATAATTTTTTAAAATCATCTATTATATTTACAAACCAGGCCAAAATTGAACATGTAATTTAGAAAATTCTGAAACAATTTCTGCAAGGAATTAGCCTCTATGTAAGAGTCCAGGAAAAATTCAAGAACACAAAGTTAAACGCAAGACCAAATACATTTTTGGTAGCTTTTATGATATGTTTTTAAGAACTGTTTAAAATGTCCACATATCTACCACTTTTCATTGTAACACTGGAATCCATACATATGAAGACTAAAATTTTATTTGCCACCAGCCAAATTATAGCCAGTGTCCTATAGGCAAATAAGCAAAACCTATTTTTGTTTACATCTTTGAAATTTAGAATGGGAAAGTATAAAAAGCAGCTTCTCTTCATCAGTTACCACTTGAATATCCTTCAGAGAAAAATCAAATGATTTACTTGTCAAATTTGCAATGTTGGATTATACTTCCAGAGTTATACCTGTGTCTTGTAATTTCTTCACAGAGCTCTCTGATCTTGACATCTATTGAGATATTGAGAACAGGGCCACAGCTCATAGCGGCAGAGGTTGCATACTCCACAACTCCAGGGGATGCTGATCACGTAAGACTATGATGAGAAAGGCACCCCTGGTGTGCAGTGTATGACCTGTACAAGTTTAGGTGGCAAACCTAAAAGGCTTGATTACTTTCCTGATAAACACGCTTTATCATTCGACAAATATTTATTGAGCATCTACTATGTACAAGACACTGCTCTAGATACTGCATGTATAATAGTGAACAAAACAGACAAAATCTCTATCAACATGGAGCTTGCATTCTAGGAAGCTGGAGGAGGATGACAGCTAATTAATAAAAGCTAGGGATAACAGTAGAGTAAGATGAGGAGGAAATGGGGTCCTGGTGATGGAATGATTACTACTTAAATAAGGTGGGTAGGAAGCCTTCACTAATAAATTAGTAATTAAAAATATTAATTTTTAAACAGAAGCCTGAAGACCAAAGGGCAAGAGCAAAAGCCCTAAGGCTGAAACACGCTGGGCCAATTCAGGGGACAGCAAGGAGTGGATTAGATGAAAGGAGAGTGGTAGAAATGAAGTCAGAGGGGTTGGAGTGGGAAGCAGACTCACAGGTTCCAGAAGGCCATTCTAAGGATCAGCCAGGGTGAGATGGGAAACCGCTTGAAGATCTTGAACAGAAAAGGATCATTCTCTCTTTGAACTAATTGTTGTTCAAAAGATTATATAAGGTCTACAAAGATCTTCCCAAATACTCTAGAAGTGTTTTTACCAAAATCAGCAATATAATTTTAAAAATAGCTTTCTTTTTTAAAAGTTTAAATTCAAATGCTTGAGCTAATATATTAAATACTTCATGAAAGTGGTGAATAAAGAAACCTTTAATCTTAATAAGGAATAAAGGTAATTCATTCCTTCTTAAATGGCTTCAATTTGCACAACAGTCCAGATATTATTCCTATCAGTTACAGGGAAAAGAACCTGTAAAGAAAAATCTCAAACATCCCACCTGTAAGCGGAAATATTTTATGGATTATTGAGGTATTAGAGAAGGGTCAGAGCCTTTGCTACAGGGAAGATAGTTGCTTATGAAACAATTGCTTTTTCTCGTTAACCTAACTTGTGGAAAGTAGTGTTCTAGAATGTGCTACTGCCTTCCTGAAAATATTTTTAAAACGTCCATTGTTTGTAATAAAACTATAACAACAACAACAAAATCAGGTGCTTGCATACCTAATGGTCTCACATAAAATGCAACATGGGCACAGTTGGGAATAACGTACAAAGGTCACTGTAAGAACTCTGCTATACTTTCTGAAACATCTTCTATTAAAGTATTTATGTATGTACAACTCTGTCCAAAGACCTCAGCAATTCTCTTTCTAAACACCCACAATTTGTTTAGTATGTACATATTGAAAGCTTGTTCATGTATACAAATAACAAAATCAGTGCTGCCTTAGGTTCACAATTGACTTTTCCCTATTTTAAGAGGCCACCAAGAATTCCTTTCACAGTAAAAAATACAAATAAATAGCTCACATTGTTTTCAGAAAAGAAAATCTTGTTATAAATAATGACAATCAAAATTTTGTCTGCTCCAGACCTGATTTCTTTTAATTTCAGGACTAATTTGCATGACTGAGATACACACAGTAGTTCTTAAGATGTGGGCATGCCTTACCTTTAATGGTGATCGTCAAAATCAAGAGATCAACCATGATAACTTACTCTATTATGAAGGGAAAGAAATGAACATTGCTAGTTCCTAATATGTCTGGCCCTGTGCAAGCATCTAGCAGATCTTAAGTCATTTAGTCCATGCAATAACTTATGAAGTAGGAATTATTATATCGATTTTATATAAACAGAAACTGAGGACAGGGGAGGTAAAATAACATGTCTCAAATTATAGTTAACATGTGTCCCAGCCAGGATTTATTCAAGTCCAGGTCTGTCTGACTTCAAAGTCTTTGTCTTTTCTCTCTACTACTGCATGCAACACTATACATCTACATACATATGTGTGTACATATATATGTAATAAAGTAAACAGTTTCATCATCATCATCATCTTTTTCCTCTGTAGTTACTATTTTAGACAGCTTTTTATTTGTCAGTCTCTGTTTTAAGGGCTTTGGCATTATTATTTTTAATCCTTGCATTTGCTGGGCGCTATGCATACGTTAGACAATTTCACTGATGACAAACAACTGTCATATACAGAAAAGGGAAATTATAAATAACTCACCCAAAGCTAGTAGGTTGTTGAGCACGTATTTAGACTCAGGTCTGTCTGACAACAATACCTTTGAGCTCTTTTCACATATTTTTAGTTTGACAATTTAAAAATACATAACACCATAAGTTAAATAAACTGAAATTTTACATTTCTAAAAGTAAACTGATAACTTGAGGTATTAATGTAACTGTGTAAACACTTGAAAATTCTTCCTTTAGATACTCCCGAGAGTGATTTTTTTAAAACTCCTTTTTATTTGAATAGTGTTAAATATTCTCATGGTTTTGCTCATATTTTTATACCTAAACATAATTGTTCTTGATCCTTTTTCTATGAACTAGATCAAACAATTGTGGTCTTATTGAATAAATAGTGATATAATGAATCCGGGAGTTGTTGTCATATTGATATTAAGGAAATAATTATCCTTAATAGATTGGGACTATTTTCTCAATATTTTTCTAACTTGTTTAAAGAATACAGAGTTTAAAGAAAATTGCTAAGATGGTGACATTTAATATTAAATATCAAACCATAGAAGACTTGGGTTAATTAAATGAAGAGTGAATGACCTGGAAAATTAATTTCTCATCTTTGACCTGTTTCCATATCTTGAAGCTCTTATGTTCTAGTTTTTAATCTACATTTCTTTTTAAAATGAATGTTTCCATTGGTGATAATCATAAAAGCAATTATCTATTTGCTTTATTTTTTTTTACTAAAAGCAAAATAAAATACTAATATATAGATGTGCTTATACTGTTATAATTTATATAAATTTTGATTTATTTACCTATTCACTTTTTAAAACAAAATGATTTATAATTTTAAAGTTAAAGTCTGTTCTAATAAACCAATTTAATAAAAGGAAATAAAATAGTAGTAGTTGATTAAATATCACAGACCTAACTTTTTACATTTTAACCTTTTTAAAAGACTTCTCTGTCAAGCTATAAATGTATTATTCTGCTTTTAGTCTATAGACTATTTTTCCCTTTAATATATACTATGTGTAAGATTTGAAGTCTTATATTTATAAGCATTTGACTTATATGATATAGTTTTGACTCATAAGATGAAATTTTCCCAAAGGTATACTCACTTGCTTTAATACCCAAGATTAGACTAAGGTCTCAATCATATAAACACACAACACTCTGATTTCCCAAATTAATATCAAGAGCATGGGGTTTGTTTGTTTTTTAAACTCTTTGGTAAAGTTATTTATTTAAAGTCTTACAAAGTGTAAACATTAAACTTATTTAGCTAAATATTTTACTTATCTCTGTTGAAAACAATGCCATCACCTTAGGACTGCCCTTGATAATCTGCAATTCATAGTACTCTAATTATAGGGCTCAATAAGCCCCCAAAGAATTAGTTATGATTCCACAACCATCCCATTTCCTTCAACTAGATCTTCCATTATAATTCCCCCAAATGTACTCAACTTCAGCATTCAACCTGGGAAAGCATTCCTTCAAACTGTTAGCTAGAAGCCAGGTCTCTCTTCTCCAGACTTCCTTGGAAGCCTCTCTATCCTGCCTTAAGGCACTTGTCCCTTTCTAAGCATTATAGTTATTTGCTGATGTGCTGTATTTTCCCTACCAGAAAGTAGGGAATGTTAATAGCTTATACACAGTAGGTTCTCAAGGAGTGTTGCCTGTGTACTTAGTAATTTCTTTCAGCCATTACAAATTTTCAAAGGGAATAAAAAAAACCTATTAAGAAATATTGTAGGAAGCCCTCCCTTGGTCAAGAAAGAAAGCCAGAAGACGTGAGTCAGAGTAACTGCTACAAAAAAAGTGACACATTCAATCTCTTCACCTTTATATAACCTCCAGAAGATCAAACATTAATAAAATATTTATCTTCAGTTGTCACAAGGCAGACTTTGATTTAAAACTCTTGGGTATATGAATGTCATGCCAGACCAGAAATATACTATCATGTATTTTTTATTTAAACATGGATATGTAAAAAATTTATATATACCTGATATGAAAAAATTAGAATGAAATTCACTCAGTAGTCACCACAGCAAAAAAATAGAATCTAAACACAATTGCTAAACTTCTGTAAAAGTACAATGAAAACCATTCTGTTTAAAAGGCAAATGTGGCATTGAAATGACATATAAAATGCATTCTCTTACCTTTAGGGAATCAAAGCAGGCAATTACTCTTCCATTTTCCACCTGGCAACTTTTTGGGGGGTGAGCAAATTTGCATTCCTCGTCAGAACGTGAGCAAGTTCCTCTTTGAAACTGTCTGCACACTTCTAAAGTCAGCCATTTTGTATCTCTGACGGGGGCAATGTTCAAAGCCATTATGAAAAATTAAGTTGGATACTGTTAGTCTCTGTTAAATGATGATATCAATCCAAGTTCCAATAATTCCCAAACTATTGTTGTGAAAAATCCCACATGTAAGTCTTAAGGTAAATGATAAATTGCTTAATGAAGTCCAATCCACAGAACAGAATAAGAGAATTTATCGGCAGGCAGTCACTCATCAATCAATATGCCCCACTTGAAGACTGTGGGCCGCGATAAAAGCATGCTCAGTGTCATCTCTGGCTGTAAATGTCCAAGTCTCTTGACTGTTTTGCAGACACAACTGCTTTTAATAAAGTGACTTCAATAGCATGGCACTCCTTGGGAGAATATTTAGTCCTGATGCTTATACAGTTATTTACGATGCTGGAAAATAAGCCACTCAGATGTTCTTACTTCAGCAAGATTTTTTCTTCTTCCACCCTTTTAAGTTCCAAAATCAATCAACTGGCAAAGGCAGACAAATGAGGTATCTTCTTCCACTCATAAGGTCAGGGTACCATGTATTCGACCAAATAAAAACAAAACCAAGAGAGTTCCCAGGCTGCAGTTTCCAGTAGAATTGACCTCACAAGGCACTTTTAAATTTTCAACCTACAAAACACAAATAAAATATCAATTTCCATCCAAATTCAATGGAATCAAGACTTTAAAACCTATACAACCCTTATCTAGAATTTGCAAAAGTTCAGTTTATAGATCTTTGAGGATATTGAGGAAAGTAATGCATTTTTTAAAAAAAATAGGAATACTCAACTGAAACCGTACTGCAGAATTAATCCAGGCAGCAGTCCAAAAGTTAGGAATGACTCAAACAGATGAGTGTGGCAGACACATTAATTAGGCTTTTTGAAACAATTCAATCTGATGTGCTTAATCACCAAAACAGTGTATTAGAACTGTGGTTTCCAATTAATTTCATATTTAGGCCATTGATTTTGTTGTTGGAAATGTTCTAAACAATTATTTAGGATATATCTCATATATAATAAAGATATTGTCATTCAGGATGAAACATGGTTTCCTTATTCTTTGTATCCTTTCTCGTTTTCAGAGATTTAGACTTAGACATGGATAGGGAGGAGCCCCTGATATTTATTCTCACATCTGTCAATACTTCCTCTCTATTGTTATGGCATTGTCTAATACTAGTTTTGCCCCTCTAGACTGTAAGGACTGTGAGAGCAAGGACTAGTGTTTGTACTTCTCATTTCTGTATCACTAGTGACATCAATTTGGTCCTCAAAATTATATATTGAATAAACGTATCATTGACTGATTTAACTGATGACTGACTCACTGACTGAAGGGATAAAAGCAAGTTAGTGTTAGTTTAGTTTGAAACTGAGTCACAATCTAAAAATGCTGGCATAAAAAACACAAGTATACACCAAAAATATAATCAGAAAATTCAGATTCCTAAAATAAACATATTTTGTTTCTCTTAATTCTTTTAAGATAACAAATTCAAACATTAAAAATGTTAATATCACTGAGTCAAGCATCAATAAAAGACAAAATACCAGAACTCTGTGGGTTTTCATAAATTGTATATGCTACCTTAGATACTTATTTAGCCTTGATGTCCTTCTAGAAAAATTAGAACCAAGCATTTAATGAAAATTGAAAGTAGATTATTTTAAATCAGCATGTACCAAATAAGTCCCAAAAGCAATAATTCTTAAGATGTTTACAAAGTGTTCCCTGAAAAAGTAGGTGCCACAATCAATTAAAAGTTTTGTTAACTCTGGGATAAACCAAATCAAACAAGGTTCTTTGCAACAGGGCTTTTCTCAGCCCTGGGTGTGCTCTCTGCGAGATGAGTTTAACAGGAAGAGCTAGCTGCCTTGGCTTCTCTCAATCTGACCATGGAACATTTCTTTAGCAGGCCATCTCTAGGAACTGATGGGAAATGCTACATCCCAATAATTCTTTTCTTTGTTAGTAAAAGTGTTTGCATTAGTTATAATTGTATGCACATTTAAGAAAATTGGCAACCTTAAAAACCATGACACATACCTAACTTCAGTTAGAAAATATTTCAGGGAGACAGACAGGCTCCTGCTCGTCTGTTTGGCAGCATTGTGTTAACGGCAGCTAAAATCAACTAGCTTAGTTAAGGAGTTTAAGAAGATGAGTTTAATAACCAAATTTACTGCCGGTCAGATTTCATAGTCAAGTCGAGGCCTGTATCCTCATTACCTGAATCCCCACCTCTAACCCCAGTGGAGAACAAAGGATGAGGGAGACGAGGGACAAGGAAGCATTTCTATGCACATAGTCAGCAGAGATGTGGCACTAATAATAAGGGGACTTGAAATTGTGAGTTGAAGGTATTTAGTTGACATTTGCAAACTATTTTATAGAGTGCCTGAATTCTATGTGCCAGGCTCTGAGCCAGGCTACAGGGTAACAAAGATGAGGCGGAGAGGCAGCACAAGTCCCAAGGCATCACAAGTCGGAAAAGAAACAGGAACACATTTCTGCATAGATAGCATATGAGTAACTACTAAAGTATTTCAGAAAGCCACACAAGAACAATGCTTAAAGCAGTCCAGTGAGTAGCGTGTGCTTTTATTTCTACTTTTACATAAGAAGTAAATTTTTTTCCTGGGAGAAACAGATTCCTATTTTTAATTAATACGAAAATCCAACTAGAAATTAGATGTTCAGATTTTATCAACATAAACTGGCTTTTTAAAGCTGGAGTAGCCAAGCTTTCCGACCATCACAGTCAAGTGTGTCAGACATTCCAGAACAAAAGGAGTATGCAAACTTTATAAACATATAGCCATCATAACTTTGCATTACTACTCTCTCCCAGATTGTTCACTGTTCCTATCTTAAAAGTTGTACCGCTACTCTTATGAAAAACCCTGCCTCCCTTTGAACTACCCAACCTCCATCTTCTGGAGTGGGTAGGGGCAGACAACTGTGGGGAAGAGGGAGAGAGAAGAGATTGGGTGTAGGGTTAGGCTGAACCACCAAAGGAGATGAGCAATGATGGGCACTGGGAAAAGATAAGGATAGCGAAGACCAATTTTAATATGGTTACCAAGGGACAGGACTGAAATATACTAACACATCTAATTAATCATATTAGGTCCACTAGACTGCAAGGTCCTCAGAGCAGGGATTATGTGTTAGAAAATGTATAGGAGCCACTTAATCACTTGACATGTGGATAGTATAACTAACTGCATTTTAAAATTTTATTAATTTTAATTAACTTAAACTTAAAAGCTGATTTTCAGTTCAATTATTCGAAAACTTTTAAGTATGACTGGAACAACTTGGGTATGTGAATCTACCTTTCCAATTGTAAACTTTATGAAATCTAAACACAGATGATTATTTTCAATGAAAAGTTGGCATCTAAATTGAGATGTGCTGTAAGTGTAAGCTGCATACTGATTTTGAAGAGATAGTTTGAAAATAGGGTGTAAAATATCTCATGAATATTGTTTTTATTGATTACATGTTGAATCGATAATTTTTTTGTTTATTGGATTAAATATTAAAATTCATTTCACCTGCTTTTTACCACTAGAACATTTAGAATCCTAAATGTGGCTCATATTATACTTCTATAGGAGGATGCTGTCTTAAGGGCTCTGGATATCTTGTTATCTGCCAAAACATAAATCTGTGAAATGATGGAAAGTCTCCTGTCCTAAGAGCCAGCTTCTAGCCATCCTTTTGCTAACATCCTTAGTGATAGGACCTTAGGTAAGCCCCCTAATTACTTTGAGATGCAGTTTCTTCATCTGTAAATGGATGTCCCTGCCTACTCTACCCACTGCTGCCACAAAGGACAAATTATAGGGGCAATATAAAAGTGCTTTGTAAGTAGTAAAGTGCTATTCAGATGCAAGGTGATAAAAGGAGGAGTCGCTCTAAAAATATTTACTGAATACATCCACTGTCATACTTTCTCTCTCTCTGCAGCTCTATATTGACCACCAGGATTGGGCCTATGTTGGATCTGGTACAGGCACAGACTCAGAGCAGGGAGACCAAAAAGCGCTAATGCCACAAGGCACTCTGGGGCCAGTTATCTGGAGCAATCCCAATCTCCCAGACTGCCTTATTTTGCATCCAAAGGGAACCCAGAGAGCGTTTTCAGTAGAACAAGGCCCGCGGTGTCACTACAAAGGCCTGGAGCCGGCTTTCTTCCTCCCAGCTGCTGCTAACCCAGATGAATGGAAAGCTTCAGGGCCGAGCGGCCACACTGGGTATGAAGAGTAACCGAATACTCCAGCACTCGGCCAGGAAGGCTGCTTCGCTTGTGGGCCGGCTGAAAGGCAGCCCAGGTTTCCATTTCCGCTGCCCAGGTGTGAGCCCCGAGGAAGGGGCCGTGTTTCCTATTTCATCCGCCCAGAAGGGCGTCTGTTCAAAATGTGTCTGTCTGGAGAGGGCGCCTTTTTCTAACCCTCAAAAAGGTCGTGTAGGTGCCCGCAAGGGCCCTAATTATATGCAAGGAATCAGATAACCTTTCCCAGAACTTTGGGGGCTGTGCACGGAAGCAGGGTCTCCTGCTCACATTATTTCCCTGTGTTCCCTGTTGAAGTCTCTCTCAGTGCTTTGCTTGAGCTGCCATTTTCCACACTTCTTTTTGACTTGTGCTTCAGTTTTATTTCCAATGTCTCAAACTCCGACAGTGCTCAGAGTGCAGAACCTAGACAAAATGTTGAGGGCGGCTTGTGGTTGTTTCTCTGGCCTCTCTTTTCTCCTTTGGCATCCCCCTTTCCTTGTCTTCCTCCAATATTCAGAAACCAGTTCTCTCCCCCATCCTGTCTTTCTAAGGCTCCTCACAGAAGAGGATATGATTTTGCTCTTCAAAGCTCAGCTGAGTCACCCAGTCTGGCAAACCTTCCCTGACCCTGCATTCTGCTGCAGTGCTCCTGCCTTTGTCTTCCTCGTCCCCCTTTTGATGAGGTGTCTTATTGCCCATCTTTTACACTATCTGGTAGTTATTTTTTAAAAAATATCATTATTCCTTAATTCACGAGGACTATAATTATTGATTTATCTGACCACTTCCCACCAGCATAAGTTCCTACAGGGCAAAGATTTGTCTGTTATTTTTCAAACCCCAGAGTTCAATTCAGTGCCTGGCATGTAGAACATGTTCAACAATGTTTGTTGAGTGAACTCCTGACCTTTCCCCCAAGAAACACTTGCATTTTAACAGGGACGGAAATCCAAGCCAGAGGAATAATACCCTGAAGAGGGAATTTCAGTATTATCGTGTGGGAAAATTCCAGCAGGGGGCCGCAGTTTGTTTTGCTGCTACCTATAGAAACTGGAGATGGGGAGTGGGAAGCTGCACCAAGGAGGGTCAATTTGAACCTCAAAACCCAGACTTCTTAGCCCCATGATTTTCCAAGCAACATTAGCATCCTCTGGGAGCATGGTAGAAAAGCAAATCGTTCGGCCTCACCCAAGACATACAGAATCAGACACTGGGGGTTGGATCCCTGCAGTCTGTGTTGTAAGAAGCTCTCCAAGTGATTCTGATTTGAGAACCACTGTAATAAGCCTATTTTGTCACCCACCAGTATGCCAGGCATCCTGCTGGCTGCTGAGAGAGGAGAGATCTCCACCCTGCTTGCCCACGGGGTCTTGGGTTCGATGAGTCCCATGAAAACAATTTTGGTGGGCTGACCCTTGGCTTCTCCCAGTGGCTGTGTTTAAGATCAATAATAACAAAACAAAACAAAAAAAGAACTAGACTAAACAAAAAAAGAGAGATTTGTATCACGTAAGACTTGATTCTGTGAGAATGAAGAAATTACAAACTCCTAGCGCTGTAACTTTCCCCCTCAGGAAGCAGGGCTTTCAGGGGTGGACGGGTGGGGCTGTGCCTCTGGCACCACTGTCTTTTGGAAGTATGTCTTAAAGGGACCTGGGGTTCTCAGTGACTTTGGCACACCTCAGCCCTCAGTCCTCCCTGCGGTCCTCTGTACTGAGGGGGTTCCTTTGGAGTGCCCCACCCTCTCCAGGCAGGGTGTGGTATAATAAAATATCCAGGCTCACTGCTTGACTGTCTTGAAAGGAAAGCCAAGCTTGAAGTCTGAAGATAAGAAAGGCGATACTGTAGTATTTCCTGAAATGCCAAAGGACTTGCCGTTCAACACGACAAAATAATCCCAAGCTATTTTCAGGGTCTCTATTTAGATGACAGTTCAGTTTTCAAAATATGTTCAAAACTCTACTAAGTGTTGGATTTTCAGAAAGCTGTGAGTGTTGCAAAAGAATTTGCAGCTCACATTGTTTTGCATCTAAATTACGAAGCAGGGCAAGTTTGAAAAGGCTGGTCTTGCACTCCGCACTCCATCCATTCCATTCGCCTCTGACAAGTTCAGGCTATGTATCCGAGGTGTCCCACCTTGCCAAAGCTTGTCTTTTTTTTTTTTTTACATTTTTGAAGGGAAAACATCAATCACGTCCAATCTTGACACAAAGATTGACCAAAATTTAAGGCCGCCTTAAGGAAAATAGTTCTGAGGCACACAGCTCCTCTAGTTACTTTCGGCCATCTATGGTATTTAAGCTGTCTGCCAGACATGGCCTCCTAGGGAGCTGATTAAAGGATCCTTGCAAAACAAACTGATTTCTGAGTCAGACAGTCAAGGACTCATTATTCATTAAGTAATTTATAGGATGCCTTTAATTTTATTTTGCGTAAGTCTAATCACAATAAAGAAACAAAGTCTCCTGGAGTTTCCTATTTTTAATTTTTTTAATCTTTGGGCTTCCTATTTTTAATTTTTTAAATTCTTAATACATATATTTTTTAAAATGAAAATGTTCTTCCCTGTGAGTGGCTTGATGTTTGAATATTCCCACCTCTTTCAAGAGCCCAATGTAAAGCCGTTCTCAATGTGCTGTCCCCGCTGATCAATGGCTTGGCTGCATCCCAGCCTATCAGATGCAGACTCCTCCACTAGAGAGGGACTGGGAGGAGGGTGCTGGCTGAAGTACTGGGGCTGAGAGCCACTTGATCCCCAGGAGTGAGGTTTCATATTGCCCTGTAATCACAGCCACTGAGCAGAGGGTTTCTAACTGGGGCCTTCCCACAGAAAGCTAAATGGATCAAGGAAAAGTACAGAAACTGGTGAGGTCCCACTGCAAAATAAAGGACCCGATGGACTTTCCTAAAGAAAATATAGTGGAAAAAGCAGCAAACGTGATCATCTTTAAAAGATGTTTCTTTCTAGAAACCTTTAGACTGGTTTCTTTTATAGCATCTGTGTATATGTACGCATACAAATACACAAAAAGTTATCAATTTTCTCTGAAGTCAACGAAATGTAAGCAAATAAAATAGAAGGGCCCTTTCAGTGAATTTGGGTACAAGTTATAAAGTCCCTCCTAAAATATTAGTTAACCAAACCTATGATAGATCCTCTTCTAAAATTAATTCCAAACACTCATTGACTCATTCTAAGGGAAGAGACATAACTGACAATGGTGTCTTCGCTTTACATGGTGCTTTGTTCTTTTGGACATACTACCAAATACATTTCTATAGGAAAAATAAAACACAGACACCCCAAGGTCACACAGAATCAGATAAGCCAGTGTTTTAATGTTTTATGGGTTTTATGATAAAGGTAATAAAAGGAGAAACTCCCAATTAAAATTTTTACTCATATATCTTCTGTCTTCAGGTACAAGTGAAAATTCATAAAATCAAGGGCTCATTTTAACATGTGAGCATTTCCAATCCATTTCACTGCAGTTTCCAGGAAATGGGTAGAGAAAGAAACCCCATCTTCAATTAGCAAGGGGATGGGAGGTGGGAGCAGGGAATTTCTAAATATACTTTTGAAACTGCATCCAGATATAATGTATCCAATATATATTTGTATCCAAATTATGCTTTTTCACTGTCTATGTTTTCTATCCAAATATTTATAATTCAGTTAGGAGACTCTCTTATTAGAGTAATAGCAATTATATTAGGTACTATTTAAGATTGACATAGCACTTACCGGTTTCCTGGATGTCCAGGACCCAGTGGCTGCAGCCAGACAGAAGTATTATTGAACTGCAGGCTGATATCTAGCCCTGAATACCAGAGAAGTCATTGCTAGAATTTCCATTTCCTTTCCCAGACTCATGGACAGAGCTGCTTTTCAGCTGACCTTTTCCCTTTTCTCTCTATTGACACCAGTCCAATGGCCATTTCATCTGCCTATACCTCCACAAATGCCAATTCACCTTTTTATACCAAAAATCTGTAACATAATTTTTATTATCAAGTGAAAAGAAAAATGTAGCCAACATATATACGTTTTAAAAATCATTATATTGCCAAAGCTATAACTAGAGTAACAAAGAAGTTTTATTATCAAATAATGATGATTTTGAAATGTCAGTGCTTAAACACATTTCCTTAGAAGACAGAATGAAGTGGTCAGATGCTGACATTTATATATAGCATCACCATGAATGTGACAGGCACAAATAACGTCTGATAAAGGTATGACAAATGATGTGTTTTTTCAAAATGCTAAACAATTCCTGATAGAGTTCTTAACAAATTAAAGAACCGTCTTTCCTCAAATTGCATGGGTGTTGTATTTAAGAATAATTCGGTGTGCATTAAGACTTAAAAAAAAAAAACACTTTATATAAATACAGAAAACAGTTAGGATCTTGCTCAGGTAACTATGAACATACTTTTATCTATGTGACTGTCCAGTAGGACATTCAAAAATCATGGGAGATACAGGCCTATTATTTACAGTGTCATAGCCACTAGAAGATGTATAACATCCTTTATTCCTGGCATTTGCTTTTTAATCATTTGGACAATAGAAAACAGTGTTCCTTTAAATTTCCAAAGTGCTCCTTATAGGGTGGTATGGTCCCTGTTGAGAACTAGCACTACAAAGAGTTAGGCTACATCAGTGTGACTTAGTAGACTTGGGAATAAAACACCAGGATCATTAATATGGCAGACATCAGAGATCACCAGAGTGATCTAGATGTGTCTCCAACTGAAGGAAGCTTTCTCTGCTAGCATTACCTCAGTTACATTAGAATTGGAAGAGCTCACAGGTGTGAAATGTTTAAAAGTTGTAGCAATGGTCCAGGAGAAAAGGGGTAATCCAGGACAAAAATTATGTTCCAGTAGTGGAAGGAAAGGAGAAAGGCATTTCCAGATCATTGCTGAGGCAAATTCATTAGAAATGGCTAATCTTTAGAGATTGGGAATGAGGAGTACAAGAAAGGGATTAGTCCAGAGGACTCTAGATCTTACATGGGTAGAAAGACATTGATCCTTTCCTCAGGAACAGGGAAGCCAGTCAGAAAAGCCATGGCCATAGATAAATAGTTGGAATTCATGTTCATAGAAAGGACAACTAAAGTCACAGAATGTCTAAAAAAGAGAGCAAGTGAAAGGGTAAGCCTGACATATTTCATCTATATCTGTATCTCTATACCTAGATGAGAAAAGAAAAAGGTGAGAACAAGGTCAAGGACAGTTCATTTAGTTATTTAAAGGTGAAGAAGGAAGAGAAGCCGGCCAAGACACAGAAAAGCAATGAGGAGAGATAGAAGAGCCTCAGAATAATGAGACATCAAGGATGCCAAAAGATGAGGTTCAGAATTTCAAGATGGAGAGAGTAATCAAAATGGTCCAGAGCCAAAAAGAGATTAAGGGTCAAATGGACAAGCAAGTGATGCCTAGATGCCATAAGAAGTAGGAAGCGAATTGGGAGGAGCTGAGGAAATTAGGCCCCCAGTGCCTAGCGCTCTTTGGAGTATTTGGTGCTGCAAGAATGTCATGTAGCAGCAAGGAGAGTTTCTAACTCTCTTGGCCTTGAAACCAGATTGACATTTATCATCTGTGTGATCTTGGGGGCATGACTTTTTCTGAAGCTCAGGTTTCCTTCCAGAACTGTAAGGATGTACTATGTAAAACACCTAGGAGAGTACGTGCATCTCCCATCACACTACCCCCTTTTCCTTTATTTTCTGAATGGAAGGAGAGAAACAGAACACTAGCTTGGAAAAACAGGCAAGATCAAAGTGTGGGGAGAGAGCTATGATTGGTAAAAAGAGGCTCTTAAAGAAAGTGGAAGGACAAGATCAGCAGCTCGGCTGGAGGGTCAACCTTGGTAAGAAGACGTGACTCGACACAGGAGTGAAGGAAGGTGGCAAGTGAGGGCTGCAGCCTGGTTTTACATTAAAGAGCAGAAGAATGTAAGGAGGACACCTTTGTCAAGTGTCTCCCTGAGACAGGCAATAGTGGGGCTGGGACCTTGAAGCTTAGAACATCCACTGTGGGGTATAACAGAGGGAACAGGAGCTAAAGAAAGGGCATACCAAATGGCTCAGGAGATGCAAATTCTGTGAAATGGCAAGAATTTGTTTGAAATAGACGATCATGGTTTTTACTGCCTTCTCTGTTTACCCTTGGCAAACTGAGAACAGAAGTAGAGAAGTACACTGCCAATTTCAAAAGTCAAGACCTTGGATATGGGACAATTTAAAGGAACAAAAAGGCCTATGGTATGACAAGAATATATATAGGGATGCTACTGAATTTGAGATGGTGGGCAATAGAGTTTTTCTCTCTTTGGTGGAAACTGTGTCTGCTAATGGTTTGCTTCTGAATGTATGCTAAAGTCTGCTTTTGTGTGTGCAGGTGTGTCTATGCAGGCATGTGCCAAGTCACCTGTGTGTGGGTGATAACAGCAGTGGGCCTGGATCAGTCGTGGGCTCAGCACATACTAATCACACATGTTCTGCAAATGGGTGAAGAGCAAGCGGCTTCCTTTATATCAGAACAAGCAACTTGGAAGAGGGTGTAATGAGAGGTGCATGCATATCTCAGTCAGAAGAAAAAGGCCAGTGCTGGATGGTGTTAGAGAAAGCTCATGTGTACAGCTGACAGATCTCTGGCATGACAGTATTAAACATGGGGTCAGAGTCTTTAAAGGTGAGATAAGGCCCATGTAGTAGCTTAGGACAAACATTTCCTAGAACCATATGAGATAATGTTTTTGAAGAGAAAGGCAATGAAGATGAGAGAAATCGGAGAGTATGTCTGATGGCCTGGATTGATCTGAGAAGTTGGAAGCTGTAACAGCGTACTTGTGGATGGTGAATATGGACGGAGATGTAGGGCTGGAACATAGGCAGTTTGGCTGCAAAATCCACCAGACCCCTCCTGAAACCGCTCTCACCCACTCTCGGGGCTTTTAAATACACAAGGCACTGTCAACACACACATTGGTATTCTCTCTTTCATTCTCTCTCCCTCTTGCCCTTCCTCTCTCTTCCTCCCTCCCTCTCTTTGATACGCCACATCTGATTCATGAGCAAGTTCTGTTGGCTCTACCTTCCAGAGAGATCCAGAATCTGGCCACTACTCACCACCCTACATTACTCCCACCCTCATTTGAGCCGCCGTCATCACTAGCCTGGATTTGTGAACACAGCCTCCTAACCACTCTACCCATGCTCTACCTTTGCTCTCCTGCAGTCCAGTCTCAAATTATCCCCAGGCTTCCTTTGAAAGTGTAAATGAGGTCATGTCACTTCTCTGCCCAGGAACCTCTGATGACTCCCAGTGAAAGTGAAGAGCCTGACAATGCCTATGGGTGTCCCCATGGTCATCTCCATTCCTGCTCTGACCTCCACTCTCCTTGCTCATCCCCTCCGGCCACCCTGCCCTTTGGTCCTTGAACAGCTAATCATGGCCTACCTCAGAGCTTTGGCCTCCCATTGTCACTGCTCAGAATGCTCCTCTTTCACATATTGCTAGCCTGTGGAAGGCCTTTCCTGAAGTAATACTACATCAATCTGCCAACTCACTCTGGCTCACCTTGCCTTATTTCACTCCACAGCTCTTACCATTATTTGACACTCTCATTTTTACTTCCTTTTTGGTTTATTTCCTCCCCTAACCAGAATGTAATGCCTGTGAGGGCAACATCCGTCCGTATCCCTGACATCCAGAGCAACGCCTAGCCTTAGCACACAGTAAGTGTGCAATAAATATTTGCTGAGTGAGTAAATGGATGAATGGAAAAATAAATGAATGAACATGCTACACAGCTCATCAGTTTGTGCCTGCCTTCGTGATTTGCTAGGCTCCAACTTCATGATGTGATCTGAAAGATTTCTCAGTGGTGATTGTTTCTGCTATAATTTCAGCTCTCTGGGTCTCTGGCTTCTTAACTTCAAAATATAAGGGTGCAACAATTACTGAGGCCACCTCTGCCCTTAAAGTTCTGTGATTGTACCATGTTTGGCAAGGCTGATTTGAGGAGAAATGTATTTTTAGGAACTCTTCTGAAAATCTTATCAGCTCCGCTGGGTCTGGCCTAGATTTGTTAGCAGGCCTTTCAAGCTGTGGTATCTAAAAGGAGCATCTGTGTTGGGGGGAGGGGATACATTCATGAAGTCCAAAGCGCTCCTGCTCCAGAGTTCAGATCCAAGGGGGCAGCAGTACGGGGATCCAGGTGGGCTGGAGATGACACTGCAGCCCTCAGCATCTAGGAAGGAGCAGTGTGGAGAGAGCTGAAGAGGCAGAGGATGAATGCGTAAGCCCCAGATCAGGGAATGATACCCTGGAGGTTTTACTCTTTTTCTTTATATTTTCTCTTCTACGAACATGGCATATGGAATGTAACTATGTACCAAGATATCATCAACACGCCCCAGCCCAATCTTCCTGGTGTGGCAGCTGCTGTGGTGTCAGACCTAGAGAAGGTTCTTAAAATTTCTGAATTGGAGTAGTGGTAGGTCCTGAAGGCTATCAGCAAGAAAGGTTGATGAAAGCCTGAACCGGATGTGCATATGTTAATTAATAAGGCTGGCCTACAAGAAATCCCCTCTCTTGGCCCTGGTCTTCTCTAGGAGGTAAACCCCCCCCCTTTTTTTTTTTGAGTGACTTGGGACCTCAACACGCAGTGCTGAGTAAGTTAACAGATCTCTGGAGGAGAACCAGAGAAAGCTGGTCTTCCTCTGCCCTCGTCCCTAAGGCAGAGGCCACAGCCAGGGCCCTTTCCTCCTGAGATTTGTAATCCATCCAGCTCTCTAACTTCTTTCCACAGCCACCCCCACCCCCATGTCTTTTCAGGGCACAACTGTTCTGGTATGGAACCATATATTGTATATGTAGAATGGAGGGTCCAACCACTCAGAAGAACTCAGAAGGACACAGATGTTACTCACTTATTTGAACACAATGGCAAAGACATCAGCAGGGTCAGACATGCAAGTGAAGGTATCCCATTAATAATTTAAAAAATTAAAATTTCCCTAGAGCCTACCATCTGACTTCAGCTAAAAAAAAAAAAAGAAACCTAGGGATATAGGATTGGGAACAGGACAATTTATTAAAGCAGGGATTTTATTTTGTTGTTATTTCAATCACCCTAAAATTAAAAAAAAAAAATCAATTTCCTGCTGTTTTTAATCACCATTGACAAGGAATGACTCAAGCCACAAGTTATGAAGTAGGTTACAGAAATGAGTCCAAGTCAACAATTTTTCTTATCTCTCAGGAAATTGAGCTAACTGCTAGAAATCAAAATCAACAACAAATATGTACTATGTTTAAACTCCAAGCTCTGAGCAGCAAAAAAAAAAAAAAAAAGAAAAAAGAGGCTGGCAACAAAGTGCGTATTCTATAAAAATGTAAGCCTGGTGACACGGTGACACGTGCGTTATTAGGTAACAAGATTGCTAATCACTGGATGCAGGTAGTGACAGCAACACGACTTGTTAAATCAAGCTCACCCTCCCTTTCCTTCCTTCACTCCTGGAACAGCTTCTTTTGTTGCCTTTCTGCCCAGACAGGGCACTCCTCAGAGGCTAATCACCACTCTGGCACTGCTTCCCTGCTGCCACCAGTTGTCATTATTTCTAAGCAACGTCACCCTGTGCTGTGTCACCATGGCAACCACAGGCCACTACTTTGAGGAGTGCAGCAGGGAAACCGGGGGAAAGGAAAAATAACAGTCACAGGCTGTACTGCATTTGGTCACAAGCAACATCTGAGGTGGGAAACATGCTTCTTCCCATTTTAAAGAAGAAGAAACTGAGGAACAGGCCAATGCACTCCCTAATTCCTGGTAATGCAAGAACAAATTATAAAACCTGATAACTACACGTTGCACAAGGGGCAACTGTTTACATGGAGCTTGCTGGTCCATTTCAACAAAAAAGACTAAATAAGGGGAAAAAAAAGAATATGTGGGTGCTTTGCTATTATGCAGATGCAATCAAGAAATCTTTTTTTTTAAACAATTTTTATTCTGTTGCCATATTTATCATCTCACATTTCCCCTTTTAATCATACTCATATAAATATTTCAGTGCTGGGAAGCGGACTTGGCCCAGTGGTTAGGGCGTCTGTCTACCACACGGGAGGTCCGCGGTTCAAACCCCAGGCCTCCTTGACCCGTGTGGAGCTGGCCCATGTGCAGTGCTGATGCGCGCAAGGAGTGCTATGCCATGCAGGGGTGTCCCCCACGTAGGGGAGCCCCATGCTTAAGGAGTGCACGCCGTAAGGAGAGCCACCCAGCACACACACACACAAAAAAAATTCAGCCTGCCCAGGAATGGCGCTGCACACACGGAGAATTGACGCAGCAAGATGATGCAACAAAAAAGAGACACAGATTCCCGTGCTGCTGACAACAACAGAAGCAGACAAAGAACACACAGCAAAATGGACACAGAGAACAGATAACTGGGGGGGGGGGGGGGGAGGGGAGAGAAATAAATAAAAATAAAAAAATATATATTTCAGTGCTGTTAATTCTTTTCACAATGTTTTATTTATTATTTATTTATTTATTTATTCCTCTCTTTCCCCTTCCCCCCACCCCGGTGGTCTGTTCTCTGTCTATTTGCTGCGACTTCTTTGTCCGCTTCTGTTGTTGTCAGCCGCACAGGAATCTGTGTCTCTTTTTGTTGCGTCATTTTTGTCAGTTCTCTGTGGATGTGGCGCCATTCCTGGGCAGGCTGCACTTTCTTTCGTGCTGGGCAGCTCTCCTTATGGGGTACACTCCTTGTGCATGGGGCTCCCCTATGCGGGGGACACCCCTGCATGGCATGGCACTCCTTGCGCGCATCAGCACTGCACATGGGCCAGCTCCACATGGGTCAAGGAGGCCTGGGGTTTGAACCGCAGACCTCCCATGTGGTAGACGGATGCCCTAACCACTGGGCCAAGTCCACCGCCAAGAAATCTTAAGACATCTTTTATTGTACTAAATGATGCTCTCGTAACTACACATTGTACACATTTTCTCAAATAAGTAATTCATATTTAAGTTTAAGTAAGCTTGCTTTTCCACGTGTACTGACTTGTGGAATTCACTCAGTTCAATTCCCCTCTACCAACTGCATTTCTTAAAAAAAAAATCCATTTCCTTTAAGTGCTTTTTAAAAGGAATGCTCCTAGGTTGGAAAATTAATAACCTGGCATAACCTGTGATACCACCCTTATGGTACACTCTCAAGTTACTTGTTCATTATTTTCCAAAATGATTTTATCATCTGAGTTCCCAGGTGCATCCTTCAATTGCTCTCCTAACATTGCTTATTCCTCAAACTGGTCTGACCTCCCTCTTTAAGTGAGCCAATAAGCTTGAATCAAACCAAACATGACTAGAAAAAAATGAAAATTTTTTAAAAAGGTAGAGAATAATGCCCTTCCTGGTAAGCAGATTACCACATGGCTACTGATTTAGACTCCTTGCATGGTCCAATAACCAAAATGCTTTTGTCATTAACACTGTATTGAAAAAGAAACTTGAGTTTAGTCAATGCTTTTATACTGAAATTATTACTTTCCTTAAACAGTCTCATTTTAACTATGGATGAAATGGTTACAATAAAGTTTTCTCTACATGCAAACATATTTTTTTTCTTATTGAAATGTGTCTTCTTGGCAATCATCAAAATGTCTTACTTGGGATTTAACAAAATGTAGGCCTCTAAATGAGAATGGATTGCTTACTGAAATCCAGCCTGCTAAGAATCAAGACACACTTTATGCAACCATATGCCCTTGGGCAAGCTATTTAATTTGGAACTTCAGTTGCCTTATCTACCCTAAGTCATTGTTGAGATGCTAGTGAAGGTCTGTGAAAAAAAACTTGGAAGACAAAACAGAAAACTAGTATAAAGCATTATCTTTCCAGGAAAAGTAACATTGATGGTGGAAATTTTGGTTTAGCCCAGTCTGATAACCTCTGTCACATTTGGCATAGATAATCCTGTCTGCACAACTTTTCCCAATACAAATAACTCATCAGCAACAAAAACTAGTAAGTCTGGCTGGGAGGTCTCCACTGTGTGCGGTGTTATAACCCATGTGCTAAAGGGCATTCCAAGGATTCTCGAACGGTAGTTCCAATATTTTGAAAGAAAATTGATCATAAAGATCCACGTCCCCAGCTAGCAGTTGGAAGGGTTTCCTGTTATCTGGCTTAGGCAGATGCTTTAGGTTTCTTCAATGGTCAACTTCAGAGAGAGAAAAACTTTGGTTACCAAGAGCCAGAAAGGAGGAGTGTGTGAACGCACAATTCACGAATAGATAATGGATGCTTCATCCCCCCACCAAAAACACTTTGAGTCCATTAGGTACCAGGTACTTTCTAGAAGGATAGGGCAATAATATTTCTTTTTCCAAAGTGGACATATGTAAAAGCCCTCTGAAATATACTTGAATGCCTTTTGGGGGTAGCCTAATTGCCTAATTGCTTGTAAGAAAACCAGCAGGGCTGGGATTAAAAGAGCTGACTTAGTCATGCCTCGTGCTAGCCAGGAGATTTGGGGTGAGTCACAACCCCTTTCCAGGCCTCAGTTTATTAAATATAAAAATATTTTATGGACCAAGCAGTGCTCATCAAACTCGAGTCTGAATATCTAAATGGCACAGCTTATAGAAGCCGCAATTTTAGTTAAAATGTTATTGGGGTGAAAAAGGAAACGATTAAAATGGTAAGCAATTTTAAACTTTTTTTTAATTTTAAAGGAAACCTATATAATGGAGTAGAAGGCACGAGTTAGAAAAACATTTTAGGTAAGCCAGGAGACTTCTGTCACCATTCTTCTAGCACACAGATGTCCAACTTCTCTTTTCCTCTGTTATTAGGGTCCTTCTTTGGTGAAAAACAACTTGAGAAATATTCAAATACAGGGCCGTCATGGCCACTTCTACCTTGGAAATCCTACGAATTGTGTCCCTTGCCTAGTAGTGAGAGGAATCTTTAGGGAGATGCCTGAGTGCCACTGGGGTGTGGTTCATTAGTTGTAGCAGAAACACGAGGTTCATTAAGGCTAATGATTTCACCTCTAGTACTAACTCTCAGCTGAGAAGAAAATACCTGCTTTCATATTCATTCCCAAAATTGAAATGGTCATAGTTTAACCTCTAGATTCAGTGCTAGAATTAGGGCTAAATAAGAACACTTGGCCAGCCCAAGTCACTAGAAAGCAGCATCCTTAGGATTTCAGTTATATTTGCTCTCGTTTTCTTTTTAAGACTCTAATAAAAGTTTGCTCTAAGAAATCCATCACATTAACTATTTTCTTAAGAATATGTACTATGATTGAAGCTAATGTAGTAATTAAAAACAAATTTGGGGGAAGCGGAATTGGCCCAGTGGTTAGGGCCTCTGTCTACCACATGGGAGGTCTGCGGTTCAAACCCCGGGCCTCCTTGACCCGTGTGGAGCTGGCCCATGAGCAGTGCTGATGCATGCAAGGAGTGTCCTGGCACGCAGGGGTGTCCCCCACATAGGGGAACCCCACGCACAAGGAGTGCACCCCATAAGAAGAACCACCCAGCACGAAAGAAAGTGTGCCCTGCCCAGGAATGGTGCCGCACACACGGAGAGCTGACACAACAAGATGATGCAACAAAAAGAAACACAGATTCCTGTGCGGCTGACAACAACAGAAGCGGACAAAGAAGAATATGCAGCAAATAGACACAGAGAGAACGGACAACTGGGGTGGGGGGAAAGGGAGAAAAGTAAATAAATAAATCTCTAAAAAAACCAAATTTGGAATTTTATATGATCTTATATCTCAACTAGAAGAATCAAACATGATTTGAAGAGGTAGCATAGTATAGTGGGGCAAAAAAGTTAGGTTTAGGGTCAAAAGAAGTTAAAAGGCAAGTTCAAATCAGATGCTTACACTGGAAAACAGTATTTTCTAGATAGAGGCAAATGACCCCCAGTGGGAAGTTTAAAGATAGAATAAGTTAATTAAACTGGTTTTTCTTTTAATTTAACATTTGACAACCAAACTTTTCATGAGCTGCTCCCAGAATATTTCTAAATACCTTCCTTTTCAATCATAATGTAATAAAATCATCTACCATGCTTCAAAAATAGCATTAATATCAACCTTTAGAAAATTTAGGTATGACTTATAGTTTTTTTTTTCCCAAAGAGATCAGGAATAATAACAAAAATAGTGTTGTAATAGCTTAATCTAAATTTCTAGGGAAGCAGACTTGGCCAGTGGATAGGGCATCCACCTACCACATGGGAGGTCCGCGTTCAAACACCGGGCCTCCTTGACCTGTGTGGAGCTGGCCCATGCGCAGTGCTGATGCGCACAAGGACTGCCCTGCCATGCACGGGTGTCTCCTGCGTAGGGGAGCCCCACACGCACGGAGTGCGCCCCGTAAGGAGAGCCGCCCTGTGCAAAGGAAAGTGCAGCCTGCCCAGGAATGGTGCCACACACATGGGAGAGCTGATACAACAAGATGATGCAACAAAAAGAAAAACAGATTCCCAGTGCCGCTGATAAGGATAGAAGCGGTCACAGAAGAACACACAGTGAATGGACACAGAGCGCAGACAACTGGGGGGGGGGGGGGGGGGGGGAGAAACAAACAAACAAATAAATAAATGTTTCTTATTGTGCAGCATTTTATAGTTAAGTTTTACATGTTTGAAAAAATTTTATTAGAAAACTCCTAAGAAAAATCTACCACATTTTCTAGAATGTGAACTTCCAGGGAACGCAATATAATTTGTATAATAAATATTATGTGCTAACTATAGTTTTGCTGCCTCAAAATAAAATTTTTGTGTATAATATTTTATAAAAGAAGGATAAGATAGAGGATTTTTTTTTTTAATGTGTAGGAAGACTTCTAAACTTGACACATGTTTAATTTTCCTGCATTTATCCATATAGCTCCAAACTTTCCTCAACTATAGACCTTGGTAATGATATAAGAAACTGGAGAGGGAAAAAGAGAAGGTCTCTGGTAATGAACGAACAGGATCCACAGAAAGTCAGCACCTCTGGTTTTATAGTCACAGGTGTCTCACACTCAGAAGATCAAGTTTTAAATCATAAGCATATTGATACGAATATAATAAGAACTTAATAAGTATTTAGGTTATCAATTCATTGCATTTCATCAAGGCATGAACATTTTGGGGTGCAATCATGAACAGAACTATATATCTCCAGTATGCCTAAGACTATGTTGAGCTATGACTATACTTTTTCATTTCTTTGTTTCTAGGAAGGCATTCAATAAATATTTGTTGAATAGATGGGTGGATAGATGGATGAATGAAACAAAGCAAAAAAAATAAATAATTGCTTCTCTGTGTCAAATTTATATATCAAAGCCATATTTTCTATGAAATAGGACACTTATGTATTGTCAGTCTTAAATGTACTATCCTGAGCTTTATTTTTAATATCATAAAACTAATATTTATGAGATCCTTAAGTGTCTTAGATTTCAGTTATGAAGATAAAAAATATGCTGCTGGTTGCCATAATTAGTTTAAAATTCCCTAAGGGAAACTTGCATTAACAATGTAGTATGAAATATAGAGAAACCTCTGTCACTGAACATTTATTTTTGAGACTTTTCAGAAGATATATTGTTCACAGTTTTTAAAGAGTCAAGAAATGGGACAGCCAATACATTACATATGTAACAGAGATATATGACATAACTAATGGAAAAGAGGAAAAAACGTTATCCTTATCTTCAGATAATATGATTACGTACCCAGAAAATTCAAGAAAATTAAGTTAAAGCTAACAATAAAAAAGGAAGTTCAGTTTAGCTGCCAGAAATGAGATAACTAAGTCAAATGAAATCAATAGTTGTTTTCCAGCAATAATCAGGTAGAAGTTATATTAGAAAAAATATTCATTTATAACAGCTTAATAAAACTAGGAATAATGCTAACTGAAAATGAATCGGATATATCTTTAAAACCTACCCAATTTTATTTAAAGAATAACATTTGAATAAAATTGAGACATAGTTATAGATTAGCCTTCTTAAATATTAAAAGTAGTTCTTATCAAGTTAATTTGTAGATTTAACACAATCAATAAAATCTCAAAGGAATTTTTGGTGGTGGTGGTGATGATGGTGTAGCTGTTATAAGACTATGGGAAGGAATGACTTTGACAAATGACTTTGGCATTCATTCGGAAGAAAACCAAATGAGAACAAAACATAAATTTCTGAAAAAGAATCACAATATATTGGACTGGCCTTAGTAGATGGAAACATGTACTATTAATCTGAAACAATCAGAATAGTGTTACCGCTTAGGAAATAGATAAATCAATGGAATTGAGTGGGAAAAAAAATCCTGAAACAGGCCCCAGGTTACATAAGAATTTAGGGTACAAGATAATAAGCATTACACATGAAAAAAGGTTCCTTATTCAATAAGTATTGTTTGAGAAAATTAGAAAATTAGAGAGAAAATTAATTTATAAACTCAACTTGTATCATTCACCAAAATAAATTCATTTTGATTTAAAAAAATAATCCAAAAAAAGGGTAAAAGAAAATATAGAGTAAAAAAAATCCAAAAAATGGGTAAAAGAAAAAAGGTTGTAAGGCATGCAAGTCTAAGAATAAAAAAAAACTAATAAAGGAAAACTGAAAAGATCAATCTTTAAGGACTTAACTACAGTTAACTAAAAGCTTCTGAAATCTTGGTAAAATGTTAAGTTGCATATAAATTATTTAACTTCCCCTATAAAATCTCCAGTGAAATGTCTATGATTGTTCAGCATTAGAAGCAAATTGAAAAGGTGAAATAGCTCAATAAGTGGGTACCTCATGAGCTGATCAAAAATTTTTAAAAGTGTCGTTTCGAAGTGTCTTCTCTTATTTTACACAACAAACCATTTCTTGACCAGATTGTGATATGCGAAGAAAAGTGGATTTTATATGACAACCAACAATGACCAGCTCAATGGGTGGACTGAGAAGAAGCTCCAAAGCAATTCCCAAAGCCAAACTTGCACCACAAAAAGGTCATGATCACTGGTGGTATTCTGCCAATCTGATCCACTACAGCTTTCTGAATCCAGTGAAACCATTACATTTGAGAAGTATGCTCAGCAAATCAATGAGATGCACTGAAAATTGCAATGTGTGCAGCCAGCATGGGTCGACAGAAAGGGCCCAATTCTCCACGGCAACGGCTGACCGCCCGTTGCACAGTCGTACAACCAACATTTCAAAAGTTGAATGAATTGGGCTACAAAGTTTTCCCTCATCCGCCACATTCACCTGACCTCTACCCAACCAAACACCAGTTTTTCAAGCATCTCGACGACTGTTTGCAGGGAAAACGCTTCCACAACCAGCAGGATACAGAACATGTTTTCCAAGAGGTCTTTGAATCCCGAAGCATGGATTTTTATGCTACAGGAATCAACAAACTTGTTTCTCGTCGGCAAAAATGGTTCCTGTTTTGATTAATAAAGATGTGTTTGAGCCTAGTTAAAATTATTTAAAATTCACGGTCCAAAACCTCAATTTCTTTTCCACCAACCTTAAAAGAAACAAAGGAAGTGTGAAACTGAAAAACCTAAATTTTGCCTAGCAGCCACACCAAAATCGGTCAGTTCAATGGTTCCTTCCTTCCGTGCAGGGGAAACAGCAACAGCAAGGAGGCTTGGCTGAATTATCAGGTATATCTGGCATCTAGGTAAATAAAGGAAAAGTCAGGTAACAAGAAGTAACTTCATAAGAGAAGAAAGTGAGCAGAGATGACACATCCCTGGTAGATACCTCAAGGTCTGAATTTGTATTACTCTATACTGAAGCTGCTGCACCATTGCACTAAACCAAATTTATGTCAAGAAGTCTGCCATTTAATATTTAGAGGGAGGATAACATAGCTAGTCAGAAACAGAGTGATGAACTGCAACAAAATTTTTCTGCACTACCTTGAGTAAAACAAAAAAACAAACCAAAACAAAAAATACAGGCCTGGACAGACCTGAACAGACATCTTCTCATTCAAGAGGAATTAAAAAATAAATAACCAGCTAGATATATGACAAAGATTCACTCTGAGACCTATAGAAATATTATACAAACATAAAAAAAAGAGGAGGGTTAAGAAGGTGAGGAGCATCAGGACTTATTGTAAAAAAAAAAAAAACAATAATTTTCAGATAGCATTTTGCTTCATGTTTTCAATAAAGTTTAAGAAAATGGAAACATTTGAAGTCGAAGATGAGAAGAAAAAATTCTAGACTAATTGAGAAGTGACTAAAAGACAACTAGAAATAAAAATGGCTGTTAGCTGACATAACAAAGGAATGTGAGGAAAGCAACACTGTGATAGCAAAATTAAAATCTGATGCAGTAAAAAGCAATATCAATGTATAAAATAGAATCAATGAGGTCTGAATGCACTTGAGACATAGTTATACAATACAGAAGACAATGGAAGAAATTAAAATGATCAGAGAGCTACTGACAGATCGGGAGGTCAGAAAGAAAAGATCCTGTTTTTCTGGAGAGAAAAATAATAAAAAGAGCAAATTAAACAGAAGCAATAATCAAAAGATTTAGCTAAGGAAATCTTGGGAGGCTCAAAAAAGGGCTGGGAAAGGAAAACCAAAGAAATCTCCATTTCCTAGGCAAAACAAGTGAAAAGATCTGTGAACTTGGAACATCCTAGTAATAAACAAAGATTTCTAAAACAATTTTGTCCCTCTTTCTGAAAAAGTTAACTACAAACAAATTGAATGGCTTCCAACTTCTCTTTTGTAGTATAAAACACTGCAAGCCAATAGAAATATGTCTATAAAATTTTGAGGGGAAAACTTACTACACCAAATAATTTACTCATGAAGATGAAAAATATTCTCAAATATGCAATGGATCAAAAAAACATAATTGTTTCCAGGAATCCCACTTTAAAGGATATACCTTAAAGGAATAATCAGGCATGGGAATAAATATTTATGTATCATGATGTTAATCACACCATAATTCATGAAAATGAAAAAGTAGAACCAATGAAAATGTTAAGTGAAAGAAAAATGCTAAAACGAATTATGGTACCTTCATATTTCTGAATATTAAGCAGCTCTTAAAAACCATGTTTTCTAACAATGTATAATGTCAGGGCCAAATGCTTACCATATGATATTAAGTATTTTATGTTTCTTTTTTTTCAAGAAGGAAATATTTTTCCAAAAACAAAATAAAACAAGAAACAATCTAAGCCAAAAAAAATTCTAAAAAATGTCCCTTGGGATTTTATGCTTGTAAACATGTCATGTTCTTATTTAAAATTGAACAATAGGTCAAATGTTACTAAAACCTAGGGACAATCATTAATTAAATATGGATACTCTTCCGGGGTTGAACATCTCACATGCAAGAGAGCAGTGATGTAGGGAAAGTACTTTATGCTACAAAGTATGGACCCCTTTAGCACTGTAAACCCTGTAGGGTTAAAGCATACAACAGGCATATTATATATCAGATTTGTTTTCTAAGTTGTTTAGCAGAAATTATAATAACAACTGTTATTGAAAAATAAGTCATAAGGTAAAAGACAGATGACTATTTAAACAACTTGACGTCAATTTAAATAATTCAATCTCATAGTGAGTGGGTTGTGGTGGGGGGCTGGCCAACTTTTAAGAAAAAAAGATTAAATAAAAGAATGAATAGTGTGACAATGGCTTGCAAATTGTAGCTTCCTAATAATAGTAAAATTTGCATAACACTTTTCATAGAACTTGGCATAAAAATGTTAAATTATAACTGCTTATTATTCCTTCTAATAATAAAACATAACTAATATAAAATTAACCACCAAAGCCACGTGTGACAGTTTGAACATTCCATTTTGGATGTGGTTCCACTTCCCTTTACTTCTTTTGATTCTATAGGCTTTTGTGCTAAAAGGGGTGATTCTAAGAGAAAAAAGTATTTGGATTTTATCAACATCGACCATAATGAACATAAAGCTTCTTTCTTTTCGTATGGTGACATATTTATTGAAAGGCCACACTCTTTTAAAGTGTGTGCGTATGTGTGTGTGTTTTAAATAGTGAATGATATTATGATGAGTTTGCTCCTTTTGGTAACCCACAGCTCATGACTGTGAAGTGGTTGACTAGGGCTTGGGAGGAAACCTGAGTCATTGGAGTCAGGGACCTTGTAATCACTGCTTCATGCTTTAACCAGCTAAGTTATGCAACCATGTACAAGAGCCTCAAGGATAATTGTGAAATATTATGAAAAGTAAAGTGTTATGCAAAGAATAAATACAGATTAATCCAGGAGTAACACGCATGGAAAGGAATATTTGCCAAGAAACACTGTTTCCAGTACAACATTAAAATACTAAACTAGAATGAATGAGGTTGTCTCGCGATAAATGAGATCATGTTTACAAAGTATGATGAAGGATTTAATATCTATGCTTTGATTAAGACTCAATGATTTCTAGATTTGGGTATATCTACCTTTGAGGTGAACAGCACAAGTAAAACAACTGGCCTGCAGTTTTAAATATTAATTGCTTATGAGCCTTCAAATAAAAATTATGTCATTGAACCAAAATATGATTTAAAATATGAAGTTTAAGTGACATTGTTAATTAACTAACCATTCTGGGTTTTCAGTTGACTGAGTGAAGAAAACATCTAAAATTCTTAACACATTTCAATAAGCAACACCATAGCTTTAACGACCATGGCACACTAAAACTCCAGCTTGTATTCACCATGACACACTAAAACTCCAGCTTGTATTCTTAACTTCAATCAAGAAACACAAGGAACAGATATGAGAGAACTTTCGCCTTCCCAAGAGGGCTAAGGACAGTGGTAATGTCAGAGTTAAAAGTTACTAGTTACCTCCCCTGGTCTTAGTGCATATGTCTTCTTCTCCTATTCTTCTTTTTAAAAATCAGGGCAGCATACCACTAAAAAAAATCTTTTAGTCTGGTTTTTTTGGGGGGGCGGGTACTGGAGACAGAACCCAGGACTTCAAACATGGGAAACAGGTACTCAACCATTTGAGCTACATCCATTCCCTAAGGACCTTTATATTCTTACCATATAGTCAGGGTTCAGGCTTCTTCCTTTAAATATTCTTGGGAGAAAAAAATAAAACAAGGTCCTTATCAGAGTTTTTAACAAATCATCTTTTTAAAGAAATATTCAGCATAATCTCGGAGTTCTATGTTTTAATTAAAAAACCAAATGCCATTATATCATTAATATTATCAGTGGGTACTTACATAGCACTTTATACAGTTAATAAAGTGCCTCTAGCATGCATTATCTCATTAGATTTCAGATGTTGACAATAGGTTCTCAACAGATTGGTTTGGAGACTGTTAGCCTGCACAATAAAAAAGAACTCCAATTACTGGTTTCATTATTAGGCTACTCAACATTTTCTTCCCAAGATTACCAGGATCAGCCTCATTTTGACCCTATAGTATTCAGATTTATGATGGCCCCTGTGCTATTAACTGAACACCAATAATTATATTAAGAAAATATACTGGCTTGGGGATAAAGCTGACTATACCAGCTCATAAAGCTGATATCTGTGTCCTTCTGGAGGAAGGAAAAGGCCCGTCTGGGGAAGCCTGTCCTATAATGTGGCCCAGTACAATGGTTCTCTTTTTCTTTACGGGGTCAAAAATTCAGTCAAAAAAAAATTAATAAAAAGCCTTCTCAGAGGGGGTAAAAATCCACCTCTCTTTACCACCAACCCCACTGATCCCTCCTACCAAAAGACAGGGACAAAGAATTTTAGAAAAAGGAGTTTATTCACAGTAGTTAACTAAAAGCAGACTTCCTCTTGGTTTAGGACTGCAATTTACAAACTATATGAAATGTCAGTGTGATATTCTGCTTCCTTACACACACTGATGATTTTATTGTACTTCACAGTCTTTATCCTCCTGTAAAAATTTCCCCTCTCTAAGTTTTAGATAATTTTCCAACGTAAAGAGTAGGCATTCACATTTTTGTTTTTAAATAAAAAGACAAAGTGGTTTGCAATAAACACTTCAGGTTCAATAGGCATTCACTTACAAATACCTTCTTTTTTTTTTTTTTTTTTAGAAAGAATGTAGCTGCCCTTTATTGAGAGCTCACAGAATGCTAAAGTTGTAGAATTCTTATTAGTCAATATATAAAACGTTATTGCCAGTTAAATGTTGAAACAACTGACACGTTTAAGTTCTGAACCCCAAACAGAATTTTCTGCTGGCTTTAGAATCTGGCTGATTGGTGCCCAAATTCAAACTAATTTAATTCTGAGCTTTTCGAAACCTCACTTTTCTTATCTGTAAAATGAGACAGTAATACAGATCTCTTACAGAAGTTGAGAGAATTAAGTAAGAAAAAAAATAACATTTTAAAATTAATTGTCAATGTGCCTTAAACATAGTGGATACCTTAAAGGGGTTAGTTTTCTTCCCATGTCCAATTATCTATTACTTAACTTGGAAATGAAAGAAAATTGTACTGTGCATGAACCTAGCCCAAGATTTCAGATGTCCTTTAAGTGAGGGATTTCAGATTTCCTTTAAATTTAAATTTCAGATTTCCTTTAATTGACTAGTTCACTTACTTTCAGAAACTGCAATAGTACTCACTTGCAAAAAGCAGCATTAATAATGAGGTGCATTAAATTAAATAAAAATATTAAAATATTATTTTCTGAGAGCTCATTCCAGTGTAACAGCCTTCCAACCCCAAATTATTGCATTGAGTAGAACAGCTGTAAAATAATTTTGGTTCTCAAACTTAGTAAAAAGAAAAATGCATTTTACATAGCTACATTTTGTAAATCAATTTTACTACTTAGATGTGAAATAAATCAATATAGATAAATTAGAAAGGACCTTCAATTATTGGATTTTGGAGATAGCTAGAAACTGTGTTACCAAAATCATAGAGGACACTATCATTTTGTAGTCTATCCTGGGATGACTTTTATAAGCATTCTAACTTTGTCACAATTTGGAAGGGCCTAGATCAGGGGCAGCAAATGGATGGCACACCCATCCCCTCTTGCCACTTTTCTCATCATAGCAGACATCACTAATTGATCCCAGCCCTTTTTCCCTTTGAGCATAGATTTGGCACCTAAAAACTTTTCAAAACAAGTTTCCAGGCAGGCAGCCATCACCACCAGATGAGAGTTCCCTTGTGAGTTGAAACCACCCCTAGACTAGGCTAAAGATTATCTTTTAACTACTTATGGAAGAAAAAAAAAAAGATGGGGGCATCCTTGCTGAATAAGGGACAGTTTTAACAAAATTCTAATGGGAATACTTACCCTTCTACTTTTGAGACCAAAATTCTCAGGCATTTCATTACTATTCATTTAGAAATAAATACATGTAAGAATATATAAAACAGTCTTATCCTTTCATTAATAAGAACCCTTTAAGGACCATTATTAGATAAAATACTCTTGGCCAGTTCAAATTGCTATATGTCATTATAATTAATAAAACTTACATCTTTATGAATAGTCAAAATTTCAGGTTCTACAGTAATTAGATTGAAGTTTCATTATATTTCACTTTCATTTCTGTAGTAATAGATAAATATAAACCTGCCCCAGTGTAGTCGTGGTGTGTCTCCCACCCAGATAAGCCTCTTTGTTTTTATGGGCAGTGTAAAGATGTACCCAGAACTGATTTCTTCAAAACAAGCACTCTGAAACAAATGTCTGATTATTTGACCAATGTGCATCAGCAGCAAAACAAACAGGCCATTATATTTGTGGCAAAGAAAGAGATTACAAAGTCAATGAGGAACCAGGCACATTATCAGTTGGTCTACATTGTAAAACAAAGGCATAAAAGAGCTGTTAATACATGAAAAAGTCAAAGTTTCATGGTTCCCTGTAAACTTCAATGGGTTGCAGGATCATCTAGAATATAAGTTGACTTGTCTGTATTAGTTTTCATATTTTTCTAAGCAGATGACATGTTTCCCTTAGCTTTCCTGATCATGATCTATTCAGCAGTATTATTGGGCACTGGCCTAGTTTTCTTTCTGTATCCCTCAATTTGTTGCTTTCAAAATTATAGCCTGAGTTTATTCAGGACAGCTTTAAAATAAAAAGCTGTAATGTTTGAAATGAAGGAAAACTTAAATTCATTAAAAATATCTTCATGAGTGGTTTTTCCCCCCCGCCTTTCGGTAATACTTGAAATAAACTCCATGTAACCAAAGAATCACAATGGAATTTTACAAGCATTTCTATGACCTAACCCTGTAAATTAACCTTTAAACTATGAGAAATTTTGAAACCACCATTATTCAGTGTCACATGAGATAAAGGTTCTTTTTTCATTTAATCATTTTTAGCTAGAGGGGAGGGAAAAACTATTGACCACACTGTGGCCAAGAAGGAAGATGCAGTTCATTTTCTTGCCTTCTGATGCTTTGAAAAACAGGTAGTGGGAGAACAAGCAGGACATCCACCCAGAACTGGTTTTACTCTCCCCTTTCTTTCTGTCATGTCTGATGAATGATAACAAAACAAGATCCACACAGGCAGATAAAAATCTCAGTTAGCCAGCCCTAACCATGCTGAATAAAATAGTCTTGTTTCTGTGCGATGTGATTCGCTGGCAAATTTAACTCTTAATTCATGTGCTTTTAACCTCGAAGCGTAGGAAGGAAAGTAGAAGAAAGAAAAAATCTAACTGCTCAATGCTCAATTGCCTATTAGTTTTATTTTATAGATGAGACTGGATAAGCATTAGAAGCCTCTAATGAGAAGGAGAATGCTAATTAGAAGGAGATGGTGACACCATCTTCCACTTTCTTTATTCAGTGTCATTCAGGCCATCCTCCAAGTCCCATTTCAAATAGCCCTTTTCAGAAAATCACTCCCAATCCTGCCTCCACACTGCACAAGAGAGCTACTGCTCCTGACTGCCTTGTACTTTCTCTACTTTAGTCCTTGTCCTTGAGGTTGTTGTGCTCATTGTTGCCATGCCTGTCTAGAACTAGAACGGGAACTGAGCCCACCTGCTAGGATCATACATCTTCGTAGCCCAGCACCAAGAACAGAATCTGACACAGGCTGGGTATGCTCTTAAGGTTTCTTGACTGACTGACTGACTGAATAAATGAATGATCAGGAATAAGACAAAAGAAAATTTAAGGATCTTGATTCTTCCTTTTCCAGGGTAAACTAAAAATCTATCTACCTGAACTGCGGTAGAACTTGATGTGTTCAAGGAGCATTGCTTTGTGATCAACTTTTTTCCATCCACTGTCCACGCCTGCCACCGGACACAAGTGCTGACAGTCACTTGGGTGAGGGTGGTGGTTGCAATCTAAGCTCATGGCAAAGCTCTGGGTGTCAAGTGTGAGTCAGTGGGCAAAGACTGTGACTCTTCCACGGGATCACATTCACTCAGTAGAAGAAAGGACTGGCCCAATTGTGAAGCCCTACTTAGTCTTCTTTCATTTCTCCTCTACCAGCACCACTTTCAGAGAATGATGTCAGTGGAAAATGACTCCATATTACATGCCAGTTATAGTAGCATTCCCACAGAGCCAAGCTTAACTGTACTCAAACTGTCAATCAAGCAACACAAAGGAGAATTAAAAAACACAAATCCTGCTCCTCCCATGCTCTTTTAATCACTCTGGATGCCTCCCACCCCAGGGAAATTCCTTTTTCTTAATACATTTACCAAGATATATGTTCCTCTTCTAGACCCTAAGGTCCTAAGGGACTGGGAATGTCATGTTTTTGTGTAACCCTGTGGATCCCAGAACAAATACCCAGCACCAGACTGTACCCTCAAAATCAGAAGCTCACAGTCAGGTTTATATCTTGGAAAGATGGCAGGTAGCAGGACAGTTGATGCCACTACCGTCTAGTTGTGGAACCTGGATATAAAATTCCACTGAGTGATTCAAGGGGCCCCATGCAAGCAGGCCTGAATCACACCAGAGAGCCAACAAGTGCCCTTTGGAAAAGTGCCCCGTTGGGCATGGGCTGGGCCTCAGCTGGCAAAGCTGGCCACAGGCCCTTAGGAATGAATGGGCTTCAGTTATACAGAGAGCAAGATAATTTGAACCTTATGCCTCCTCACCACATTTTCCTAGATCCAAGCACCCTACAGCATGAGGAAGAACAGAAGGAATTGTCGCTGGGATCCCAGAAGACACATTTTGTAGGTGAAGTCTCTGCAAGTCTTGGAGTATGGGTGGCTTTGCTAAAATCCTACCTGTTTCACTGCAGCCAACCCTCGGGTGGAGGGAGACAGCTTCTCAGGGTTGTGGGAACACAGGCTGAGCCTTTCCTTTTAGCTTCAGAAGGCATGGGGAAGTGTGGAGAATCAGGCAATTTCCTTTCTGAGGAACCTCATGTGTGCACACAATAAGAGCTCATTTCCTCCCATTGGCTTTTGTTTGAGTGGTTTCCTTTGATATGGGATGTCTTCCGCCCTCCTTCACAGTTATCTAAACCCAGGCATCTTTTTCTAAGCTCAACTCAGGACCCACTCCTGCTGGCCTAACCTCAAGTGCCTCTCCTCCCTGTCTCAGACCTCTCACAGCACTCAGTGCGTAGGCACTGCAATCCCAAACCAGGAGGGTTAGTCTCATGGTTCTCCACTGGCTTTGCGTTGTGTACACGTGTGTGTCTGTGTGTGAGTGCCTCTTTGTGCATGCCTGTTTGTGTGTGCACACACGTTTTAACTTCTCAACGAGACTGCTTGATACCAATCACAGAGGTAATGAGTACACCAATTTTAATCAATACTCTCTGAATGGAGGGAATGAAGCTTTTGAAAAAGATCCATAGTAGACTTGAAGATATAATTTATGTTGTAAAATCTGAAAATCATTCTCAATTGAAAACCAAAGTGGAATTTTATATACTTATAATGAATTTCTCTTTGCACTCCCTCCTTTTTTTTTTTTAATTTATTTTTATTTTTCCTATTCTTATAGCTCCCTGTGAGCTGATCAGATGGACTCCATGCTTCTTTCCTCTTTGCCTGTGACCCATATTGCATGACCTGGAACTGCATGCAAGTACCTAACTCGTGAAAAATCTCTGCTGTTGGAGTGTTTTCAGGGAGAAAAAAGGACACATGATACTGAGTCCTCCAACACAGGCAACTGGGCCATTACATCCAGGAAGGAAAGACAGGTTCCAGGAAACACCTTGGTACAATCCTTGCTGATTTAATCTCTATGCAACAAAGAGTCCAACTTTTGTTTTGGGACCAGAAGGCTAAAAGGAGTGCCAGATGTCCTGGGAGTGTTTCCTGGTCCCAGAGAAAATTCATTCATCCATCCATTCATTCATTGAACCTCAAAGTTTTTCAGTTGTTTGGCCCCAATGGAACTAGTTACCATCTGTTTGAATGAGCTAAAAAATGACCTGAATGAGGACAGAATCAATTTTATCCATGCCAAAACAGCTCAAGGCATGAGCTTTAGTGGAGCTGGGTCAAGAGCTTCATTTTTCACACATGCACTCTATGAAGCTCCACAAATGTAGCCCTCAAAAGTAACTGCATTTCAATTATCCCAGAAATACTATGATTCCTTTAGGCTGGGGTAACATGTTCTAGTAGCTTACCATCCTTATCAAATAGAGGTATTCCTGAAAGTCTAGCCAAAAAAAAAAAAAATGCTTTTATAGAATATAAAGCCTTCTTGCATTTTGCTAAAAAATAAAAGAAACAAAAAAACAATGTCTTTGTGGGTGATTAAAAGACTCTAGGAATTTGCAGATATAAGTCATGTCAAAGATCCTGTTCTTTCTGAAATTGCTTTGAGGGTCAATAGCATTAATTGGGGGTTGTTCCCCCAAGAGCTTCATCTTTACCCAGAGAAATATATCCTAATTATTAGGTATTGAGGTGTTTATTCTGTGTGCAGTACAGAAAGTTCTTTACATAGATTATATCTCATTCCATCCTAGTCAGCCCCCAGGCAAATGAATATTATTATTCACATTTTAAAGATGAGAAAACTGAAGTTCAAATATTATTTTTTATTTTACTTGAAATAGAGCAGCTAGTCTGTGGCAGTTCCAGAATCTGAATGCAGGATTTGAATGGTCTCTTAATCCCAATGCCGGGAGGTCTATGAATCTTCTCCATCCAAATTACCATGTGTTCTTGCTCTAAATATAGATTCCTAGGCCCCGTGTCTAATTTCCCAAATCAGAGTCTTGGGGCCTGAAACCTAGGAATCTGTCTTTTTAACAAGCTTCCCAAGATTTTGTGCGGGCAATGTGAATAGCTTTTGGAGTACCTTTCTGAGCTTTTGGAGTATAGCTTTTGAAATGGGTGCAGAAAGAAAAGACAACTTCTTTCTTCTTGTAGGACTGAAGTCAGAAGTAGGATGGGGAAAAAAATGTAGTACAGAAATATGACCTTGTTGCAATGGCTGCAAAGGCTGATTCTGGCCTGTCTGTGGGAGTGTGTGTCTTTTACTTAGTTTTCAAGTGGCCCTCAAGGGCAAAGAAATAGGTCAGTCCATTTTGTGAGATGCTCTGTACATTTTGTGCAGCCAAACATAACCAGAAGTATCTGTCCTACAGTGATTAAGCAACTAGAAATTTATTTTAAAAGTTAGGACATTCCAGATAACTCTCCAGTTTACACATTTCACTCTGACCCTCTCTCCACCCATTCCTTCCTCAGTCAAACTTCTCTGAAGTTTAAATGAAAATAAATAAATATATAAAAGACCCCTGGCTGAAGGGGTTGGGGTTTAGCTTGTGTCTCTTCAGCACTAAAATACAACTTGGTGGGAATGTGTACATTATTTAGAAGAAAAATTCCATTTTCTCTTATCTGTAACAGAAACTTTTGAGTATGTTTGGGTGAATGATGAACTATGGATTTCTATATGGATAATCATACCCAATAAACTATAACTTATAATACTATAGGCTAATCGCCTATGAAAGTGCCTGGCTCAATACTAAAAATTTTCAATTATTAAATCATATTCCAGAAATATTTATTGATCACCTAATAATGAACAGGCTCCAATTCAAGTTTAAAATACATGGGGATTGCTACACTATGAAGATTTAAAATTTATATTTAGACGTGGTAACTAAATTGGTAGATTTTGTTATTTAGGAGAAAAGTGCTCAGTTGATGTATTAACCTTTTGCTGAAGCCAGGAGCATAAAGGAAAAAAGCTAAGGGAAGTAATAAAATAATAAAAAAGTACAACACATAACATTCAGGTGGCACTTTAACAAGAATCTGTAGTTGTTTTACTCTGGCTAAGCCTGTAATGATACAAAGCTATTCTTTAATTAGTAATCTGGATCAATGCAGGATGTTAGAATATCCCCATCACAGGATTTTTTTTTTAATTCAGCAGAATTCATTTTAAGGCAAAAGCCTCTGGGGGAATCTCCCTGGAAAAGAATTTAGACCTCGACTATTACCTTCCTTCATAGTTTTCACCTTTCCTATTATAGAAGAATAAAACCTATTCCTACAAATTTTCAAAAATCAGTTCTCCCCCATGGCCTGAATCCATACCCCTGTGGCCTCTCTGAACCAAAGTTCCTCTTTGCCAGCAGCCATCCCCTCATGCCTAGTCACTCAGCTTAACCCTGCTTTCTTTCAAGTTACCTCCATCTCTCCTATTCTTGTTCTACATATGCCACACTTGCTCCCTAAACTTTTTCACTTACCACCCTCCCAGTACCTTGCAGTTCAGCTTCCCACTCACAGTTCTTCTGAAGGTGTCTACCCAAAGGTCAAAAGTATCATTTTACTAGTCCCCGTCCTGGAACTAGTCTCAGCCCTTATCTTTACTGAGCCTTCTTTAGGATGTGGCATTACCTCCCACTATCACCTGGCTTTAGGAAACCCTAATACCAATCTGTATTTTATCACCCATCAGAATTATTTCGGGGACACCATGAATAGCATAACTCGTTTTCACAGATCCAAAGGTATATAGGGGGATCTCAAGGCCAATGCACCTATCCCAGGGAACATTTACCCTTTTTGAAATGCTCTTCACCTTGGATTTCTATGCCAGTGGAAATGTGCCCAGGAAATCCCCTAAATATAGGTATTCCCCAAGGCTGTGTCCTCAGCCATTTTCTAGATTATATTTGCTTCCTTAGCTATCTCAGCTCTTTTATGATTTCAAATATCACCCCTCTATGGATGAATCCCAAATACATATCTAGCTCTGTTCTCTACTGAAGCCTAGACCTGTACTTCCAAGTGTATGCTCCATCTTCACTTCAAACTTCTAGTGAATAAAATCAGCCTTATTATCTTCCCCCTCAAATTTATTTCTCCTGCCTATTTCTGTTAGGGGCATCACTAATATCTTTGTTACTTAATTCATTGTCTCTGGGTCATCTTTGATTCCTTTTCTCTTGAGATCAATAAATCCTGCCCCGACTATTATTAATTTGCTCCCTGTATCAGCATACTGCCCTCCTGTCCAGTTCTCATTGCCACTACTGCCACTGCCTTCACTCCTTGCCTGGGTGCCTGCAATTCTCTGCTCTGAACGGTGCACTCAGAATTATCTCCCTAAAGCAATGTCTGACCTCAACACTCACCTGCTCATGAACATCTGCATTCAGAATGAAGTTTCAATTCCATTGGTTGGCACACACAGCCTTCCACATTTAATCCATGCCTAGCAGTTTGGCTGCACCCCATGAGATCTTCCTAGATTGTATCCCATGGTCCAGAGAAACTTCCATGTATCACTTCCCATATGCATGAATTGGGATCTTACTCATCCTTCAAAGGCCAAGTCAGATACTGTCCCCTCCATGAAACCTTCCTTCCTTGCCTCACTTAAACACAGCAGTAATCTTCTACACAGGGCATCTTGTACCTTCCTAGTAGCATGGATCACCTTCTGCTTTGATGATTTATTTTACATATCTGTCATACTACAGTAGAAATTCCTTGATGGGACAGGAAACAGGGAAGATTTAAGAAATGCTTTTCTCCTCTTCCCATACAACCACCTTCAGCACACTATTACTATTTTTCTGCGAATTTTTTTCTGTTGTCAAGAAGATCTTTATTACGTGGAACACATTTTGCCTTGGCAGGGCAGGTAAGGGAGTAAATTGATAATGTGATCAGCCCCTTAGCACTGACAGAGGGTAGGGGAGAGCTGTTTCCTCCAGGGACTCTCACTGTGGACAAGGCACTGCCTGGACATTGATTCACCAAACCTTCACAAAAAACTCAAGAGGTGAGAGGTGAGCATTATCATCTGGATGCATGCAAACAAGAAAGCCAAAGCTCAGAGCAAGTTGGTAACTTTTGTCCGTACCAAGTAGTGGCTTCTAGGACTAAAATCCGTGTTGATGACCCACAAGCTCTGTCATCTTCAGGCACCTGATTTATTTTTTTGAGATCCTCAGTCCCTCTACTGAAAAGGACTATGCCTTGTCTAGAGTTATACAGCAAGAAAGGGTACAGGTCATTAAAATCTGTGTTCCCCAGTTCCTTCTTTCCTTCCACTAGTCTTAATTGCCAAATAGGCAAACAACTTTAAGCAAAACTTTCGTGTGGTGGAAAAAAAGGAAAACAGAGAAAAAAGGAGATATTTTGTACATGATGACAAAGAGTTTAATTGTTGTTGTTGTTGTTCTTTCCAAGTTTGAAACATTAACTTCCCATTGACCCAGAGGTAGGATGACAGGCGGCTGAAATGGTCTTTCATGGTTCTTATTTTCAGTGGGAATGGAGACACCCACTGCTAGAAGCCCAGATGGTTAGGAGAAAAACAGATAAGGTGAGAAGGCATGAGTGGACATGGATTGAGGATACGGGAATACCTCTGATCGACTCTCCCTTAATCTTGTAATAGACAGTGGCAGGTAGTCAGCTACATTTAAAAACAAAACAAAACAAAACAAAACCCTTTTTACTGAAGACAGAAAAGGCCATATGTCTTAAATAGCCAGCTCACTGAATTTCCACAAATTGAACACATCTGTGTAACCAGCACCCAGACTGAGAAAAAGATTATTAGCAAGACCCCAGAATCCTCGCTAAGATACCCTTCACCCCAAGGGTAACCCGTCTCCTAATGTCTAAAGATGGCTACATTTGAAATTAACCCTTTTACTGTTCTGGCCAGGACAGCATGTGTTCCTCTTGGAGAAGCCTTTTCTGGCAGCAATTGCCATTTCAAAGAAGAAAAAAAAAGTATGTGCGAGGGAGAAATTTTGAGTGTAGGAGAAAAGTGTTTCTAATTTTCAGTCGTGAAAATGTGAGGGGAAGAAGGAATATGTGAAGGAGGGAATAAGTCAGTAAATGCAGTCCTCGTTCTGCTTCCCCCATTAAAAGCTGGAAGCATTCCAGCTACATGCCATTTTGAGAAAGGAAGCAAACAGAATCGACCTTCTATACCTTCCTCTGCCTTGGCCAGAGCAGTTCAGCTCCTATTCCAACAACGTTCCAATATGTGGATAGGTCAACGTTTATTATTTAATACTAAAATGTTCACTAGAAGCCTGACATTGTATTGAACATATGGTTTTGATTTTTTTTTTTTTTAACGGCAGCAAGTAAGATGGAGGGCGTCACAAACCTACCTCCAGGATTTATTTTCTGGTTCTTGCCAAACTCACTCCCATACTGATGCCCTTTTTGCCTTAGCAAGTTCAGGAGCCCAGAAAGGACCCACAAAGAGGTGCAAGCTAAAATACAACTGCACTGAACTAGCTCTAACAGATCGACTCCAAACTGTTGATCTAACAAAGCACACAGGCCGAGCCAGTGCTTTTCCATGACTTTCTGCTCTAATTATCAACCTGGAAGGAAGAGATCAGCACATCAAATAAAAATCCATAGCCGCAGAACAATTAACTCAAGACTCAACATGTGTCTGGCTTAGGGGGCCAATATTAAAACTCTGGTATCTACAAGGTTTTAAACAGCAACATTCTCCAGCTTCACATCTTGAATATTGGCGGTCAGAGCCTCCAAAAATAATAACTCCTTTTATTATTTTTTTTCTGATCAATTATTTACTGTGGTCTGGGGTTATACAACATAAATTTCATGTACCTAGTGGTCAGTTAAAAATTGTGTAGTTTTAATTTAAAACGTAAATTTTAAACATTGCAAAGACTGCTAGCTGGATTTACAGGACATTTTAAAAAAAAACAAAAACAACTAGTAGCCAAGGAAAAAAAGCAGTCTGTGATAAAGGGCCTGAGGATATTTGGGTTAAATATCAACTTGAACATTTTTCTAAAAAAAACTGGAGGGCTTGTCTCCACTCAAGTTTGAAAGCTGCAAAACAGGATCTGGACTTTCTTTCTCTAGATTAAAGCCTGGCCAGGCAGTGAAATGGTTTAACACCCCTCCCTTGCCTTTCCTTTGTTTGCTCAGTGTGGCCCTGAGAAGGCCAGGGTGGCACTGGGAGAGAAAATCCTTCCTGGTCGCTCCTCTGAGGAAGGAGGGCGTGTTAGTGCAGCCTGCTGTTGACTGGAGCTGGGATTAATTAGTTCCTTCGGTGACCTTGGCACCTACTGATGGCGGAGTCTGTCTCTAAGCTGCTAAGGACTCTGCACTGAGAGCCACAGAGAAACTCAGGACAACTGCCGCTACAACTAAAATGATCGCTGTTATGTTGAGCCAGAAAACAAACCAACAAAAGCAAACCAAAAATATGTACCTTACCTCTGAAAACTGTTTTATTGTGTTATAGGTATGATTTGTGTCAAGATAAATAGATATAAATTTAGGTATGGATATGCACATTATATATTTATATCTATCATCCATTAAAAGCCATCCATCCATCCATCCATCCATCCATCCATCCATTCATCTTGTCTTTGTGGATAGTTTTGCATGTCAATGCCCAACATTCTGTCAAGTATTTCTGGAGGAAGCTAAGGCACATTGTTGGGACTGAAGACAATTTTAAAGCATGCAGGTGTGGACAATGTCTGTCCCACCCCCACCTCACTTGCACCCATCAACTTTTTTCTGACATCAGGCCTGAATCCTCCTGAGGGAAAATGGAAAGCCCTATTCCTATCTCTATCAGGGCTGGTTCAAGGTTCAAGTAACATAGCAATATGATAACATGATTTGAAGAAGCCTCTGGAAGAACTCACTGTCTTGGGTTGCATAAGTAAAGTATAATTTTCTGAATAAGGGAGGTGCTCCCAGTCAGAGTGTGCTTGAATGCTCTCTTTATATATACGAAGGCCTGCTGAAGAGGTATTTGACCTACTTAGGGTCACTCTAAAGACCTGAGAAGTGAAAGTTATGGGGATTCTCATTTCAATTCAGCACAGAGAAGAATTTTCTAGCAAAATGTTAACAGTTTTTATGTATCCTGTCAATAGAGGTAGTCAAGCAGCAGCTAGAAACCATTTGTCAGGATTGTGGTAGAAGATAGAGGGATAAGAAAGGATAAAAGTTATGCTAGATAATCTCAGATTCCTTCCAACGTGGAATTTCTTTATCATTTTCATTTTACATTTGATGTTTTGGTTGGTTGGGTGGTTCTCAAAAAGAAAAGGCTATCCAAATCTGTGTAGTGTGAAAAGTTCCTCAGGTGATTCTGGTATGTCTCCCTACAGAATGGTGCTTACCACCATTCTGGTTCCTGAAGACCCAAGAGAAGAAAGAAGCCATTGGAGTAGAAGGTCCTGGGAAATAAAGAGTTAAAAAGACCAAAACTCTCAGTAGTCCCAGCAGCCCCAGAGGCAGCCCGTCCCTTTGATCCTGCCTCTTAATTGCAGCCTAGTTGCAACAGGGAACTTTAAAGGAAAGAAACCGGGAAACTCTAGAGATAGGGTTTGTTTTGTTTCCTGAGGGGACGGTCTTTGTGGTGGCTGCCAGGAAGCTGACACTTTAGGGTTCAAATAATGGGTTTCCTAAGGAAGCAAATAAACAGTGCCTTCTACCATGCTAAGAGTCAGTCGTGAATAGAACCCCAGAAACACTGGGCATTTTCGTGTGCCATTTAGTAGGAATACCAGGTCCTACCTTGCAAATGTGAATAGACTGTAGGTAGAGAGCATTGGTCAGCAACAGAGAAAGAGGCTGCAGTGAGAGGAGCATGTGTAGGCAGACCACAGAGGTCCCTGAGCAGTAGAGAGAACAACCTAACGTCCTCTGTGGAGAAGAGAGTGACATGCATTAAAGTTAACAAATAAACAGAAAACAGCATCGCACGGAAGAGAGAAGTAGAGAAGAGGAAAGAAGAGGGATTTCTAAGAATCCTCATAGAGTGTAGCAAAATCACAACCACATGAAAAATCTCCCTTTTGTATAGGCCTCACAGTTGATAATGAACTTTTCCCATGTGTTATCTAGTTAAGACGTCTATAAATTGAGATTCGCCAAGGTCTTTAATCTTCTTCCAGCACATAAGCGTGCACATACACACACATGCACACACACATTAGAAGGATGGTCAAGAGTAAGGAAAAGGCTGACTAATCACGACAGTTCACAGAGACAATGCCCAGTCATCCCAGGCTTTGTGTGTGTGACCTTGGCAAGAAACTTGGCCTCTCTGCACTTCATTTCCTTCATCTCATCTGTCAAAAGGTTTAACTGAGTTTTTGTACATAAAGCCCTAGCAGAATGCTTGGCATATAGTAGGCACTCAATAAACCCAATAAGCATATGTTCCATTTCATTCCTAAACTATTATTAAACGTAAAGTAAAAATGCATACAAAACTATCTGTGTGAGGACTCAATGGGTACCTGAGCAAAGAAAAACTTTACATGAGTTTAGCCAGAATCCTGGCTCTAGACATGTGACGCAGAGAAGTGAAGGACCTGTGGGGCGTGGCTCGGATGGTGCGCATGGCTGCATGTCACAACAAGATATAAAACAGTTCAGGTGTTCACAAGCCAGGCCCGGGCATTTCATTTACTCTACTTATTCCATTAAATGTCTAACCCTTCTAATGATGTCCTCATTTATATGGCACGACTTTAAAATGAGCATTTTTAAACCAATGCAATTTTAACTGCATATAACACTACTTCCATACGCTTCATGCTCTTTGGAGAGAATAAGGAAAGAATCGCATTCTCTGCATCTTAAGGAAAACCATGAGTTGTTAGAGTTCTCTGAGTTAATTCATCATGGATGTGAGGACTGAAGTAGACACATCAGACTCTCAGACTCCAGTTCTGACCACCACTTAGGAAAAAAAAAAAAGAATCTAAGGCTGATTTAGAACACATATATTTCTTAGGGAAAAAAAAAAATCTCTGGAGCAGACATGTAAACAAATATACGAGCCTTCCCCGAAGGCTGTAAGCAAATCTCTTGGGGGAACTGAAGAGAGTCTGCATCCACAGAGAGTACAGACATCACGGTCAAGGGGAGATGGTCCATGGCCAGTCTTTCTGACCTGGAAAAGCTCCTCTGAAAATCCTCAAGTCTGCCCCCATCCCGTTAACCCCAGCGGCTCTGATGCAAGGCTGGTAGGATAAGTCAGTTCAGCTGCAGTGCTACTCTGAGCTGAGCAGCCTGTAAAGGCCTGCTGTGGCTGAGCAGGTAGGCCCTGGCCTCGGCCCTGCAGAGCACTCCTTTAAAATCATGCCAGACACCAGTGATCTGCTGCCATCTACTTTCCTGCGAGCAAAGCAGTCACAGAATTCCAGAGCCTCACTACGCAGTGTGGTCCATTGCCCACCACCATCATCGGCATCACCTGGAAGCTAATTAGAAATGTAGGATTTCAGACCCCTCTCCAGAACCACTCAGTCAAGATGCACATTTTTAATAAGATCCCTACGTGATTTGTTATGCATATAAAAGTTTGAGGGAAACGGACTTTGGCCCAGTGGTTAGGGTGTCCGTCTACCATATGGGAGGTCCGCGGTTCAAACCCCGGGCCTCCTTGACCCGTGTGGAGCTGGCCATGCGCAGTGCTGATGCGCGCAAGGAGTGCCGTGCCACGCAAGGGTGTCCCCCGCGTGGGGTAGCCCCACGCGCAAGGAGTGCACCCGTGAGGAAAGCCGCCCAGCGTGAAAAGAAAGAGCAGCCTGCCCAGGAATGGCGCCGCCCACACTTCCCGGGCCGCTGACGACAACAGAAGCGGACAAAGAAACAAGACGCAGCAAATAGACACCAAGAACAGACAACGAGGGGAGGGGGGGAATTAAATAAATAAATCTTTAAAAAAAAAAAAAAAAAAGAGTTTGAAAAGTGCTGGTCTAATTTACTCAATCCAGGCATGTAGCACCAGGGATCAACTGTTTGAATACTCTGAGTATTTTCTTATCTTGAAAGTCTATTTTCTTCGGAAGGGTCCTTAAGTCTGGGTTCAATGGAACCCTTCTAGACCCAGAAAGAAATGAGGTATTTAAAAACAAGATGACCAGGGTCCAGCAATAAATCCAAACTCTTTGAAATTACTGCTCTACACAATAACATCCCCCAAATGTACATTTTGAAAATTAGATGCATGAGTCTTGATAATTGTTGGTCTTAAGCACTTTGTTTGGGTTATTAGTGAAGACCTTTTTTAAAAAGTCTGCTGTAATTATGAAAGATACAAAGGTAGAGCCCTAACCATGCAATATTCTGTGGCTCTAAATGGGACTCTGAATCAATGTTTGTCTCCAAGAGGACCATGGAATGAACACCGGAGAGGGTAAACTATGCAATGCAGGAAGATACGATGTCTTCCCACAGAACCATGGAGACTAGGATATGATATTCAGCTGTATTGCTTGCTCATTTTTGCCATTTTTGCTCCTTTGTTGGTATTCATTTCACTGATTCTCTCCCAGCTCTCCTTCTCTTCCAGGACCCAGGCGTTCTTCCCTAAGGCTCATTCTCCGTCATCTACCTATCTTTATTTATGCTCCCCTCCTCCCTGGGGTCTTTTGCAGTCATGGTTTCAACTATAGTTTCAATGTAGTTGTCTCAAGCCTCCATTTGTAGTCTGGTGTCTAAGCTGTTCTCCACTGCCACACTGTCAAATATATCTGGGATACTCTACTTGATGTCCCATCCTTAGCTAAGAGCGACGTTACCAAAACTAAAACCACATCACCTCCGCACACCCACAGACCCTTTCCCACGGATTGGGCCCTATTTTCCCGACTACCCACTCTTCTCTCCAGGTACCATAGATATTTTTCTTGCTAGAAATGGTGATGTCATTTTGACTCTTCTAAGCTTTCACTAGCTTCTATTATTTTCCCTGAAAGATGCCACTGGATTTGTCCTTTCTCCCCTATCCTCACACCACCACGCTCATCTACCTCCATCCCACATCATGCACGCATGGAATATTTTAAAAGTTTTCTTGCCAATGGCATCACTTCTTACAGATTTCCTAACCTCTAACCTATCCTACATATAAGTCCTTATAAATCATTGGACTTGCTGTTACAGGTGATTAAACTCTTCCATGCAGTTTTTCAGGTCTTCCAGATTCTGGCTCCACCCACTCCATCTAACTTTATTCCCCACTGCACTGCAACATTTGATCCTTATTTTCCTATTTTCCAAACTCAAGTTTTCTCACTGGCTCTTTTACCACATCACTCTGGGTAACTTTACAAATAGTATCCTCCCTTCTGGGATGTCCTTCCCTTCTCTAGTGTTGGCCACTAGCCTCTCTAAACTTTTTTGATCATACACTTCTACTAGGAAATATTTTTAAGATTTATATGGATGATTTTTTATTTATAAATGCTATACTTACATAATAATACTGTTATATACATTATCAAACATGCAAAAATTGACTTTTTTTAAGTGATGACCTAAATGATATTAAGATAGAAGTTCAACTATTCCCTTTCCTTACTTAGTGGATAATCTTTTCCTGGGCCTGGGGGTGCACATCCCATTTTAGAAGCACTGGTCTAGACAAAATATATCCATTCAGATCCAGAGGAAGTAGTTCTTCTTGCGTTAAAGTCTTATCTACTACTTTTCTGAAATCCCAGGACATTTAAAACTAAAAGCAGTAAATCATTCATATAATATATGCCTCACCAATAGTTTTTAGTTGATTAGTTGAAGCTTACATCAAGAATGCCAGAAATTTATAGATTTTAAAATAATTCAATATCTTAATTAAAAACATTGCTGTCTTGCCAAAATTGCTTAGGTTGGGCTCTACTCAACTATGCAACATCCAATACAAGAAAACTCCTAGTGAGCCTGTAGTTTAATTTCATTCAAAGAGTATTTTGTTTCATTAAATAGCATATGCACAGATTCCCAGAGGTTTGAGGACTAATTCTTCCATATTTTGGCTAATGAGACTTTTAGCATACTGTTTAATCTCACTCAAATAGTTTTTGTTTAATTTATAAAACAGAATTTTGGGCATTAAAAATACTGCAATGATCCATACATGTAAGATATCATTTTTACAAGTACACTCAGTATTAATATGTCATAAATATGAACTACATGAAGCATATACATTCTGAGATTTTAAAAATGAAATAATTGATATCCCACCTCTTCCACCTTGAGCTTTCTATCTCTTTCAGCAAATAACTATTTTTATTTTCCCAATTTAAATTTGCTCAGCTGAAAACTTAATGTCCCCTACCCATGGGGCTTAGGAGTCTGATGGGCCTTAATATAAAATATTGGCTCTGCTACATATTAGCTGAGGGATTATGAATGTGTTGCTTGAACCTTTCGGAACTTTTCTCCTATCAGCAAAATGAGGATAATGTTAACTTCGTGGGACTGTTATAAATTTCAAATTATATGAGATATGCATTAAAGCACCTAGTACATAGCACATGCCCCTAAAATTTCCTCCCACCCCCCCCCCCCCCTTCAGGTTTAAGAGAACTTGTAATGAGATGCTCTCACAGGAAAACAAAAATACTTTGCATTTTGGTTTCATTGTTGACTTTGGTTTTTCCCAAACCTTAAGATCATTTACAACCATTAACAAATTCTATATTCCTAGAACAGGGGTTCTTAATCTTTTTTGTTCCATGGACCCCTCTGCCAGTCAGGTGAACACCAAGGGTCCCTTACTAAGTCCACACTATACTTTGTATTACTTAATAAATATATCACACCCGAACCAACAGTTCCCCACAAGAATAATTTTTTTTTAATTCCTGTTCAAGCTCATGGACTCCTGGTTAAGAACCCCTGTTCTCGAAGCACCTCATAGCCATCCACAGACAAATTCAACTTGCTAGTGATTGGGTTGGGGCATGATGCCAGAAAAGACTTTGTCCATTAATGCCTTCTAAGCAGTTAGACCTGAGAAAGGTAAGCCAATCAACCTCTCTTCTGCCTCCTCATCTATGCTGCCGAGTCGTCCCAAAGTCATATAAAATGCACATGCGTCCAAGAAAGCATCTGGGGTTAGAAGACTGTGACATGTATACACGTACCAGGGACACTTCTCAATTTTTCCTTTCAAGTCAATTAACCAGTGAAAAAAATAAATGAATGAAAGTTTTAAAAATCCCATTTATAACTCTTCTCCACCACAAGCTTTGCCTAACACCCTGTTTCCAGAATGCCCTAATTCTAGGCTCCCAGGTTTTACTCTCTACTTGCACTGCTAATTGAGATAGTGTTATAAAAGCCCTTCGCAAAGTGTATATATATATATGTATAAATTATCCTTCTGAAGATGTTTGTGTGTTTATTCTTATCTTATTTGTAAGATCTTGTTTCCCAGTGACTGTGGATTGCAAACTGCTCAGGACAGGGACAGCCAACCTCTTGGGCGTTTCTTGCCTCCTCACTTCTCCCGCTGAGGTGGCTCATCATCCCCAAAGCCCGTCTACAACTATCAGCCTGCAGTAGATGCTCCTAAGCCCTGGGGCCTATCTTTTCCAGACTGAAAAGAATTTTTTAAGCTTGATTATATCCTCTGTCTCATCTCCCAGCTCTCCTTCAGAATGGGCTCCTCACCTCGTAGCTTCTCTATGCACAGAGACTATATGCCAATTTTGATGTTAGGGTAATAAACTAAACTGAACAAAAAGTTTAGTGTTTAAAAAAGGGAAATATTTTAAGTAAATCTGTTCCTAAGGAAAAAAAAAAAAAAGGAGCGAGGGGAGGCGGGGTGGGTAGCCTAATTCTCCAGAATTGGGAATCAGGTTTCCTTGCTGGAGATGTAGATGGTGAGATAATTGCATCAGGGGCTCCAGCAGGTACCCTGTGGCTCAGAAGTGTGGAAGACAGTCTAAGATTTCTTTTTGTTGACTGGAGTTTCAGGCTTTTTAGGTGATGTGCCCATGTACCCTCATCACTTTGGAAATGAAACTGGCGGTGCTCTGACTGGTTATTAGTCTCTGTTGCCTTCTATTTGGTTTTCTACAGTATTCTCACATGTGTCTTGCTCATCTTACCTCTTTATATGTTATTTAAATAGCATTTATGCTGAGAAATATAAGGGAGATAAAGAAAGTGCACACATGTACATATTTCAAAGTCAAGAATTTCTTTTCATTCTCCCCCCAAACACTCACACTGCCTCACACCTAAAATTAACATCTGAAGGTTAACAATTCTAAATTAATATTATCCAATATATTTTTTTAATTCTTTGAAAATGATCCTTTTGCATCCTTTATTTTTGTCCTTTATTTTGCACACACACATAGTCAGGTATCAGGTAATTGACTCAGGGAAGTAACCAAATAGCAGAAGCCAGGGAAACCAGGAGGTGTTTAATAAACACTTGTTGACTGATTGATGGAATATACTGACCTAGGATCCCTTAGACAATGCATTCTTTGTCAAAACAAAACACGAAGGAAAATTGTTGTGTCCACTTTTATTACCAAGTGTTCCGGCCCACTCAGGGGAGCAGGTCAGCCCAAAACTTGTCAATCAGTCCCGTGCTCAGGTTTACAAAAGAAACCTTCTGGCCTTCCCGTTCACACCTGCTTTCACTCTGGGCTACAGAGGCGGGAACTAGTCTGAACAATGCCAAGCTGTTGAAGGCCCAGGCCTAATGCACATCCAGCCATAACAATACCACCTTTGACTCCTTACTATGCATATTAGCAGAGCTGCAACCAGCCAACAGTTTGTGTGCATTGAAAGAAAAATCGGAGCAGATCTCAAAGCTGGAGAAGAAGCAGTATTCTAACTAATTGACCTTAGTCCTCCAGCCCCCTTCTCTGGAGAGAAACCAAAGTAGGAAATGCCAAATTCCCTGGTCCAAATGGTGCTGGACATCTATGTCCACCTGTTTTAGTGGACCATTTCAGGGAAGATGCCCCGGCTCCGAGACACCTTCTCGCTGCATCCACGTCCTCTCTTTTGCCTTGCTAGGCCTTCCGGCTGGACCTCGGGCAGCTTTGGGGGAAAGGGCTAAGTCTCCTCTCTCACCTTCTGACATGCCCCTTGGGTTCTGTGCTCATCTGGACTGACTTTGGACTGAGAGCTTTCTCTTGACTTTGTCCCTGGCTGACTTTGATGCTTTTTACCTCCCTGTCTTTCCAAACACACCCTCGCCTCTACTGCCCACCTGCTTCCTAGAATTGCCAGTTTTCTCTGACTGACACGACAATATTAACTGCTTCTTAACCTGCCAGCTGCAACGAGCACCTGTACCTGAAGACATTAAAGACGAAAACTATGTTTTCAATAACCGACATACCCTACTGTTACAATATCTTTTTATGAATCAGGAGTTTCACCCCTTCCAATTTTACCAACCTCTTCTATGTTGATAATATGTTTTGCAATTTTGAAAAATGTAAACAAGTCAATATGCCTTTCCACCTTCTCTTGTTTTCAATCAGAGAGTGCAAGAAGAAAGGAAGAGAAAATGCATGTAAGATTATTTTAAGCTCAATATATAAATCCTCTTCTCCTAATTCTTGCTTGGAATCTTGAGTACCTGATATTGAATTGCTATGGCACTCCCCGAGCGCAAGACTGGCTGGTTCCCATGTGATATTGATTTGTTTTCACCATAGCAACAGCAAATTAAAACAACTAGCAGAGAGGAGGCAGGCGGTTAATCAGTAAAGCTGCATAACCAGTACATTTCACAGGCATATTTTCCTTCCTTTCTTATTTTTTCTCTTATTCACTATACTTTCACGAATTTACTACAAAAGTTGAAGCAAAATAGTACTAAATACTTTGGGTAGTACAAGGCCTATGTCTGGAATAGTCTGGTTTGTACAGCTTCCAATGCATTAGACTAGATATATGGGGAAAATGCAAACAACAATGCTCTGATTTCCTTGGAAATTTTATTTGTTGGTCTCAGAATAAATATCTCTAGAAAATGTACATAAGCACAAGGTAGAGTGAAGGGGTTTGTATATATGAGTATACATCTAAATACCCAGAAGCATTTGCCTGCAATTTGCCTAGTTTCATTAACACCAAGGTTTTATTCTTTTGTATTTAAATAGCAATGGCTCTCTGTACCAAAAGAAAAACAACTTTTTTTCCCCCACAAGTTTACAGTCTCCCCAAGTGCTAAGATTATGAGGAAAATTGTAATAAATATTATTTAATTCTATTAAGAGAAAAATTGAGGAAGGCAATTGCTCAGGTGGTTAGGAAGGGGATAAAAAACTAACACTGGGAACTCCCAAGAACTCCTATCTGTTCTAACCAAAATTCACTCTTAAAAGGCTCCTTATTAAAATCCAAACTTCCTCCTGATCTCTCTGACCCAGGTTGCCACCTGTGACATTGTGTTAACTGCCCGAAGCATTAATCATTGTACTTCCCTGTTTCGGTCCATCTGGATTAGAACATGGTGGTCGTGGTAGGTTTTTTATATATACTTTATATGAATAAACAGCTGTTACCACCCTCACAGCCAGCCATTCAACTTGGTGGCAGAACCCGTGTCCTAAATCATGGCTCTGGTGGCACTGGGAATGGGGCCGAGGGGACTGTCCATGGAGGTGGCAGTTCTGGGGAGGTGCTGCACCAAAGGGAGGGGAGGGCAAGAAAAAGCTGTTCTCTGCTTTTGCCAGCCCCGTCAGAACCTGCAGAAAACCTGTGTTGACCTGCCCGACACGAGGCAGGTATGAGAAGATCCCCTCTTCATGTGGGGGATCAGTTTTGGGGTTAGAAAGGACAGGCTAAAATATGAAGAAATAATTCAAGACCTGCCAAATGGGAGTTAGAAGGCTCCTGGCCAGGACATAAAGAAATATTCCTTTCTACGAGCCTGAATAAAAGAGCACACAGCAGAAATAGTTGGGAGATGACGTCAGAAGTTCTGGGCTAGTGTCCTGCACTTCTCCTTGAGAGTAAAAACAGTGGGTCTAGAAGAATCTACGTGGCATTGCCCTTATTTAAATGAGTGCTTCTACTCCTCACGCGACAGGATAGCTAAAGAAACTTCATCTTTTTTAAAGACCGTGAGAATGGTCTTTTTTTTTTTACCTTATTGCCCCCAACACACACATATATTACCAAATTAACAAATATCATTCCACTTAGCCTTTGTCTTTTAAAGTGACAGTAATGTTTCTTGAAGAACATTCACTGCCGCTGTGGATGTTAGGCAAGGCAGATTTTTTTTTCCTTCGCGTCAGTGCTTGCTAACTATTATAAAAATGTTACACATATATTGTAAACACATGCTTCCAAGGCCTAACAAAAAAGGCACAGTTTCCTCATGCCTGGCAGAAATTTAAAACGGAAAAGGGCAGAAAGAATTCTTTAACAAATATATCCTTTCCTTCTACTGGGCCAAGTGTGTTAAAAATAAATCTTCTCCATCATTTCTCACCGCTGGTTCTCGGCAAGAAAGTTGATATGGTTCGGCATAGTGAAAACACAGCTTTAAAAGCTAGCCTGCCCTCATTAAATTATTCTGCTGGCTGTGTGTTCTCATTAAAAATGCATAAAGATCAGATAATTGCAGTAAGCATTATTAACCCAGCTTTACTTTTGAATATAATGGTTCCACTTTTAAGCTGGAAACAAAGACTCAGACATGCCAGAAAAAGAAATGTAAACATTGAACTACAGTATCGAAAACTTGCCAAAAAGCTACCTCTTGGTAGGTTGTTAAAAACGTGCTTTTGAAACTCAATTAAAGCCATAGCTTTGTAGAACTAGGTAGGTCCCTAATTTCTAATAAATAGGCATTTATTTGGCCAAACATTCAATTGGTGATTATTTACCGTTAAGGGTTCCCCCCCCCCCCTTTCTTAATTACAAGTCAGTTTTCAAATAATAGGATGAATGTAAACTTTATCTATTTGGGAGTTTTCCATGGCAGTATGAAAAATTTCTATAGTAGGATAATAAGAATGCTTCCAAGAATTCAAGTAATTGTTCTTGAACAATAAATGGACCTAATAGATCTAGTCCTTGAATAAAAATTCAATTTTAGCCTTCGCTTCAAACAGGCAGTTTAGAATCAGGCTTTGCCATTTCTTTTTCTCAAATCAAAATGTTACGTAAAACTCTAGGGTCTCCTGCAAGTAGTACATTTGAATTAGTGGAATCCGGTTTCCCTGGCTTTCCTAAGCAACACACATGGAATGCAGCATACTGCAGCAAACTCTTTAAACATTCAGAAAAAAAAAAAGGAAAAAAAAAAAAAAACGGAGGGGGGTGATTCTCTTACCTTGTTTAGCTCTGTCTGTCCTTTCCATTTACAGTAACCCCAGGAAAATCTGGCAGAATCAAGTGGCCAAGGCTTCTCCACGGCATCATGAGGAAGAAATTTTCATGTAAATAGTTCTCATTCCCTGTTTATTGTACTCTGAGAGCCGTCTGCCGTATCTGGAAAATTTTGCCTTCAGATGATGAAGCAAAGACAGTCTAAACTCTGTTGCTGTAAGCTGCAGCCCTTCCTTCCGACAAATCCCTCCCAGCCACGGCCAGCCAATCGCCAGGCAGTTCGTCAGCCCTACTCGTCTGAAACTGGCCCTAATAGGATGACTGACACAGCAACACAGCACTTGCAGTGTGTGAAAACAGTGCATCCATACTGATGAAAAAGGAATTTCCCTCTCTGAAGAAAGCAATCATAGCACCAAGACAAAGTGGCACATAATTGGCAGAGCAGAGAGAGGGGTAGCTCAAGAAAACACCCAAAGCCTGTGGCTGCTCTGTATATACTTTGAAAACACAAAACTCTGAAGATTCTAAAGAAATCCAGGTTACACATGAAACTCAAGTCATTACCCCATTTGATAAAGCATAATGTTTGAAAGGAAACAACAATTCAATGTCCGCCATGAAAGTAAGACCTTAAAAACATTCACATATGATTTTCATTATCGAGGCAGAATGTGTTAGCCCAACTGCATATTTCAAAATCAAAACATGCTTACAACCCTAGCACACACGGTTTGACTGTTTAACATCTGTTATTGTGGTTAATTATTGTAGCCCATATATCTTTCATCTAAGTTTTCATACCACTGGGGTCTGTAATTAGGGAAGGCTGAACAATAAAATTGTTATCTATACATTACCCTTTTATGCTCTTGGCAGGCCCCCAGGAGAGGATTAGGTGTGCCTTGCCAGTCTTAGATGCCATTTGATAAATACTGTGCATAGGCCCCCATTGTCATTAATGAAGAAATTATTACAGGAAGACGTTTACTGCTGAACACACATGGCACGTGATCCAGAGGGCACCGCCAGGTGCCACTCCACAAAGGCTGTTCTAGGAGGTGCCAGGGTTCCTGGATAAAGCAGGAGAAGAGAAAAAGAAAGGTTAGTAAGGGTTATTTTTATTCCAGTCAAACAGGATTTCTTCATGCTTTGGGAAAAAAAATGGTATTTGGAAGACACAAAAGACATAACATTTTCCGTCCACTAAACATAACATTTTGAATAAAAATATTAAGAAGTGTGATGATCTGGTGACTAGACCGAGGCAGGAACAAAGCCCTATTCACTGGAAAGGTTGAACCCAAAGCACTATTGTTTATAAGCCACTGTTCGGTGCATCTGTAATGAAATAACAGTTGGGGTGGGATGCAATGGCTTCTTTCCACTTTGCCAATTGTATTTTAAAAATACAGTATTTGTTATGATTTGTAGACTCTTTATTACAATAGAATATCATACTTTATTCCCCTCAATTTTTATACTTTTTTTATCCCCATATAAACCCATCATATACCATAACTTGTAGCCTGCCATCTACTATAATTGTTAGGGAAATATAAGTTATGTCTGTGGTCAAACAGGTAGAAAGTTATTTTCAAATATCAACATGCTTGACAGATAATATTATACAGCATGTAAATGGATGATCATAGGTTTATGATTCTCTTCTTCCTGATATCTTGCTGTTTTTGACTTTAAAACTGCTGTTCCCTTAATCTCATTCCTGATACATTAATTTATCTCTCATTTTTATCCAATGAAACTAAGGATTGCTAATTTTTCCTCCCAGTTAGTCCAGAACTCTGACCTATTTTGTGGGTAAAGCAGATGCTAATAACTTGGCTTCTGGGACTCCAGCCTCCCTAGCTCCTGCTCCCCTGTTGCCAAACAGGTTTCCTAAGTCGTGTAAAGTCATGTTCCTCTCGTACTCCAATACTTCTCTCTATAAAATCTGAATTATGGACTGTCAAGATCCTTCACGCTCTGGCCCTTCCCTTTGCACTCAGCTTTTTTCTCCAACTGTTTTCCTACTCAGACTTTCTGTTGGAGTCATGCTTAGTTGCCTCCAGGCCCTAGCCCTTATATTCCATTCCAAGACTTTCCTCTCAAGACCTCACTTAACAAAATCAGACCCAACATTCAGAGCTCAGTTCATGTCCCATTTCATATGTTATTTTTTCCCGGTTCACACAGTCTTCTCTAATATTCTTCTCCTTTGAAATCATTCTACATTGTTCATTGTACCAGACCATTAAACCCTTAATGTAGTCTTGTGTAGCTAACTCCCTTGAGCTGGTTTTCCCATTACAGAAGCCAATGTTTATGTAGTATAGTAATTAGGATAATTTATGTTCAACACATATACAGTGGTGGCACATTATAAATGCTCACTAAATGATCACTAAATATTGTTATTTTAATGACATTCATTACATTTAGCAAGATACCAGGCACATACATGCTGATTTCATGATTCTTATCTTAGGAATTAATGTCATTATCCATCCAATTGCAGAAGCCAAAAACCTGGCAATCATTCTTGGTGCACTTTCCCCCACCCCACCCCTATATGACATCCATTATCAAAGTCTGTCAAGTCTGGCACTTAAATATTTAGGAGTGTTTCATATGTTCCATCTCTACCAATGCAGACATTATCCAAGCTATCTGTGTCTTTCACCATGGCTTTTTTTCCTGTCTTTTTATTTCTTTTTTTAATGAGGCAACAAGTATTGAACCTGGGACCTCATACATGTGAAGCAGATTCTCAAGCACTGAGTTCTACCTACTCCACCACTATGACTTTAAAAAAATTTTAATCAGTTTTATTGATACATATTAATAAAGTATACAATCTATCCAGTGTGTACAATCAATGGTATTTGGTATAAGCACATAGTTGTGTATTCATTCAATCACCATTAGAGTATTTTCATCATTCGATATTAATAGTAATAATAATAATAAACAAAAATAATAAACAAAAACCAAACAACTGTACCCCTTAATATTCAACTCTCAATCCCTCTAAGCTTCCCCTGCAATATGTAGCTGCCATTTCATTTTTATCTCTCTAATTTATTTTGTACATTCATATTTTTATTTTTCTTAAGCATTTTTTTCAATTTTATTGATACATATTATTAAAGCATAAATACATCCAACGAGTACAATCAATGGTATTCAGTGTAATCACATGTTTGTGCATTCATCACCCCAATCACTCCCAGAGCACTTTCATTATTCCAATAATAATAAACAAAACAAAACAAAACTCATCCCTCTCAATCTCTCTATGCCTTGCCTGGTATACATAGATGCTATTCTTTTTCCTTCTCTCTAGTTTATTTGTATTTATATTTTTCAAAAACCGTCTGATATATCAGATATATGAGTGATATATCACCCACAATTGTATTTTATGTGAGGTTTTACAATTTTATATAGTCCCGTGTTACAGTTTTTAGCTTTCCTTCTAGTAATATACATGACCTTAGACTTTCGTGTTCAACCAGTCATACCCATACAATAACACTGCTAGTTACAAACACCATGATATGCTTTAACCATTTCTATTTATTTCCAAATATTTACAAACAACTTTTTTAACAATTCTGCACAGATTAACCCTCAGGTTTCCGTTCTCTACTTTCCTTCCTTTTCCTGGTGACCTATATTCTATTATTAACTCCATGAGTTTACATGAGTTTACACAGTATATTTAGTTCATAATAGCACAATCATACAATATTTGTCCTTTGTGTCATGTTTCACTCAACATAATGTCCTCCAGGTTCATCCATGTTGTCATATGCTTTACGACTTCATTTCTTGTTACTGCTACATAATATTCTATCATGTGTATATACCACAATTTGTTTATCCATTAATCAGTTGATGGACACCTGGTTTGTTTCCAACTTTTGAGAAGATGAATAATGCCACTGTGAACGTTGGTCTGCAGATGTCTGTTCGTGTCTCTCCTCTCAGTTCTTCTGGGTATATACCTAGTAATGGTATTGCTGGGTCACATGGCAATTCTATATTCAATTCCCTTAAAAACTGCCAAACAGTTCTCCACAGTGACTGTACCATTCTACATTCCCACCAATAATGCATAGGTATTTCTCTCTCTCCACATCCTCCCTAATATTTACAGTTCTCTGACTTTTTAATAGCAGCCAGTCCAATAGGTGTGAAATATCTCATTGTAGTTTTGATTTGCATTTCCCTAATCTCTAGTAGTGTTACCATTTTTCATGTATTTCTTCACCTTTTGTATTTCTTCTTTGGACAATTGTCTTTTGCCCATTTTTAAATTGGGTAGTTTGTCTTTTTATTGTTGACTTGTATGATCTCTTTGTATATCATAGATATTAAACTCTTATCAGATATGTGATTGCCAAGTATTTCTCCCATTGATAAAGTCCTTTGAGGTGTAAAAGTGTTTAATTTTGAGGAGATCCCTTTTAACTATTTTTTTCTTTTGTTGCTTGTACTTTGTGTGTAAGATTTAAGAAATGGCCGCCTACCATAAAATCTTGAAGATGTTTTCCTAAGTTTTCTTCTAGGAGTTTTATGGTTTTTGCTTTTATATTTAAGTCCTTGATCCATTTTGAGTTAATTTTTGTATAAGGTATGAGATAGAGGTTTTCTTTCTTTCTTTTGGATATGGATATCCAGTGCTCCCAGCACCGTTTGTTGAATAGACTCTTCTGGCCCCGCTCGGAGGGCTTGACTACCTTGTCAAAAATCATTTGGCTGTAGACGTGAGGGTCTATGTCTGAGTTCTCAATTCAGTTCCATTGGTCAATGTGTCTATCTTTATGCCAGTACCATGCTCTTTTTTAGCACTGTAGCTAGGTAATATATTTTAAAGTCTGGAAGTGAGTGTCCTCCAACTTTCTTCTTCTTTTTAAAGATCTTTTTGGCAAATCAGGAATCCTTACACTTCCAAATAAATTTGATAATTGGTTTTTCCACTTCTGCAAAAAAAGGCTGTTGGGATTGCATTGAATCTGTAAATCAATTTGGGAAGAAATGAAATCTTAACAATATTAGTCTTCCAATCCATGAGCATGGAATTTCCTTCCATTTATTTAAGTCTTCTCCAGTTTCTTTTAGCAATGTTTTGTAGTTTTCTGAATACAGGGCCTTTATGTCCTTGGTTAAGTTGATTCCTTAATACTTGATTGTTTTAGTTGCTGTCATAAATGCAATTTTTTTTCTGATTTCCTCCTCAGATTGCACATCAGTAGTGTATACAAATGCTCTTGACTTTTGTGTATTAACCTTGTATCTCACGACTTTGCTGAACTAGTCTATTATTACAGTTCTAGCAGCTTTGCTGTGGATTTTTAAGGAGATTCTAGATTTAGGATATATCATTAGTGAATAGTGAAAGTTTTACTTCTTCCTTTCCTATTTGGGTACCCTTTATTTCTTTGTCTAGCCTAACTGCTCTAGCTAGAACCTCTAGCAAATTATTGAGTAACAATGGTGACAGTGGGATCATGTCTTGTTCATGATCTCAGTGGGAAAGCTTTCAGTGTTTCACCATTGAGTACTATGGCAGCTGTAGGTTTTTCATATATGCACTTTACCATATTGAGAAAGCTTTCTTCTATTCCTATGTTTTGGAGTGTTTTTGTTTTTGTTTTTGTTTTTAATCAAGAAAGGGTACTGTATTTTGTCAAATGCCTTTTCTGCATCAATTGAAAGGATCATGTGATTTTTCTTCTTCAATTTATTAATGTGGTTTATTACACTAATTGATTTTCTTGTGTTGAACCACCCCACCCTTGCATACCTAGGATAAAACCCACTTGGTCATGGTGTATAATTCTTTTAATGTGATTTTGGATTCTGTTTGCTAATATTTTGTTGAGGATTTTTACATCTATATTCATTAGAGGTTTTGGTCTATAATTTTCATTTTTTGTTGTATACTTATCTGGTTTTGGTATTAGGGTAATGCTGGCTTCATAGAAGGAGTTTGGTAGCATTTCTTCATATTCAATTTTTGGAAGAGCTTAAGCAAGATTGGTATTAGATTGTCTTTGAATGATTGGTAAAATTCACCTGTGAAGCCTTCAGGTAGTGGGCTTTTCATCTTTGGGAGTTTTTTGATGACTATTTCAATCTCTTCACTTGCTTGTGATTGTTTTGTTGAAGTCTTCTATTTCTTCTAGGGTCAGAGTAAGTGGTTTGTATATTTCTAGGAGTTTTTCCATCTCCTCTACATTGTCTAGTTTTTTGACACACAGTTGTTCATAATATTGTTATGATCTCTCTTATTCATGTGTGTTCAGTAATGTCTTTCCTTTCAGGCTGCAGCACCCCCTTTAGTATCTCTTGTAAATCTGGTCTTTTGGTTACATATTCTATCAGTTTTTGTTTGTCTGTGAAGACTTTGAAATCACCCTCATTTTTTTATGGGAAGTTTTGCCAGATACAGAATTCTTGGCTGGTGGTTTTCTCTTTCAGTACCTTAAATACATCATACCACTTTCTTCTCACCGCCATGGTTTCTGATGAGAGGTTAACATTTAATCTTATTGAATTTCCCTTGTATGTGATGCTTTGCTTTGCTTTTGCCTCTTTGAGAATCCTCTCTTTATCCCTGATATTTGTTATTATGAATAGTAGGTGTCTCGGGGCAGGTCTATTCAGATTTATTCTCTTTGGAGTGCATTGTCCTTGATATTGATATTTATGTCCTTCATAAGAATTGCTAAGTTTTCTTTCATTATTTCCTCAAACATTCTTTCTGTCCCTTTTCCATTCTCTTCTCCTTCTGGGATACCAATAATGTGAATGTTTGTGCATTTTACATTGTCATTCAGTTCACTGAGACTCTCTTCCATTTTTTCCATTCTCTTCTTTTTCTGTTCTCTTGTTTTTTCCAGTTCAGATGTCCTATCTTTGAAATCTCTAATTCTGTCTTCAAGCAATTCAAGTCTGCTCTTATGTGCCACTAAAGTATTTTTAATCTCATCCATCGTTTCTTTCATTCCCATAAGGTCTGTTACTTTTCTTTGCAGGCTTTCAAAGCATTTTTATGCTCTCCCAGTGTCTTCTTGCTATCCTTTATTTCTTTAGTCATATTTTCTTTAAAATATTTGACATGATTTAGGAGGGTTGTGTGATTATTACTGATTAACTGTATTAAATCCTATCTTTTTAAGATATTTGGTTTGTTCTTTTAGCTAGGCCAGTTCTTCCTGTTAGTGTGGCTTATAATTTTTTTGCTGTGATCTAGGTATCTGAATATGTTGGTGAATTTATGCTGATGGCCAGTTTCTTTCTTGCCTATTATTTTTTTTTCTTTCACAGCTCTTCTTTGATATTTCTTGCAACTTATTCTAAGTCTTTAAAATTGTCTGGATTAAGTTTTCCAAATCAGACCAGGGATTATCTAGTGGTGTGCAGATTTTCTCCCAGGGGTTGGATACAGAAAATGCAGAGAATAGCTTTTGCCTGTGCAATTTCCAGACCAGCAAGCAGATGGTGCTCCTCAACATACCTTCCCACAAACGTGTTTCAGACTAGGCTTTTCTGTATTTCTGTGTTTAATCTCCCATTCAGAGGTTTAAAGCAGACTCTATAGCCAAATTCACTGAACAAAAGCACCTCGACTTCCCTCCCTTATCCCTTGAAACAGCTGACAGGGAAGAAGATGTCTGTTCCCCTGACAGCCACAGTGAGCCAGGGGTTTTACCCCAGCTTAGTATCTTGGGGGTGGGGCAGGGGAGCCCTTCACAGCTGCCATGGTGGCTTGGTAACTCACATTTTTTGTTTTGGCTTCTTTGTCTCTCCATCCCTCACCCTTCTAGGAGTTGTATAGCACTGTCCTGGCCTGTTGACTCCTAAAGCAGGTCCTCAGACAGCTTTTGGCTCTTTTTCCAAGCATTCTGCTCTGCCTGTTAGTCTGTTGCCATTTTCCCACAATCTCCACCATGACTTTTGAAGTAGTCTCTTAAACTGGTCTCCTCAATCTCTTCTTTTTTTTTTTTTAAGATTTATTTATTTATTTCTCTCCCCTTCTGCCCTGCCCCAGTTGTCTGTTCTCTGTATCTATTTGCTGCGTGTTCTTCTTTGTCCACTTCTGTTGTTGTCAGCGGCACAGGAATCTGTGTTTCTTTTTGTTGCATCATCTTGTTTTGTCAGCTCTCCATGTGTGAAGTGCCATTCCTGGGCAGGCTGAACTTTCTTTTGTGCTGGGCCACTCTTCTTATGGGGCGCACTCCTTGCGTGTGGGGCTCCCCTACGTGGGGACATCCCTGCATGGCAGGGCACTCCTTGCATGCATCAGCACTGCACGTGGGCCAGCTCCACATGGCTCAAGGAGGCCAGGAGTTTGAACCGTGGACCTCCCATGTGGTAGATGGATGCCCTAATCAGGGGGCCAAGTCCGCTTCCCTCCTCAATCTCTTCTTGACTGCTTCAATCACTTGTCTAGACTTTGGCCAGAAGATGGCCAAAACAGAAACCTGATTATTCAATCTCTTTTGCTTAAAACTTTTAAATGGTTTGGGTTACTCTTAGGGCAAAGAGGATAGTTCTTAACGTGGCCTACAAGAATCTGTACAATCTAGCCCTTGCCTACTTCTTTAGCCTCATCAGAGGCCATTTCTTCAGGTATCCCTCCCATGACCTCTAAGATGAGTTGAAGTCCACCTTTTCTCATAGCTCTGTACATTCTAGAGCAGTGCTTCTCAAACTTCAATGTGCATGCAAATCACCTAGGGATCAAATTGTTAAATTGCAGATCCTATCTCAATAGTTCTTAGGTAAATACTGAGATTCTACGTTTCTAACAAGCTTCCAGGTAATGCTGATACTGCCACACTTTGAATAACAAGACTTATTTCCCCCCAATAATGTATACTTTATGTTACTTGGTTATACATTTATTTAGGCAATTATTTATTTAAGGTCTACTTACTTCACCAACTTGTTAGCCTCAGAAGTCACTATTTCATCTCCAGCATCTAGTTCTGTACCTGGCACATAGGAGGAGATGCTTAATAAATATATGTTGAATGAATAAATCAATCAATACAATATAATGCAGATCCAAGCTGGAATTTTATTTTCTTCTTCATTCATGTCCTCTTCCTCTTTCTCCTTCTCTTTCTCCTTATCATTTTCCTTCCCCCTCATCTCCTCTCTCTTCCTCCAACATTGTCATCACATCATCATCATCTTCATTGTCATCTTCATCATCATCTTCTTCAACTCAATAGGAGTTCATTAAAACTCTGGAAGGATGTTTCTTGTTTATTGAAGTCATGATATTTTATATAGAAAAGAGAATCATTGAGAAATAAAACTTAGAACAAGTGTCACTAAGATAATTAACTATGTCCAAAGTAATGGAAGTGGCCAGAGGAATTAAAATAAAAGACAACACCAGTAGAAGATTTTGATAATTTTCTATATGTCGATGAATTTCAGATCTGCAACTCCATCCCTTTCTCTTGATCTCTAGGCCCAAGTCTTCACTTAAATTAACATAGTTAACTCACCTTCACTTTGCTCCAAACTATTTTTTTTATTCTATTGAAAGGTATTTCTCTTTTGTTTCCTATGTCAAAGAATGAAACTACCATCTCTGAGTCCCACCTGTCTCTTACTATCAAAATCCAAACACTCCTACACAGTAAATTCTACCTCGTATTTCTTGAATCCATCCACTTCTTTCCGTCTTTACTGCTAGGTCCCTTATCTAAACCCCCATCATCTTTTGCCTATTCCTCACCTCTCTGCCTCCAATTTTGCCCCTCATCTTCTACTCCATTTGCTACACTGCAGCCAAATTGATCTTTTATGAATATAAATACTATCATAGCTATCATGGCATTATGATAATAATGTCTCCTCATTATCGTTGGAATAAATCCTCTGCCTAATTCTTAAGTATATTCTCTAACCACTCCTCTTGAACTCATTTTCCTCCTACTTCATATCCAATATTACTGAACTAATTTTAGTCCCTAGAATGTGTGATGTCCTATTTAATTTAAAGCCTAGACTCCTTCTTCACGAAGCACTGCCTACTCCTTTCGATCCATGTAACATCTTTCCATCCATCAATACTCAATGTACATGTCATCCATCAAGGAAACCTTCCATGACCACTATGACTTCCATGGTACCCTGGCATTTTATTCATCATAAAACTCATCAGAGTCTACTGTAAATATGTTTCACTTGTCTACTCCCCCCACTAGACCCTATGAGAGAAGAGAGCATGTGTTTCTTATTCATCACTTTATCCCCAGGAACTAGAACCTATAATAGCAGAAGCTTACCCATTGTTGTTGATGGTTAAATAAATTTAATTTAAAATAGCACTAGTAATAAAGTGGAAAAGACAGGTATAGAGCTCAAGCAAAAAATTTATACTGAGCCAGGGAGTTGATGGATGTAGTTTATGCATTAAAAAAAATTAGACTAGAGGAAGGAAAGGAGAAATAATTTGAAAGTTGAAAAGCATAATGCAGTCATGAGATCATCATACCAAAGTTAGCTAGTTTATAAGCAAGATGAAAAACCTAAGGAAAATTAATCTTTGATGATGTTTAAAATGGAGGTGATTTCCATAAAACAAGATCTTGCTTTGAAGGGAAAATGATAAGTTTCTTAGAATACATGGGAGTGTTGACTTTCCAGAAGAGGTGGCTAGAAAGGAGGAGAGAGTCGTTTATAGCAAAAGAGAAATTAGACAGGAAGGCAAGTTGTAGATGTGACAAGTCAGTCTTAGAGATTTCTCTCTTGCTACAATCTAGCTTATACCTCCCTATTTAGTCGTTTAATATATAGTGTTTTTAAAAATTTTCTTATAATTATTTCATGTATAAACCAGGTTATAAGCCCCTTGAGGACAGACACTATGAATTAAAGTCTTGTTGTGTCCTTCACAGTGCCTAACATGGAGCTGCACTAAATAAATTTTGGCTGATGGATCTATTTCTGGAGAAAACGTACATGCTTCAGAAGAGATTGGAAATTTTGTTCTGTTTTTACATGGGGTTTGGTAAAAATGCAGTAGGGGAGAGAAATTGGTATTATAATTGTTAGAATAAAAATTAGTGTTATCCTTTGAATTTATCACAAGAAAGGTCAGCTAGCTCCTAATTGTCTCTAATAGGTCAAGGAACATTCTGGGGAAAATTAGGACTAACATTTTCTGGGTTAAATTATATAAGACATGTTGGAGAAGCCCTCAGCATGGAACATAGTACATAGTATGTACTCATATAATGTTAGCTACTTCTACTAATATGGTTATGGCTATTATCATTGTCAAAATCATTATCAATGTTTGATCCCAGAATTCTGGGGATCTTTCCCTGAAGAGTCAGTCATTACTGTGTTTTAAAAAGTCATAATGGACTAAGGCAGAGATTCCCGAATTTTCTTGGTTTGCAGTATCCTTGGTATTCAGTAATTTTTTTCAAGGTGCTCCTTGGCTTAAAGAACCACCTAATTCTTCCGTTTATTAAGTAGTTAGTTCCAAACAACTTAGTGTTTGTTTTAAGAACTTATTAAGTGTTTGTTTTAACAACTTAGTAACTGTTGGAAGAGTTAATATAAAGCATTTGACCGAAAAGACCAATATTTTTATTTCATTCTTAAATAACCACAGTTAGTTACTAATGGATTATGAGTGCCTATTGGGCACTGCATAGAATTTTCAAAGCTTGAAATCAGATTGGAACCACTACTCTCATTTCCTGTACCACACTGATTTTTGTGCAGTACATGCTTCTTATCGCAGCCACTAATAAAACTACAGCTTTGCAAAGATATGGCATCATTGAAAGAATAATACATTGAAACAGAATTACCTTGAGCTAGTAGTTTTCTCAGTGACCAACAGGTGTTTAATACTGCCGTGCTTCCCTTAAAAATGTAAACTATCCCATGGCACCCCTGTGAATTCACTGCAGTACTCTAAGGTGTCTCAGGGTTCAGTTTGGGAACACTGGGGCTAAGGAAAGGGTCCCAACAGGATGGTCAAAGTCAACCATTTCATTGTTTTTGCTGGTGGTGTAGTTACATGAGGCTCTTCTCAGGCCTCCTGTCTGTCCTGAGGCTTGAGGGCATATGAAGTTGCAGAGATAAGATCAGTTCTGAGGTTACTGGACATGGTCAACCTTGAAGCAGAGGTCATATGAAATCATATGAACCTCAGAGATATGTGTGACATTCTCCAGAATTTCAGATGCTTGTGAGCCAAAGAGAGAAGGAAGTGATAAGACAAGTGATAAGAAAAGCAGCTCATAGGGAAGGGAACTAACCAGTGACCATTCAACTTTCAAAATGGTAAATTCTGAAAATAAGTGCAGACAAAGGAGAAGGAACAAAGAGTCTCTTCATATCATTCTTGTTCATGAAGACCACACTTAACTTCTCCAGCTCATCCCCACTGAACTCCTAGGTTAGTTGGGGGATCATGTGTGTTCTTCACATTTATTTCACTCATTTTTTGTGCTCATTATAGTTTGACCCTTCATCTACTGTAAAAGATGAGTATTCTCAGGCCCCAATTCCCATCTCCTTGTATTAAAATAGTGTTTCTGACTGAGAAGAGGACCCTCCACACCTGAAATGCCACAGGTGGCTGGCACGATCTCATTCCTGTTGGGTTACTTGAATGATTTCCTCATCTGTAATCCTCTGCTCTCCTTTACCCTTCTTTTCATAGCACTTACTGCCTTTTGGCATGATATATAATCTATTTGATATTTATTTCTTGTCTTTTACCTTCACTAGAATGAAATCATACCAAGGGCAGGGATGTTTTTCTGTTTTGTTATGTGTCTATGACATATGGGATGGATAATAAATACTTGCCTATTATTGAGCAGTATGAGGGAGGACTGAAATACTACACAGGATGAGTAGAAAACTGTTTTTGAGACATAAAGGCCATGCACCAAAGCTGGAATAGCACTTCCTAAGGAGACTGATTCCTAAGGGTTTGAAAACCAGAGAAGAGTTAAATTACTGATTGAGAATGCAACCATGGTGACAGCAGTTTGTGCTACTGCTGACTTGGGACTTTATTTTTTCTTCGATGTTTGATGAACAAGCCAGATCTGCAGAAAGGTCTTCAATGAAATGGGAATAACTTCTTCTTTGAAAGTTTCAAAAGTGTTTGGGTTTGAGAAAAAGGATCTTAGTAAGATCAGAGATGAGTCTCTGTTAGAATGGGAGTATATAAACATGTTGACTAGATAAAACAGTGCCATTTCAGAGTGAGAGTATGGAAGTGAATGTGGGAAAGAGATTAAAATACTGCTTGTCTACAATTGTGGCTTTGATTATAAGCTTGCATTCAAAAAATAATAGGGAAGCGGATTTGGCTCAACAGATAGAGTGTCCATCTACCACATGGGAGGTCCAGGGCTCAAACCCAGGGCCTCCTGACCTGTGTGATGAGCTGGCCCACACGCAGTGCTGATGCATGCAAGGAGTGCCATGCCACTCAGGAGTGTCCCCTGCATAGGGGAGCCCCATGCACAAGGAGTGTGCCACATAAGGAGAGGTGCCCAGCATGAAAAAGTGCGGCCTGCCCAGTAGTGGTGCCACACACACACAGAGCTGATGCAGCAAGATGATGCAACAAAAAGAGACACAGATTCCCGGTGCTGCTGACAAGAATATAAGCAGACACAGAAGAACACACAGTGAATGGACACAGAGAGCAGACAACTGGGGGGTGGGGTGGCAGTGGGGAGGGTGGGGAAGGGGAGAGAAATAAATAAAAAGTAAATAGATCTTTAAATAATAATAATAAATACAATATAACATTCCTCAATGAAACTTTTTTAATTCTCTCATTCCTATCTCCATCTCTTTATGTTTCTCATAGGATGGTCACCTTACCTAGATTTACCTTTTCACTCATCTAGTAAGGATTTACCTAATACTTGTTATGTGTTGGTCCCAACCGGGGTATTCAAGATACAAAGATGAGCGAGACACAACCCTGACACCAAGGGGCTTACAGGGATCCTGAAAGCAAGATCTATGGCACTAGTCTGAAAATATTCCTGAAGAAAAGGGACCATGGCCAGATAAATTTGGAAAATGTTAGAATTACACAATTAAACATGTGCTTTTACCAAAAGGCTTCTCAGAACTTTTATTCTGGAATACGTATTGTGAATCTGCAAGAGGGAGTATATAGAATGCCATGTGTGCAACTGTATTTTGCCACAAACTCTTTTATTAAAGACATCGAATGAGTGTGGTGTTCTGGGTGTTCTGAGGGACATATTTTAGGTAACACTGGCCCATTTCAAATGAACCTTTTTTGTTTTCTTTTATGCTCATTGGAACATGTCTATATCTGCTCATGTCATTCAAGTCAATGTCTTTTATTTGATGCCACATCTTCCTTGTCTTAGTTTGCCTCAGGGCTGCTGATGCAAAGTACCAGAAATAGGCTGGCTTTTATAAAGGGGATTTATTTAGGGTAAAAGTTTACAGTTCCAAGGCCATGGAGTGTCCAAATCAAGACACCATAAGAGATGCTTTCTCACCAAAGTCAGCTGCCATTGACCCTGGTGTCCTGCCATGTGGCAATCGGGCATATGGCAGGGCTCCTCAAACCTGAGCTGCTCCATGGGCCCAGCCCCTCAGAGGCCTCTTTCCATGCCTCTGTGCTCTGGCTGATTCCAGACTCCAGGACCTCTCTCAGTCTCTCTTGGCTTCTCTGTTTTCCTGCAGTCCTCTCTTTCACATGGTAGGGTCAAATATGGCAGCTTTCTTTCTTTGTGTCTTCCTCTCTGTGTGTCTCCATTTATATCAGCCTCAGCAAAAGGATGGAGACCCCAGCTGGCTCATGCCTCAGTGACAGTCCCATCAAAAGGTTCTCACACCCACAGGACTGGATTAGTTCAAAAACAAAATCCTTTTCTTTTGGGGATTCATAAAAGAGCTTCAAACTGTCATAGTCCTCAACTTTTGCTAACAACATGTGTGGCGTCTAGATGTAATTTTCTATCATTTCTCAGAAACACAATTACCCTGGAAGTTCCTACAGCTCCAGGAAGTATAAACTGTACCCTTTAGGGTCCTTCTCGGTTAAATCTTGGAGACTATTGGTCCAGAGTTCTCTGGCCAGCAGAGGGCCCCTGGTGGCTGTGTAGTGACCTGCAGGCATTTCTACCCTTCCAAATTTTAATAATCGCACATTCCAATGAAAACATCAATTTCTGAAAAATGAGTTGCTCATCACTTTCCTCTCCCAAATGCTACTCCTGATACGTGCTTTCAGGAAGCTCATCTAGTATTAAGGGACGTGGTAGATTCAATTGATTAAATATTTGCAAAATGATAACTATGTGTCACATACAACACTATGAAATAGATTCAATTATCCCAATCTTACATATGGGAAAACGATCCCTGCACGATTAGGTAACTTTTCCAAGGTCACAAAGTTAGTCATTGGTGTAGATGATCTGCCACAGGCAGGCTGACTTCAGAGTTTACCTCTATACTATGCCTGCTCTAAATGTAATAGAAAAGAATATGTTGTAAATTCAAAAATATTAAATATTAAGAAAAAAAAAGAAAGAAAAGAAAAGGTAGAATATGCTAAGGGAGATCAGGCAATCTGATTGTGGGCTTGGGAGGGCATAGTTGTGCCTTTAAATCATGTGATCAAGGCAGGCCTCATTGAGAAATTGACCTTTGAGCAGAGATTTGTGAGAGAAGACAGAGTATATCCTAGAATATCTGGAGAAGCATGTTTTAAGCTCAAGAAACAAATTCCAGGGGAGCTCTTGAGGACATTCTTGTGGCAGGGACTTCAGTGTCCATCTGCTCTGGCCTTCAATTTGTCACCAATTCCTACCCCTTTTTTCTTAAGAGTATTGCTAGGCTACACCATGTCTCTCTGTACTAATAGCCTAATCCATTATTCAGGTTTGGATCACTGGCAGCCAAAATATGGTGGCTTCTGTCTTTCTGTTTTCGAACACAAGAGCCTCCTTAGCTGTCCTTCCTCTGTCAATAGTCATAAAGTTACAGCTTTTTCTCTTTTCTCCTCAGGATGCTTCCCTCTTTCCCTTTTCCCTAAATTCAAAATACTGCTACCTCTCTTCATGTTGATTCATCAAATTAACTCACTTTGATACCCATTTAGATCTTGGTATATATTCTGACTAAATTAAAATTTCAAATTCATATACAATGTTCTGAATTTTCTTCCAAGAACATGTATTATGTTTTATAATAAAATTTTATCTTTATTTTAAAAATAATTTGTGCAAAGAGAAAGCATCTGGCTTTGTTTTACCTGCTACAGAAGAGAGATCACGTCATGGATATATTCTTTACCAGAAATTGGCAATTATTTAGCCTTCTAGCTGAATTAGAGAGAAAAACAGGTTCACCTTAGCAACAGCATTCTAATGCTGATGTCATCACCTTACATCATTTTGGTCTCATGTCATTGCGTTCTTTCTCTAAAATCTCAAACCACAGCTTTACAGATATCTGCATTTAAAAGGCTTAATGAAAATGGAAGAATAACCATATTTAAATATTCAGTGAGTCATTCCAAACTTGAACGCAGGTCTTTCTTCTGCAGCAAAATAAAATGGGAATTGTTCTTTTTCTACTTACTCCAATTTGTGCTACAGTTTTGCCTGAATCTTTGTGTCTTCCAAACTGTTGTCCACACCTCCCCTCTTTATGGCCCCAACCACCAGACCACGTGCCTCTCCAAGAAATGCAATTATATTACTTTGCAAAGCCTGAGACTTTTCTGCTGAGACCACAATCATGGATGCTAGGGTTGGAAGAATTCTTAGTTCTTCGTTTTAAGGCAAGGAAACAGCATCAGAATGCATGGCTTCTGTTAAAGACAGGAAAGATTTTAACTCACCAGAACTTCACGGTGAGAATTCACAAATGCCGTCAGCTCATTCACTAGGAATTAGTGCCCCATCCAATCCTTGCCTCCCCTCTCCCCATGGATGCCTCCATACATGCAAATTTTGTACACCTAAGATGCTGAACCAAGGGATCTTTCCTTCACCACGAGCTGGACTGACTCCTCCACTTGAAGTTTAAATACTGGCTTTGATCTCAAAATAACTCTTAAAAGTTCACTGTTTCTGTTGTTGTTTTTCAGTTATTTTTACTTATAGTTTTAAACGTTTGTATATATTGACAGGAAGAACATCCCTATCAATGAACAGAGAACTTTCTATACACATATTACATTTTGGCAAAATCAGACTTTCAGCTTTAAAAACCACAAACTCTGCCACAGACTTTCTTTATTATCTTTGAATACACATTAGCCATCATATTCCAAAACGTAATTTGAAAAGTTCTCAATTTGTTGGATCCCTGACTAGAAGCACAGATGATATTTCTAATCTATTTTAACCTTAAAGTTATATTTAATGTAATTAAGCTTTTATAACTTTCCTTTACATATACATACTTGGAGTCATATAACATTGCCGAGATCATCTGGACCACACTTGAAAAAATCCTCTATTCTCAAGATTTTGCATTTAAATACAATGGAAAAATTTCCTTTTCTTTAGAGATTAATGTCTTCTTTTAAAAAGACTTCTTAATATTTAAAATAGCAAAATAAAAGGATTCCAAAAATTCTAGAAAACTGTAAATTTTATTAAACGAACAATTAGAACACATTTTTCAAACTGAATCAACTAATAAGTACTTAGTCCTCTAATTAGACTGATAATCAAATACAGATTCTATCATTGTTCACAAAAGAGACAGAAGGGCTGCCAAATTTATCTTTATGTCTTCGATATTGGAAAGATTATTATTAAGCATTCATTGCACACTCTCTTTTGAAAAGCACTTTACAATAATTTATCACCTCATTCTCATACTCTATCTGGAGGGTCACTTTCTTAACTTTTATTTTACAAGTACAGAAGGTTGAAGGCTTACTCCTGGGCTTCCAAAGGAGCTAATGGCTGAAATGAGTGATGGATCCAGATTATAAATATAATTTAGGCTCCTCTGCAGCACAAACACTTGGACATAGTCGAATCCTGAAACCTGAGCAAAGATTCATACTCAATTGGATGGTTTGGCAGAGAGATGGCAAGTGAAAATTTGGTGGGTTCTCTTCTACACCTAGAGGGAAACAATGAGGGAAGTGATTATCTTAGGATCATGGAAATTCAGAGAACTTCCTGAACCATCCTAAAGGAAATACAAAGACTTAATAACAGATTCTTAATTAAATTACCCAAATCACATCTCTGCGGAATTTTACGCTCATGTCGTATGTTTGTTTTAGCTGTTTGGGTGACCAGTTCGATTTTTTGTCCCTATCTTTAAGAACTCTGCTTAATGGAAAAACAGCTACAGCCTAAAAGATCAAAGTAATACTTTGCAAGAAGATATTATCAAGAAAGTGAAAAGACAACCCGCAGAATTGGAGAAAATAGTTGTAGAAACATGTATCAGATAAGGGCTTAATATCTAGAATGCATAAATAACTTTTACAATGCAACAACCAACAGATAAACAACCAATTAAAAAATGAGGAAATGACTTATTAAATAGACAATTTTCCAAAGATATGCAAATAGCCAATAAGCATATGAAAAGATGTTCAACATCTTTAGCCATTAGGGAAATGCAAATCAAAACTGTGAGATACCACATCATATTCACAAGAATGGCTATTATTATTTAAAAAAAGGAAAGAACAAGTGTTGGAGAGGTTGCAGAAAAATTGGAACTCTAGTGAACTGTTGGTGGGAATGTAAAATGGTACAGGCACTGAGGAAAGCAACATATTGGTTGCTCCAAAAGTTAAATATAGAATTACCATATGAGCTGGCAATTCCACTTCTAGGTATAAACCCAAAGAAAGTGAAAAGAGGATCTCAAACAGATATGTGTACACGAAGGTTTTTTTTTAAAGATTGATTTATTTATCCTCCCCCCGCCCCCCCGCATTGTTTTGGGCTCGCTATCTGCTCTCTGTGTCCATTCACTGTGTGTTCTTCTGTGCCTGCTTGTCTTTCATTTTAGGCAACATCAGGAACCGATCCTGTGACCTTCCGGAGTGGGAGAGAGGTACTCAATCTCTTGCACCACCTCAGCTCCCTAGTCTGTTGCACCTCTTATTGTCTCTCCTCTGTGCCTCTTTTTTTTTTTCTCAAAGATTTATTTTTTATTTCTCTCCCCTTCCCTGCCTGCACTGCCTCCCGCCAGTTGTCTGCTCTCTGTGTCCATTCGCTGTGTGTTATTCTGTGCCCTTTTGTATCTTGTCAGCAGCAACCAGAATCTGTGTCTCATTTTGTTGTGTCGTTTCTCCGTGTGTGCGGTGCCATTCTTGGGCAGGTTGCACTTTTTTCTCTCCGGGCGGCTCTCCTTATGGGGCGCACTCCTTGCGCATGGGGCTCTCCTACTCAGGGGACATCCCTGCGTGGCACAGCACTCCTTGCACGCATCAGCCCTGCGCATGGTCCAGCTCATCACACTGATCGGGAGGCTCTGGGTTTGAACCTTGGACCTCCCGTGTGGTAGGCAGACGCCTTTTCCATTGGGCCAAATCCACTTCCCTCTGTGCCTCTTTTTGTTGTATCATCTTGCTGTGCCAGCTCTTGGCGTGGGCCAGTACTTCACGCGGGCCAGCTCTCCAAGCAGGCCAGCAACCTGTGTGGGTTAGCATGCCACACAGGCCAGCACTTCTGGCCAGCACTCTCTGTGGGCCAGGTCTTCACTTGGGCTAGCTTGCCATGTGGGCCAGCTTGCCTTTACAAGGAGACCCTGGGAATCAAACACTGGACCTCCTAGATGGTAGACAGGAGTCCAATCACTTGAGCCACATCTACTTCCCTACACAAAGGTTATAGCAACATTATTCACAATGACCAAAAGCTATAAACAACCCAGGTGTCCATCAACAAATGGTTGGATAAACAAAATGTGGTATATACTCACAATGGCCTATTTTTTGGCTATAAGAAAGAATGAATTTCTGAGACATGGTGCAACATGGAAAAACCTCAACCACATTATACTTAGAGAAATAAGCAAGACACACAATGACAAATATTACAACTTGTCACTTATAAAATATATCTAGAAATAACAAATTTGCAGAGATAGAAAGTAGATTAGAGATTATCCAGGAATGGGGAAAAAGGAGAAGGGGAGTATATTTATTGGCTATGGAGAGTTTATAACTAAAATTAGTAATAAAAAAGAAACCATGTATCCCCCCATTTATCTGTGCTTCTTTAAAGTGCATATAAAAAGATTCTAAGAAAACAGAGCTGATGATTAGTTACATTTTTGATCCCTAGGAAAAATATTATAAAGTGGGAAGCTGCAAGAAGCCTGCTAGGAGAAGGAGAAGCCACAATTGGCAGGGCTTTATTAATAATCTAGCCAAAGGATTTAGCCAATGTATAGATAGAGATGGCATGTTTGGAGTTTTCAATGACATTTTTTTGAAAAAGAAGAAGAAATAGATAGGGAGAATGCCAAATTTGCATACAAATGTTTGCACTTGTCCCAAATTTAGCTATCTAATGCAGGAAGGCACCTCGAATAGTGACAAACATGTGAAGAAAGGAAGGTTGAGTTTTTGAAAAAGACCATATATTTGATGCTTGCATTTCAGTCTATGAATAATTCCAAGGTTTCTTTTTTCAAATTAATGAATTTTTTTCAAATTAATGAAATTTTTTTTCAAATTAATGAAAAATATTTTTTCAAATTAATGAAAATATTTCAATAAAAATTTTTTTAAAGATTTATTTTTATTTATTTCTCTCCCTTTTCCCCCGCCCCGGTTGTCTGTTCTCTGTGTCTATTTGCTGCATCTTCTTTGTCCTTTTCTATTGTTGTCAGTGGCATGGGAATCTGTGTTTCTTTTTGTTGCGTCATCTTGTTGTGTCTGCTCTCCCTGTGTGCTGTGTGCGGCACCATTCTTGGGCAGGCTGCACTTTCTTTCGCGCTGGGTGGCTCTCCTTACAGGGCACACTCCTTGCACATGGGACTCCCCTATGCAGGGGACACCCCTGCGTGGCAGGGCACTCCTTGAGCGCATCAGCACTGCACATGGGCCAGCTCCACACAGGTCAAGGAGGCCCGGGTTTGAACTGCGGACCTCCTGTGTGGTAGACGGACACCGTATCCACTGGTCAAGTCTGCTTCCCTCAATAAAATTTTGAGACTCAAGAAAAAAGTTGAGGTGGGGCTGGTCACAGGCTCACTAGCTTTGGATAATCTTTGTGTTTTATCTCTGGCTCTTTTCTAGCCTTCTGTAAATCTTTTAATTATTCTCACAAATCTTCCTCAAGCCCCTGACCCACATCCCCCCACCACAGAGACTTCTCTACACTGCCTCTAACAGCCTTAGGACTAGTGACCAGAGTTTCTGTTTCCCAGGAGATGGACAAGATAAACCCATGAATTAAAATTCATTCTGGGGTTCTAGTCACATCCAGCTCTTTCTGCAATCTGGACTAGGCTGACTTCCTCAAAAGGCTCAAGCTCCAGCTGTACAAGGGAATCAAAGGTATGGAGCTGTTCTCCTTTTCCCACTCACTAAGTCCCCAAAATAATCCTTGAGCCCTGAATCCCACATTTATTAATTGTGTCACCTATGTCCAAGACTTTCCCCAAGTTTTCCCCTGCAAATTAAATCCTACAAGATGATCTGGGGAAATAAAGAAGAATTTCCCTTTGGGTTAGTTTGGAAAGCACTGCACACACTGTTATCCACTTGGAGATTCATATTAGCATATTAGCTTTGAAAAGTCCTTCAAGAAATAAGTCTGTTTAATTTTGTGTATACCCCCCCCCCTTTTTTTTTTTTTTTTGGTGACATCTATTTATATCCAGAATGCTCTTTGGGAAATGTTAATCTAAAAAAAGCAAGTTCAACTAACAGTGTTTTTTTACATGATATAAGACTACCCCAATTTCACTGTCACTGGTTAGATGATTTTGAGCTCCCTTCATAGTGTGCATAGCACAACCTTGACCATTTACAGCCTTTCACAAGCACCTAGCCATAAAATGAGTTGAGCTTCACAACAGCCTCTGTGCAGGGAAGGAATCCATGGGGCTAGGAAGGAAGTGCTAAGAAGAGAGAAAGGAGCCATAGAAGTTTTCTTAAATTTATTTTACATATAAGGAAATTGAGGCTGAGACAAGTTAGGTCACTTGATCAAGATCACATTACTAGTTTGGTTCACAGCTTTAATCTGAACCCATATTGCCACCTCCAAATTCCATGCTCTTTCCACTTTATTACATTTGGTATAACATATTACCCTTGTGTTTACAGTACTACTACCAAAGAAGCATCATAGCAGAGTGGTTGAGAGCAGTCTCCAATCAGTTCTCCAGTTCAAATCCATGTCTTCCACTGATGACCATGTGAATTTGCTTGAGATCCTTCGTGCCCTGATTCCTCCTCTCTGCAGTGGGAAATAGTGATCCTCATCAAACTGTCAGGAGAATGGAGGGAGGCAGTGCTCAGAATATAGTTTGAATACTTCCTGGGCAATATTCAAATAAATAATAAATGTTGTCAATTGTTATTACTACTCATAGTTTAATTCTCACATTTTACAAAGTTTCACAGTGAAGAGTAAGTGATCTACTGTCAGGAGCTACCGAATCAAATATAAATTATAACTACCCTTCTTTCCTGTCCCAGAAAGCTGAAAGAAGGCTGAGAGTTCTTCATAAATGAAAAATGAATCACATACTTATTAAGTAGACTGCATGATATCCTTAGTCACTCGGTGGTGAATGAAGAATGAAAGAATTGGACATCAAAGTAGAAAAGAGAAAACATCCAAGTGACTTGCTCTCTGAGGATTAGAGCTGTATAAATCACGATTCAGGCATTCAGATGAATTTTGCTGGGTCAAATGCTTTCTTCCTGATTCATTACTATGGATACAGCTGATAGAGACAAGGGAATATTTATTGAGAGCTAAAGCCCTTCTCTAACTACTCATTGGCTTTTATATTGATTGATTTAATAGCTTTGATCTAAAATCTCAAAAATAGCTCAGTGTTTTTTTTAATGTAACAATGAAGTGCTAGTAATACTTTCCTGATGAGGTAGAATAAACACTTTATACGGGTTAGAAAACAAAGAAAAATAAATGTAAAATATTTTCCAATACTTTCAATATTTCTCCATTTGCATTCTGTATCCTGTCTCTACAAGCCTGGTTAAATTTAAAATTAAAATTTAACATCAGAATTGCATTTAACATATCAATATGTTTTGATGACATATTGCTGCAGCACAAAGTTGAATTTTGTATTCTATTTGGGTCAGTTGTGTAAATCAACATTAATGAGCTTTATTAAATCATCTTAGTAAAAGCTCCACTGTCTTAACTGTTTACTTAAATCTGCATCCAACAACAACAACAACAAAACAGCTGTCACCTTCTGATGATCTTATTCTGAAGGAGAATTTTCCTCTTACAAGGGGAAAACTAACAAATTGTAATTCAACAGAAATATCTTATTTAATGTCTTTTAAAGATACTCTGTTACAAAACACAGGGCTTAAAGATGCCAAGTCCCTATTAAGAGAGAACAATAGTGAAGGGACGAAGTTCAAGAGGAACAATGAGCTTCTCTTATTTTATATATCTGTAGAGCATTGCTCTTTGACAACACTGACTTACTTTATAGACAAATGTATCACCCAACATTTTATTTTTTAAAATATAATTTTATTTATTTTTAAAATATTCTTAGATTACATAAAAAAATATAAGGGATTCCCATATGTCCCACTCCCCATACCTCCCATCCTTCCCCACATTAACAACTTCTTTCCTTAGTGTGGTATACTCATTGCAATTGATGAACACATTTTGGAACATTTCCACTAATCATGGATTAGAGTTTATATTGTATATTACACTCTCTCCCACTCAACTCTATAGGTTATGTCATACATATAATTACCTGTATCTGTTATTGCAATGTCATTCAGGAAAATTCCAAGTCCTGAAAATGCCCCCATATTACACCTCTTTGTCCCTCTCCCTTACTTTAGCATGTCCAGTGGCCACTGTCTCCACATCAATATAATTTCTTCCATTGCTAGAATCACAATAAGTCTATAGTAGAATACCAGTAAATCCACTCTAGTCCATATTTTATTCCCCATATTCTGGGATGGTGATGTCCACTCTACCTCTAATTGAGAAAGAGACTCAGTCCCATGTGGCTGATGGATGGGACTCTCTTGTTGGCAGTTGTAGACTCTTTCAGTTCCTTGGTGTGGTGCTTGTCCATCCTCACCTAGTTGTTAGTTGTCCTGAGTGAGTCCAATGACCTGGAGAGTATTTGTTGCAACTCTGCTGAGGCTCAGGGTCCAGCTGGCACATGGAGAGCTGCGGCGGCTTGCTCGGTCGGTAGAGGTGGGGTCTGGCTGCGGACGAGGGGTTGGTCCAGCTCTGGACGAGGGGTCGGTCCCGCTCGGGACGAGGGGTCGGTCCCACTTGGGACGAGGGGTCGGTCAGGCAGCAGACGAGGGATCGGTCTCACAGGGGTTGCGCGGTTCGGCTGACGGGGTCGCCCGGCGAAGCCGGCGATGAAGGGGTCGCCCAGAGAAGCCGGCGACGAAGGGGTCGCCCGGAGAAGCAGGCGACGAACTGGGGACAAGGGAGGCCAGGCCCTTGTCGGGGGCTCTCAGGACTGGAGGGCGCACGGCAGAAGAACTACTGCGGAGACAAGGTAAACACGCAAGTCCACTTTACTGAGGGAGAGGCAACAGTTTTATAGGGGCTGGGGAAGGCTGATTGGTCGAAGCCATGCCCTGTTCTGATTGGTTGCCGGCGAAAGGTCCGTGGGCGGTACCGGACGGGGGAGGGGTGGTGGTTAGGGATTGGCTGTCGCTGTTGCTGGGGGAAGGGGCAGGGTTTAGGCATTGGTGGCTGCTGTTGCTGGGGTGGAGGGCAGACTTGAGTTTCCCGCCCACGCCTGGCTGTTGCTGCTGTCGGGGGGGGGAGGGAAAAGGGCAGACTGGATTTCTCCGCCCATGCCTGGCTGTTGCTGCTGTCGGGGGAGGGGAAAAGGGCAGACTGGAATTTTCTGCCCTGCGCCTGCGCAGGGAGAAGGAAGAAGGGTGCCGCCCCACAAGGCATCAGGTGGCGCCATCTGGGAGGAGGGGCGGCCGCGGAAGCATGGCTGCCGAGAAGGGGAGACCCGAGGGCACTCTGCGCCCATGCCGAGCTTCCTTCAGGGGTGGCGGTGGGCCCGACCAACCACCCTTTTATGGCGGCAGCGGAATTAGGCCTACCGCGGCCGCTCCCCTCGCCAGGCCAGCAAACCACACTTCAGCCCGAGGGGTGACCGCAGAGAGCCCAGAGTTTCAAGTCTCTTGGATGTACACCTACCAACTCCAGCACCAACTATAGGTTCAAATGAAGACACCAAACATTTTACAAAGTTTAGTGACCCAAGCTGGTATGGGTTGGGCACAGCAGTTCACCTGTTATTACTTCAGAGGAAAAGGTTTCCTAAATAAGTCAATTTGTCATTCAACTGTTAAAAATTAAATGTTTTTCAACAATCTGAATACAGTTTGTTTTCTTCCTTAAACAGTATATTTAAACAGTTTTTATGTAAAAATATGCTTCCATGACAAATGAATGTTATATGACTCAAAGAAACAAAGCCAGAAGTTCATATTGCTAATACTTTGGTAACAGCTTGAGTCATCTATATGTACTTTGATTAATAAAATTGTTTTCCTTTGAATATATTTTGTAAAATACTTAAAATGGATGTTTCATTATTTCAGAGGAGCCTTTTCCTAAGACATTTAATAATTTACTAAGGCACTAAATCCAAGTCCAGACCTTAAAACTCTTTATGGACAAGTCTGGAACCCTATAACCAAACCCCCACGTGAGTGTCTTTCATGTAAAAGTTGGGCTTATTGTGTTGAGAAGGTGATCTTATGATGGGCTCCAGGAGAAGGTCATATGACAGTAGTTTCCCAGGAAGGGGACACCCATCATTGCTGCCAGTGTCTGGGATAAAGCAGGCAGCTGGAACTCAGAGCAAAGACCCTAGGTGGGCAGGAGAGGGAGCTGACTTTCGCCAGTTAAAATGAGGAGCTATACCTTGTAGTTACAAGTTTTACTTTTATCTCAATACTCCAGTCCCTTGTATTCATTTATTCATTCATCCTTCATTCATTCATAAGTCACTCAATTAAACAGACATTTATTGAATATCTATGTGTCAGGAAGTGTTCTAGGCATTGGGGCTCCACTAGAGAATAAAACATACAAATACATGCCTTTATGAAGAGGTGGGTAGGCAAAATTAACCAAATAAATCAATAAATCACACAGTGGTTAAAAGATAATAAACGTTGTGTAGAAAAGTATAGCAGAGAATAAAGATAAAGCGTGCAGGGCCAGGCAGTGGTTTATAATATTAATCAGTTATCAGGGGAGTCCACATCAAGAAGATTGTATTTGATCAAATACTAAAAGTATCTATATGAGAAGCAAGCTATATAGATACCTGGAAGGACAATATTCGAGGAGGAGGAAAGAGCAAGTGCAAAGACCTTGAGGTAGGGGGTGAAAGTGGGTAGGAGAAAACGTTAGGCTAGTGGCAACGTAGTGGCAGAGATGCTGGCCAGCAGTGACATAGACAGTCTACAGAGTTACACACAATTCTGTAGGCTTTGCTTCTATTTTTTATTATTTTATCTTATTTTTTTTAAAACTTCATTTTTTCAAGAAGTTTTCGATTGCAGAAAAGTTACATAAAAAATAAAGGGATTCCCATATATCCCCCTCTCCCTCTGTCACATTTTCCCTTATTAATAACATTTTACATGTGTGTGGTACATTTGTTACAACTGATGAATATTGAAGCATTGCTACTAACCACGGTCTATAGCATACATTATGGTATACACTGTGCACTGTACAATTTTATAGGTTTTAACAAAACATATAATGGCCTGTATCTGTCACTGCAAAATCTTGCAGAACAATTTCAATGCCCTAAAAATGCTCTATGTTCCATCTACTCTTCCCTCCTCCTCCCCTCAGAACCTATGGTAACATTTTCTTTACATCAGTGTTACAAGTTCTTCCATTACTACAATAATGTCTACTTTGGTCCATGGTTACATTATCTCCTTATGTTTGTTCATTCCTCAGTCTTGATGGTGATGTCTGCCCTACTTCAGATTGAGAGGGACCTTAGACCTTATGGGGCAGATGGAAGGAACTGTTTAGTTTGCAGCTGTAGATACTCTTTGTTTTTTGGAATGGGTGTTGTCCATTATCATCATTTTGTTAATCGCCCAGGGGGAGTCAATGAACTGGAGAGAGAGGTGTTGGCTGCAACTCTGCTGAGATTCAGGGCTCAACCGACATATGAACAGAACAAATATTTAAGTTTCTGGGACAAATATTTCATGGGTATAATGCTAATTATAGATTCAAATAAAAAGGAGAGAAGATTCATGTGTAGGGAAATTATAAATGGGTCTAACTCTGTTACAATGGGGAAATAGGTTATCATATATTCCAAGGTAAGGCCCATGGACTGGGTGCTGATTTCATGGGGTTGTGTGCCTTACCTATGGTGTTCAGACGTCTCTGGAGCCCTTGGGAGTACCTTGGCTTGAGACACTGTTTCCTTTTTTTTTCTTTTATTTTTTTAATTGACTTTGTAATAATATTACATTAAAAATATATATGTGAGGTCCCATTCAACCCCACCCCCCCACCCCACCTCTCCCCCCCCCAGCAACACTCGTTCCCATCATCATGACACATCCATTGGATTTGGTAAGTACATCTTTGGGCACCTCTGCACCTCATAGTCAATGGTCCACATCATGGCCCATACTCTCCCCCATTCCATCCAGTGGGCCCTGTGAGGATTTACAATGTCCGGTGATTGCCTCTGAAGCACCATCCAGGGCAGCTCCATGTCCCAAAGACGCCTCCACCTCTCATCTCTTCCTGCCTTTCCCCATACCCATCAGTCACCATGTCCACTTTTCCCAATCCAATGCCACCTCTTCTATGTGGACATTGGATTGGTTGTGTCCATTGCACCTCTATGTCAAGAGGAGGCTCAGATTCCACATGGATGCTGGATGCAATCCTCCCACTTTCAATTGTAATCATTCTAGGCTCCATGGTGTGGTGGTTGTCCTTCTTCAACTCCATCTTAGCTGAGTGTGGTAAGTCCAATAAATCAGATTGTAGGTGCTGGAGTCTGTTGAGGCTCAGGACCTGGCTATCACATTGTCAGTCCAGAGATTCAAATCCCCTAAATATATCTTAAACCCCAACATTAACTGCACCTCCAGCACATTAGCATGAAAGTCTTATGAAGGGAGATCCCATCTGAGTCCAGATTCATCACGCATAAACACCATTTCCAAAGAGGGGCCATCTGACCTGGTAGTTAACCCCATCGGCCATGACCATAACTCCCATGGGTCTCTTTAGCCCTCAAAGGAACCAATATCTGGGGGTTGTGAGACACTGTTTCCTGTGGCAGTTAGTGAGATTTGCTTGAGACATGTATAAGCATAACCTCTGGAATGACCTCCCAACTCACTTTGAAATCTCTAAGCCACAAAAACTCTTTTGTATTTAATTTTTCCCTGCTTTTGCTCAAGGTCTTTCTCTAAATGCATCGCTGGTTGACGCTTGACAATAATTCCTTTATGCCAGGGAGGCTCATCCCCGCGAGTGCCATGCCAAGGGAATGTAGTGAGTTTATTTGCTGAGATTGACTTAGAGAGAGGTTTGGCCTCTATTCAGAGGATTTACCAATGTATCCATGAATTATTAATGCCAGATTTTTGTTTCTACATCTCTACTCTTAAATGAATTTAAAAAGGGCACTGTCAAAATTCTGATGACCACCAAAAATGTTTTCAGCAAAGCAATGGCTCTTGATAGTTTTATTTGTAAGTGGTCTGTGCAATTAATAAAGTGCTGGGTTCTTAATTCTGGTTAAAGTCTTCCTTTCTTAAAGCTTTCCTATCCCTAGCTTAGCTCTTGTAGTCAAATCTTTCTGATCTACCCATCCCTCTAGCTATGTCAATTCTCCATAAAGAAAGGACAGAATGATCAGAGGTGGAAAGTGGAATGAGGAAGAAAGAGAAGCACAAAACATGAAGAGGAGCCAAAGTGAGTCAACATTAAACAATTACTTTGACAATGAACAACATCTTCTGGATGTAACAGACAATACATTGTCCAGCCATGGAACAAAGTCATCCATGATACCCACTTCTCGAATGAATGTTAGATACCAGATTGTCCTGGCTTTGATTTTGATAAAGGTTCACCATTATAATCAAGAGGTTTCTCATTTTTTCCTTTATGCATTCTGCAGTCTATCCTTTCATTTTCCTTGCTGTGTATCATCTGAAAATGTTACTGAGAATTCTTCTACTTCGCAATCTAGAGTTCTTTCATTTACTCACTTCTTTCATTTATTTAACACTTATTTTTTAAGCATTATGGAGGGGAAAGGGAAGTTGTTGAGATAAGATATCTGTTCAAATAATGACCGAGTAATAAAATACTAGGTAAAGTTTAGTGATTACAAATGTACTAGGGGTTACTTTAAAGGTACTGTATGTTTTATATTATTTAATTTTTACAACCCTAAGAGGTAGGTACTTTGTTTCCATTCTAAAGATTGAGACTAGTAAGCAACAGATCCAGAACTCAAATCTAGCCTACTCTGACTCCAGAGCCAATGCTCATCTCCTTGATGCTCTAGTACAGGGGTTCTTAACCAGGAGTCCATGAGCTTGTATTGAATGGAAAAAAAAATTATTCCTGTGGGGACGTGTTGGTGCAGGTGTGATATATTTATTAAATAATACACGGTATACTGTGGACTTAGTAAGGGGTTCCTGGTTTTTACCTGACTGGCGAAGGGGTCTATGGAACAAAAAAGGTTAAGAACCCCTGCTCTAGTGGAAGTCTTTTTTAATTAACAGAAGTAGAGGGAATAGTATAATAAGCCCTCTGTATGCATCACCATTTCAACAATGATCAAATAAACCTAGTCCTGTTTCATCTGCTTTTCCTCTAATACCATGCTATTTTGAAGCAAATCCAAGAAATTGTATCACTTCATCTGTACACATGAGAGTACATATTTCTGAAAGAGAACTTAAAAAATATAACCATTGAAGCAGGCTAGTAAGATAGGGAATTAATAGATGGATCTGGAACCTGGCAAAGAGTCCGTGTGGACATCAGTAACCCCCAAGATGGCTGCTGGAAGACCCCCACCCCCAAGATTCTGCTATCTGGAACAAAGGCTTCTTCCTAGGAGCAAGGAAAAGCCCTGGATGTTCCCTAGGAAGCTTATCGTTGGATCCTCACTAAGGGATTGACAGGTGGGGCAATCAATGAAAACAGCAAACAGCTGGAACCCACCTCCCCTGCCATCAGCAAAGGAGTGGAATAATTAACAGTTTAGAAGCCAGGCACAGGCCTGAGCCAGTCTCTTGCCCTGCTCTCTTGCCTGTGGGCCCGTCCTATCCTCTGTGTGCCGCCCTCGCCATTTTTCCTCTGCCACGTGGCCACACAAGTAAACCTGGGGATTTATAATCTATAATGGGGAATTGTAGCCCTCTTTATCCCTTTTCACCTCCTTCCTCTCTACCTGGGACTCCCGCTCTGTTATTTTCTCCCATTTCTCTTCCCTCCCCACCTAAATAAATTATGGGCCTAACTCACCTGGCACATTCTTGAAATTCATTTCTGCAGCATAGCCAAGAACCTAGATAAAATCTGGTAACATCATGATAACACTATCATGTCTAAAAATATAAACCATAATTCATTAAACCATCAAATATACAGTTTCAAGTTGCAGTTTAACTATAAGGCCATAGTCTTACATATACTATGATTTCGTACAGATGAAGAAATAGGTCTACCAACCCTTAAATACAATAGGTCTATTGTATTATTAATACAATAATACAGTTGTAATAACCTAATACAATTAATGCTCATTTGTATTCTAGCATTAATACTTAAATGGTATTTGATCACATGAGACTATTTTACACGTCAGTTGCTTTAGCTATATATATCTCCACTTCGCATGGCAGAAAGCAATAGGATTTAGAAAATCTAGGTTCAAATTTTGGCTCCTTTGCTTAAATATGCCACTTATACTTTTAAGACCTCAGTTTCCTACATATAAATTAGGGGTTTGAACTATCAGTGATTTATAATTCAGAGATGTCAAATTCCAGATTTTTCTAAAGATTGTAACTTTATCTATGAATAAAGCCCCAAAGACTTTCATTTAGTGAAGAAGATTTTCTTGTTGATAAATCTTTCTAAACTTGAAAAAGGAGAATAATTGGTGTTAAAAAGGCCAACTGGTAAGAGTTCAAAAGCCTTTTCTTCTCCAGTCCTCAGTAAAATTATATATCGATTCCTCTAACCATCCATCCATCCATACATTCATCTACCTACCTATATATCTAGCAAGAGGTATGTTTAAAAGCAGTTTTTAAAAAATTACACATGAAAAGAGACTTTTATTTTTCACAGAACACAAAATAGAGTCAAGCATTTAAAGTGCAATGTCATATGATTGTTTTGTTATTTAATTTGAGAAAAAAGAAATAATTACAAACTCAGATAAGAATCAGACAGGAGGACTTAGGTGTATCTAAAAGCAAGATGGTTTTTTGAAGTTCCACTTTTCTCCTTATGGGCAGATAACTCTGACCCCCAGTCCCTCTTTCCCAAGAAGAAAGCATTAGACCATTGAAAGCTCATCACTCCTGGGCTTCAAGGAAGAAGTGGCTTTTGAAGACTTTTTTTTTTAAGTCTTTCTAGTTCATTAGCTTAATGAGTAAGAGAGGGGAAATAATCTGAGAGAGAGAAAAGTCTGAGTTGAGAGCAGGGGAAAAGGACAAGGAGAGAGGATGAATAATGAACTTTCATAAACAAAGAATTTAAAAGGAAATAAGTAAGAGAATAGTAGTTCAGGAATTGAGAAGATGGTTAGGCAGCCCTGGTTCCCCAAGGACCCATTTAGCCCACCTCCCTAAAGCAACTGGAACTTGTTTCCAAGAATGGAGAACAGAGAAAAGGGCCTCCTTAGCATTCAGCAATGCAATAGACCTACTTAGTTAAAAATGTTCCACAATTACTCTCTTCATCATTCACTGGTATCTATAGTGGTCAAATATTAAATAAAGTATTCAAATACCAGTAATGTTTTAGAGATTGTCAGTCACAAATTTTAAAAAGATATGACCAAAATTTCTTTAAAACCATTATCAAAATCACACAAAAAATGTAAAGAGGACTTTTTGTCCAAAGTCCATTAATATTCTATACATAGGTATTTTTATAAACTTTGAACATTATGCATGGAAATTCTTACAACTATGGTTGCTTTGTATTGTGTCCTTGCAGTTAAGCTGGAATTATGTTTTTCCAGATTCCTTTCCTTATATTGTTCTGGGTTAGTGTTGGCTACAGACCTTTGGAATGAGATGTAGAAGTGAAACAGCAACCATATTTCTTATATCTGAAGGGCAGTGCAGTGCTCCAGGGACTGGAGCAGCCTGTGCATGTTGTGGCTGACCCATTAGCTCGCCTGGCTGGCATATGTAGCACCTAGCTCACCTCTCCTCCAGCTCCCAAGGCACCTTGCTCCTTCAGCTTCTCCAGGTGCATGTGCAACTCTGTGCTGAAAGGCACCAGCTTCCTTAGCAGGTCTCTTATGGCATTGACATTGGAGATGGTGAGAGACAGATAGCAGATTCTAGCCCATTATTTCAGGCTCCAATTTGTCCTTGCTCTCATCCACATCCAGTGCTCCTCGCTGCTTGTCATTCTGGCTGACCGAATGCCACTTTAGGCTCAACATTAGCTACAGAGCCAACAGCTCCAACAATTGCATAAAGGCTGAATCCTTATAATGAATCCCTTATTTTCCTGTCACACAGAGCAGTTCTATTTCTCTGAGCAAACCTTAACTGAAACAACCATCTTATCAGATAGGAAAAAATTTCATGTTCAAGTATTAAAATTCATTCAGTGTTTAAAGAAAAACTATCTTCCAAAAATTCATATAAAACTGGCCAATTGTGCCCCAAAGTGAGACATGACTTGAATACTGAGTATAAAATCTTATCTGGTCTCTCTTGATGCCCTAAGGTAGCTCTTAGTCAATATCATGTTCATTAAGAATAAAAAGAAATTAAATAATTCTAGAGGTGCTCAATTTACTTGGCCATCATGTTAGACCTCACAGGAAGATAAATTTGTCACAAAACTAATCTAACATCATAGATGTTTGAGCTTCATTAACGTTTTTACTTTCCCAACTATAAAGAAATTCTCAAAATTAAAGAAACAAAATCAAGGAGAAATGTCCAAAATCACACATTAAGTTTAGCAAACAATTTCATGTGTCCCTATTGCTTCACCAATCTCTTCGTCTGTATGATCTTTCTCAGAATGCCATTCCTGAACTCAAAATCCACATTTGCAAATATATATTTATTCAGTTGAATATTTCATTGGAATCTGAAGCCTAAATTCAACTTTTCAACATCTTCCCTACCCTTAAGCAAATATGCTCTTTCTCCTGACTTACTGATGTCTTTTAGCATAAATTGATATTTGTTGTGATCTGTGGCCCCCCAGCATCTTTTAAATACCCTCCCTATGTCTGGGGAATTTTCCATATGTGAGTCCCACTTCAGAAAATTCTTTTTCCAAGGCCTTCCTTCTTTTCCTTGTAAAGATAGTTGACATAGGCCACCCACATAAGATGTAGCCAGGCAAGACTTCCATTTAGAAGAAACTAATGGAACAGAGTAGGCACCATTTGCAATGCACTTTCTGGCAAAGGTTGCAGTTGGACATTTTTGGCTTTCCAGGACAACATGGGTAGAGGTTCTGTCTTCCCTTGCCCAGTTCAGAGGTGTAAATTGTGGTGTCTTTTCCCCATGGTATCAGCTGGGTCTTTGAAATGTGCCTTGGGCCCTATTCCTGTGTAATAGACTCCAAGCCTAATTCTTTGGGCATCCTGGGGATTTTACGAGCTGTCTAATAGCTCACACTAGCTAGGGCAGGTTTTCCTATTTGCAATTAAGAATATTGACTGATATAGGCACACAAGAGCCAAACATCAAAATCATCTTCAATTCCAAGCTTTTGCAAGATCTGAGTCTTATCTCATCTATCTGAAAAATGGCTTTATAATTTGTCCCCTCCTTTCTCTTACAAAGTCACTACCCTATTGAAGCTCTGAAAATAGGCTAGCAGTGTGCTTTCCATATGTCGGATTGGTCTAAACTTTTTTTTTTTTTTTAATGTATTAGCTCATTGAATCTTCATATCAACTTTGTGACATAGATGCCATTGCTTTCTTCAGGAAGCAGATAAGATGACTGAGATCTTAGGGAGATTAAGCAACTTGCTAGAATGTTGCAGAGCTGGGACTGAAACTCAGGTTTGCCTACAGGGGTAATGTGCTAGGGATACAGCAGTGAACAAAACAGACAAATTCCTTTCCCTCACAGAGCTTAAATTCTAGAGGGGGAGACATCAGAGAAATAGTAGAATGTGAGGTAGTAGTAACTACTATGGGGAAAAATAAGGTAAATACTAATTGTCAGATGGAGGAGGAAAGGGCTTTTTGATAAGGGGATGCTTGAGTAGACACCTAAGGAAGTGACCAGCTATGGGATCCCTGGAGGATGACTGTTCTAGGAATGAGGGGGAAACACTTGCAAAGACCTGGAGGCCAGAGTGATGGCAGCACATGGACAGGGGGATGGTGGAAACGGATGAGGTCAGAGAGGTAATGGGCAAATCAGGTAGACCTTTGTTAAACAATTTGCAAAGTCTTTCACTTTTATTCTGAATCACATGGCAAGTCATGCGAGGCTTCTGAGCAGAGGAATGATATGATCTGACTCACAGGTGGAAAATAGTCATGGGGGATAACGGTGGAAGTAGTGAGATCATTTAGGAAGCTATTGATTATTGCAGTAGGCAAGAGACAATGATGACTTGGATCAGGGTAATATTAATAGAAGTAGACATGATAAAATGTGGGAGGTCTGCAAATGTTTTGAATTGGTTCCTCAGGGGGTCTTTCTGAAGGATTGTTATGTAATATGGTAGACAGAAGGCAAAGATGACTCCAAAGATACTGGCCTGAATAATTTTGAATTATTAATGCTGTCAGAAAGATTTTAGTAAAAATAATGCCCCAGTATCATATCTCTTGCCCAGCCCTCTTTACTGAACCCAGACTCATAGTTAGCTGCCTTCCTTTGAGGCATCACAGACTTGTGTCTTTAACGAAACCTCTGACTTGCCTCCACAATTCTGCTTCTCTCACAGTCTTTCCCATCTCAGCTAATAGTGACAGCAGGATCCGTGCTTGCATCTTCACATGTGTATCCAGCATGGACGTAGGGCCTCAATACACAACCATAGAGGAAAATATCTAACAATAAAAATCAGGCAAGCATTTAAGAAGATAGCAAATTTAACTTATTTAATTGGATCACAGTATAACCCACATACCCATTAATATTATTCTCTAAAGAAAGATTGCCTATTAACAAAATCAAAATTAGAGGAAATATAAATACTTCAAGGTAAGTAGTAGTATATTTGTAGATCACAGAACATAAACATTGTTTAAGCGATTTTTAGCAGGAGAGTTAAATATAAGAGAGAAAGCACAGAAAATGAGCACAATTGACTGGAAAAAAATGGCTAATCAAAAAATTCTTGAATAAATGAAAAACCATCTCTAGGGCAAAAGAAAAGAAACCTTGTGTAGCAGAAAAAATCAAGAGATTATCAATAATGTTCCAGGAAAATAAATGAATGCAAAATTGAGTTTGGCCCGCTAATGGTATAAACATAGAAACTCAATAACCAGGAATGCCAGAAATCACCTTTTCACCAAGGATGTATAATGGATAACCTCACTTATAAAACTATGAATCTATTGCAGAGATTATGAGTTCATTCTTCAATTTGTTCTGATTCAGTAACAGTGCAGGATATAAGGCAGAGTGATTATACATGCAAAGTACAGTAATTTTTAAAAAATTTATTGAAATATATCACTCATACATAAATATAAACAATAAATGTATAATACTTGTGGACTTACAAAACAAACATATATAACATCAAACAAACAGATATAACATCTCACCCTATCACCGATAATCTGCACTGTTTTTAAACTTTTTTAACTAATGATTAAAGAGCATTGTCAAAATATTACTACTAAAGTATCCTTCTCCCAACCAATCCGATTATTATCTTTATATCATTCATACATGAACATACACAAACAATTAACTGTACAGCAAAAGCTGTGAACCTACAAAGCAAAAATGCATAACATCATACAGGGGTCCCATACATCACCCTCCACCAACACCCCGCATTGTCGTGAGACATTTGTTACAAACTATGAAATGAAGACTGTCAAAATCTTAAAACTAATCAAAGTTCTTATCTTAGATTTGGTGTGTTTTTCCCCCAACTCACCCTATTATTATTTTTTTAAATATATTTTTTTATAACAGAAGTTGTAAACTTATAAAACAATCATGCACATATGCAGAATTCCCAAACAACACCCCTCCATCAACACACCACAATGTGGTGTATCATTTGCTACAGCTAAAATAATATCATCTGATTATTGCCATGTCCATAGTGTACATTTGGCTCACATTTTCCATACTGCCTCAGTATCTCCACATTCCTAACACCCTGCAGTTGTGATATACATTTGTTTTAGCTAACAAAGGACACTCTTGCATCTGTACCATCAACCATAATTCCCATCTACCTCTTGGTTTACTGTGCTGTCTAGTTCCTAGATTATTCTCAAGCATTCTGTCAATTGGCATTTATATAACTAGACTACAATTTTCAGTCACATCCCCACTTATAAACTAGCTGTTACTGTGTGTTACCATCCACTTGATACATTTCCACAATTTTACAGTAAAGCTAATTAAAACTTCTACATATATTAAACATCAGTAGTCCACTCAGTCCTTCTCTTATGTCCTTTAAGAATCCACCATCTACCACTAGGTCTTGAATATATTTTCCAATAATTTCTTCTAGAAGTTTTATGGTTCTTGCTTTTGAGTTTTTCGATCCATTTTGAGTTAATTTTTGGATAAGGTGTGAGATAGGGATCCTCTTTCCATCTTTCAATTATGGATGTCTAATTCTTTCAGCATCATTTGTTGAATGGATTGTTCTGCCCGAGTTGTGTGTGTTTCTGAACCATAAATTTGGTTCCATTGGTCTGTTGTGTTTGTCTTTAGGCCAGTACCATGTTGTTTTTAGCACTATAGGTAGGTATTATGATTTAAATCTGGAGATGAGGGTTCACTTTTCCTTTTTATGATGTTTCTGGCTATTCAGGACTCCTTACCCTTCCAAATAAATTTAATGATCATGTTTTCAAATTTTTCTTTAATGCTGATGCAATTTTCATCAGGATTGCATTAAATCTGTATATCAATTTGAGTAGAATTGACATCTTAATGATGTTTCATCTTCCAATCCATGAGAATAGAATGTTCTTCCAGTTATTTAGGGCTTTTTAAATTTGTTTTAATATTGAGTTGCAGTTTTTTGAATACAAGGGTTTTACATCATTTGTTAAGTTTATTCCTGACTATTTGAATTTTATCTGTCATATTTTATTTTCACCACTCTTTTGACACTTTTAGTTACTTTTATTGATATAATCTTCATTTCTAGCCTCTCTTCCAGGTCCCTCTCTCCTGTATTTTCTTTTCAGGCTCTAGCACACCCTTTAGTATTTCCTGAAATTCTGGTCTCTTGCTTAGAAATTCTCTCAGCTTCTGTTTATCTGTGAATATTCTAATTTCACTCTCATTTTTGAAAGATAGTGTTGCTGGATATAAGATTCTTGGCTGGAAGTTTTTCTCTTATAGTATCTTAAATTTATCAGACCACAGTCTTCTTGCCTTCATGGTTTCTGGTGAGAAATCAGCACTTAATTGTATTGGGTATCCCTTATATGTTATGCATTGCTTTTCTCTAGCTGCTCTCAGAATTCTCTCTTTGTCTTTGGCCTTTGACATTCTGATGAGTATGTGTCTTGGAGTTGGTCTATTTGGATTTTTTCAGATGGGAGTACATTGTGCTTCTTGGACAGGGATATCTATATCCTTCAATAGGATTGGAAAAATTTCTACCAGTATTTCTTTAAATATTCCTTCTGCCTCTTTTTCCTTCTCATCTTCTTCTGGGACACCCATGACATGTATGTTTGCATGCCTTTTGTTGTCATTTAGTTCCCTGAGAACTTGCTCAATTTTTCCCATTCTTTTCTTTATCTGTTCTTTTGTATGTTCACTTTCAGAGGCCATTTCTCCAAGCTCACCAGTCCTTTCTTCTGCCTCCTCAAATTTGCTATTATATGATTCCAAAGTTTTTTAAATTTCATTAATTGCACCTTTCATTCCCATAAGATCTGCTATTTTTCTATGTATGCTTTCAAATTCTTCTTTGTGCTCATCCAGCGTCTTCTTAATATCCTTAATCTCTTTAGCCATCTCATTGAATTTATTAAGGAGATTTGTTTGAACATCTGTAATTAGTTGCCTCAACTCCTTTATGTCATCTGGAGGCTTATCTTGTTCCTTTAACTGGGCCATAGCTTCCTGTTTCTTGGTGTGGATTATAAGTTTTGGTTGGTGTCTTTGCATCTGGTTTACTAGATTATTTTTTCTGGGCGGAGTTTTTCTCTTTAGTTTAGGGCTTCCTATCGTTTCCCCCTTGCTGGTTATGCAGTAGGAGCCAAGAATGTAGTTGGTGTTGTAAGCTGTGGAGGCTCAAGCTGCCCTCATTGCACCAGGGGCCAAAAAGCTTCTTCCAACTTTTTCTCCTTTGCCAGGGATAGCAACAGAGTCACAGCTATGTGGAATAATCCACATGCAGGTCTAGACTGTAGTTGCCCAGAGAGACTGATGAAGCTTCACATCCCTTTCTCCCCTACCTGGGGCAGGGATGGAGCTTTAGGTGTGGGCAGCAATCTATGCAGTGTGGATCCAAGATGACTGCAGTTGCCCTGGTATACTTCTGATTTTCAGTCTGTGCCAGGCAATGTTCCCTACAGTTACCTATATAGGCTGGTGCAGGGCTCCTCAGTCTCCTCCCCATCAGGGGTGGGGCTGAAGCCTAGGCGGGCTGCAGGCTCATCTTTGGGAAAGAAACTGGTTCCTGCTGACACTGACAGTCTCAGTCAGCCCGCCTTCCCCTCAGGCTGGAGGTGGAGTCAGAATGGGGCTACTGGCTTCTTTCTGACTTGGGGTGGTTCTCACCCCAGTTGTTCCCAAGGTTATCTCTTGGACAGCCAAGTCTCCCAATCAGTAGCCAAAATTGGCAGCTAACCATCACCTAATCCCGTTTCTGGGAAATGGAATTTCCAATTCCTGTCACAGAGCATCTCCTGGGGTGGCTTGTGCCGCCAGAGTAGGACGATCACCAGCCTTGGCTGCTAATTTCCCGGAGAGGCAGGCGCAGGTCTCTGCAGCTTCTTCCCTGCTGGAGGTGGCACTGGGGCCTGGGCTAGACCTGCAATAAGATCTGGATGGGAAGAAGCCGGTCCCCACCAGCACTGGGATTCTCAGTCCACCCTGCTTCCCCTCATGCCAGGCATGGAGTTAAGATGGCGGCTCACAGCCTCTTTCTGACCTGGACAGGCTCAAACCTTAGTGTTCTCAGCATCATACTGCAGCCCACTGAATTTCCTTATCATAGATGAAATTGGTTCCCAACTGTCTCTTCCTCCCCCGTTTTGGGGAAGTGGAGCTTTCAATTCCAGCCACAGAACAGCTCCCAAGGCGGCTTGTGCCTCCAGGGGAGGATGGGCACCGGCCTCTGGGGCGTGGAGCGCTCTACTTACAAGTCTTCTCTGCAGATGGGCAGTCTTCTCCTTCCACTCCCCCAAGGACGTTGCAGAATGCTCTTCTGGTCTCCTGGAGCCCTCAAACAGGTGCTTCAGCTAGCTCCTGAGAGCTCTGGGTGTTTGCTAACTGCCCTGTAGCAGGAGCTGACTCTAGGAGCTCCTTACTCTGCCGCCATCTTGCTGGTTCTCTCAAAGTTCTGTCATTTTTAAATGAAAGTAGAAGCACAATATCAAGACAATTTTTCTACATAAGAAATAAAGTGTATTTGTTATTCGAGCTAAAGAAATATATTTATCTGAGTTTACAGATAAGAAAGGTAGTATGGGAGGCATTTGACCTTCTCAGTCAAGTAGCAGACTAGATAATCGGTTGTCTTTTGAGGTTCTGTAACTTTGCTTTTCAATTTGCAGTGTCACCAAAAGCAATTTCCTGGCATTCCACAATCCAGCTCAAGGGGCAAAGTAATTGCTGACCCTTGGTCTATGTAAACAATCTGAATAATAAAGATCACAAAAGGGACATTAGAGGGACTTTCAATTTAAATTGTGTATTTCAAGGCTGCTGGTTCTCAAAGTTGGATATTCAGAACCACATGGTGGCAAAAAAAAAATGTCTTGGAAAAGGAAAAGGTTCAGAAGATGGCATGCATAGAGTAACATTGTAACTAGAATTGTGAAAAATTGTTGGTTGTTATCCTTTTGTCCCTTTCTCTTCCCCACCCTTCTGTGCTCAGGAGTTGAACCACCCCTGAATCATCTGGATGTCCAGGAGGAGAGAGAGTTTGAGGTATTTTCCTTTTTCCTCATTTTCTGGAAGTAGCTCTGACCTTCAGCAACTGCTGCTGCCATGGGGCCCCTCCTCTATGGCTCTAGCAATACTCTTCCTTCCCTTCCCGCTACAGCACCAAAGGTGATAAAGATTTCCCACTGTAGCTAATTTCTCAGTACCTCAGCATCTTTTATACGTTGCCTTTACCTTGCCTACACATCTGTATAGATAGTCCTTTCATTAAAATCTTTGAACCATTTTAATTGGATTTTGCTTCCCCAAATGATACAGATATACTGTCAATTTTAGGTGATGATGAAAAATTGAAGGATATAACTGTATAGCTTTATAATCCCCAGAACATCTTCTATGGTATTTCAAATGTAGTGGGATCTTAACATTTCTGGTGAGTTATAGGCTACATGTGAAGATATTAGCTTCCTATATCAACTGTATCCACCTTTCTTTCAGCACAGCAATTTCTCAGTCTTTGAGGTTTTCTATCATTCCTTCTGGGGATGCTGGAGGAGTAGAGATCCAACCTTGCAAGACACAAAAACATGGTTTATATTTGTTATTGTTTTGTGGAAGTGATATGTGACACAGCAAGGGAAAGATTAAGGATGAAATGTTCTCTAGGCTGAAACAAATACAACCACTTTTACACATTTGTCTTGCTGGGACTACGGGAATCCTTGGTGATTATCCTCCCCTTACCTTTGACGGATGCTGTCCAGTGTAATGAATGTATCAAGTAACATTTACGGTACCATCAGAGAGCAAAGCAACATGCTGCAGAGTATGAAGCTCTCACAACTGCAATGGGTCATCACAAGTTACATGGCAATTGGCAATATGAAAAATGTCCATGATTACCAAGAATCCACCATTAGAGAAAATGCACCTAAAACTCTTTAAAGTCACTTCTCACATCAAATTATCTGATACTACATATAATTAGGTTGTTATAAATCATTTTACTATCATGGCTTACATCATGCTAAATTACCCTATTTGCTATATTGAATTTCCACTCTAAAATCATCAATGTATTTACTACAGTGAAAGCAAAAAATGAGTAATCCAAGACAATTATTCGAAAAGCCTTCCAAAAAGGCATATTTATTTGTTTATTTATTTCTCCAACAAATTTCCAAGCACAAATTATGTGCTATGCTAAGTGCTAGCTTCTGGTAATATAATGACAAATAATATGCCGTTGAGTTTCCAGGAAGACACAGGAATAGGCAACATTTGCCATGTAGAAGTAATATCCTGGGAGAGGATTTCTATTTAGAGGTTGCCTGGGTATTGATAAGTCTGTAGTAACAAGATTACATAGGGAGAGGTTAGGAGAAGGGACTGGATGGACAGGCAGGGACTTGTGTGCTGAAGCCTTTGACCTATGCTGTGTAATCTCTGGAGGCCATGAGAGAGTTTTAATCAGTTTAGTTCACCTGATCATTTAACAAGTGTCTATCTTTAACATACGAAGAGTCCACCTGTGCACCAGGTACTGTGCTAGGCACTGAGGCTATAAGGAGGAACCAAATGGATCTGCTCCAGAAATTAAAAGAGGCAGGGGTATGGCAAGTGAGAGGAGCACCTTAAATGATGTTGCAGGGTTGTGGCAATAGTCAGGTGTCAGCTCATGGGAGGCCTGGAAGCCTGGGGTAACAGGTTTTGAGTTTCATTAAAGATGCTACATGAAAGCACATAAAGGCATTCAGCAGTAAGGTGACATGGCATGCTCCTTGCTACTTACTAGGTAGAGAATGGGTTGGAGTAGGCAAGTATGGAAGCCGGAGGACCAGTAGCCCAGGAAGGAAATCATGGTGACTTTGACTTTGGGTGGTGGCAAGAGAGATGGAAAGAAGTGAATACATATTAGAGATACCACTGTACTGTCTTTGGAAAACTTTGATGTGGGGCGTGGGCGAAAGGATGAGTTACAGATGATATCTAGATTGATGGCCAGGCTAACTATGTGAATGATGAAGCCTTTTCCAGATATGTGGATGATTGGGGGTGAGGGAAAAAGAAAACATAATAAATGAAAACTGGAGAAATGAAATCTTGCCTGTGGTTTGGTGGATTTACTAAACTTTGTGGGGTATGGGTGCCAGGGGGAAAGGCAGGGAGACTTCTAGACACTGGAGGATTTTTCATTCTAACATTAACAAGGCTGCTATAAAATTATAATAGGTATGAACACTCATGAGAAATGAGGGCAGCCTGAACTAAAGCAAGGGAAGGGTGGGTACAGTAGAATAGATTCAAGACATCTTAAGAAGGTATAATTTGGTTGTAGAATGAAGAAGAAACAGGTGAGCCTGACAGAGTGGGCAGCACGGAGGGAGAGAAGTCCAAGGAAGAGGAAACGGGTGAGTACTAAGGGAGGGAGACAGCCTGAAATGAAACATCTTGAGAAGAGCCTATGGATTCCACAATTGTGTCATTAGATACCTTGGCAAGAGCAGTGTAAGGGGATGGCGTGGAGGCAAATGAGTTGCAGGGAAGGAAATGATAGAGGATAGATGAGTGTTTCAAGCAATTCCATTTTAAAGGGAGGCCAGGAGGCATGGAGCAGACCACAGCATGTGACATGTTAAAAGGGATGAGTCAATGGTCAGGGAGTGCTTAAAAAGAAGAGGCAAGGATTAATAGAGAAAGATCTAAGAGAACAAAGAGAAAACTTCTTAATATAGTAAGATCCGTCACAGGTAGCATCTTCCTAATAATTGCCAGGTACTTTACATTGATTATCACATTTAATCCCTTCAAGAACCCAAGTATAGAAACTGTAATTTTCTACGTCTAACTGAAAAAAATGATTGGGATCCAAGTATTTGGCCCATGGTTACTCAAGCTAAGTAGTCCTAACACCAAGTTGCTCACCTTGTTCAGCTTCAGAGCCTGCTTGCACGACTACTATACTATACTTCCTCTCCATGTCGTCAACTCTAATCCTACTACAAACCAACAATGTATTCCCATCAGCTCACTGTCTACCAAATACACCTCTCAGAGACCTGCCTGCCCACTGTTGCCACATCTTGCTCTCAAATGCCCTGAGTATCCTCGGGATGTGACCACCAATCTTGCAGAACCAAACCCAGTTAATGGATTAGGTCTTAATCCCAGGGCCCTCTAGAGAAAACCTGGGCAGTTTTGGTAAGAAAGTACTTAGTAGGCAGTTTCAATTTTCTGGGACAGTGGTCCTGCTATTAGGTCCTAACCTGCTGGATTTCCCCACTTCTCTTCTGACCTCTTCATAACAATCTAAATCCAGACCAGCCTCATACACCAGATCCTTGGCTGCAACATGCTCTCACAAATAGCCCCCATCCTCTGTGTAACAACCCAGTTAAAAAAGATGCTGGGGCAACAACTTGGGTCAGAATTATTGCATCAAAATACCCATCCAGCTCTCTTAATGAAATTGTCTTGCGACTAAAACCCAGAATTGTTCTCACCTTTACTCTTTATCTGCTGGCTTCCTTGGTTTGCTGGTGAAACTGCTGATTGATACTGAGTCTTCTGTCTGCAGTCTGAATTCAATTCCTCTTTACCTTAACTTACTCCCTTACAGGTTTCGCAGTTGACCTACTTGTTTGGAATAGAATTTAGTACTCTGTTTCTCTGGGTGTGGTCCGCAGTTTCCTGGGCCCACCACAAATTGATTCTCTGCAGGTGGGGCCCCTGGGGGTAATTCTAAGTCTGGCATGTAAAGCAGTTTCCCAATCTCTTCTCAGGAATCCTGGGTTTCCTGATTGCTGAACCACGGGCTTTAATAGGGCAGCTCACCTGGGCACCCATGAGTCTGCTTAGATTCTCCAACTCTTGGCCACCATCCTCAGCCTACAGTGAGGGCTCAATTCCCTCTGCTTTTTAACTGGCCCAACTCTTTGAACATTGACTACTTTCTTAAGTTCAGCTGTTAGCCTTTAATTCCAAATTATTAACCACATCTTCTCATTTATGCCTCTGATTATTTAGATTCAACTCTTGCCAGGTGGTCTAGCTGTGATCTAATCACATCCAGTAATAGTTCAGTTCAAGCCCAGGGGCATAACCTTCCTAGCAGTAGAGGCAACGCTGCAAAGGTAGGGATTGGGCAGAACATGGCTAAATTCGATAGTTAGTTGGTACATTTTTATGAAAGTGTGAACGATCAAGGTTTTCTTCTCTATTTTTTCCTCTGAATAAATACCCTTCAATATCATTTCTGCCTCAACTATTGAAGACGTTATTTTCTCCTACTGTTTTCTTCCAATTGAGAATTTTAATTTTAAGCTCAAAAAGGCCAACCCAGCTGCCATAGTAACAAGGCTGCCCATTCTGGGGCCAGGTTATTTCTGTTTTCTAGATCTTTTAAAGACAGCCTTTGTTATATGTCTAAAGCAGGGAACAAAAATTAGGAAATGTATCACAGTCACTCCCTGACCTATAAACACCTAAATTATGAATGTCCTATATATAGGAGTATCCTGTGCTGAGTCCCAAGAAGTGGGTTGAACGTTTTCTTCCTCTTCCTTGAGAAGCTGTGGCAGATGCAGGGTGGGTGAGCCCTTCTCCTCATGTGCCAAGTGCCCAGTGTAGCGGGAGTCTCCCTGGCCCAGCCTCTTCTCGTTGGCAGGCTGGTGTCGTCCACAACTGTTCTGAGATTAGATATATGTACTCTCAACATCTTGAGTTACCATTCATAAATGAATATTTCCCTGGCAATGGTGAATAAATAACCAGGCTAGTTGACAAAAATCCTTTTGAATCCAAAACATGGCAGAATTACTACTCTTCTGTTGTGTCCACACTGGGATTAAATACGCTTGGTGGGTTGGCCCAACATACATCACATGATTTTCTATCAGACTAGAGTAAGAAATTTCCAATTACCAACTTAGAAGTGAACTGTTGGAACACAGATCTCATGTAAACTGAAAACAGCTTTAACATAGGTTGCTGGTGATAACTCTTTTTATTAGAGCGAATCATTCCATTGTTTCCTGACAATAGCATGACTTTGTACAGGCACTGATTTCCAAGTAAATGAAAAAATTTCCAATTTCACTTGACTCATTTTTAATGAAAGTGCCCATCTCCCATTAAAATTGTAGGTGTTCTGATTTGTAATCAAAACAATGGAGCTATTTTAGCTAACAAATGTAAATTATAAGAAAAGTAATTTATGAATGTGTAACGCACTCTCCTTTGCCTGGAAGATTAGGATTGGATGTATTCCTGTGCTATTATAACTCCAGCCTCAGACTTCAAACTCTGTCAGACTGGGTTCTGAAGAACAAAATTTCCTGGCAGACAATGACCTAGCACTATTTCTTACAGAGTTAGCACTTTATAATTGGCAACATTCTTTCACATGCACCATCTCCTTGGACATGCAAAGAGCAGATGTTTCCATTTTATTGATGAGAATATCAGGCTCAGAGAAAGTAAATGACTTGCCTCAGGTCATACAGATACATACCGACAGACTTAAAGGCAAGCCAGACCTTCTGTCTCTCAGCACATTGTTATTCCACTGCACTGTACTTTTGTTTTGAAAAAAATATCTGCTCCCAATGAAATATGGCTTTTCAAGGCTTATCATGGACAGTGATGGGAAATTAACCTTAACTTCCTGATATCATTGTCTTCATTTGTAAAATAAAAACATTGTCTTCCCTTTCTCTTTTGTTATATAGAGCAAACACAATTACATATATAAATTAAAATATATAAACAGTGAGCAATCTGTAAAGTACCATCCACAGGGAGGTGGGTATAATTATGCTGGTCTTTATAAAGTGTTTTTATGTGACTGCTCATGATTGCTTCTTTTAAAAAAAGTGTATTTACACAAACAAGGAAACTGGAAAATAGATCTAGAACATTGTCAGCATCAGCGAGGGCATGGGGTCACTTTCAGGAAAGGCTGAGCTTTTCCATCTCTTTCCTACTGTGGTCAGTTGGAATTTGTTTCCTCTCATGCTAACAAGAGCACATGGAAACCAAGTGAGGGATCCACTACGGCAGGTGGCCAGAGCCCCATGCCATCTTATCTACTGCTGACACTTTATCATTTGAGCTCCTTTGCTCAAACACAGACTGAATGATAAAATACATATCAGCTTGGGCTATCTGGTATTTTTCTCCCTCATCTTTGTAATCAAGCATGATTGAAAAACCACTAGGTAGCAGGTGGCCCACACAGCATCACCAGCTGCACATGCTGTGCATGTGATTCCCAAAGTAAACATCAATAACCATTTGTTGAAAATTGGTTAAAAGTCCTGCTCTGTCCCTCTAAGTTGTGATAATATTAATTTCATTTGTGTGTACTGTGGGCCCTGCAGATACGCTGATAAATGAGCCAGGAAGACCATAATATACATGTTATGCAATAACATATGTGTATATTTTCCTTCCTTCCTTCCTTTCTCTCTTTCTCTTTCTTTCTTTCTTTCTTTCTCTTCCCTACAGACACAAGAAACTGTTTTTTAGTTCTTCTCTTACCAAAACCTTCAGTTTCTTCTTTTCAAAACCAAGATCTTCTGCTTACACCTTAAACAGGCTTCTTTCCTTTCCACTTGTATTTTTGTTATAGGCATTACTGAGTTCCACCATGTGCCAAATACCTGTATACCACAGATGGAAGACACAGTTTCCAAATCTGACTGCAAGGTACCCAGGAAACTAAACTGACCACTACAATCCATTGGACGCATGTTTTAACGGAGTAAGTGTAAGAAATACAGAGCATATTGCCCACATTGGAGTGCTAGGCAAGTACTTCTTGGATCAAGGGATGCACAAATAGTTTAAAGGATAAGATGGAGATAGTGGGTGGAGGTAGAAGATTCTGGAGGGAGAGATGACCATGTGGTCATAGGTGTGGAGGCTTGAGTGGGCTTGGCTCTTCTAGGAATCGCAGGTGTTATGGCTGAGAATGAAGGAGGTAGTGCAGCCTGAGTGGGAAGGGTGGTGGAAGTGGTGAGAAATGAGCCAGAAGAGATCAACAGAAATTAGATCAAGGAAAACATTGAATGTTACACCAAGGAGATTAGACTTAGTGTCCAAGGAAGCCTGGGCCCACAGCCCAAAGAAAATCAGGGTGCGATAAGTGAAAAATAGACCTCAAAGCTATATATCTCTTTTCAATTCTTTTTGGCTTGTTTTTCATGTATATCAGTGTTCATGGGGAAATTATATGCACATCAGCTGCATGCAGATGCTTGATTCACTCAGATGATTGATTCAGAAAGCTGAAAGAAGCAGTAGGTCAGGTTAAGGGGAAGGCATGTTATATTTCAATATGTGTACGTGGCAGATGTGGAGTTTGTGATCTAAACAGAAATGGGGAAGAGAGGTAAGAGTGTGTGTCCCCCAGCAACTTTCATCACTCTGAGATGATGGTGGTGATGATTAGGGGAGCAGGAACAAAGAGAATTCCTTATGTACATGCATGACCACACTCACTTGGAGGGCTTTTATGTGCATTTGCATTGCATTGTTTGGGGAAGCATCCTGTGAGGTGTGTTGAACATGCATTACTAGCCCCATTGTGTAGGCAAGAGAGCTGAGGTCTGGCGAGGTGATAGAATTCCACTGTCTCTTTGATAATGGCTACAGTTCAGACATTTGTCAACCCAAGTGCCTCCTAAGGATCCTCTCACCTTTTGTAGCTTCATTTTAAGGACAATTATTCTGTGGGTGAATTTAGGGAAAATATTCCCTTTGAAACCTGAAACAGTTTAGCTCCATGCATGAATCTGTCAGTGGTAGCGCTGAGAAACCAAATGTTCCCCGGTAGCTTTCTCTAGCAAATCAGGACGACATCAATTCTCTGTGGGTAAGGGTCTAATCTCTCAATCCTCAGGGCATTTAAGGAAAGATGTTGGGCCACTTTCTTTTTTTTTCTTTTATTTTTAACAGCATAGTTTGAGAGTTCCCAATGGCAGGAGGAAACAGATAGGTTTGGCTTCCTAATTACATTAGGGAGTGAATACATGGCTCTGGGCTCTGATCCCTTATGTTTGCTGCCACAGCACAAATAGGAGATTGCTTCTCCTAATTTTGAACCTTTTAGCTTCTCTGTTTCCTTCTTCCTCTCTGGCACAGACAAAAAAAAAAAAAAAAGCCTTTGAATTACTTGCTATTTAGATAAAATCAGTAAAAATATAAACCAAAACTAAGCAGTGGCTAAATCACAGAAGTGGACTTAATGTGGTATTTATTATCTTTATCTATTAGTTTGTGCTTATTTTCATTCTTTCATAATGAGAATATATTTTTAGAAACAGAAAAACAATAAAGCTGGATCCTAGTTGGAAAAATAAATATTGCATGTACTCTAGCTTATACCCCAAATCATACATGGTTTGCTTATCTCCAAATTTTCAGCACCTCATAGTCTAGCCATTGGTAAAATAATGTAGGAAATCGCAGAATCTTACCTCCCTTAGGGGCAAAATGTACAGGTCGTGAATCCTTTGGAGGTGGATTTCTCATTATTCTAAATGAGGGTGGAAATAAGGCAGTAGAACTGCCTTCCTTTATATGGAAATTCCTTATAAAAACCAAGTCTTTGAGTCATTACTTGGGGAGGCTCTTAGACCCCCAAATTCAGTATATTGCCTTAACCCACTAATACTTTCTGGCGACTAATGGTGACAAGTATAGAGTGCTGCCCCTTCTTTTTCTGCATGTGTTCAAAATATCAATGCCCCATATCGTGATTTAGACATATTGTTTTTAATATTTTAGAGTCATGATTTTCCTCTTTCATTTATCTGTCCTAAGTTTAAAAGGATGATTTGCATAACCTCCAGAAGAATCTGAAAATATACATAGTTGGGAGACGAGAGGGCTTGTGATTAGAATGGCAAAGGGCCAATGCAGTTTTTTTTTTTTTTTTTTTTCTGGATAAAGCATTCTCAGCTGGCAGTTATTCTCTTTCTTTTTTTTTTTAATTTTTAATTTTTTATTTAATTCATTTTTAAAAATAATATTACATTCAAAAAATATGAGGTCCCATTCAACCCCACCACCCCCACCCCCCACTGCCCCCAACACTCTCTCCTGTCATCTTGACACATCCATTGCACCTGGTAAGTACATCTCTGGGCATCGCTACACCCCATAGTCAATGGTCCACCTCATAGCCCACACTCTCCCATGTTTCATCCAGTGGGCCCTGGGGGGATCTACAATGTCCCGTAGCTGTCCGTGAAGCACCACCCAGGACAACTCCAAGTCCCGAAAACGCCTCCCCATCTCATCTCTTCCTCCCATTCCCTGCACCAGGCAGCCACCATGGCCACCCTTCCCACACCAATGCCACATTTTCTCTGTGGACTTTGGATTGGTTGTGTCCATTGCACATCTATGTCAAGTGGGGGCTTAGATTCCACATGGATACTGGATGCAATCCTCCTGCTTTCAGTTGTAGGCACTCTAGGCTCCATGGTGTGGTGGTTGACCTTCTTCAACTCCATGTTAGCTGAGTGGGGTAAGTCTAATAAACCAGAGTGTAGCAGCTGAAGTCTGTTGAGGCTCAGGGCCTGGCTATCATATTGTCAGTCCAGAGATTCAAATCCCCTAAATATATCTTAAACCCCAACACCAACTACAATTCCAGTAAAGTAGCATGAAAGTCTTGTGAAAAGAGATCCCATCTGAGTCCAGTTCCATCATGCAGAAACACCAGCTCCAAAGAAGGGCCATCTGACATGGCAGTGAACCCCATCTGCCATGACCATAGAACCCATGGGTCTCTTTATCCCTCAAAAGAACCAATACCTGGGGTTGTATCTACTTTATCTGTCTCTTAGACTCTGCTCAGTTGTGCATAAGGGCAATCCTTCTGACAACCTCCAGACTCTTTTTTAGAGACTCGTAGCCATATAAACTCATTTCTCCTTTCCATTTCCCCCTTATGTTAGGTCAAACAGCATTTTAAAGTCATGTTATTATATGTAGACAGGGATATTCTGCTGATCCGCATTGAACCTTTAATTCAAGGTCATTTTCTAGTTGCATCTTCAGCTGGTATTTGGTAGTGGTCCCTCGGTGCCAGGGAGGCTCATCCCCGAGTGTCATGTCCCATGCTGGGGGGAATGCACTGCATCTACATGCTGAGTTTGGCTTCGAGACTAGCCACATTTGAGTAACATGAAGGCTGTCAGGAGGAAACTCCCAGGCACAATGCTGCTCTAGGCCTTGTTCTTATTGCAGGTGTATAGGCTCACAAGCATAGTCATTAGTATCAGGAGCCCACTGTTGGACCCTCATTCCTTCCTGGTTCTTACCATTGCACCTGGGAGACTGCCGCTGCTCCCCTAGGGACCCCGACAGAGCCCCCCCGGCCAGGAACCCAGCACCCCCCCAGCTGTTGTTTTTAATTGTTTCCACTATAAGTATATCTAAACATTACCATGCACCCTGGACATATGCCCTGTATAACTCCCTGTCAACCATATATAGCCTGTCAATAACATCCCATACCGGTATTCCTCCGCCGCCATTGTTGAACCACTCTGTGATCCAAGACTTCCTGTAAAGTGAATCCAATGCAGTTTTCTTCTTAGTGAGTGGTACAGCACTGTATGTCTAAAGACTCATGCATTTCATATAGGTCGATGTTCACTCTGACCTCTGTTATTGACAATGATTTTTAATATATTTAAATATGTATCAAAATAATATTTAATTTTTATTACTAGCTAATAAGAGCTAAATATTATCAAAGTGACAGCTAAAATCTACTATTATCAGGGTCCATGAAGGGTGGATAAACTATAAACACCCCAAAGTTAACAAACAAGCAGTTCTCTGTATGGGTACAGAATGGAGTACTCACCACAGGGAGACAGAGAGATTGAAGATGAAAACATCAGGCACAGCTGTATAATGAGAGCTTAGATTATACTGACTATACACTTCAAGTTTTCCTAAGATGATACTCTCTGTATCTTGTAGGAAAGAGAAGGAGCAACTTGTAGTGGAATAAATGTGGGAACAGTTTCTTCTCCTAACTAGCTGTGGGAAAAATACTTCCATTTGATTGGCCTCAGTTTCCTCGTTTTCAAAATGTGTGGTTTGAATAAGATGGTCTCTAATGAATACTCACTTTAGCTGTAATATTTTATATTCATCTCTGAAATCTCTATTTTTATTTTAAAAGTCTTAGTTTCAATCTCTCATTAGAATGATTAGAATAAGGCATAATGGTGAAGAAAAGAGATTGGGGATTTGGTTTCACATCCAAATGTCTGATTTCTATGCAGACCAAACAAATAATCAGTTTGCTTGCCTGGAAGCACCTTCATGCAAGCAAATCAACAACTGAATTTTTAAAAAAAAGTAAAGTCAGAGGGGGTAGGACAGTACATTTTCCTTCTTATTGGTATCTGAAAGCAGGTAAATACCCATCTACCCAGGCAAAGTATCAGAAATTATCAAGAGAAAAATTAAAGGTGAGAAGGGAAGGTGTACATTGGAGGGTACATGTTTTACCTTCCTGTCCCTGCAGGCTGAGGTGCTTTCTGAGCTGTACGCAACTGGGGGTATGAAATTGTCAAACACCAGGTGTTTGTCACTATGTGCTTAGGAGAAACACAAATGGGTATCTGGACAGAGAGAGGATCCCGCTGGGTGTTTGGCAGAGTATGATGGCAGATTGGGGAGGGCCCAGAGCAAGGTAGAGAGAAAGATCAGAATGCCTTTGCCAAAATGCATCTCTCAAATAGAGAGACCCCAGTCTTGGGCAGTAAGTAAACAGAAGGTATTTCACAGGGTGCACTGGAGACAGAAGGAATCTGCTTAAATTCTGTGTAATTAAAAACGGAGATAGCTAGAGTTTGTGAAACATAGTTGAATTTTGAGTGACTATTGTGAGAGACAGAATTTGCTGCAATTTCTATTAATTATTATACCAGAAGGAAGGAATGTTGGGACAAAAGGAGAGACACACAGAGAGATCAGTGGGACTGCATAATGAAAAGCAGAAGGAAAAAAACCAAAGAGGAGATGCATCCTGTAGCCCCATGTAGCTTAAGCTTTCCTCAATTCCTTATTGAAAAAGATTAGAGTTAATTAAAAGAGTCCTAGTCCATAGCATTTGATTTGATACACACATATTCACATTTGACTTAACTATATAGTAACTGTATGGTAAACTACATACTTTCATTTCAGTCTATAATGGTAAAATCAGTTTTTAATGGACATAAAAGTCTTGTGTTGAATTACTCTCCAAATATTGTAATAGTCATATACCCATAATAGGTGAAACTTGCATTGGGCATTCATCCTTATTTTTTAGGCTGCCCAGCATATATTCACCTTCCCAAGATCACCCCAATTTCCTTTTCAAGATCACATATGCAATGGAGGAGAATAATTTCCCATAAAGAAATCAAGGTGCTCTAGAAAAAATGAGGGTGCTGAGCAGCCAAAAACGAAACAAAAATAAAGAACTGATACATGCTCATGTAGTCCATTTCTTGGTTGCCTAACATCCACCACAATTTAATTTCCAACTTGACTGTTCAAAAAAGTTCAGATAAAGCTAACACAATTTAACTCTCCCTGACACAAAAGTGGACTAATCTCCTCTCTCAAAAGGATGATAACTCAGTCTTTCCAGGTTCTCCATCCATCTTCAATCCTAGATTACCTGAGTAACGTCCACTCCTCCTTTCTTTCCATTGTGATCCCTCATCATTAGTCTTCCAGCTATGGGCTAAATGGCAAATATGTTACTAACATGTTCTATTTTTGATACTGGGGGATAGGGAGAAGAAAGAAAAGGGAAATCAGTTAAAATATTTAATAAATACATAGCACAACAAAGAAGGAAAAATGAATAGTAGCTATGATTATTTCTATAACTTGTTACTCAGCTGCAAGTTTTATGACTTCCATCTTTCACCCCTACTTCATTGACTGGGGTGCTTTACAATGACATCACTTCTGAGACATGTGACCTCAGTGTATCTATCTTGTGGTCCAGCACCCCTATTGTCCCTTGATAGTCAAGTACACTAGCCTAAACTCTAACCCTTCTCTTTTTTTGTCCATCCAGTGGCATGAGGAGCCTGAAATAACCAGGTTACAAGGAAGTTTCTTCTCCCTTGGAACCATGCTGTATCTTCTAATGGAACTATAACTCCCTTGAGTACTAAAACTTCTCAGCCAGTAGATCCTAGGAGTATAGAAATAGGAAGCAAAACTTTTTGTAAATAGCTCATTGACTGCAAACATGAGAGGTGTCACCTTTGTGGTGGCAGTGTACTCTGAACTGTGGCCATCATGAAGAAAGTCAAGATGCTAGTACACAGAATGAGAAGCCCAGGCAAAGCAGCTCCCCTTAATGAATGGTGTCTTCACACAGCGTATTCCCTCTTGATGTACCATATCTTACAACCTGCCAAAATCATGATCAGAATACCTACATTAAGGAAGCTGAGAAAATTCTCAAGATGCCAGGCTTTAGGAATGATTTGTCTTCTCTCTAAATGGACAAAAGGAACTACTTCCTTTAAAGGCAAAAATGTCTTTGCCTTTCTTTTTGGATAAGAACAACTTGCACTTAATGTACTATAAATTCCATTAATTCCTTTGGCTGATCCATTATACTTCTTTATTACTCTATTCTGTCAGATTAGAGGACAACATCTCATTTCAAATACCTCTTTCATTTATTTACCCACCTATTCAATTAACATTTATAAAGTTGTGTCTCTGCACCTGCAGTAGACAGGTAAACCAATAGCCCCTCAAAGAGACTCACATCCTAATCCCCAGGACCAATGAATATGGTACCCTATACGGAAAAGGAAATTTGCAGATGTGATAAAGTTAAGGACCTTAAAATGGAGGATTATCCTGGATTATCTGGATCACTCCAATGTAATCACATTGGTCATTATAAGGGAAAGAGTTGGAGTCAGAGAAGAAGATGGCATGATGGAAGTAGAGTGCCAGAGAAAGAGAGAGGAAGGAAGAGTGGGAGATTTGAAGATGTCATGCTGCTGACTTTGAAGATGATGAAGGCACCATGAGGCAAGGAATGTAGTTTACCTCTAGACCAAGGGTTCTTAACCATTTTTGTTCCATAGACCCCTTTCCCAGTCAGATGAAAACCATGGACCCCTTACTAAGGCCACACTATACTGTGTATTATTTAATAATATGTCATACCTGCACCAACATGCCCCCACAAGAAAAATATGTGTTTTTAAAAAATTTCAATTCAAGCTCACAGACCCCTAGTTAAGAATTCCTACTCTAGAAACTTGAATAGACCAGGAAAAAGATTCTTCCTTTGGGCTCCCAAAGGAATGGAGCTTGGTTAACACCTTGATTTTAGGCAAATGAAACCCATTTTAGATTACTGACCTCCAGAAATGTAAGATAATAAACTTGTGTTGTTTTAGCCAGGAAGTGGGTGGTTATTTGTTACAACAGTGATAGGAGAAGCTAATACAACACCCGTGACTACAACAATTTTAACTGTCAACTCATTACTCTATTGTGCTCCAATGTTGTTCAACCAGTAGACTTCTTAAAAACCATCCTTACCTGTCTCAAATACATCTCAGGCTTAAAAATTTACTATCTTTTCCCTGCTTATCTGTGAATGGCAACGCCATCCAATAATTTATCCAAGCTAGAAACCTGGAAGTCATTTTTGATGCCTTTCTCTCACTATCCACAACCAAGTCATTACCAAGTCCTCCAATTCTCTCTGTTTCATCTCAACCATCAACACTGTAATCCAAACTACCATTATCTTTCACTGCACCATTTATAACTGTTTTTCTCTTACTCACACCTTATATATTCTTTGACTTTCATCCAAAGTCATCTTTTGTGAAAATCTGATCACAACTATTCCATGTTCCAAACAATTCAGTGGTTTTTCTATTAGTCTTAAAATAGAGACAACAAATCCTTAACTTGAACAAAAGGCAATCATCTTCTTGTCCCTGCCCACTTCTCCAGCCTCACCTTTAGTCATTGTCTCCCTTGCCTATTGTTCTTCAGCCACTCTGGACTTCTTTTATTGTTCCTCGCCCTGCGGTGCTCCTTCCTCCTTTACAGCAAGCAGGCTTCTGCTCAAGTTGGGGCTTGACTCAGATAGTGGTCTTAGGAGTTGGAGCTGGGCAAAGAGTGAGCAAGAGGCCCAGAGATGCAGACCTAGTTCAAGGGAAATAAGTGACCTATCTTACATGAGAGCAAGTAGGGAAGCAAGCAGTTCAAGTCCCAGGAGGCAGGGAGAAAACATTTGGCAGAAGGTTCAACTTCAGAACACAGTCCAGAGAAGAATGAGGGTTAGGGAAATAGAATGGGAAGGCCCCCTTCCACGGCCCAGGACGTGATGGGGAAATGAGTTCTCTGAGGCCTGATAGTGATAGGACACATGGGCTTGGAAAGGGCTTTTCTGAGCACATTTACATGTCAGATAGTGTAAGTAGAACCATTGGGGGTGATGGTGATGAGTGGATGCAACAGAATGACCAGAGGGACACAGGAAACAGGAGGAATTGTGGTAGATAAGCCAAAGGAGAAGACTGTTTAACATTGTCAAATAGGAAAAGAAAGTGTGCATGGGACAGGATAGCAAGAAGTAAGTGCAGGCAGTGTGCAGAACAGATACAGTGAAATAGCAGGTGGATATATACATGGTTGGTGAGAAGGGGAGACAGAGTACTGACAACACTAATGAAACTGGGTTGAAGAGAAGGAAATGGAGCAGCAGGTTAAAGAGGCCAAAATGTCAAGAGAGGATTGTGTTGTTGTTTGTCTTAAGATGGGAGAAACTGGAACATGCTAAAATGTTTGCTCTTCCTTGTTGGGGAAGTGATTATGCCTTTGATTGAAGCAATACGTGTACAAAGCTTTCAAAAGTCAAATGGCTCAAAGGTTAATAAAAATAAATAGAATTCCATCGCCTCTACCTCCAGGACCTACTTCCCAAAGACATGTTCAACATTTTATTTTGATATTTAGCATTGTATTTCTAAGTAATATTTATTTTGAACATTTCTATTCACTCCCTACTATGAAAGATGAGGATGGAGCCTTCTTGGAGAAATCCTATATGAGCAAACACATATTTCTTCTCCTCTATTTTCCCCAAATGATTATATATAATTTTTATTTAAATAAGTATTCAGTGTTTACTATATAATTATTTATGTTGAGCCACTAAAGACTCCATTATTGCTTTTCTTTCTTGCACTGCTTATTTGTTGTTGTTGTTTTTCATTAAATTTCTCTATGCTAATCATAAATTCTTCCCCAAACTCTCCAGGAGAAGGGTATACTCTTCTCAATGTAGTCAAACACCTATAAACAAATCAGTTTCATTTTTGTAATTATTGACGTTGAAGTCCTCTACCCCCCTGCTCCAGCCTACCCTGGCTGCCCTCTCCTCAAGCCAAAGGGCAGTCTTCCTGGTGTTTTCTTGACAGCATCCTGCAGATTAATTCCAATGACCTCTTTCTGGATTGGATCCTCTGTGTCCCAAATTCTATGACCGTTTCTTTCTTGATTTACCCTGTCATTTTGGTAGTTGTCTTAGAGTCCCAGTGGTGATCACAAATATCACAAAATGGGTTGGCTTAAACAATGCGAATTTATTGGCTCACAGTTTTGAGAGTAGGAGAAGTCCAAAATTGAGGAATCAGCAAGGAGATGCTTTCTCCCTGAAGACTGCGGTGTTCTGGAGATGGTTGCCTACAATCCTTGGGCCCTTGACTTGTCTGTCACATGGCAATGCACGTGGTGGCATCTTCTCCATTCTATTCCATGTTCCATTGACTTCCAGCATCTGCTCATTCATGTTGTCACTTCATGAAGCCTTGAGTAACAGTATTAAGGCCCAGCCTCACTCAGTTGGACATACCTTAACTAAAAATAAATCTTCAAAATGTCCTCTTTACCATGGGTTCACAGGACTGGATTAAGGTTAAGAACATATTTCTTTCTGGAGTACATAATTCAACCTGCCACAGTAGTATACCCTCTTGTGTAGCTTTCTGAGAACCCACACATAGAAGGTAATTTTAAAGATCTGAAATGTCTGGGGTTATAAGTATTTTATGATCAGACTTAATGGATAGTTTATCTTAGAGAAAGTAAACATCTCTGGAGGAGCCTACGCCTTCTCCCTGGTTGTCTCCACTCTTCCACTGCAGCAAGCTGTAAGCTACCAGAGAGTCCCTCTTGCTCTCACACTTGGTCTTTAACTATGTGTTTACTGCCTTAAGTTTCTCATTATCCCTCTGCAGGGTGTCAATACAAATTAGTAATAATCAGTCAACTCTGCCGTGTTTGTGGGTATTGTTTCCCTCTTGGATTTAAATGCCCAAATTGTCCTGAATCATCACACCATTCTTGTCTACTAGGATACTGCTCCAGGTCACCACCAGTCAAATTTTCAGCAACTGAGCCCACCACCTTATGCCACGGACTAGCCATACTCCATGTGCCATGCAGAATGGGTCCTCCTCACCAGCCAGGTGGTGAATGAGCCAGTCTCCAAAACTTGTCTTGGCACCTGTTTTCTTTGTCAGGTCAGATCCCTTGAGAAACAGACTTCACAAAAGGATTAGATGTGCAAGAGATTTATTGAGGAAGTGCTTATGAAGGATACAAGGGAAGGGAGCAGGAGTAGACATCAAGAGCCTTCAGATCTAGGGTTGTTTTTTCATTTGTTTTTTTACTTTTTATTGTAGTACATACATAAGACTCAAAATATACTATTTTAACCACTTTCAAGTGTACAATTCTGTGGTATTAATTACATTCACAATATTGTTCTACCATCACCAGTATCCATTATCCCAAATTTTTCATCACCTCAAACAGAAACTCTTCACCCATGAAGCAATAACTCCTTACCTCCCCTCATCCTCCACTCTGGTAACCTGTAATCTATTATCTGTCTTATGAATTTGCTTATTCCAGGTTCTGCATGTCAGTGAGATCACACAATATTTGTCTTTTGTCAGGCACAGTGAAATTTTGAAAAAGTGTTGGCCAGACTTTAGGAAGCTCTTAAGCAAAGGGCTGTTAGAAGAGTCCCTGTTGGCAGGAATGGGCCTGCACTAGTATCTCAGACATGCTCAGTCATTGGCTGGATGTAGCCCAGGGATATGCGGTCTCACTGTGACTGTGCTTTCCCAAGGAGATTCCCTTAAAGGGGACCTAAGTGACATACTTCCATTGCTGTCACTAGCACTCATTTTCTCAATGGTAGAACTCTATAATCTCCTCCTTAGGGATCCATATCTGGTTGCTCATAAGCTGGGGGCAGAAGAGAAGAAGGGCCTGATGATTCATCATTAGATCTGGACTTTTGTTGAATCCCCCTGTTTTCAGTGGAGTGAATCACCACCTCTCTCGACTGGTCTTGGAGTTTCTTTGTTTAGACAGTCTTTGCTTCAATTTCTCTAGAAAATAAGCCTTCTGTTGCTGAGATAAGAGGAAGTTAATTGGTTGTAAAGTGTGGGAAGGTTTCTAGGAATCTAATTGCTCCTTTTAGAGTCAATCCTGTTTTCAAGCATACTCTGTAAGCCTAACTTTTGAGGTACTTCATGCCTCCAGTCCCTCAATGTGTGTAGAGTTTTCAGCAGAGATCAGTTTGCTTTTCATTAACATTTCTGTAAGCAGTCATACAGCTTTCCTTCTCTTCAGCCAACTACCATTCATCCATCCTCCTCCCATCTTCCACACTGGGTTTACATTTCTCACTCACTGTAGACTTCCTACCTGTTTTTCTTCGTCTTAGTGGGTCTGTGCCATTTTTGTTTCTTTATTCTCATGGGTTGGTAGGAAGAAGTAGAGATGAAACATGTATGCAACCAATTTTATTTAAAAGGATGTCCCAAGACTAGAGCACATTCAAACATTTATGGGAAGCATTAGTCAGTTGAAAATATAGGAGAAAGGGAAAGAAGAGGACAGGGGAAATAATCAATGGAATGAGATCTCTGAGGAAGAAGAAGAGAATGGGATCTAGAGATAAAACTTAGTCTAGAAAAGGGCCAACTCTTCCAAGAAACTGGAAGAAAGGCTGAAAGAACTGGGTATAGACATGGAGAAATATGTGGCTGTGAATGCAGGAAGTTGAGTTCTTACTTCCTGCTATCACTGCCCTGAATGCCCTCCTTAGTTTTCCTCTTATAAGCACATCATTCCTCATACCCTTTTCCCACCCACTAATATCATAACTAAAGCAGTTTATATTAATAATGAAATTTTTCAGTCTAAAAGAAATCTCCCTTTCCTATGTGTTTTACTCAAAATAGAGAAAAGCAACTCTTTAAATTTAGTTTATCACTGACCCTGTGTGTTTAAAAACAGATACTATTTGGTCCTTGCCTTTAAAGAACTTAACCAGTGAGAGAGATGGCTTAACAAGACTATTTTAACATAATGTGGTAAATTTTCACAGCCCAGGAATTTAGAGAATGCCACAGAAACTATGGGAGGTCACCTAAATCAACCTCAAAATCAGGTAAAATTCCTGAAGGAACTGAGGTATCACCTAATTGTTGCAGGATGATTTTGTGTTAGGCTAAGAAAGGAGTGACAGACATTCCAGATAGAGACAGTAGAATAGCTAGGTTGTGGAGGTGAGAAATAATCTGCTGCATAAGGAAAATTGTAAGGGGGAGGGGAGGGGTGGGAGGAGCTGGGGGAGTGGCCTGAGACATGGCTTGCTAAGTGTGAGAGCTAGCTACATCATGATGTCCTTTAGCACCCCTTCAACGAATTTAATAAGAGGAGTTATATGTCCTATTTGTATTTTAGAAATATCATTCAGACTATAAGGATGAAAGAGAGGGCAGGGTAGACTGGCAAGTGGCAATGAGTCCTGAGCCAGGGTGGTGATAGCAGGAAGTAAGAATAAAGAGCAGCAACTGAAACCAAAACCTAGGCTGAAATCATTATTCTGCCAATCACTTGTAGGTAAGTCATTCAATCTCATCATGGCATAATGGGAACAATGATCTCTACCTTTTGGTTAATTCTGCATGGTTGACAGGATAATACACATGAAGAAGCTAACTTGGTATAAGCACATAAGCCATGGTTTCATTACGGTTCCTCATATTATGTATTTAAGAAACTTTCAGTTTCCTCCATGTCCTGCCTTTGAATGGAAGTTATTTTAGGGAAATTGGAATAAGTCAACATGCTCTTGCTTTAGACTAGGATGCAGCACAGTCTATCCAGCCATTGGTATATCGTTTTTATAGGCACATGCACACACACACGCCACATACACACTTCCCTTTCTTCTCTCACTTTTCTGCCACATTCTCCCATCTCCCAGAGTTCCTTCCCTCCATTTGTTGGGCCAAGAAAGCCATAGAATTTTGACAATACCAAGAGATTGAAGATATAGCAAGGATTACCTGACATTTGTGTATTCATTAAACTTAATTTTTTAAACACCCACTGCATGCAGGCATTGCTCTGGGCAATTGGAAAATATCACAGAAAAGAACTCCTTGCCCTAGTCTAGACTTGGAAGAGATGGAAGGTTTCTAGTCAGAAACTGACCTTCTCAATCAATTGGAGGTGGCATGTTTTTTTTAACAGATGGCAATGAGGTAACCAATGAGTGCAAGAGGTGCCCTGTTAATTTCTAAAAGAACACTATAATAAATAAATTCTTCTCTCTTACAGTTCTGCTCTCGGACAACTCACAACAAATTCTCATTTAACCATGTTGTCCTCCTATAAGTAAGCCTCCCTGATACCCTCAGCGTTCATGAGCTCCTGAAGGCAAGTCCAGTGGAAAATTTGCTCTTTTCTAGGATTATTTGCAGATCCAAGAATCCATCTTCCTAGATTGGGACAAGACTTGTCACAAATAGCTTGGATTTATGGGTGCTCTTCTGCAGCAGAAATCATTTCACCTTTCGAGGTGACCTTTACAGAAGCATAAAATCAATCAGTTTTATTTGACATCCCAATCAGAGCTCTGCCTTAAATAGATTGCTAGCACTTTTACCTGGAGAACAAAATAGAGAAATTAGGAATGTGCCCAGGGCTAAGAGGAAGTGGGCACTGGAACAAGAGCTGGACCATGTAGAGTTCACACAGTTGACTCAGGGTCAGGCAGTGCCCTGAGCTATCTGTGCTTGGAGTCGCTCAGTTTCCCAGTGCCCTACTCTATTGGTGGATGCCACAAAAATAAGCTCCCAGCTTTCATCCTGGAATGCACCAATGAAAATAAAGTGGCAGTCTGAAAATGAACTACATACAGGCCAATTCTCTTTTTTACCCTGTTTGTTTGCGTATTCACAATAATCTCTGTGGGTGTTGAGGAAATAAAGGAGAGTAATTCTAGATGTGTTCTTTTCAGGCGGACAGAATATATATGGCCTGGTAAGTTTCAAACCCTAAATGGTTCATATGGTGAAGATTTTACAAAAGGAGTGTGAACTACCAAAATGTGTGTGTGGTTCTGTGTGTTTATGTGTAATGTATTGTATATATACATATATATACATATATTCAGGTAGTTTCAAAAAATTTTTTTGCAGATCTAATGACTGTACGAACCTGTCTTCAAAGGTATTTGATAAGTTAAGAAGCCCATTTAATGTAGTAGTTATTAGTAAGTCCTCTGATTTCAAATCCCAGCTATAATTTATAAGCTGTGTGACTTTGGGAAATGGTTAACCTCTCTGGGCCTCAGTTTCCTCCATTCTGGTGATATAGCACTTACCTTATATATGGGTGTTAAGTAAGTTAATATATAAGGCAATAACAGTGCCTGGATCACAGTGAGTGCTATGTACTAACTATTATCACAATAAAGTGGCATGGTTGAACTCTTTGAAGAAAATCTTAGTAATTGGAATAGAGAGGTAGTCTAGTGTAAGAATTGAGATTGGACAAACCTACATTTGAATTCCAGCACTTTCACAGTGCAACCTTGGACAAGTCCAGGGCTAATTATTGTTGGAGTTTTAAATGAGATAGCATGTGCAAAACACCTAGCATGGTGACTGGTTCATTTATTGGTACTCAATAAATGGGAGTGATAATTGTTAGTTTCATTCACACACATTCTCTGAATATCCTCACAAACCTACATATAACTTGTAACTGACTCCTGGCATGTAGAATTTAGGAGGAACTCAGGCAAGTAAGGAAATTGACATCCTAGTCACAGAAAAGTGTAACAAATGAAAAGGGTCAGCATAACCCTATGATGTGCTGTGTCAGAGTGACCAGAAGAGCCACTGTTAAAATTAGGAGGACTTCAGCTTCTGAGCTCTAATGCATTAAGGCTGTGGTTGTTAGGATGTGGTTGCAATATAAGTATAGAATGACCAGACACTTTTTTATTAGCAATTGGATTTCTTTTCCTAGAAGTGCTAAATTGAAGTCATCTTATTGGGACCAGAGGTGTGAAATCGAATACACCATTGTGAGTTACATGCTGATGGGCCACATCAAACAATGTGGCAGCATTGCAGGGTCATAAACTCCCAGAAAACTACCCTGTCTGCAGCTATATGTAATAGGGGAGGGAAGCAGATGTGACTCAACAGATAGAGCCTCTGCCTACCATATAGGGGGTCTGGGGTTCGAGACCTAGGGCCTCCTGGCCTGTGTGATGAGCTGGCCCATGTGCAGTGCTGCCACGTGCAAGGAATTTTGTGCCACGCAGGGGTGCCCCCCACATAGGTGTGTCCCATGTGCAAGGTGTGCCCACTGCAAGGAGAGCTGCCCTGCACGAAAAACGTAACCTGCCCAGGAGTGGCACCGCTCACATGGAGAGCTGATGCAGCAAGATGACACAAGAAAAAAAGAGACTCAGATTCCCAGGGCTGCCTGACAAGAATGCAAGCAGACACAGAAGAACACACAGTAAATGAACACAGAGAGCAGACAATGGGGGGCAGGGGGGTGCGTGCAGAGAGAAAGAAATCTTAAAAAATATATGTGTATATATATAATAGGGGAGCTCCTATTATTAGACGAGATTTGGGAAGTGTGACCTTAGTCACAAATGGAAGAGCAGCCTGCAATACTAGCATGCAGGGAAGACTGTGGGTCCCATTATTAGACATGCTGACCTCACCTTCTCGCACATACAACCATAAATCCCAGGGAAGATGGAGATCTTTAAGCGCAAAGGACACTTATATGGTCATTTTGAATTGATGATGCCATTTAGAGATGCAAAAAGCTTTCAAAATGCAGTAGAAGACTTGGCTTCAGCCAGCTGGTATATCCTCAGGAAAATCTCGTTCAGAGAAATCTTGTTTTTGTGAAATTTCCAACCCAGTTTACACTGGGTTGAGGACACTGATAGAATTGAACCCATCACTCTTCAAGCCCTCCTTGTTCACCAGTGTATCCCAGTGCCCAGGAGAGTTTCTGATACACTATTGTATTATTTATTTTCTATCAACTGTTGGGGGATCGGAAAGAAAGGAAATGAAACTACTGAAATAATTAACCCTTCTATTTCATTTGACAAAGCGTGTCCAATATGAACTGTAAGACCATGGTAGTCAAATAAGTTTCACCTGAGAGTATGGCACATTCAGCAATTTGACTTGGACACACTTATCACGAGAAGCCATTGGTCCCTGAAGTGGTCAGTTCCAGGGATGCGGCATAAGAGGGCAGCTCTGAGTGAAAATAACCCAGAAATGAGAAGTCATGGGGCTGGTGGAGGAGTAGAGGAACTTTGCCTTCAAAGGACACAGCTTCAAGTGTCAGCTCCAGCACTTTCTGGCTTTGGTGATTTGGGACAAATCCTTTAACCTGTCTGAGCCTCGGTAACCTCCTTTGTGACAAAGTGAGAATAGAAAAATGTTCCCCAGAGGTTTCTGGGAGACCAAATGGGGCACTGCAAGAGAAAGCACTTTGTAAATTGCTTAAGTGCCACAGAAATGTTATTTAATTTATTGTTTCTATAAAACATAACCTGATATTCTTTGAAAGAATATTGTACCACATTCTGTTCCAAATAAATGCTGCTGGAAAAGTGGGGTTCTGAGTTGTTATTTTCTTTACATAATATCTGTAGTCCCACAATTATGTTACTCAATTCAACAAATATTTACAGAGTGCCTACTGTGTGCCAGGCAAGCCCTCATGGAGCTTACTTTTTAGCAGGGGGAACAAAAAGCAAAGTAAAAAACTGTAGAAAATTACAGCTAGAAAGTTTATGGAAAAATTAGTAGGAAAAGGGGATAGGAAAGGAGAATGCAATATTTATCTACTATTTCTAGTCTCTTGTTTATATAACAGTGTTCTTTCTTCATTGTTCTTCATTTGTTGACAACTCAGGGGAGGCACTAGGGAAATAAAATTAATTTGGGGATTAACTGGGTCTGATGAGTTTGAAGCTGTCCTCTTTAAACTTCTAACCATTTTTATTTTTAGGTAAAGCATACAACTAAAAATTTGTCGTGCTTCTCCTTTTCTTTTCCTGCCATAATGTGTGCTAATGTGGCAAGAAATTAACCAACTTTAAAACTGACAGATATGTAAGTAAAGGGACAAATACTGTAGACCTTTCTGAGTAATGGCAGAACGTACTTCATTCCTTGACCTTCATTTTCTACTTTCAAAAGGTCTCTAATTTTTGAAAGGGACACAAAGAATACTTGAAAGAATAAAAAAAAATTACTTCCCAAGTTATTTCTAAGATCCTCTGCTCTTCAGTATGAGCACTCAACTTTATGATTAAGTATAAAAATATTCAGTTCTGATCTATCTCAAAGGTGTCGAAAGGGTTACTTTATTTTTAAAAAAGGAAAAAAAAATACATAAGTCAAATTTGATGTTAATTTGACTTTTTAGAAAACAAAGAAGCATAGAGAATTCATTCTCTATAGTTTTCTTAAAATGGTTTATTGTCTTTATCTTTTAGGTTTTCCTGTAAGAATTTCTACTTATAGAAATAAAGCATTCATTGATTTTCTCGTGCTTGGGCAATGTTAAGGAAACATCATGAAGCATGCATCTGAGGTCTACAATCAAGAGGCAATTCTGATAGAAATTCGATGAACCGCTCACTTTAAACCAATGGCATTCTCTTGCATACATTCTTTTTTATTTATTTTGTTATTTTGGTTATTAGTCTCAATTCCTTGATTTCAAATCGAGTGATTCTTTGGTACTTTATACTATTAATTTCTATTCTTAAAATAGGCAGATAGCTGCCTAATATTTAAATATTATTTATTCAGTGGTTCAACAAATATTATCAAGCACTTACTCTGTGTTGGGTAGCATTAAGGGAGTTTCTCTTATCTCAACATTGTTACTTGGAACAGAGTCCAGTGGGGAGAATCAGGGTAGAACAAGACATTCATGGTAGCAGAACCTTCTAAACCCCTCCCCCCATTCTCCATCCCTCCTCCATCCATGCTGCAGATTGAGAGTTGCCCAGAAGAGGAAAGAACTGTGGCAGCATGGTGGAGGTCCCATGCCATATCTACCTATTCCATCTGCACCTGACACTAAGGTGGGAGATGAAAGGAATATCCTACTGAGTTAATTTTTAAATACCTAAAAGATATTTTTTGAATGGGTATAATTCATGTGCTTCTTAATAATTGATTTAACTTGGGAGGAAAGGCCCTAACAGTATATCTTCTAAGTTAGAAATTCACCATATTCGTCCTCAATATTGTTTTGACCAGCATGGAACACCACTGTGATATTCTGAAGAGATTCATGCAGTGCTTTCTCTAGTCCTATCAGATCGCTAACAGACATTGAGGCTGTCACTCTGTGTTTGCATAGCATTTGATTAGAATGGGTTTCTACTTAACTTGTCTTAAGACATGGATAAATAGCAGCCATAGACAACGCGAGGACAATTTCAATGATGGAGAAAGTCTACCCAAAGTAATAGGCACCTCTTCCAGATTTGGGAACAGACTTGAAGATTCCTCATACCCAGAGGTGGACTCTTAAGGTCATTGCCAGTATGAATTATAAGAAAAGAGCATAAGAAGATTAGATGGGGTGGAATTACACTTGTTAAAGTCTTCCCCATAAGTCTAAATATATCATACAGTATCTGATGAATGCCATCTCTCCTGGGGAAGTATTCTAGGTGCTAGTGAGTCGCTGGTACTCAGGAGATGTCTACTTTTTTTTTTTTTTAATTTATTTCTCTCCCCTCCTTCCTGCCCCATTTGTCTGTTCTCTGTATCCATTTGCTACGTGTTATTCTTTTTGTCTGCTTCTGTTGTCAGCGGCACGGGAATCTGTGTTTCTTTTTGTTGCGTTATCTTGTTGTGTCAGCGTGTGTGTGGTGCCATTCCTGGGCAGGCTGCACTTTCTTTTGCGCTGGGCAGCTCTCCTTACGGGGTGTACTCCTTGCACGTGGGGCTCCCCTACGCGGGGACACCCCTGTGTGGCAGGGCACTACCTGCGGGCATCAGCACTGTGCATGGGCCAGCTCCACACGGGTCAAGGAGGCCCGGAGTTTGAACCGCAGACCTCCCATATGGTAGACGGACGCCCTAACCACTGGGCCAAGTCCGCTTCCCTAGGAGATGACTACTTTTGATACATCCTACCCGTGAAGATTTGCCCTTGTTGTTTTCCATGGTTTGTATTACTAAAACAAACATTTTTTTTATTTTTTAGAAATTATTGTATATTACAATGTTGACTATGCTTTTCAAACTATTTAAGCTCCAAACCTTCCAAATGAAAATCTGATTCACTCTTCCTTTTTCTGAATAATTAATTTAGAACCAAAGGACTCATAAAAGACATTGGAAAAATGATGTCAAGATTCTTTTTTTTTTTGGTTGAGAAAATGTAGCTCATCTTGGGTCAGTGCTTTAATTTATTTTATTTTATTTTAATTCCCCCACTCCCCCCCCCCCAGCTGTCTGATCTCTGTTTGTTTTTGCTGCGTGTTCTTCTTTTGTCTGCTTCTGTTATTGTCAGCGGCACGGGAATCTGTGCTTCTTTTTGTTGCGTCATCTTGTTGTGTCAGCTCTCCGTGTGGGCAGTGCCATTCCTGGGCAGGCTGCTCTTTCTTTTCGCACTGGGCGACTCTCCTTACGGGGTGCACTCCTTGCACATGGGGCTCCCCTACACGGGGAACACCACTGCATGGCATAGCAATTCTTGGGCGCATCAGCACTGAACATGGGCCAGCTCCACACAGGTCAAGGAGGCCCGGGGTTTGAACCGCGGACCTCCCATGTGGTAGATGGATGCCCTAACCACTGGGCCAAGTCCGCTTCCCTGTGCTTTAATTTAGATAATAGAGTTTAACTATGTCACAGATAGTGAAGAACTATAATAGAAAAGCCCCAATTAAATTAAGGTGACATTTCCCCTCTTAAGGTATTATTGTAAAAACATTCATTTCTACTAATTTCCCTTAGACTGCATTTTCTCATAGCTCCTCAAAGTATGTTTTGAAAATAGGGTTTGTTTGCTTTGTCTAAGTGTGGTAATATAATGAGAACTACGTGATTCTGCCCCCAGGAAGCCCATTCCAGATCTTTAATGTGGCCAATGAGACCTGGTCACTGGCAGGAGTCTGATCAGAGGCAAAACCAGACCTATGTTTCCCTGGAACTAAGAGGCATTCTTCCTCTTGGCATTATTTAGAAATGGAAAAGTCATCATCCGCTTTTTTATTCTAAAATTTTGTCTAAATTTGGCTCTCTCTAAAAGAGGAAGAATACACAAATTAATTCAATCTTGTTAAAAGTTCGTATTAGGTGGTAGCACATGGAATTATTTACACTGTCCCATTTCCACCCCTCCCTTTGTGCTATGGCTGCTGTAATTAAGGATTTAATTTTTCTTCTTTTGCGTGAACATCCTCAGTTGTTCAGTCATTCATTAATCTGTTCATTCTATATTTATTAAATACTTCTCTGTGACAGGCAGTATGCTAGGAGATACCAGTTAATTGGTAGAGTGGTGGCATTGGAAGAAATCACACATTAGCTGGCCAGACAGGCATATAAATTGGTGTGGTAAGTGCCTTATCAATAAAATATGTCCAAATTGAAGGAATGCCAGGGAACTGTGCTTGGAAGCTTTGAGAATGGTTACTTTCTTTATATAATGTGTGAAAACCCACCTGGGTCTTGATGGATGAGTAGGAATTGCCAAGCAGGACGAAGTGGTGTGTGTGGTTGGGGGTGGCACGGTGGGAGGTGTTGTTAGCAGGGGCATGGTGGGACTAGCAGTATCACCCTTAGGTCCATGCAAGAGAGGCTGTGGCACTGGGTCCCACACCTTGCGGTCCCTTCCATGCATATCAGAAACACTGGGCGGCGGACTTGGCCCAGTGGTTAGGGTGTCGGTCTACCACATGGGAGGTCTGCGGTTCAAACCCTGGGCCTCCTTGACCCATGTGGAGCTGGCCCACATGCAGTGCTGATGCGTGCAAGGAGTGTTGTGTCATGCAGGGGTGTCCACCGCGTCGGGGAGCCCCATGCATAAGGAGTGGGCCCTGTAAGGAGAGTCACCCAGGGTGAAAGAAAGTGCAGCCTGCCCAGGAATGGCGCTGCACACACACGGAGAACTGACACAACAAGGTGATGCAACAACAACAACAACAAAAGAAACAGATTCCTGTGCCGCTGACAATGGAAGTGGACAAAGAAGATGCAGCAAATAGACACAGAGAACAGAAAACCGGGGCGGGGGGGGGGGGGGGAGATGGGGGGGAAAGGGAGAGAAATAATAAATAAATCTTAAAAAAAAAAAAAAAAAGAAACACTGTAGCACAGACTCTTTATCTTCCCATCTCAGAAAAAAAAAAAAAAACACTTTTGAGAATTTGACAACCAACTGAGTAAATGGGAATTACCAGCAGAAGATGCAGGAGCCAAATTGGGCTCCCAGGTCAAGGATATGGAGGTGGTTGCTGACAGTGTGCAAGTATGTGCAGCCAGAGAATAACATCACAGCATCTGCCCCAGAAAATCAAAGGAAGAGCAGGCATTTTTGTCTGTAATTGGCTACCCCAAATCACCCAGGTAAGTGCTTAGGCAAATGGGGTTTCCCTAATAACTGCAAGCTCTCCGTCTCTGCTAAGGTAGTAAAAGTTTTGTGAGGTACTTAGAACTGCCTGGAAATCCTGAGTTGGAAACATGAGGTGTGAAGAAGGCTGCCTGGCCTGGCGCTGAGTTGGACTAAGTCAGTTCCCTTCCCAGGTTCGCAAGAGTTCTGCCACCTTGGAGGGCTCTATGCCTGGACAAGTTCCCACCTTTTCCTAACCTAGCAGATGTGTGCTGTTTCCCTCTCAGGGTGAGAGCAGGCTCCTTGAGCCTCCAGATTGCAGGCTTTATAATTTACAAATTTAAATGCATGGTATCTAGGCTTCCATTTGTCCTCTTGCTGCAGCCCACAAAGGTGATAGCCCAGAGAAGAGAGAGAGGGTGGAGCCAGACTATGACTCAGATGTGACTTTTCTACACATACCTCTTCTGTCACTTTTACTGAACCTGTAGTTGGTGCTGGGGTTGGCGTATGCTCAGGAGACTTGAATCTCTGGACAGTTGGTATGTCAGCTGGGCCCTGAGCCTCAGCAGAGTTGTAATACCTATTCTCCAGTTCATTGGACTTACCTAGGATAGCCAACAAGAAGGTGAGGATGGTCAACCACCACACCAAGGAACCGAGAGAGTCTACAACTGCAAGCAGGAGAATCCCCTCCATCAGCCATGTGGGATCTAAGTCCCCTCTCAATTTAGATGTGGAAAGGGCATCGCCATCCCAGGTCCTCAGGATGGAGGAATAAAATATGAATTAGAGTGGACTTACTGGTACTCTACTAAAGAATTATCATGACTCTAGTAATGGAAGAAATTATATCATTGATGTGGAGATAGTGGCCATGGCAGTTACTGAAGGCAGGGAGAGGGAAAAAGAGGTGAGATATTGGGCATTTTTGGGACTTGGAGTTGTCCTCAGTGATACTGCAGGGACAGATGCAGGACATTATATATCCTGCCATAACCCACTGAATCAACTGGGAGAGAGTGTAAACTACAATGTAAACTATAATCCATCCTGTGTAGCAGTGCTCTAAAATGTACTCATCAAATGCAATGAATGTACCACACTAATGAAAGAAGTTGTTGATGTGGGAGAAGTGGGGGTTGTGGGGAGAGGGGTATATGGGAACCTCTTATATTTTTATTTTCTAATTTAACATTTTGTGTGATCTATGTATCTTTAAAAAAAGATAATAAAAAAATAGCCTTTGTACTAAAAAAAAAAATGGTATTCTCCCTCAAACCACAGATTAGCACATTGCCCATGTTGTACAATGATCTTTCTGCTTATTTCTTTGTTTTTCCCAAGAGCTTTAAGCACTTAGCACATATCCATTCTCTCTCTCTCTCTTTCTCTCATCTTCAGTCTGATCACTCTGCACCTGAAGGTGGGCTGCATGCTCAGGATGGCATAAAAATGCTTTTCAATAGTATCTCACTGATGGGTCCTTCTTCCCTTAAACATTTGAATCTGGCTCTTTCCTGTTCTTCTATCATACTTTTCATTCTTAGGGTTAGTTTAATGTACATCTCAGCTGGATCTACTTCTCAGAGCCTGTGTTCATGTATTAAAATATAGGGGTTTTATCTTTAAAGAAAAATAATCTTATTGTACTAAAAATTTGATCCCAAACACATGCAAGTATTTCTACCAGTTCCAGGTAATTTGCACAGTGTGGATCAACTGACCACATGGCCGGCACTCATTTGTCAGCTGCTCTAAAGTTCCTTGTTATATCAGGTAATATTTGTATTCTATCAGTGTAATGATAGAATTCATGGTCATCTGGAGTATCCTATTCTATTATATATATTTTTTGGTGAAGATTTCTTATTTTTAAATTTATTTCCCCTCCCCCCCCCCCAGTTGTCTGTTCTCTGTGTCCATTCGCTGTGGGTTCTTCTGTGACCACTTCTATCCTTATCAGCGGCACCTGCAATCTGTTTTCTTTTTATTGTGTCTTCTTGTTGTGTTAGCTCTCCATGTGTGCGGTGCCATTCCTGGGCCGGCTGCACTTTCTTTTGCACTGGGTGGCTCTCCTTACAGGGCGCACTCCTTGCGCATGGGGCTCCTCTTCGTAGGGACACCGCTGCGTGGCAGGGCACTCCTTGCGCGCATCAGCACTGCGCATGGGCCAGCTCCACACAGGTCAAGGAGGCCCGGGGTTTGAACTGCGAACCTCCCATGTGGTAGGCGGACGCCCCATCCATTGGGCCAAGTCTGCTTTCCCTATTCTATTAAAAATGAATATTTTAAACACTTCTAAGTTGATATGTAAGGTTACTTGTGCATTCATAAAAATATTAAAGTTCTAATTTTGATTATAATAAAAACTCATAGTTATTTGTAGAAGTTTTCACTTAAAACTCTTTGAAGCAAGAATGTTACTATAGTAAGGGGTGAAGGTAAATTCTTTAGAAAAACTAGAAATTTCAACATGCTCCTGACATTTCAGGCCTTGAAATCCAATTTTAGCATTAAATATACCTAAAGAGTATCCTCACCTTTTATGGTGAGGTGCAATTTAGCTGTGACAGGAGCTGAGATATTAACTACCAAATAACCCAAAGCCTATAGATTTGGGTGGGAAAAGAGAAGATGCTGTGGTCTTAGTGGTCAAAAAAGCAAGCATGAAGACCAACGTGATTAAATTTCCTCTCAAGGTCAAATGCTATTGGGAACCAATCTGTGTTGGATTCAGTGAAAGACAACAACCAAGCCAGTGTTTCTCAAACTTTCCTATGCATATGAATCACCAGGGAGCTGTGTTAATAAGCAGATGGAGGGCTGCAGTAGATCTGCGAGGGGCTGGAAATTCCACATTTCTAACAAGCTCCCAAGTGATACTGAGGCTGTTACCTATAAGACTACGATTTGAGTGGAAAAGGTTAACAAATATCTTCCCAGAAACCATGGAAAATCTCATATCTAGTTTCAGACAGAATATTACATTGCATTATCTATCTCAGTTGAAAAAAAAAATAAGTGAGAACTGCCACTTTTCACTATGGTCCAGCCTAAACTATGGTGGCAGTTAACAATAGGTTTTAAGAAGTAAAATATTTGAAGTGAAATGAAATAAAACCCTTTTTAGAAGGCTGTAAAGCAGACTGATCTCTGTATGCATGCAGGCTAATAAGCACAAGTGGGGAATGCTGAGATTCCTATTTTCATTCCAAGGATTTTATCCTGAAAAACGAAAAGCTAGTGCCAATAAATATTGTTAGCTTGGCTCTAACAAAGCAGAGGGGCAGCCACCCAGACTGTAGAGAGAATGTGATTGCTGCAGGCAGATGGACCTTGGCCAGCCAGGTCTCCGCAGGTTACTAACACTCATCTTATGCATGCACTGAGAACAAGTAGGAAAGCATTTCCAACCTTAGAGAGTAAATGGGGGCTAAGAAAATGTTTAAATGGTTTGCTATCCCCTCATAAATTACATTCCATAAATGCGATTGTCCAAGTGCTATTGAATTAACCACTTATTAAACCAAAATAATTAAATGTAGTGATTTGAAGGAGAGTTCATGGAATCAGTATTTTTTAGTTTGAAAAGATGCCTAAAGAGATGGGTCAACCTAGATGGCAGTGTGAAGACACTCCAGGGTGCCATTCCCCAACAGAATCTTTGAACAACTAGAAAAAATTGGCAGATATATCTTCCTCAAAACTCTGGAAACCATAAGTTTGTATAGAACAAACAGTAAACCCTATTGTAAACTATAGACCATAGTTAATAGTACAATTATAATATTATTCTTTCAGCAGTTGTAGTAAAGGTATACCACACTAATATAAAATGTTAATAATCTGGGGTATGCAGGAAAAAACTACTTCTCTAGTAAAATAAAATAATAATAATAATAATAAACAATAGGAGAAGATTAAGGCACCTTGCCAGCCCCTTCTTATACAGTGTGGAACCAGCTGACATTTTGGGTCCCTGGCCATCATCTCTAAGGAGCAGAGTAACCACTACGCATATGACAGGGTCCCTATATGTTGATGCCAGTCTATTGGGTGGCAGCCTGTGGCTTCCTCTCCTGCCCTGTAGGCAGAAGCAGCTAATGGACAGCTAAAGCAGTATAGGAAACAATTAAATTGAAGTAACCTGGGAGAAAGGATTACCTGTTTAAGTCATTAAACAGAGCACCCAGGAGGGGAAGAAATTCTATTTCATAGTGAGTAGAGGAGGCATTCAAATTCCTGTAAGCAGGGGAATTCCTAAAGCCATGAGCAAGCACAAGCCCAGGAAAGACTCAGACTTATAAAATAAAAGACAGACATGTACCTGCACTTCACATTTGCCTCACACTGATCTTGATAGGAGGGTTAAACATTGAAGGAGGTGCAAGCTCACACAGAGTGAGGTTGCAAAGACTGTGAAAGGTATTTTCTACTGGTTGGTTTGTTTTTGATAGCTTCTGCACTCAAGGAAATAAATCTCTGTTATATTACTAGCTGGATACAATCTTAAGAACAACTAACAGGCTAAATCCCAGAGTTAACACCTCAAAATATTAAAATGTACAGTATAAAAAAAAAGAATTAAAAGATAAACAAAGAAATAGGAAATGATGGTCCATTCAAAGGAAAAGATAATCAGAAACCATCAACAAAGAAGACAAGATTTGGATATACCTGACAAAGACATTAAAAATATGACCATCAATATGTCAAGGAGATAAAGGAAAACACAGAGAAATAACTAAAATTTATCAGGAAAATAGTAATTGAACAATATGAGATCTCAATGAAGGGTAAAAATTTTATAAAGGAACAAACAGAAATACTGGAGTTGAAGATCACAATAACTGAAATGAAAAATTCCGTAGAGGATTTCAAAAGTAAACTGGAGCTGGCAGAAAAACAAATCAGTGACCTTGAACCCAAGACAATTGAAATGATTCAGGTTGAGAAGATGGAAAAAAGAATGACAAAAAGTGAAAAAAGCCTATAAGACCGTGGGACACCATCATGTGTATCAAATATGTGCATTATGGGAGTCCCAGAAGAAGAAAGACAGAAAGGAGCAGAGAGAGTATTCAAAGAAATAATGGCAGAAAACTTCTCAAATGTAATGAAAGACACAAATATACACTTTCAAGAAGCCCAGCCCCCAAACAGGATAAATTAGAAGAGAATTATGCCCAAATATATAGTAGCCACAGTGGTGAATGCAACAGACAAGGAAAGAGTCCTGAAACCTGCCAGAGAAAAGCAATGTGTTATGTACAAGACAGACTTCCTAAGACTAAGTGCTGATTTCTTATCAGAAACCATGCAGGAAAGAAGCCAGTAGGATGAAATATTTAAAGTGCTGAAAGAAAATAATTGCTAACCATGAATTACATCCAGCTCCTGTAAAGGTTACTGTATTAATCAGGGTTCTCTAGGGAAACAGAACCAACAGGAGATATCTGTAAATACTATGAGATTTTATAAAATTGTCTTCCGTGACTGTGGGGATACACAAGTCCAAATTCCATAGGGCAGGAAGCAAAGCAGGGTTCTGATGAAGGTCCTTGATGAATTCCCCAGGACACACTGGCTGCCCAAAGTAGAGATGGGAATTCTCTCCCTGAATGCTGAAATCACTTCCCCTTTTAAGGCCTTCAACTGATTTGGATGAGACATCACTCACTGCTGACAGAAATATCCTCAATTGATTGTAGATATAAACAGCCATCTATGCAATCAACTCGCTGATGATTAAAGTCCATGAAATGCCCTTGTATTACAGTTAACTCAGTGCTTGCTTGACCAAGCAAGTGGACATCATTACTTGGCTAAGTGGACACATTAGCCTGACCGTCACAATACACTCCTTGTCAATTTGGCAGCCATACAAATCACCTTAAACTATACTTAATCTCTAAATAAAAGTAGTAACGTATATATAAAATATGGATATATATATATAGAGATAGATGTATCCATATAAATCTCTCTTTATATTTCTTCCCAACAATACTCAACTGTATTGCATGCAATTGGAAAAACACTAAAACCCTCTAGAATAGGGTGCAAGACATTGGGTAAGATTTACTCTTAAACTTGACATACTTAAATACATGAAACTACATGAAACTAATACAATTAATGTCATATGATAAGGAGAAAGGTTAGGGAAGAAAACAAAGATATTAATTTTATATAAGCATAAAAATGTACTCATAACAAAACAAGGAAGAAGGATTTATAACCATTACAGTCCTCATTTCTGTACCTGGTCATATGGTAGAAGTTTGTATTTATCACAACCTACTTCCATTATACATTCCATGTTCCCATTACTTTTAGCAAGCACCTCTGTTGGCCATGGATGTTTGCCTGGTGGGATGACCTAAACTTTCATTCCTAAAGATTCTAGGCCATTGTTGATTCTGCCTGGATTGGGTTGTTGCAAAATTCCATTTAATCACAAAACATCATGGTACTAAAAGATGCCCTAGGGGATCTCCTATATTCCAGGCAAAGTTTTCTTTACCTCCATTGTGTAGGGGTAGTCCTATTTCCCCTTTATAGTCAAAATCAATCACCCCAGTAAGTACAGTAATTCCCTTTTTTGCCTGTTAATTCAGAGGCACAAGGAATCCTAAGTGGCCAGGGGGCAGTCTTAGCTTCCAGTTCAGTGAAATCATGGTTGTATTCCCTTGTGGAAGCACTCCTCTTTGGAACTAAGACCTGTAGACCATCAGAGCTTAGAGTTTCAGGGACAGGAAGCAAAAGTTTTCCTAGTGGATCACTAGGGATAATAGTGAGTGGTGCCACTCCCATTTCTACCCTTGATTCCTGGCCCATGAATTCTGGCTATGGGAGAAATAGCACCACAGAATGGGAAAGCTGATTTAGAGCATATGCAGCCTCCTGGAGAATATTGCTGCAGCCATGCAAGGTATTGCCACATAGTTGGCACCATAATTGAGTCTTCAAAAGGCCATTCCACTGTTCTAGCAATCCAGCTGCTTCAGGATGATGGGGAATATGGTAAGACCAGTGAATGCCATAAGCACATGCCCATTCCCACATATCATTTGCTGTGAAGTGGGTTCCTTGATCAGAAGCAATGCTGTGTGGAATACCATGGCAGGGGATAAGACATTCAGTAAGCCCACAGATGGTAGTTTTGGAAGAAACATTGCAGTCAGTGAAGCCAAACCCATATCCAGCCTATGTGTCTATTCTAGTTCAAAAAAATTACTGCCCTTTCCATGTTGGAAGTGGTCCAATGTAATAAACCTGCCACCAGGTAACAGGCTGATCACCTAGGGAAATAGTGCCATACTGGGGGCTGAGTGTGCGTCTCTGTTGCTGGTAGACTGGGCACTCAGCAGTGGCTATAGCCAAGTCAGCTTTGGTGAGGAGAAACCCATGTTGCTGAGCCCATGCATGACCTCCATCCCTACCACCATGGCCACTTTGTTCATGAGCCTATTGGGCAATGACAAGAGTGTTGGGGAAAGAGGTAGTGCTACCCCAGAGCAGGTCATTTTATTTATTTGATTACCTAAATCTTCCTCTGCTGAAGTTCACTCTTTTGTGAGCATTCATATGGGACACAAATATTTCTATATTTTTTGCCCACTCAGAAAGATCTATCCATATACCTCTTACACAGATCTTTTTTCACCAATTTTCCAATCATTTTCCTTGCAAGTCCCTGACCATCTGCCAAATCATTGACAACAGCCCATGAATCAGTATATAAATATACACTTGGCCATTGGTACATCCAAGAAAAATGAACATCTAGGTGTACTGCTCAAAGTTCTGCCCACTGGGAGGATTTGCCCTCACCACTGTCCTTCAGGGACATCCTGAAAAGGGGCTGCAGTGCTGCAGTTGTCCACTTTCAGGTGGTATCTGCATATCATGCAGAATCACTTGTTAACCAGGCCTGAGTTTTCTCTTCCTCAGTCAACTGATTATAAGGAACTCCCCAAGAAGCCAAAGCTATGGACTGGGAAAAAGAAAGTAATGGGAGAGGAATGGTGGCCATGGGTATTTGGCCACTTTCTCATGTAACTTACCTATGCCTTCATGACCCACCCAAACCCTATCTCATATATACCAGTTCCACTTTATGATGGAGTGTTGCTCTGTACACCCAACTTTATGGTTTGGTGGGTCAGACATAATAGGCAACTTTGGTCTCATGGTAACTTGGTGGCCCATGGTTAAGTGTTCAGTCTCTACTAAGGCCCAGGAGCAGGCTAAAAGCTGTTTCTCAAAGTCAGAGGATGGCAGGGCTTTGCTCCAAATTCCTAAGGTTCTGCACTGTGATTCTCCTATAGGGGACTGCCAAAGAAACCAGACAGCATCTTTATTTGCCATTGACACTTCCAGCACCACTGGATCTGCTGGATCATAGTGCTCAAGGGGCAGTACAGTTTGCACAGCAGCCTGGACCTGTTACATAGCCTCCTCTTGTTCTGGTCCCCAATCAAAACTAGCAGCTTTTTTGGTACTCAGTAAATGGGCTGGAGTATCACACCCAAATGAAGAATACATTGTCTCCAAAATCTAAAAAAGACCAACTAAGCATTATGCCTCTTTCTTGGTTGTAGAAGGGGCCAATTGTAGCAGCTTATCCTTCACTTTAGGAGGGATATCTCAGCATGCACCACACCACTGGGCACCTAGAAATTTCACCAAGGTGGAAGGCCCTTGTATTTTTGTTGGATTTATCTCCTGTACTTTCTTATGCAAATGCATTACTAATAAGTCTAGAGTAATTGTTACTTCTTGCTCACTAGGTCTAATCAGCAAGATACCATCATTATAATGGATTAGCATAATGTCTTGTGGGAGGGAGACAGTCAAGTTCCCTGTGGACAATAATATGACATAGCGCTGGAGAGTTGATATACCCCTGAGGCAGGACCGTGAAGGTATATTGCTGGCCTTGCCAGCTGAAAGCAGACTGTTTCTGGTGGCCTTTACTAATGGCAATTGAGATAAAACCATCTGTCAGATCAATAGCTTCATATCAGGTACTAGGGAACGTGTTGGTTTGCTCAAGCAATGATACCACATCTGGGACAGCAGCTGTAACTGGAGTCACCACCTGGTTAAGTTTACAATAATCTACTGTCATCCTCCAAGATCTATCTGTTTCTGCACAATCCAAATAGGAGAGTTGAAAGGAGATGTGGTGGGAATCACCATCCCTGCATCCTTCATATCCTTGATGGTGGCACTGATCTCTACAAACCCTCCAAGAATCCAGTATTGCTTTTGATTTACTAGTTTGCTATTTAGGTTCTTGGCTCTGTTGCAGAAATGAATTTCAAGAACACCCCTGGATGACTTATTCAGGTAGGGAGGGAAGAGAAATGAGAAAAAATAACAGCTACAATTTCCTATTATAGGTTATAAATGCTCAGGTTTTACTCACATGATCCAAATGGGGAAGAGTGCAGCTGGAGTCCAGGTCCAGAGGAACAAGAGAGAACTCAGGTCCAGTGCCACCTTTTGAACTGTTAATTATCCTGTCCCTTTGCTAATGGCAGGGGAGGAGTTCCAGCTGTTTACCATTTTGATGGCTTATTTCTCCCATCAATCTCCCAGGAGGGCCCAATGATAAAGTTCTTAGGGAATATCCAGGGCTTCTCCTGGCTTCCAGACAAAGTCTTCTTCTGAGTGGCAGAATCTTGGGGAGGGTCTTCCAGCAGCCATGTTGGGGATATTGATGTCCATGTGGACTTCTCACGAGGTTCCAGATACATCTATTGATTCCCTATCTTACCAGCCTGCTTCAGCTTCCACTTGACCTTTCTTACCTTAATTGACCCCACTCCTCAAGTCAGGGATCCAATGTGGAGATTCTGCCAGTTACTGAGTATGTCTATTCCCATTATGCATTCTGGAACTGGGGAAATAACCATAGAATGGGTCTGGGGACACACTGGACTCACTTTGAGATGGACCTGAGCTAAAACTCCCTTGATCATCTAACTTCTATAGGCTCCTGCTCTGACTGGTGGACTCCAATGATGTTTTGGGTTTCCTGGATTTAATGTCACTTCTGAGTCAGTGTCTAATAATCCTCAAAATGTCTCATCATTTCCTTTTCCCCAATGCACTATTATCCTGGTAAATGTCTGTGGGTCTCTTTGGGGAAAGCTTGGAGGAAGATTAACAGTTTTAATTTTTGGCAGTGTAACAGGAATTTTCCCAAAGGGGACCTTGCCTTCCCCTCATTTAAGGGGCTCTGGGTCTGTAAACTATCTTGAGTCTGAGAATTGATTAAGGACCAATGACTCTCTGTTTCTGTAATTCAAGTTGGGGTTTTGTTCACTTGATCTAGAACTCTTCTGCTTATAAAGATCAAGTTGGAATTTAGTTGACTGCCCATCTATTTTACTTCTAGGTACCCCGTGATCTATTACCCAATACTTCAGGTCTATATAACTCAGACTCTTTAGATTGCTGCTTTGAGTCTGCCTTTCATGTGGTAGCCACAACCACCATGTCTTTGGTGCTACTTGGCTTCTGCCAGCCTGGGAACTGATCATCTCCAAAGTGTTTAAGGATTCTAGTTCCATGACAGCAGTTTCCACAGTAATATCTGACCTACAGAAAAGAGCAACCACAGAACTCTTCAAGGAAGATGGAATTAGTCTCACGAATTTATTCCTCACTGTCCTGAGAAAAGGTGTGTCCCCTGGACATTCCTGGGGTGGGTGGGCAGGTTTTAAATGGTGAATCCATTCCAGCATTCAAATCTCTAAGGCTTTGGATCCCCTTATCTACAGTATATCAGAGTAAATCTGGCATCTCAACCTCAGGCATTCTACACCATCTTTTGTTCCAGGTTTCAGTCAGCCTCCCAAACAAACTGTTAGAACCCTTTCTAACCCCTCAAGCTACAACATTGAATCTGGAATCCCTGCTTAGTGGGCCCATATCAATAAATTCAGCTGGGTCCAACTTTATATTCCTTCCACCATTATCCCATACCCATAATATCCATTCCTACACATATTTCACCCTGATTTCTGTCTATATAATTTGGAAAACTCATACAGTTCTTTTACAGTATAGCATACTTCCTCATGGGTCACACTTTGTACTTCACATTTGGGGCCTTGTTGTGGTTTTAGTCTAGTTATAGGTCTGGAAGAGAAGAGGGTTGGTGGGTGTGGATAAGGAGAAGAATTAGGAGAGTCTTGCAAGCTAATTATCTCAGGGCATTCCCTTGCAGTTTCATCTGGGAGAAAAGATTAAGTCTTCAGGTGGGGGATGCATGGCAAACTCCTCAGGGCAGGGTAGAGGTTAAGTGGTGGCTTCTTTAGGGCAGGGAGGAGGTTGAGACTCCTTGGGGAAGGCTTGAGATTGGGTGATACACTTTTCAGGGCAGGGAGGAGGTGTAGACTCCTTGGGGCAAGCTGAAGTTTGGGTGATGCAAAACTCACATTGGGTGGTCTTCTCAGCAAAAAGTCTCAGAGAATTTAGGGTTTCAATGTCCCCGCTGATATCATAATCAACCCATATGTCTCCATCCCAATCCTCAGGGCTTCCACTCCTTCCTTATCAATGCCCTTATTTTAACAGCAGACACTGACAAGGTTGAGATTTAGGTTTTGTTGTAACTCTGCTACTTGTATAATGAGACTCTGAGTCTGGTTTTCAGAGATCTCAAGTCTGCAACTGCACTAAAGAGGATTATCTTTCAGAGCATACATAAGAACTTTTGTGCAGTGCTTAAGTTGCAAATTTGAAAGCTTCAACTTATCCCTTTCTTTTGTATCCACATCCAGGATATTTAGGAACAGCCAGCCAACATCATTTTAACTTTTCACTCTGCAAAACTCTATTAAGGTGTTAAAAAACACACTTATTCATATCTTTGCCTCTTATAAGCATGTAAGTAGTCATAGCCAGTGGTGATATTTTGTGTATTTCCATTGCCAACTCACACCATGGACTGTCAGTGGCCTCTTGATTACTGGACATAGTATCATTGTTCCCTTGAATCTAATCAGAGTAGAGAGCCATTGCAAAAATCTCAGAGCCAATTCAGAAATCCCATTTTAAAGATTCTACTTCTCAAGAACCACTCCCAATTCTAAGCTCTATTAGTCAGGGTTCTTTAGGGAAACGGAACTGACAAGAGGTATCTGTAAATAGTATGAGATTTTTTATAAAATTGTCTCGTATTACTGTGGGAATGCACAAGCCCAAATTTGATAGGGCAGACTGTAAACCAAGGGCTCTGATGAAGGTCCTTGATGAGTCCCCAGGAGATGCTGGCTGTCCAAAGTAGAGAGGAGAATTCTCTCCCTGTTGTTGAAATCACTTCCCCTTTTAAGACCTTTAACTGATTAGAGGAGACATCAGTCTTTGCTGATGGAAATCTCCTCAATTGATCGTAAATATAACCAGCTATCTATGCAATCATCTCACTGATGATTAAAGTCCATGAAATGCCCCTGTATTACAGTTAACCCAGTGCTTGCTTGACAAAACAACTGGGCACTATTACCTAGTCAAGCTGACACATTAGCCTAGCCATCACAGTGATATTATGAGTAATTATAAATGTAGTATTTTATTGTATTCCTTGGATATATAACACTACTTTCTACTTCTTACTGGTTCTAAAATGCAAATGTATAAACATTGATGACAAATCTATGATTTTGTACATACAGTGTATAAAGATGTAATTTATTTATAACAAGTATAACAAAAAGGTGTGGGGACAGACAGTCATAGAAACAGTGTATGTATATGCTATTAAAGATAAGTTGGTATCAAATACAATGTGATTGTTATAGATTTAGGATTTTAAATTTAAGCCCCATGGTAACCACAAAGAAAATATATGAAAAATATACACAGAAATAAATGAGAAGGGACTCAAAATGGTGTGGGTGAAACAAGACTCACTCCTCAAAAATGGCGCTAAAGTGCTCAAGTAAACAACCACTGAGCCTGCCTAAACTGCCCCTGCCCTCAGTAACAAGACCTCTGGAGCCAATCAGCCTTATCAAATTAACATAACCAATCCAGTTCTTGCACACCATCCAACCTCCCCTCACTCACCCATATATACCACTGCACTTTTTCAATAAACCAGACCTGAGCCACGAGCCTGCATCTCCAGGGCGGTTACTGTGTTTTTTCTGGCTGTGTGTTTCCAGAGCCCTGTTCTTCCTTACCTCGCCGGAGGGGAGCAGCAACAAAATGGTACAGAGCAGATCATCAAATAAATATGAATGTAGGCATAAATATGGAAGAATTGAAGGAACAAAAGGTATAAAACTTACAAAGATCAAATAGCAAAATGACAGAAGAAGGTCCTGCCTTATTAGTAGTTACTTTAAATGCAAATGGATTGAACTCACCTGTCAAAAGACAGAAACTGGCAGAATGGATTTTTTAAAAAAGTATGTCCCAGCTATACACTGTTTACAAGAGACTCATTTTAAATTTGAGACTCAAGTAAGTTGAAAGTGAAAGAATGGAAAAAAGTATACCATACAAATAGTAACCAAAAGAGAACTTAGGCAGTGATACTAATATCATATAAAATAGACCCTAAGTCAAAAGCTGTTATGAGGGACAAAGAAGGCCATTATGTACTGACAAAGGGGTAAATTAAACAAGAAGACATGATATATAAATATATATGCACCTAATGGCAGAGCCACCAAGTATGAGAAACCAATATTGACAAATGTGAATGGAGAAAGAGGTGATTCTACATTAATAGTAGGAGACTTCAGTGCATACTTTCAATAATGGATAGAACATTTGACAGAAGATCAATAATGAAATAGAATGCTTGAATGATTCTATGAACCAAATGGACGTGACAGACATATATAGAACATTTCATCCAACAGCAGCAGAACACATGTTCTTCCTTAGTGCACATGAATCATTCTCTAGGATAGACCATATATTAGGGAAAAAACAAGTCTTGATAATTTAAAAAATATTTAAATCATACAGTGTACCCTCCCTGATCACAGTGGAATGAAGCAAGAAATCAGTAATGGAGGGAGAACTGAAAAATTCATAAATGTGTGGAAATTAAAGAATGCACCCTTAAACAATCAATGAACCAAAGTAAAAATTACAAGAGAAATTAAGAGCTATCTTAAGACAAAACAAAAACACAACATAACAAACCTATGGGTTGCAGCAAAGGCCGTTTTGAGAAGAACATTTATAGCTTTAAATGCTTACCATGAAAAGACAGGAAATAATTAAAATCAGAGACCTAATTTCATAACTGGAAGATCTAGAAAAGGAAGAACAACCTAAACCCAAATCATGCACAAGAAAGGAAATAACAAAGATTAGAGTGGAAATAAATGAAGAGCATAAAAAACACAAAAACAATAGAATCAGTGAAACCAAAAGTAAGTTCTTTGAAAAATCAATAAAATCAACAAAACTTTACTTAGACTGACAAAGAGAAAAAAAGAGAAGGTGCAAATAACTGAAATCAGAAATAAAGCAAGGGGAGGGTGGTATTATTACTGACCATACAGAAATGAAAAAGATTTTAGCAGAATACTATGCACAGCTGTGTCAACAAATTAGATAACCTAAATGAAATGGACAAATTTCTAGAAACACATATACAACATATACTGACTCAAGAAGAAATAGAAGATCTCAATAGACCAATAACATGTAAAGAGACTGAATCAGTTACCAAAAACCTCCCAAGGAATAAAATCCCAGAATCAGAGAGCTTTACTAGTGAATTTTACCAAACATTTCAAGAAAAATTAACACCAACCCAGCTCAAATGCTTCTAAAAAATTGAAAAGTAGGGAACATGTTCTAACTCATTCTGTTGGGCCAGCATCACCCTAATTATCAAAGGTAAATAAAGATGCCACAAGAAAAAAATACAAATATCCCTTATGAATAGAGATATAAATTTCTCAACAAAATACTAGCAAACCAAATTCAACAACACATTAAAAAAAAATGCAACATGATCAAGTGGGATTTATCCCAGATATGCAAGGGGTTCAATATAAAGAAAATCACTTAAAGTAATATACCGCATAAATAGAATGGAGGAACAAAAACATATGATGCACAAAAGGCATTTGAAGAAATCCAGCCCCCCTTCTTTATTAAAAATAAATTAGAAATGTAGGCATAGAAGGATATATGTCTTCAACATAATAAAGGGCATATATGAAAAGCCCACAGCTAATATCATACTAATAGTAAAAGACTGGAGTCTTTCCCAGAAACAAGAAAATGATGCCTTCTGTCACTATTATTCAACGTTCTACTGGAAATTCTAGCCAGAACAATTAGGCAAGAAAAAGAAATAAAAGACATACAAATTGGAAAGGGAGAAGTAAAACTTCCCCTATTTGCATATGATATGATTATATATATGTAAAATCCTGAAAAACCCACAGAGAAGCTACTAGAGCTAATAAATGAATTCAGCAAAGTGGCATGGTATAAGACCAATATGCAAAAAATCAGTCATGTTTCTACATACTAGTAATGAGGAAATATGAAGAGGAAATCAAGAAAAAATTCCATATACAATAGTAATAATAAGAACCAATTATCTAGAAGTAAATTTAACCAAGGATATAAAAGAATTATACATGGAAGGCTGCAAAACATTGCCAAAAGAAATCAAAGAAGACCTAAATAAATGGAAAGAAATTCTATGTTCATGGATTGGAAGGCTAAATATCATTAACATGTTAATTCTACCCAAAGCAATGTGATGATTCAATGCAATCCCAGTAAAAATTCCAACAGCCTTCTTTGAAGATATGGAAAAGCCACCCATCAAATTTATATAGAAGGGTAAGAAGGCCCAAATAAGCACAACCATCTTGGAAAAGAAAAACACTTCCCAATTTTATAATTTATTACAAAGCTACAGTAATCAAAATGGCATGGTATTGGCACAAGGACAGAGAGAGACCAATGGATTAGTATGAAGAGGTCAGAAATAAACCCTCACATCTATGGCCAATTGACTTTTTAAAAAGGGCCAAGTCCATTCACTAGGTAAGAATAGTCTTTTCAACAAATGGTGCTGGAAAAACTGGACATGTATATGGAAAAGAATGAAGGTGGACCTGCATCTTATATCAAATACAAATGTTAACACAAAATTGAGTTAAGGGGAAGCGGATTTGGCTCAATGGCTAGAGCATCTACCTACAACATGGGAGATCGAGTGTTCAAACCCAGGGCCTCCTGACTGATGTGATGAGCTGACCCATACGCAGTGCTCATGCATGCAAGGAGTACCATGCCATGCAGGGGTGTTCCCCATGTAGGGGAACCCCATGTGCAAGGAGTGAGTCCCATAAAGAGAACTGCCCAGTGCAAAGAAAATGCAGCCTGCCCAGGAGGGGCGCCGCACATACATGGAGAGCTGATGGAGCAAGATGACACAACAAAAAGAGACACAGATTCCACTAACAAAGAACACAAGCAGACACAGAAGAACACACAGTGAATGGACACAGAGAACAGACAACTGGGGGGTGGGGAGTGGGCAGGGAAGGGAAGAGAAATAAAAAATAAATCTTTAAAAAAAATTGAGTTAGGGCTTAAATATAAAAACCAAAACAATAAAACTTCTAGAAGAAAACATAGGAAAGCATCTTCAGGACCATGTGGTAAGCAATTGTTTCTTAGGCTTTACATCAAAGGTAGGAGCAACAAAAGAAAAAGATAAGTGGGATTTTGTCAAAATTAAAACTTTTGTGCATCAAAGGACTTCATCATGAAAGTATAAAGATCATCTGTAGAGTGGGAGAAAGTATTTTGAAACTATATATCCAATAAGGTTTAGATATGTTGACTAAATAGAGAAATCACACAACTCAACAACAAAGAGACAAACAGCCTAACTAATAATTAGATATAAGACTTGAAAAGCATAGCTAGTTCCCCAAAGACAATATATAAATGGCCAATAAGCTTATGAAACAATGCTCAACATCATTAGCTCTTAGGGGAATGGAAATCAAAACCACAAGAGATAGCGTTTCATACCCACTAGAATAGCTACTATCAAAAATATGGAAAAAAAGTGTTTAAGAGGATGTAAACTATTAACCATGTGTTGAAATAGTGCTGCAAAATGTATTCACCAAATGCAATGAATGTACCCCAATGATGAAAGAGGTGGTTGATGTGGAAGGAGTGGGGTGAGGAGGATGGGGGGGGGATATATGGGAACCTCTTATATTTTTTGAATGTAACATTTAAAAAAAAAAAAAAAAGAGATTGTAGAACCAAAAAAAAAAGAAAGAAAAAAAAAGAGGATGTGAAGAAATAGGAGCATTGGTTTATGGTTGGTGGGACTATAAAATGGTACAGCTTCTTTGGAAAATAGTTTGGCTTTTTTTCCAGGAAGTTAACTAAGGAATTACTATCTTACCTAGCAGTCCCACTCCTGGGTATATACCCCAAAGAATTGAAAGCAGGGATTCATGCAGATATATACACACTTACGTTCATAGCAGCATTATTCATAATTGCCAAAAGGTGGAAGCAACACAAGTGTCCATCAACTGATGAATGCATAAACAAACTGTGGTACATACAAACAATGGAATATTATTCAGTCATTAAAAGGGAATGAAGTTCTGGTACATGTGACAATATATATGTACCTTGAAGACATGTTGAGTGAAATCAGCCAGACACAAAATGACAAATATTGTATGATCTCACTAAAATGAAATAATTAGAATGAGCAAATTCATAGTGTCAGAAACTAGAATATAGGTATCAGGGGCTAGGGTAAGGGTAGGGAATGGGAATTTAATGCTTAATTGGTACAGAGTTTCTGTTTGGGGCAATGCAGAAGTTTTGGTAATGGATAGTGCAGATGGCAGCACAACGGTGTGAATGTACTTAACACTGAATTAAATATTTTAATGTTATTAAAAGGGGAAATTTTAGAAGATACATATGTATGTATTTTAGGTTGTATATATGTGTGTGTGTATATATATTTATAAATATATATATACAACTCATCTCATCTCAAAATTACACTTGTGGAAGCCAGAGGCCTGGAATAATCAAGTTCTAACTGTATAGAAGCCATGGCAGATCTAACTAATGCAAAACCAAGTGCATGAGTGGGGATATATGGGAACTCTATATTTATGCATTGTTTTTCTGTAAACTTACAACTTCTCTAAGAAGGAAAGATCTCTTGTAGTTGGACATAATACCTTTTAAGCAAATTTATGGCTTTACCTGCCTAATTTTGTGCATGTTTGCATGTCTGCAGACACGTGTATATAGGTCCCTCACAAATCAGCTAGGTTAATGCTACTTTTTTTCCACATGGAGTTTTCAAAGGATTAAGAGCAAACAATGCAGTTAGACACAGAAATTAAGCCGTGTCTACTCTTTACTTCCAGTGAACAGAAATCACCCTATTTTGTTGGACCTCATGCTCCTCTGTCCTTGAAGCAATGATTCCTTTCAATGAAAGCCCTCTGTGATTTATTAGGGACCTTCTCCCTACCTTTACAATGATCATGGAAGCAGCCAGCACAGCAAGGTGAGCTAAATGGGGTTGGAAATTTTCTTACTACTCAGCTTAAATCACACAACTGGCTTGAGAGACTGCAGTTCAATTCCAGAAGGCCCTTTCACCTCAGAGTTAATGTTATAACAGAGATCTGCTCCCTAACAGGAACCATGCCATTTAAACAGAAGAAAATAAGTTCCTTCCCAGAACTATAATTGCTTTTGGATTCAAACAAGAGTGAGAATGATTGGAACAGGACTTGGTTTTGGACAGAAAACTTATTTAAAACCTATATCCAAAAATATATATTAACCATTGATAAAGAGAACAACCTGGAATGAGAGAATGGAAAATAGGCTTTCAACTCAAATACAAATAGCTAAAAAATATTCTGTAGTCCATGTGTGTAATTAGTCCCCTGGTTCCCTGAAATCTAATCCAATGAAACGAAGTGCTCTAAAAATGAACCCTTTTAAAAAGTGTGGCCCCTGGGAGTCTGCACTCATCTCAAAATTGCACTCGTGGAAGACAGAGACCTAGAATAATCAGGTCCTGACTGTGTAGAAGTCATGGCAGATCTAACTAAAAAACTTCTCTTTTGGAAACAACACAACCTATTTACACACTCTCCAGTCTTGATCCCTCTGTTCCTAGAATTATTGTCATAATGAGCCAAAATGAATTCCAGTAATTCGGTCTTTCAGCTTAGCCAGCCAGCCCGCCAGCCCGCCAAACTTCCACTATTTATTCATTCAAGAAATATTACATAGTGCCAACCACATGCCAGGCACTGTTCTAGGCAATAGGGGTAAAAGCAGAACAAGATATACTTCTCTTAAATGTTGCCTTCCTTGTTACTTCCAGACATAATCAATCACTCTGTTTTCCATACCACCGATGTTAATCCAGATGCTTAAACACTCAGGTGGGTAAAGAATAGTGATAAACAACCAATCCAATGTCCACATAGAAGAGGTGGCATTGGATTGGGAAAAGTGGACATGGTGGACAATGGGTATGGGGAAAGGCAGGAAGAGATGAGAGGTGGAGGCGTCTTTGGGACATGGAGCTGCCCTGGATGGTGCTTCAGAGGTAATCACCGGACATTGTAAATCCTCACAGGGCCCACTGGATGGAATGGAGGAGAGTATGGGCCATGATGTGGACCATTGTCTATGAGGTGCAGAGGTGCCCAAAGATGTACTTACCAAATCCAATGGATGTGTCATGATGATGGGAACGAGTGTTGTTGGCGGGGGGAGAGGGGGGGTGGGGGGTAGGGTTGAATGGGACCTCACATATATATTTTTAATGTAATATTATTACAAAGTCAATAAAAAAAAATAAGTGAAAAAAAAAAAAAAGAATAGTGATAAAATCCTCCTTGTGAAAATGAAAACTCTTGACCAAGAGTCTCAGGAGAAAGGGTCAATCCATCTCCACTCTAATTATTTTACATGTCTAGTTCCCTTTTATGACTATGGGCTCCTGAAGGAAGAAATTCCTCCTGTTTCATGTATCAAGTTTCTCCACCTTCTAGACATGTTAGACACAAATGTTGAATGAAAGAAGAGATGAATGAATGCCTTTGATTCTTGAGCACTCTGAAGTCTGGCACAGGATACAGATATCTTCCAGAAATCCTAACCACATCAAACTGAATTCACAGAGTCAAAACCTAGTAGATAAGAAAGGCATAGATTAGCCCAGAGTTTTGTACACCCCTTCTACATAAGTATGTCAAAGATTATGGGACTATTTGAGGAAAATTTATACGTATGACTTCTCTAGTGGTAGAACTCGGGGCTTGGGCATAGTACTTTATGGTTCTTTTTCCAGGAATATACATTATCCTTTGCTCCAGTCGTTTCAGAGAATATTCAGGCATTCACAGATATGTTGCAGCATTGTTAAAGATATTTCCTCTTCTAAATATAACCTTTTATTTCTAATATGTTTAGTTTTAAATCAAATTATATGCATTCATAGCCTAAAAATGAAACAGTTCTACAAGGCTCATTAAAAAATATCCCAGCAGTCTCTTCGCACCATCCCCCCGCTATTTTAACTTTCAACTATTTCTTTTGATAAGACCTAAATTTGTGTAAATAATTTGCTCATACTGTTTCTTCTTAATTTTTCATTTCTTGGTAGAGGACTACCCATATTCTTCCTATACAATTATATTACAATGTTTGTTTAGATCCGTACAGTGAGTACATTTTTATAATGTTGGAAAACACTATTCACAGCTGAGCCATGTAGTGAACTATTACTACATTTCTTTTTACAGACTATATTTTTATGTCCTTGGAGTGAGTAATTGTTCCCTTTTTGGGTTTGTGTGTGGGGGGGGTGTTTTTCTTTTGGGGGAGGTTGGTTAGTTTGATAGGTGCCTATTACTAATTAATCTTCAAACTCTTTACTGTAGATACAAATTTCCTCTTATGGCCATACACATTAGGTATGCTATTGATTCTTCTTAAGACATCTCTCCAGAGCTCTCTGCTTTCCAGCTGCTCCAATCTATTAATAGTCTCCAGATACACTGCTGAGAAGTCATCTTTGGATCTTCTCTCACCTTCATCCTGGGAGACTCCCTGGCTGCTCTGTTGTGTTTGATCACTTGTTTTCTGGATCCAAGTTCTTTTTACTGATATGTTTCCTTGTTTTAGAAGACCCCCTTTTTGAGTAGCTTCCTGAGAAAAGGTGCAAAGGAGGAAGATATTTGGACCTTGGATGTCTGACAATATATTTTATCCTCTCAACTGATAGTATGGCTGGGTATAAAGTTCTAGATTGCAAATCATATTATCTCAGAATTTTGAAGGCATGCATTGGTCATGTATCTCTGTTTCCAGCATGGTACTGAGAAGGGCAATTCTATTCTGAATATTGATATTTTGGTTTTTTACTTTCTGAAAGCTTTTTAGAATCTTCCCTTTGTTTCTATTGTTCTGATTTTGAAAATGATGAGTCTTGGGCTCTGAAATTTACAAAAGATGATCCTTCGTTTGGGCCTATCCATTGTGCTCACTCTTGGAAGTCTCTTCCATGTAGAAATTTATATATTTCAGTTCTGAAAAATTTATTAATGGTATATATTGGATATTTTCTATTCTCTGTTTCCTCCTTCTTTCATTATGGGACTCCTATGATCTGTATTTTGTATCTCTTGGATTAATACTCTTTCAAATATTTTTCTCAATGTTCATATCTTTGCCTTTTTCTCTTTTTTAGAAGGCTTCCTGAACTTCTTCTAACCCATCTATAGAGATTTTTTCCTTTTTCCTGTCATACTTTTTCAAATCTAAAAATCCTCCGTGTTTTCTGAGTGTTCATTTATAGAATCATCTTTATCTTGTTTCATGAATGCATAAACTTTTTCAATCTTTTTGAGGAATTCTTTTTTCTACATTGCCCCTCTTTAGTACAAATTCTTTTTTCTGTCTCTTTTATTTTCATATCCAACTCTCAAGTTAGCAGGTTTCTAAAATACTTAGTCATCTTTGGATATCTGCTTCCACATGAGTTGCTCTCTAAACCTACATTGGAAGATCTTTTTGGGGAAGGCTTGTTCTCAAATTGACTCCACTGTAGAGTAATCTAGTAGGTCATTTCATGGGACACTCTTGACACTAAGCATCTCCAGATACCCCATCCTCCCTGTGGACCAGTCAGAGTTTTCAGGGAATAAACTCCAATCTTCCACCTAAAGGGTTTAATACTGGCTGCTTGAATTATGGGCATCGAATAGAGGAAAGGGTATAGAAGTGGAGATTGTCTCATAGTTTCGTGTATAAACTTCCACTTCATTTATCTGTGTTTGACATATTGAGTGGTTTGCTGCAACTAGCTTCCCCCAGTTTCTAAGAGCTAGTTGTTGCATCTCTCCCCATTTCCACCATCAGAAGAGACATCACATTGTTAGCTTGAAATTAATCTTGGTGGGATTAATTTCACTACTGAAATTGGCAATGACTGCAAATCAGATTCCCACCCCCGCCCCCAGCCCAAGTTGATTGCTAAACCTACTCAGTACACTGCTGAGCACACCACATCTGCTAGGTGACAGGTGTTTCCCCAGGCCAGAACTCCTCTGGTCTAAATAAACACTTAGTCTTCTTTAGGGGAAAGGGACCTGGTCATGGGATTGTGCAGAGAGAGAGGGGATATAGAGTCTAAATGCTTCTTAAACAGGCTTTCAAACTATTCTCCTATTTTCAAGCCCTTCCTCACCCCCATTTGAAAAGTAGCTGGTACCACTTTTCCTGGTTTTCTGCTGCACAATTCTGGTTGCTTCCTGGCTTCACCTGCTGCTGGCTAAGGTTTCAGCTTTTTGGGATCTGCAAAGTCAGTTACCATTCATCCATCTGCATTTCTGCTTAGAAAACTGGGTTTCTGCTGTCTCCTTTTGTCTTGTGGGAGGGCTTATATGTTTTTTTTTTAATCTTCAACTCTCTTTTCAGTGGTTTGAGGGAGGAGCAAAGTAAACCAAAATCACTATGCGTTCTTTATGCGAAAGCCTAATCGAAGATTTGAAGTTGCTTTAGGAGTAGGCCAAGGGTCCTGAGTGGTCCAGAAATCCTGCTACTTCCCTTGGTCCACCCATAAGTGATTCTGAAGACCCTGGGCTGTCGCACAGCTAGTGTGGCTTTTCTTAGACTATAGTTGGTGATGTGTAGCTTGGCCAGGCCAGAGAAGTACCCTGATGATTAGTCAGGATGGCCCCCCCGGGGCTAGGTTTAGAATCACAAGAACTAAGAGTGAAGTCACCAGGTGTAGACGTTTGACATGGTTATGAATTCCACAAATAGATATTGGATTATGTTTGTAATCTGGCCTGTACCTGGTCGTGATTGAGTTAAGATTAGGGCTTTTGATTGGGCCATGTCATTAGGACGTTGAGTCCCCCCACCTCTTGGTGGGTGGGAACTCACAGATAAAAGGCATGACAAAGGACAGAGTTGAGGGTTTTCTGGTGCTGGAGTTTGATGCTGAAGTCTTAAGCTGGAGCCCCAGGAAGTCAGCATGCAGAGGAAAGAGAAGCAAGCCCTGGGAAGAGAGGACCTGAGCCAGGAGAAGAACACAGAGAAATAGAGATGGCTCCTTAGACACAGCAGAAACCCCAGGGAGAGAGACAGAGCCATTCAACTGATAGTCTACAGCTGACCTTGTGGAGAAAACAGAGGAGCTGAGCCCAGAGGAACCCAGGAAGCCTGAAACCTCACAGATGTTAGCAGCCATCTTGCTCCAACACATGGAAATAGACTTTGGTGAGGGCAATAACTTATGCTTTATGGCCCGTTAACTATAAGCCCCTACCCCAAATAAATATCCTTTATAAAAGCCAGCAGGCTTCTGGTATTTTGCATCAGCGCCCTTTTAGCTGACTAATACACCAGGCCTTTGCCTGACCATATTCCAGACTTGGTAAATGGCTACAAAAGTCTAACTTCCTGAAAATGCACCCTTACCAGCCTTTGCAGAATTCATGCATGTTTCTTCTCTTGGAAAAGTTTCTAAGTATCAGGGCAACCTGAAGAGATCATGTGGATTTGAGCCATTACTTGTAGTTTCTTAAAATTGGCTGGAAACTATCTGGCAATTGAGAAATAGCTAATTCTGCTGCAGCTTTATGTAGCCTCAAGGTCCACGCCATTCATCTTGTAAAAATCAGTTTTTCAGCTCCGAAAGGTAAGAAGGCAGCTCAGCATGAATAACTCTGGAGAACAAATGACATTTCTGGGCAGATTACTTAACAAAAACGTGTGCCAGGCAAGTAAAAAAGCCTTGTTGATTCCTTTCTTTCAGTGCCCTGTGGACCTATTGGTGGTAAATGTAGGATGGCTTATTATTGTGGATTGGAAAAGTTCTCCACTTTTGGTTACTAGATTGGTAACAATTTCCAAGACAAAAACCACTTCTGTCATTGCAGGCAGCCTTGCAGCACCAAAGGACAATTGGAGACACTCCTTAAATTGTTGGCCCAGACTCTCAGGTGACCTTGTTTACTGTGAGTTGGCTTGTGCAATGGTGTTATATTTCAGATCAGTCATTTCAATGGATTTCCTAATTCCACTTCTGGGAGAACAACTGCCCTGCAGAGACAAGGGGAAAAGGCATCCATCCTTCTATGGAGTAACTTTCAAATGTGGGGACCAAGAAGATAAATGATTCTGTAAGGGAGGGGGGGAAAGACAGTCCCTTGTAGGATTAGTAGTGCAAGCTGTCAGAAAGGTATACAGGTTTGAATTAGAAATATTAATACACAGGTCCAAACCTCTGATCACCAATTTCTAGCTATTTTTCTTTAGGTGGCTTCTAAGCTTACACCCTACTCTTCTGTGCAGGGGATGTGATAATAGGAGCTACCTGGTAAAGCTGCTGTGAGGAGTACGGGAGAAAGCAGGTGAAGCACTTAGTCCACAGGCTGACTCACATGTTCAGTAAGTGTTTGCTATTATGAACTGTTACCGTGTAAGACTCATCTGCCCCCAGTCAGTTCAAAGTCACACCAGGTGGCTACCTTTGAAGCTATAGATTAAGGAGGCAGGGCCTACCCTCTGGGGATGTACCAGGGCTGCTCTCTGAGAAGGCAGAGAGTGACTTAGTGAACCTGAGAGAAATGCAGAGTTGACATTAAATATTTACTAGCATCCTCAGCATGCAAGAAAGCAGATGGATTTATCTCTAGGAACATTTCACTTTAACTTAAGACAAGGCATTACACATCCATCTGAACCACACCACATGCCCTCATTTAATCACTAATGAGAAAGTACCTTAGGAGTGATACCATTACATTCCCTTTATGCCTGCCAGGGCTGAATCTTGTCCTATCATTTTCTCTCCCCTCTGTTTCCCACCCACACAGTTCACTGGCAAAGCCCTGCATCTCCAAGATAAACAGTCACAGTGACAGTGTATCTTGGCTTGAGAACAGGCATGTTTCATCAAATCCATACACACAGCAAACATATTGTGTGGAAAGTTCCCAAGTTCAAAGATGGGTTTGAATCTTTGCTCCTCTCCAGGCAGTTTCAATTTGTTTTTGAATGGTGAATGTTTGTGTGAATGCTAATGCATACATGAGTACATACGTATTTGTGCTAAGAATGGAACTAATGATCCACTGTTACTTTTAATAATAGTAATTATTACTACAGAAAATCACTATGAATTCCATCATGTCCTTTGCAGAACAATCACTACCTCTGAAAATATAAGCCATAAACCACATACCTTAACATAAATTTCTCAAAATTTTCCATGGAAAATAGTAATTTTGATGCATCTCTTATATGATGCTACTTCTTATTACATATGAGCATGGATTGTTTTAATTTTCTTTGGACCTTATCTAATTGAAAGAATAGAACACTAGTACAAAGATTTTCCTCCCCAAGTTCCATAGACAGAATTGTCTCAGCTAAACCCAGAAAAGTTTCTAATGCTATAACAAGGCTCTAATTTTAATTTATATTTTTAAAAAATTCCTCTAGAAGCCTCAAATGAGCATTGTCAAGAATGAACGTCTTTGTCAGGGACTGAGCCTGCTTCTGTTTTTTCCCCCCTTATGTAACCAGTCTCTCAGCATCCTCTTTCTCAACCATTTATTGTGATGTCTAAGGACTCCTATTCTTTACAAGGTCAACCTTGCACATTGGCAGTTGAGGCTGAATGGAACTTTGACTGACGCCTGCCTCTCTGTCATTTCTTCCTATTCTCTAGTTTCCCCTGTTATGGACTGAATCATGACCCCCACAAAGCATGTTCACATTCTGACTCCCCGTCTTGTGGATGTGAACCATTTGTAAATAAGATCTTTGATTCAGGCCAAACTGAATCAGGGTGGATTGGAATACAATATGACTGGAGTCCTTAAAAGCAGAGGAAATTTGGAGAGAAGGAGATAGACCAGGAGAAAGAAATGGCCGTGGCCATCTGACAGAGGTAGAGATTGAGTTTTGGATTGATGGTAAACCACCAGTGGAATGAACCAGACATCAGAGAAAGCATGGCATGCTGACACCTGGATTTTGTGGACTTCTAGCCTCCAAAATTGTGTGACAATAAATACTTGCTATTTAAGCCAACTTGCCTGTAGTTACTGTTGTAAGAGCCCTGACAAACGAAGAGAACTCCTTTTGCTGTCCTGAGGCAGTGGTCCTCAACCTTCTGTACCCCAAACCCTTCCTGCTCCTCATACTTTGTTTTTTTTTTTTTGTTGCCCCTTAACTCTGTAGTGATTCATTCACCTACTCACCCACTATCAGATGCCTCTACTGTCTTAAAACAATATTTCTCCATTTTCCCTCATGAAAACATGACATAGACCTGGATCTATATTTTCACTTAGCTTGCTCAGTGCCATCCTTCTCTATGTACCCAAATGGATTCCAGAATCTGGTTTGAATGCTCTTTCTTTCCCTTCTAGATATTAAGGGTAAAGAAAGTTATAGTTCTCATTGACCCCATTATATTTTTATAGGTGTTAAACATTTTTAAAACTATAACCAATGTGAGAAATGAATATGAAATGGACTGTTTCACTTGCAAGTTGAAGAATTAGCTAAGAGTGAATATTCTTTTATTTAGTTAGTAGAAAAAATAGTTTAGATTGTCAACGTGGGACCATCCCTATCTGCTGGTAGACTCTTGCTTTACACTCAGCCAAATTACAGTATGCTTATGGAAATACTTGGGGACAACTGTAAGCATGAACATGGATTATATAAACACAGCTCAAATAACTTTCATATATTTTGGATTTAGAAATCTCACCAATCCATGAGGAAATTTCTAAATCCAAAATGTATGACAGTAATTCATACTTTCCCCCAGGTTATTAGTCTGGGATAATATAAAGTGAATGGGCAGTACATTCAGCACTATAGGTTCTGTTTGGTACTTCTCAGGCTTTGTGCAACTTGTCTACTTCACAAGTAACCAAAGAAACAAGAAAGCCAACCATAGGTTGTTCATTCAACTTTTCAATTTCCAGAAACACTTTTAATCTCTGCTCCTGTTTGAATTGCTGCCATTATGCTCCCTTTCCAATATAATCTGGTGTCCAACATTCTCTTCTAGATGCTGCTGCTCTCTACCTTGTTCTGTCAATTTATCCCAAACTAACAGCATTCTGCTGTGATCCACAGAACAGCAGGAGCCTACCAGTCTTGCCGCAGATCCAAAAACTGCCTTTCCAACTGAGAGATGATGCATGTGGCATTTCTTGAGAAAAGGAGATATCCAAACCAGAAGTAGCCTTTAAGGCTGCATTTTGGTCTCACCCATCCTCAGGAATCAATAACCCATGTGATCGTTGAGTGAATGACCATGGTCCCCTGTTGAATGACATGTCCTGGGCCTCCCAGAAAGCTGCTCCATGCATTATAATGAAAATGTTAGAATGTGGCTTTGAGTCCTGAACAGAGAGGAGGTTGTCTCTATAGTCAGTGTCAGGAAATTGTCCTGTCCCAATTATCCCCACAACATAAAAGTTATTCATTCCATAGGACCCTTCCTATGGGTCTTTAACCCCTTGTGACTATTCTAAAGGCCTGCCAATCAAGTGAGATCCCTGGCTGAAAGCAATTTTTCTATACTCATTTTTCCAGTAAAAAGTCATATTGGTAAGCTGAAAAATTAATTTCAGTCAGAATGAACAGTTAACTTCAAACTGATGCTTGGGTGGAATATTAGAGAAGAGATGTGATTTCTTGCCATGATGGATTGGATGTGCTATTGGCAAAGTTTTTTCTTTTAAAGAGGGAAACCCTTTCTTGAAATAAAATCTTATGCAAAAGCCTGATTTATACTTCAGATAACAGTGCACCTGTTTGGGTTGAGCTTGAGGTAGATCAATTGCTTTGTTCACCTTGCCATGTTTCAGGGAGCAGCCTCTGAGATACCCTTGTGGAAGCCTTAGAGAGCACCTCAGGGCATTAGTCTGCAGAACTCAGAGCTAGATGATTTGTCAGGCTCTTTTCTGCTCTAAAAACTATTATTTTATAATACAGTTGGACTATCCAACTTCAAACAGCAACCAATGTCCATATCTCTTAGGTTTTTTTTTCCATGTAAAATAATGACAGGCTGGAATAGCTATGAGAATATTACCTAGCAGCTTTTTACTAAATAAAGCAAAGTGCATGGTTAATATCAATGTCCATACACTTACTTCTTACTACAAATTACCATTCCAGATATAATGGGCAACCACACAATCAGTTACCCTAAGTCAATCTCCTTTGTTACTTTTTTCTCTGTCTTTCTTTTCACCATGCTTTCCTCTTTCTCTGCTCTTTAAATTCCGCTTTGCTCCCTCTACTTCTCTCCATCTCTTCCTTGATCTCTCTCTCTTTATTCTCTTTCTTTGTCTTTAATTATTTTAGCCTCTTCCTTAACATGCTTGCTTTCAGTATTTTCTCAGTTTCTATTTTTTTTTTCAGTATCAGTCAGCCTAGGCCAAGTTACAATGCAATAACAAACAACGCCCACCCCCACCCCGCCCCAAATGTCAGAGGCTTAAATCAACAAAGATTTATTTCTCAATCATTCCACACATCCACCGAGGCTGATGGAGCAGCCATTTTCTCTAATGTTGCTGGAGTGAAGGGAGAATGTGGGAAAGCATAAATTTTCTCTTGAAACTTCCACTCAGATAATTTCCCTCATATTTCACTGTGTGAAGTAAGTTATATGGACATCCTTCAAGTTGGTGGTAAAAGTGCAATTCTACCATGTTAGAGGATGTGAATATATGGAAATACTCCTAATGAGTACCACAGTCATTATGTAAACTTTGCAGCCCTATTTCAGAACTGTGCCCAATTGTCTGCTTCTAACTTTCTCTCTCTCCATCCCTGTTCCTGTCCTCCATATTTGTTCCCGTTTGAGATCCTTCCCTATTTCCTCCCCCTCCCCCCTCAGCCCATGGTGGCTGCCACTAAGAATAGTAATAGGAAACATCATTTAGTAGCAGGGAGAGGAACTTCACAGATTTTAATGTATTATCTCTGCTGTAATGCTACGACAGTTACCCAAGCCAAAGAGGAGGCTATGTCAGGACCTATAGCTCTAGATGTTGCACCCTTGTTCAAGTCCCACACTTCCTGAAGGACACAGTCCTGTTAGACACGGCTTTTTCCTAGGCTTTGGTCCTAAGGCTGTGCTGCTTAAGGCTCTTTTTGGCATGTGCTCCTTTTTGCCATTATATATGGCTCCAAGTTAATAATCATTTAAATCCTCTTCATAGTCAATATTTAACTGCCCCAGAGTGAGTCAGGATAAGACCATGTCTGTTATACTTTATAAATACATAAGGAAAAAGATATAAGGGGTAACTGTGTATCACTTATAGTTAATACGTGTCCTGGGAAATAGCAGCATTATAAAATTCCATGGCGAATGGAGGAGAGTATGGCCCATGATGTGGACCATTGTCTATGAGGTGCAGAGGTGCCCAAAGATGTACTTACCAAATCCAGTGGATGTGTCATGATGATGGGAACGAGTGTTGTTGGGGGGGGGGAGAGGGGGGGTGGGGGGGTGGGGTTGAATGGGACCTCACATATATATTTTTAATGTAATATTATTACAAAGTCAATAAAAAAAATAAAATAAAATAAAAAAATAAAATAAAATTCCATGGAAATTTGAATGCTAAAGCCAAATCTTCACTATCAATAAACTGTTACCTGGTCATTGAAGAAAGGTAAGAACATTTTATCCAGGCATAAATGCTATTCATCTCATCTGCATAGGTTGATAGCATGATGGACCAGTAAACCTGGAACTGAAGTACCTATTATACCTGTCTCCAATTACCCAAATTGTTGAAGAGTCGATGTGCAGTTTTGCACCTTAGATTCCCTTCTTGAATAGCATTTGATAAGGCAGGACCATTGAGGGATTTATAAGGTGTTGATGACATTATGGCCCTTCAAAAAATTCTACTGTGTTACCAGGAGTCTAAGACTCAGATAAGTTAATGGTTATGTGGTATGATCAAACACAAATTGGTCTAATGTTGGGAGTGATCTCATGTAAATTATTGCTTATATGAGTGACATGAGTTATGGGATATGGGCAAACTTCACAACTTAGCTCCCTCAATGTTAACTTTGTTGATACAATTTCATAATTGGAGAATTATTCCTCTGGGACTAAGTAAGTTTTCAAGAAGAACCAATAAAAAGGCAAGTGTATTTGGGAGGAGCAACACTACTTATTTTTAAGCTATCATTGACTAACTCCATAAGGTGGAGTTCACTGAAAGCATAAATCTGGGCCAGTGTATTAGTTAGCCACAGGGGTGCTGATGCAAAGTACTAGAAATTCGTTGGTTTTTATAAAGGCTTTTTATTTCAGATAGAAGCTTACAGTTACCAGGCCATAAAGCGTAGGTTACTTCCCTCACCAAAGTCTGTTGCCATGTGCTGGAGCAAAGGTGCTGCCAATCTTTGCAAGGGTTCAGGCTTCCTCTTCCTCTTAAGGTTCTGTGGTCCCAGCTTCTTCCAATATCAACTGTAGGCTGGGATAAGTCTCATCTCTCTTCTGGGGCTTGTTTCTCTCTGGGCTCAGCTGCTCTGCTTTCTCCACAAGGGCAGCTGTAGACTATTAGGAAAATGGCTCCTCTCTCTTCCTGGGGCTTCTGCCATGTCTAATGGAGCCTCCTTTCCTCCCTCACATATCTGCTTCTCTGTGTGTTTACTTCCCAGGGCTCCAGCATTAAAACTCTACCTTTCTCCTCTGCCATGTCATTTTCTCTGTGAGTCCCTGCTCACCAAGGGAGGGGGCGGGGACTCAACATCCTACTGACACGGCCCAATCAAAGCCTGAAAAATTATTTAATCCATTGTGACCAGAGGAATGGACCAGTTCACCAACAAAATCCCATGTCTGTTTTGGGAATTCATAAGCTGTATCGAACTGCTACAGCCAGGTATTTACGAAGAAAGTGAAGGGCCCTTGGTCATAACAGTGAGTGATTGGAGCTTCTTGGGAAACCAGAGGGACCAAAGGGCAAGATTTACTACTTTCTCATTTTTCCTGAGCAACAGGTCTGATTTTTCTCAAGGCAAACCAGGAAAATTTCATTACCAGAAACCAAACAAAGCTTCCAAAGATGCATGTTATTATAGTACTATTCCTGGACCCCTAGATAAATCCCAGATTTCCATTCAGGGTAAGCTAGCATCTTCCCGTTCCCGTTCCCTGGGAGGTGTCCGTTCAAGTTGTTGGTTCCAAGAAGGGAGACAGGATGATGTGAAAACTGAGGGCACAGAGCAAAAGCAGGTAGGGGGTACGTGGCCTATGCTGAGCCATCCCATGACTGCTTCTAGTTAAAGGGAGGATGAAGGGAAATGGGGAGTGTAAAATGAGTACCAGAGTGTGTGAAGATATGTGTGTTTTTTTTTGTTTTGTTTTGTTTTTTGGTGTGTCTGGTTTGATCAGTGGAAGGTTTTGAGGAACTAAGACCTGAGACTATTGAGCTTTCATAGTATGTCGAAACACTTTCATATACACAACCTGAGTGGAGAGATTGTTTTTAAGGGGCAATTGCATTCAGCATTTGATGATTCAATTTACAATTGAGAATCAGAGCTGAATACATTATCTCAATAAGACAAGCCAAGTTCTAGTCTTTGTCGGAAATCAAATACTGATTAATGAACGAAAACAAATGCAGAATTAACATCTTTACATCAACTTCTTTCTACTGTTTTGGGTACAACTAATAATAAATAAGTAGAGGTATAATATGCATTAATTCTCATTAAGTGAGAAAGCTAACATCCCTGGGATTTGTACTGCTTTTGTCTTTTTTTATTTTTCCCCTCTACCAATGTTCTACCTAGAGTTGCCAGTGAATTTTGTACTTCCTTTTTTGCTTTGCAAATTAACCTTCTTTCTTGCTCAATTCCTTAGGTGAAAAATATTGGCAGCGCCTCAATTTAGTGAGCTGACTACTCGTCCCTGCAGAAGTCCCTGCTTTCCATATGCCTCCTGAACAAACAGCCATGGGCGATGTAGTAGTTAACTCCAATCTTGCTTAGTAGTGACTCAGTTCACAGAGAATGTGAGTCATTCTGTACTGGAAGGGAGTTTACACTCACGACTTAGCGCAATCATCTCTTTCCCTGACCGCCTCTCCCGCGCCACAGAGCTTTGAAGACTATGAACTACGTTAAATGATCCTATAGAATGTAAGAGAGAAACGACACAGTGTGTGTGAATTGTAGTGGGCACAGATGCTCCAAACAAATTGTGGGCATAATATATTTACATTTCAAGACAGGAGGTAAAAATACATGTGCTGCTTTTCAATGAAGACTGTTCACCACGGAAATCAAATGAAAGAATTCTAACATGTGTCACCCGGCTAAGTGCTACCTCCTCAGAAGGAACTGGCACGATTGCTTGGGGGTTGGGGCAGCATTATTCTACTCATTTGAAGATGGTTTGATATTGATTTGCCTTTCAGATTTTTGTTTTTTAATCACAGAAGATAGATCATGTAGTGAGACCCATTTTATTAAACGCTATCCCTTGCGTCCATCCTAGGAGCAAGATCTTGAGACTCTCTGAGGCTAGACGTTATATCTAAATATCAGAAGTAGAATAGGTATAAAGGACAATTGTGAGCACAACTATGGGTCAAAATATTTAGCTTTGGGCTCGTCTCCTATAACTTTTTCCTTTTAGAGAGCTTATGGCTCATATATTTGCTCAAAAGAAAGTATATTAGTTTCCGTAAGGGAAAGGAAGTTGATCAAAAATGGAGTTTTTATCATCTAAAGATGTTAAAGTATAGCTAGCATATATTTTAGAAGCTTACACATTCTTTTTATAAAAGACAATGCAAAAAACCTTTCTAGAGATTATTTTTATCAGAATCTGCCAAGGAGAAGGAGAGGGAGATGGACACATGGATTTTTCAGAAGCCAAACCAAAAAGAAAAATCTGAAGGGAGATAAACATGATGTCATGTTTCTGAAACTTCCTGATTACCCTTAAAGTAGACCATCTGTCCCTGATGATGGAACTCACTGGATGAAATCTTAAGGAATGTAACTCTTTGTAAAAATTTTGAAACATTAAGTTTGTTCCCCAGTATTCCAACTTTGTTGCAAATCTGCTACCCAGATGTAAATTTAGAAGCATCAGAGCTCTTGGCTCCCTTAAGGAAGAATTTCAATTTAGAACAGGCATTTTAGACTATAACAAGAGAAGAATGCCTCAAAACCGAAATTACCCCAAACAAACCAGGATTCAACATAAGGAAAGTAAATGGAGAATTCTGCAATAGAGGAAGGTAAACTCGAGCAACTATCACCAGTAGGAGGAAAATACTCTGATTGCAACAAAAATTAAACTCACCAACATAATCCAAATGCTTAATACATGGTACAGTTTTGAAGAACAATTCACCTTTGGCAAACGTTTTCCTTTTAGCATCACTTAGCACGTGAGCTATTTCAAATTTGACATTCATAAAAGGTGAGTGTGTGTGTGTGAGAGAGAGAGAGGGAGCGACTGTGATCTGTGTGTATATCACCAATCGTCTTCAAAGAGGCAGATGGCATTAGGAAAAAAAAGTGTTGTCAAACAGAGAACTGCAGTATAAATCATGATAGAATTCTTAAGCAGAATGAAAACAGGATGAAAGAGTCATGTTAAAAAAAATCAGCAAGAAAATCTTCAAGAAAGGACAGGTAAATGGTGAATAAACATCAGGAAGAACGACAGATTTGGGAAAATTAAGCAGGAAAAAGGCTAGGCAACAGATTCAATACAACCATAAGAGGTTCAAGAGAATGTCCAGACTCTATGTAAGAAAGCAGATGGACATAATAGCTGCCTTTGAAAACAGGCAAGGTAAGTGGGCTGCGGCCGAGACAACAAAAGGGCAGACAGGATGTCGCATCCTTTCTCCCTAGCCGCAGCTGCTACTTCTCCTGGCTGGGACAGGGCTGGCTGTGTAATGGGCTGAGCAGCCTCCCAAATCTGTTCAATGGAGGGTCATGCAGCCTTTGGCTTTGGGTGTCCTAAATGAGAGTCTCAGATAGGGTTCCTTCCATGTACTTCTAAAGTCAGACCAGACCACATGGAAAGGTTCTTTATATTCCCTGAGTAAGAGCCATCTGAGTGTACTTGAACAGAGTGGTTTGGGAATCAAAGGAACTCACTGAAAAGAATCTGACATATTCACAATATGCCTAACAGTCATTATACATGAGACAATTATCCCGTAAATAGGTCTTATAAATCACTACATTGCTTTTACACTGCCAAACCAAGGTTTTATTTTCCATTTTATTATCTTTATCATAGTCATGATAGCAGAGTAGAATAAATACCATTTACCCACCATATAGAATTAACAATTGTTGACATTTTGCCATACATATTTTATAATTTTTTTGATGTAATATTTGAAGTAAAATTTAGACATCATGACATTTTACTCCTAAAGACTTTAGTAACATTTGTGAAAACTAAGGACATTTTCCTATATAATCACAATGTCTTTACTGTACCTAACAAAATTAAAACTAATATCCAGCTACATGATACCTGTTCCATATTCAAATTTCCTCTGTACTCTCTTAAATATATTTGATGGTCCATTTAATCAAGGTAGGATTCAATCAAGGGCCACAATTGCACTGGGTTGTTATATTTCTTTATTTTCCTTTAATCTTTTTTTTTAGATTTATTTTATTTATTTACTCCTCCCACCCTCTGCTGCTTGCACTCACTGTCTGCTCCCTGTGTCCATTCGCTGCACATTCTTCTGTGTCTGCTTGTCTTCTCATCTTCTCTCTTTTTTAAAAAAAAGATTTATTTATTTATTTATTTCTCTCCCTTCCCCCACCCTCCAGTTGTCTGCTCTCTGTGTCCATTTGCTGTGTGTTCTGTGACCGCTTCTATGCTTATCAGTGGCACCGGAAATCTGTTTCTTTTTGTTGTGCCATCCTGTTGTGTCAGCTCTCCGTGTATGCAGTGCCATTCTTGGGCAGGCTGCACTTTCTTTCACTCTGGGTGGCTCTCTTCATGGGGCACACTCCTTGCGGATGGGCTCCCTTACGCGGGGGACACCCCTGTGTGGCACGGCACTCCTTGCGCGCATCAGCTCTGCGCATGGGCCAGCTGCACACGGGTCAAGGAGGCCTGGGGTTTAAACCATGGACCTCCCGTGTGGTAGACGGATGCCCTATCCATTGGGCCAAGTCTGTTTCCCTCTCATCTTCTCTTTAGGAGGCTGTATTAGTTAGCAAAAAGGAGTGCTGATGCAAAATACCAAACAAATTTGTTTTTATAAAGGGTGTTTATTTGGGGTAGGAGCTTACAGATACCAGGCCATAAAGTATAAGTTACTTCCCTCACCAAAGTCTATTTGGAGCAAGACTTTGTGCCGACGTCTGTGGGGGTTCAGGCTTCCTAGGTTCCTACATTCCTGGGACTTGCTTTTCTCTGGGTTCTTGTTTTCTCTCTGGGGCTGGCTTTTCTTTCCTCTGTGAGCTTAATTCCTGGGCTCCAGGTTAGGTCTTCAGCATCAAACTCCAACATCAAAACTCCAATATCAGAAACCCCCAACTCTATTCTTTGCCATGCCTTTTATCTGTGAGTCCTTAGCGAGTGGGGACGCAATGCCCTAATCATAACTCAGTCATGCCCAGGTACAGATCAGATTACAAGCATAATCCAATATTTCTTTTTGGAATTCGTAAATAATATTAACTGCTACAGAGGCACTGGTAATGGATCTCGGGAGATCCCTTGAGCCACGTCAGCTCCCTGGTTGATTGTGTCTCTAATTGTCTTTCCTTTGTGTCTCTGTTTTGTTGCATCAGCTCACCCATGGGCCAGCTCGCCTTCACAAAGAGGCCCCTGAAACTGAACCTGGGACCTCCCATATGGTAAATGGGAACCCAATCACTTGAGCCAATCCACTTCCCTCCTTTAATCTTGAAGAGTCCCTCCTCACCTCCTGGCCCCACATTCTTGTTTTCAAGTTATTGACTAACAGAAGAGACCAGCAGTGGTCCTGTAGAAGGCCCCATCTTTTGGACTGATCTGACGGCCTGTTCATGGAGTCATTTACCCTGGTTCTCGAACTTCTATATTTTCTTTAACTGGGAGTTAGATAAAATTGAGTTTAAAGTTTTTTTTTTTTTTTGGCCATACTTTTTCTTTGATGATGCTTGCATACTGCACAGGGAGTTGCATCAGAATCCCAATGTTGGCCCACTTTTAGTGATGCCAAGACTGCTCACAAGGCTAAGGTGCTGGTGGCCTGAAATAGATCACTCTCACAAAATTCCATACCTTAAAACCCAGAGTTTTCCATGCTGGCACCAGAGCCAAGGCCCAAAAGTAAGTCACCCTTTACTTATCCTTTCCATGCCTTCCCACCCCTCCCCACCCCTCCCCACCTGGCAAGACCCTGAGAATATCCATTCTGCCTGCTTCCACATGTTTGGCAGTAAATAATAATAGGCTTCCAGCACTTCATGTGCTGAAACAGTCATATTCAAGAATAAACTAACTAATAGCAGCTCATCTTTGATGGACAAATAGAGGGGTATTAGCAAGAAAGAGAACATAAGGAGTGAAAATTTTATGAGAATTGTAGGGATGAAGAGACACAAATAAAAACAAGACTTTTGGGATACTTTTTATTTCAGCATGTCAAGGGATATATCATAGTGCCTGAAAGTTTAGACCCAACCCTCAGGAGATGGGGCTTTAAGCTTCGGCTCTCTTACTGTCTGGCCATGTGTCTTAGGTACTTGATTTAACCCCATTTCCTCATTAGCAAAAGGGGGTCATAAGGATGCCTCTCTGATAGAGTGCCTGGGCAGACCAATGTGTATAAAACGCTTAGCATAATGCCAGCCCACAGTCAGAGATTAATAAATAGTGGCTGCTACTATTGCTAAATCCTGCAGAGAGTTACGGAGCCATTTGCTTGCCTTTTATCTTTCCATTAAACTCTCACAAGAGACTTCTTGAGAAAGTCCAGAATGAGCGAGTGAGAGCAGTCAGAAGCAGTCGCTGTGTGAGGGTCAGAAGCATTGTCCAGAATCCCCCAGGCCTGACCTGGCCCACGGGTGGAGAACAGCTAAAGTGGAAACTGACTTTCGCCAGTGGTCTTCCTAGCAGCTTCCTCTTGCTCTTCTCCATCATGTAGCCACAGAGACAGCAGGATTCAAGGTGCTAAGACTCACCTCTGAGCGTCTTAAGGGACAACTTCTGGAATTAGGAGATATGGTTTAATGGGGCACGCATGAGATTTGGAATCAGAAATCCCAGTTTCAAGTCTTTGAGTCATGACCCTGTCTCTTAGTCTTTGCTTCTTCATCTGTAAAATGAGGAAAAAACCAAGTCTTCATTTATTCTGTACAGGTCTCTGGAGACAACATTGACGATTTCCTTTTCAAAGGAGCTTGGAAAGTTAGTTTATGACACGAACTGACAGTAGTGGAAACTGTAATCAGCAAAGACAAGGACAGTAAAACAGCATCACCAAATGCCAGGGAGGTATGTCTGGGACGCTCGGCTGATTAGACACACGATGGGACATCTTTGCTTTTCTCTGAAGCATATGATCTCTCCTCTGCAATAACAGGGCACTAGACTTCCTGGCTCAGTGGGCGCCTCTCAAACAAATCTCATGCTCCTTCGGGATTTTCTAATGCGGTATTTCATTTCGGTAATCAAGGCACTCTGCATTCTATAAAAGGGAAAGCCAATGAATTCTACCACTTGCAATCTTACTCTGACAGGAATTAATGTTGAAGTTTTCACATTTATTGAGCCACCCACAAAAGCAAGTAGAGAGAGCACTGAATTCCTCTAAAAGCTTACATTCAAGCAATGCATCCCGGATAAACATTTACACTTCGGCTTTGAGACAATTTTCCTGAGTTTCACTTTTAACTTTTAGAACAGCAGAATCTTGACAGGATGATGGATCCCCTTCAGTTGGAACAGGCTCTATAGGGTTTCGGGATCAACCTCCAAAAGAAGGGCACACTCAACTCAGCAAATATTTGTTAGATACTTACTACAGTGTTCCCATCCTGAGGGTCTCCCAGGAGCTTTAGAAGGCACTTGAGTCATCAGACATGTCCCCAGTCTCTGACAAGCCTGAAGGGCATACGTCAGGAGGGGTGAAGAGCTTGGATGAGAGAGGAGGGTGCTGAATGTGAAGCAGCTCCCCCTGCACCCTCCTCCCTTCCCCACTTGGGACAGAAAGGAAGACCACCGCCTTTCCTCTCAGTAGTAGCGCACCCAAAAGCAGCATCTGGTCACCTGCTCTTCAGAGGCAGACCCCATCCTCATTGCCGAGTGACAGGGGTTTCATGGAGCAGGAAGAGTACGCGTCAATCAGCAGCTGGGATCCCCATGTCGCTCTCATCCACGTGCCACGGGGGCAGACACGGCAGACTGAAAGGGCTGCTTTTTTGTTTGTTGGGTTTTCTTTTATGAAATCATTGTGAGGAATTCACAGTATTTTTTCTGAAAGAACGGTGATCTATTTTGGGTCTATTTTACAACTTTGGGCCACGCAGTCTGCATTTCTTGCAACTTCAGTAGCCTCTCCTGCCCATAAGAGCATGATTGCTTTGCTCTAAATGTTTCCCCATCACCTAAGCGCAGTGCTGGGTTCATGGGAGGTGCTCAACTATTTCTTGCTATATTGAAGAGAATGATCATTAATGCACAATTAAGGATCCTAAGATACATTTCATTAATTGAATACCTACTGTGTGCCAGGAATGTAGACACTCATTTCTTCCCTGAAGTGACTTCATTTACCTCTCTCAATAACAATATCAGGTGGCTATTATTTTCATTTAAACGTGAGAAAAATGACTATCATTGAGGTTTCATACAGGTAGAAAGTGGCGGAGCTGAGACTGAAATACGGATGTGTCTAGTCCCCAAATCCGAATTTTAACCACCATGAAAAAGAAAGGAGGGGAGGGGGAGAGAGAAAGAATTGAAAAATGTAGATCCTGCCTTCAAGAGATTTGTAAACTCACCAGAGAAACAAGGCTCATTCCTATGAAATAATTAAATGATAATGCAGAACACAATAGATTGCCTAAAATAGGCCCTTAGGTTCAGTTGGCAAATGCTATGAGAGGTCAAAGCTGGGGCAGATTAATGCTTGCAGGAGGTCAGGGAGGCAGTGAGGCTTAAGGTAGAAACATCCTGATGCTTTGGATGAATAAGAGTATAAGGGGGATGTCTGGGAAGTAGAGGGGACAGTAGAACTACACGAGTACCTGGCATTGCTCAGGTGTATGTGCCTGCCTAGCCAGAGCAGGGGAGTTGAGCAGCAGTGGGAAATGACACTGTGGAAGAGGTAGAGGTGGTGAGTAATGGGCATACAAATCATGGTGGACCTTAAAGGGTACAATGAGGCATATGGCCAGGAGGAGCCACTGAGGGTCTCTGAGCAAGGAAGCAGCATGATAAAAGCAGAGTTCCAAGAATACTTGGAAGTGGTGGTGGGCAAGAGACACTCCTGGAAGGGAAGACTCTTCTGTATCCCCACTCCCCACAGGTTTTCAGTACCGAGAGGGGTTAAGGAAAAGAAGAATGTCTTCTTCCTTTTAGCCATACCTGGTAGGTTTGGATAGCTCTACGAAGAAGGCACAGACACTTCCCAAGGCTGGGGCCAGAGTAAGATGTGGGCAAATATTTGCTTTGCCTCAGCTGGAGAAGATGGATTTTTAATAAAGAGGCAGCATGACTCATGTCACAGAGTGTACCAACAATAAAGGAAAAAGCCACTTCAGAAAATGCCAAAATGCAGTGTCTCTTGATGTGCTCCCAAGAAGAATCTCCTCCATCCCCAACACACACACACACACATACACACATGCACACTCAGTCCCTTATCCTACCAGCATCAGTTTTTGCTCTGACCACTGGCCTGTCAGGGCCTCCTGAGGGTACCTTGGGTCATACTCCTTAGGCATTTCAGAGCCTTTCCAGGTCCAGCTCTCCTGAAAGCAGTGCCATGAGCTGGGCTGGGATTAGATGCGTCGGAGGGCAAACCAGGCAGTCCTCTATGCCGTTAATGCTCTCATGATGAAAACCACCAAGGCATCTGCAGTAGGCAGAAGTCTGAGAAGGCCCCATGATCCCTCCCTTGGTGTTATGGCCTGTGTGATGCCCTCCTCGTGAGTACAGGCTGGACCTGGACTTGCTTCTCATCAAGGGAATATGACAAAGGGCCAAGGAAATGGGATGTCCCTCCTGTAATTATCTATGTTATGTTTGTGTAGACTTGCTAGGTGAGTAATGAGACTCTCCCTTGCTGCCTGCCATGTTGAGGGAGGGCCTGTGAGAGGACCAGCTGGCAAGAACTGCGAGTGGTTTCTAGTTGCTAGAGCAGGCCCCAGCTGACAGCCAGCAAGAAAACGGAGACCTCATTCCTACAACTAAAGGAGGTGAATTCTGCCAGCAACCTAAATGAACTTGAAAGAAAATTCTTCCTCAACGAAGCCTCCAACAAAGAACACAGCCTGGCTGACACCTTGGTTGCGGCCTTGTGGAACTGAGCAAAGGACCCAGTCAAGAGGTGCCCAGACTTTTGACTGGCAGAAACTGTGAGATAATAGATATGGGTTGTTTCGAGCCATTACATTCATGGTAATTTGTCATGTAGCAATAGATAACTATTACCACACTCATCTTCCTATTCCCTGCAGGAAGCCCAACCAGCTGTGGTGATCGATGGGGAGCCGCGATTCTTCAGAACTCGCAAGGGAGGAAGGAGCATGGTATAGCATTAAACATTAGAATGTGGAGTCGAAAGACTGTCACTAACTAGCAGTGTAACTTTGGTCAAGTCATTTTCATTTTCTGGGGCCCACATGTCTCATCTTTAATTTGATAGGATTATATGAAAGACTCTTAAGTTTTTCTACCAGCTGTAATAGATTCTGAGATGTAAAATTGATGAATGAATACATTTAATGTTCGTTGAGCATCTATTGATGTGGCACACTAAATGTGATTATACTTTATATCATTTAAACTAAAAAAGCAAATTGTGCTCAAGCCATTATTAATAGAGTTATCTGTAAAGGCAAGTAAACAGGATCAGAGAAGAGAAATAATTTGCATGAGAACACATGGCTCAAAAGTGGAAGAGTGAGGATTCAGATTTAGAATCTTTTCACTGCCTCATACTGGACCAGAACCCAGGAGAAAGTCTATTCAACAGTTTAACTAGAAGCAGTCAGAGAAACAGAAGAGCAGAGAAACTTAGGAAGGGAGCTTGAGTTGCAATAATCAAGCATAGGGCCAGGTAAGTGGGAATTCAATCTGACAGCTGAGGCTGAATAGATTTCCAGTGATCTCATCAGAGATCACTTTAGAGCAGAGAGAAGGGAGGAAATTAGGAGTTCTGAAGAATATCTTCCACCATACCCTAAACACCAAATTGCCTTTTGGGGCCCTGACCTATTGCCTCAGTTACAGAATTAACCCTGCAGCCCTCCTGGTGGTTCCATTTTCCAACTTAACATGCCTAAAAACCAAACTCATCATCCTTGTACCCAAAGCCACTCTTCATCCTGGCTCCCCTGTCCTGGTTCAATGCATTATCATTAACCCATAAGGTGATCATCCCCAGCAACTCCCAATGCTTATACCTTACATCTATGCAGTCACCTGGACTGATGGATTCACCTTAAAAAGTCTGGGATCAATCTCCCCTTCATTTCCCTAATTCAGTTTTCCTTCACATCTATATTGGGCTATTTCAATAATCGCCTCCAATCTTATCTACTTGATCTCCTACTCATTTTTTCACTCCTTCCTTATACAAACCCATCTTCCACATTACTTCCAAGATGAACTCTCCAAATTGCAAGTCACCACCATACTTAATAGCCCTTAAAAATCTGTCCTGCACTTACAGGTTGCATTGCATTTTTTTTTTAGATTTATTTTCTTTCTTTCTCTCCCACACCCCGCCTCCCCCCCCCACACACACCATTGCCTGCTCTCTTGTGTCCATTCGCTGTGTATCTATCTGCTCACATTCTCATCAGATGGCATGGGGAAACTGTGTTTCTTTTTGTTGCATCATCTTGCTGTGTCAGCTCTCTATGTGTGCAGTTCTGGACTCTGGACTCTTCTGGATAGGCTGTGCTTTTCATGTGGGGCAGCTCTCCTTGCGGGGCACACTCCTTGCACGTGGGACAACCCCACAGGAGGGGCATCCCTGCATGGCATGGCACTCCTTGCATGCAGCAGCACTGCATGTGGGCCAGATCACTACACGGGCCAGATCACTACACAGGCCAGAAGGCCCTGGGTTCGAACCCTGTACTTCCTATATGTAGGTAGACACTCAATCAGTTGAGCCACATCTGCTTCCCACAGGTTGCATTTCAAATGCCTTGATAGGACCTGCATGACCCTTCCCTCCTGGCCTCTTCCCCCTTTTACGACCTCTCATCTCCTACACACTTCCTCTTGCCCATTGAACTCAAGCCTTACATATTTATAGTTCCATATCGTTATCCCTTTCTCTGGGTCATTTCCTGCAAAGTCTTTCTAAGTGAGTCTACCTTCTCATCATTTCAAAGCTCAACTCAAATATATCATCCTCCGCAACGTTTTTTTGTGACTTCTTCCAGGGCAGCCATGTTGCATATCTCCAGGATGTTAGTCACATTGTTCCTTAGGGGTTGTCATTCATTAAAAAAATTGTGTCCACGACTCCCCCTGAAGTACACAACAGGGCAATATACCACAGACGATACCAAGTGAAGTAGATTGCTCTCCCAATATGAATACAATCTGGTAAAATATTTGTCTCTTCTTCCACACATTAAGGTAAGCTGCTTGGAAGTAAGGACCATGCGTCTTTGAATTTCTAGATTTCAGAATGATGCCCCATGTTATTGTACGTTCTCAAGAAATCTTTGCTGAATAATTGACCAAAGGAGGAGTAGGAAGAAGTCTTCAAATTTGTCAGGTGAAAGGACAGGAATCTCAACTATAAATTCAGATGTGGAATCCAGAGGGAAGGAAAGGATTTTTAGGCCAGCTTAAGTTGGGCCCTCCTGGTTATAAACACCAAAGAGAACAATGTCAACTAGTCAGATGGAAGGCGATTAGTTTAATGGTATTGGTGCAGAAAGACACACGCAGTTCTTCCCAACTGTTTCTAATACATACACAAGGCATTTTTGCTCTTGGTAAAAAATCTCAGTGGGTCTGATTTCAGGCAACATGGAATGGATTTTTTTGTCATACTTGGAAAACCTTGGCCATTTCAGCACAACGTAAAATGTGTCTATGGAAGATAAATGGGTATCTTAGTAGTTTTCTGAGAAAATGTAGGTGAATACCTGATTGGAGCTAAAATATTGGAATCTAGGAATATAAGAAAACAGTTCATTTTATTTATATATTAAGAAATTAAGAAATTAGGGTGTCTATTCTACCCCGTTTCTTCCAACTGAATAGCTGAGAACATGGATTTTAGACTGCAATTAAGTCTGAGACTCTCCAGTGAATTTATTTTTTCTTAAAGGTTTCAAGGCTGGGGATTGAACCTTGAAACTCACATGTGGAAAGCCAGTGCTCAGCCTCACATGTAGGAAGCCGGTGCTCAACCATCAGCCCCTCTGAGCTGGTTCTTTCATTTGTTTCTTGTTGTTTGTGTTTTTGCTTCCAGGAAGCACTGGGGCCATAACCGGGACCTCCCATATGGGAAGCAGGCACCCAACCTCTTGAGCCACATCTGCTCCCCAGCTTCAGGGAATTTTTATTTTTTAAAGATTATGCTTTATTTATTTATTTTCCCCTCCCCCCTGCCCTGCTATTTCTTGGTGTCTTTGTTCATTTGCTGTGTGAGCTTCTGTATCTATTTCTCTGTTTTGTCTTCTCTTCTCGTTTTTCTCCTCTAGGATTCACCAGGATTTGATCCTGGGGACCTCTGATGTGGAGAGAGGTTTCCTGTCACTGGTGCCACCTCAGTTCCTGGTTTCTGTTGTGCCTTGCCTCAACTCTCCCCTTGTCTCTCTTTTGTTGTGTCATCATCTTGCTGCATGACTCACTTGTGCGGGTACTGGCTCGCTGTGTAGGCACTCCTGTGGGCACTCAGCTTGCTGTGCAGGCACTCAGCTAACCGTCTGGGCACTGGCTTGCCATGTGGGCATGTTTTTTTTTTTTTTTTATCAGGAGACCCTAGGGATTCAGCCCGGGCCCTCCCATATGGTAGGCAGAAGTCCAATCCCTTGAGCCTCATCCATTTCCCAGGTCCAGGGAATTTGTAACTCAGCCATTTAACTAGCAGCCTAGATATCTGGATATTGGGAAATTGATGGTTATATTTTTGCCTTTCCCAGTTATTTACAGGCCACTTTAGTGTGTGTGTATGTGTGTTTTCATTCCAATGCCCCAGACTGCTCTGGTCTAGGAGTTATACTGCCACATTCTCTGGTTCTTACTAGACCTCCTGTCTGGAAAGAGCGGCTTCAGAATCATAGAGCATACACAGCTTCTTCTTGGTGTCTGATCCTAAGACTAAGCTCCTAGAAGGTCTCAACTGGCAGAATTATTGGGAATAGGAATAGGATCCACAGCTCCAGTCTGGGGCCACTTCCATATCCTCCCCCCTTCCCACTTCATTCTGACACATCTACACTGCTTCCACTTTTCTACAATAGAGATTTAGTATCTTTAACAATAGCCTGAATTCCAGTTACACAAGTCAGGGTGTCTCTGAAAAGTGTACACTAGGGAGGGCGTATCTAGTGTGAGTTTCTGGAGGTAAAAGTTTTCAGATCAGGAGCAGCTCCGTTAAAGAGAAAAGGAACATTACCTCACACACTGGGATGCCCCTTGCCTAGGATCAGCACTCACTCTCTGACTCCCTAAGATCCCTTCACAGCTCTTTTTAAAATCTGACAACGTCAATCCAACCAGAGCTTACAGATCATACTGATTTGGCCATTTGAGTCAATGTACTTGATTTCTTTGGGAGAGATTCACAATAGTTATGCTTCACAATATAAGCAAAGCAATTTGTATAAATTTACAGATCTGGCCAACTGGCTTGAGATACATGGTTGAGAGCTCTGTAGGTTGAAACAGAACATTGTTGAAACTTCTTGAGACTCTTCAGACTTCTAATAGGACAAACTGAAACTTACCTGAGGCTTTTGAAATACGGTGTTGCAATGTAATGGAATCAGAACCTTTTCTCTAGGGAGTCCTCACCTCCCTGACAGCGGGGGACTCCTGAACACCTGCCAATACATCCATGTGCAGGTGAGAACATCGTTCTTTCCGTGAGCAGAGCAGATATTACTGCACCCCCAAACCTGTCTCCTGACTCCTGGGCATAGGATCTTGGTTTTCTGCTGAAGCCAATAGGACTGGGTGGCACCCAGTGCTATCAGGATCCAGTTCTGGCACCCACACCCTCAGCACCTGTGATGGTTTGGCTAATGTGTCAACTCAGCCAGGTAATTGTGCCCAGTTGTTTGGTCAAGCAAGCACTGGGCTAACTGTAATACAAGGGTATTTATGGACTTTAGTCATCAGTGACTGATGGCTGATCACATCTACTATAAACCAGGGAGATTGCCGTCAGCAATGAGTGAGGCTTTGTCCAATCACTCGAATGTCTTAAAAGGGGAAGTGATTCCAGTATTCAGAGAGAATTTCCCAGATCGTCTTTGGACAGCCAACGTCTCCCAGAATCTCAGCAGGGACCTTCACTGGACTTTCATTGGAGCCCCTGGTTTGCAGCCCGCCTCCAGAACCTGGACTTGTGCATCCCCATGGTCACATGAGAGACTCTTATGAAATCTCGTACTGTTTACAGGTATCTCTTGTTGATTCTGTTTCCTAGAGAACCCTAATTAATACAGCATCTAAGGCCAGAAATGGGCAAACAGCCTTAGAGTGTGACTAACCGTCCTAATTTGTTAGGATTAAGGGGGTTCCTGGCACACAGGGCTTTAAATTTTAGAACTGAGAAAGTCCCAGGCAAATTGGGACAAGTTAGTCACTCTACACTTATTCCCGCAGAAAGGCCCAAAGGTGGGAGGAAAGAGCAGGGACCCTTCTTCTGGGTGGAGCGTAGATACTGGATGGAGACCCCTCCCATGTGGCAGGGGCCTGGGGCCCTTCTTGTAAGTGTGGAGTTACATAATTAACTGGAAATGGATATGATTCATCGTGGCCACAAGTGGAAGAATATATACACACCTAAATATAATTTACAAGTGGCTCCTCTCTATGGTATTGCACAACCAAATTAGCTCCTTAAAAAAAAAACTCCCACTTTAAAGCACAACAGATGATCAGTACTTATGCTCCAAAACATGAAAGTTTGCTCCAGTGGCAGAAACGGCTGAGGCAACCAGGACAGAACTTGGATTGAGTTCTAAGAGAATTGCATATCAGCACATGTCATTACCTCCATCCCTAGCAACTTCCGAGATTAAAGTCCTGGTCTAACTTCATGTGTCTAATTCTTGGCCTTCACATGACCATTCATTCGCTAGCACACCAAGTGTATCTAATTTCTCCACCACAAAGGCGAAGACTGAAAACGACTAACAGAGGAGACTAGTGTGTAGGGCTCATGAAAGCTTGCATCGGGAATGGGTGAACTCTCAACTGCGTTTCAGCATCACTGGTTCCTCCCAAGAGAAGCCGGTTCACAGAGGAGGACTCTAGCAGTCAAGGGTACTAAAGTTTCAAACACCCAGAAGAACTGGGCACGGGCACCTGGCTTCTGAGCCCCAGAGTGCTGCCCGGTGGGTTTATTTTGGAAATCTGTTTTGAATTTACAGCTCTGCCTCTTTAGGAGGGTATTTTAAGATGCTCTGCCAACCCGCAAGGACTCCAAGTAGCTTTTGCTTTGGTACTCACAGATGAGGAACAAAACTAACTGAGAGAGTGACACACGTTCGTGAGTTCTGCAGAATATCAAAAGTGGCATGAATTCCTGCAACATTTGCATGTTTCTGTATTCCTGTCCATTTGGAAGTCACTCTTGGAACCCTTGCAAAATAATCAAGAAATAAATGATCAGTTCCGGCTCCTAAGTGGTAATGTTGCAAGGTCCCATGTAGAAGAATTTCAAGGACTAAACCTTTCCAGAGGCCTTTGTTACTATAAACACAGCTTAGTAGAACAATTACTGTTTTCTTTCTTTGTTCAGTCACAGCACAGTGCAGCTTGTTCTCTGATATCTTCCTTTAATTGAAGTAATGTGGGTGTCCTAGAGTTGATCTACCCAAGGTAGTAAGGAAAGAAGATTCACCCTACATCCTTGGACTGTTTTTCATTTTTATTTCTCTGAGTATAGTTTTCTAGCCAAGAGTACTTCAAGCCATCATTAGGAAAAAAATCCCCCTACTCCTTGCCCCCACCCCCCAACACATACATACATGCACACACACACGTAGGCACGAAAGGGAGAATGCATTTAAGATCACAGAGAGTAGTGCAGGCCTACGGGGAGCCTGTCAGAAGCCTTTGTTTCCAATAGGCATTTTCCATTTAGCATCGACACCTCTTTCTCCCTTTCCTCATCCCAGCTTTCAATCTCTTTCATGATTAATAGATAGGCCACAAGCTGCTTATTCTCTCATTGGGAATGATGCTTATAGCAAAGAATAATTTGTGTAAACAAAAGCAAGTTGCTGAGAGAGGGTGAGCAAGCAGAGCACAGGGGCACGTCGGGAAGAGCTGTGAGCAGGGCAGCGTGAGGGGTGGGACTCCAGGCCCTGCAGGCACTGTGGCCTCACGCTCAGGTGGGCGGTGTGGGCCTGGGCTCTGGCCGAACGCTCACCTGCATGGCTTGAGCTGCGACCAGGCAGCATTGCCCAGACTGCACTCTCAGGTCACCTCAGCTGCTGACCAACCCCAAGTGCTTGTGCGCGTCATTCTGTGCTCTGTGCGTGTCATTCTGTGCTCTGTGCACTTCTTTCTTAGACACCTTTCGAATAGGGTCCAGAGATGGAATCAACCACCTACCCAAAAGGAACCTGCTTTTCGGTAAGATTCTCAGGGATTATATGCACAGGAACTACTGAGAAGTGCAGATTTAAGATCCCACGTGGGATCTTTAAAAAATTACCTATGCTGATTTCCCATGCTAAGTGCTTCTGTGTTGGTTGCCCTGGAGTGGGGTACAGGCCTCGGGGCTTTAAAACATTTTCTCAGGTGATTCTAATGTGCAGCCAGAGTTGAGTGTCAAAGTGTGTTCTCTGGACTAGCAGCTTCAGCATTTCCTGGTTATCCATCAGAAATGCGGATTTTCAGTCCCCATCCAGATCTACTGGGCACGGAGGCCAGCAATCAGTATTTGTCCTCCAGGAATTTCTCTAGGTTTGAGAACCCCTGCTATGAAAAGACCCCAAACAGGCACAAGAGTTGCAAATACATTAAATCTTACTACTCTGGACATTTCATGTGACATTTCCAGCCCTTCATGAATTGCTCCAACACTTTCTAAACATATTCCCCCAAATTCTCTTTAACACATGCTGTTGAAATGAGTGGATTGGATTCTAGTGTCCCTTCCAGGTATAAAACTAAGTGATTCTGTGCTTCCAAAGCTATAACTATGGCCAAATTCATTGTTCCCCTGAATATGGCAACCAAGATGCTCATCCATCTCTATGCTTTTGCATGCACAGGTCTCCTTTTCTTCCCATCTTCCTGGGTCCAATCCTGCTCATTCTTCAAGGCTTTGGATAAATGCCACCTTATCCACCAGTTCTTGATTCTCCCAGCCAGAAGGAACTCCTTGCTCCACATTTCTTATATTGCTTGCTCACTGCACTCACTCCATCATATTCTATTAGTCATTTGCCCCAAGCTTTGGCTCTCAGCCATATTTACTGTTCCTTGAAACAGAACAATTCATTCTTCCTTTAACCACTCCTTGCCTCCCAGTGTCTAACACTGCCCTCTGTACACAGGGAGTGATGCATAAATATTGTTTGCCTTGAAATGAATGGGAATGAAGGTTCGAAAGACAATTTGGACTACCAGATGAATCATGACTGGTTTTTCAAATATAATTAGCAAGCAAAGAATTTCAAATCAGCCAATAAAAGCACAAATATCATGAGTCTAATAAAGGCCTCTCTGTTCACATGGTTTTCAGAATAAGTCTAACTGAAATCCATAAAAGGAAATTATGTCAAATTTTATACTGACTGTCACATATTAGCCACTCAATTTTTATTGGATGGATTTTTTAGATGAATATTGACAAGCTTCTAGAAAACTAAAAATGTCTTCATTTCCCCCCAGTATGTCTTAAAAATACCCTTTATTTAAATTTGGCTAAATACTCTACCAGGTATGTTAAAAACTTTATCTTATTTACTCTTCACAACCCTATGAGGTAAATACTTTATTCCCCCTTTACTGGGTAAACTCAGGCTCCAAGAGGTTATGTAACCGTGTAGTTCATGTACCTATTTTTCCCTTTATGTTTGTCACTAGCCATGGATGGTAAGGCAACCAACAGAACATCGTGGGAATGTTTCCTAATGAGCTCTTTATATAATATATAATGAGGGAAGCGGATTTGGCTCAATGGAAAGGGTGTCTGCCTACCGCATGGGAGGTTTGCGATTCAAACCCCGGGCCTCCTTGACCTGTGTAGCTGGCCCATGCACAGTGCTGATGCGTGCAAGGAGTGCCACGCCACGCAGCAGTGTCCCACACATAGGGGAGCCCCACACGCAAGGAGTGCGCCCCATAAGAAGAGCCTCCCAGCGCGAAAGAAAGTGCAGCCTGCCCAGGAATGGCATCGCACACACGGAGAGCTGACACAACAAGATGACACACACAAAAAAACACAGATTCCGGTGCCACTGATAAGGATAGAAGCGGTCACAGAAGAACACACAGTGAATGGACACAGAGAACAGACAACTGGGGGGCAAGGGGTAAGATGGGGGAAGGGGAGAGAAATAAATAAAAAATGAATCTTAAAAAATATATGTTTATATAATGAGAGAATATTTGAGGAAACACTACTGTCAGTATTCTAGGTAGCATGTGGTAGATCTGCATTTGTATGTCTGCTATTCCTCTAGGAATACTACAGGAAGAGGATTTAAATTGCATATCTCAGATCTAAGATCTTTGATTTTCGAAGATCATCACCCTTCTTCTCATTCAGTATTCCATCCTTAAAAAGGATCCCCCCTCTCCTCCATCTCCTACCTTTCTTTGTGGCTGCTGGTTTTCCATTGCGTGATAGTCATTTCATAATAAGGAGTAAATGACTGAGAGGATTTGGTTTCCCTTCCAAGGGAATACACCTGAAAAAAATACCCTTATGATCTTAAATGAGTTTTCAATCGATTAAGCATGTGGGATTATGTTGAAAGGTGATCATTGTATATGTATATGTTCTTTTGTGGGAAAGAGGATTTCCCTAGATTCTTTCCTACTTAACCTTTCTTTCCCAGGGCAGAAAATGAATGCCCATCACTTCTAAAAGGCAGGAGACCCTTGATCTGACCCAGCTGTCTGTGATGGGGTGGAGTTTAAAAATACGACTTTGATTTTGATTCTTTCTGGTTTATATGAGAACAACACTTTTGCAAATGAAAGTTGAACCCAGAGGAGCTGGGACCAAAGCCCAAGCATAATATAAAAACAGAGGGGCTTGAGAGGGAACCAGGAATGTTTGGATCCAAAATGGAGAAAAGAACTCAGAGCCACAAAGGAGAGATGAAATGGAGTGATGGAGTCAATAATGCCACAAACAGAAGTTGTCATGGAAACCCCCTTGGAAAGCAGGCAATTGGAGTTTGGAATCTGACTGAAGCAAGGCTTGATGGCATCAAAGAGGGGAAAAGGATGAAGCCCTGGGGTGAAGACATCAGGAGTGGAGTCATCACGCTGCCATTGTAGCTATGAAGGGACACATCATTGTTAGAAGTTTCAAGCATGACAGATCTGAAAGCCCGATCTGTCCAGCCAGCAGTTCTATGAGCAAAAGTGTTAGAATCTTCCTTTTGTGGCAGTACAGTGTCCATGACTCATCCTGCAGAACAATGTGATAGGTGGGTGGAACCTCTTTTAAAAATTTCAAATAATAGGTACCATGGCCAGATCTAATTTTTAGCTGAAATTATTTCTACACACAAATATTAAAACGATAGGCAGATAAAACAATTGCTGTTCTGTCTTTTGGATTTTTTTCTTCTTCTTCATGTACTCCCTTCCGAACATGGTTGCGAGGACTGTGCAGGCATACTAAGATTGATTTCTCTATTTTCTGGCTGGTTGAAACAAATCCTGAAATTATATGATTATGCAAACTTATAACATTGGCACTCATAATGCACATGGATTGGTTTTCCATAAATTACCTCTTAAAGAAGAGTCTGTAGTACTAAATGTACTCGTGTGGTTACAAAAATTTTCCAGAGAGGAAAAGCAGAGTGAGTGCCAGAGAGAAGAAAGAACTCTTTTAGTATTACATCAAAACTACAGAGGGCTGATTCAAAAGCAGAGTATACTCGTATGTTCTGATCCCAGAAATATGGAAAAAGATTGTTCAGGACACTGAATAAGCTCTCAGAAATAGTGTGTATAAGGAAAAAGTAAAACAAATTAGCAGGATGTAATATGTGGGGGGAAAAGGACAGGTAACTTCAAGAATATGAAGATTGATCGTGAGCAGTTCTGCCGAGGGTAGAGTTAAATGATGTAACTTGTATTCATTATGACTGCAGTGACTTTCTTTTGTCCATGTGTATCATAAATCATACCCCAACTTGCAATTCTCTACAACCAGGACTTGCAGTGAAATGATAGAGAAAATTGCTATGCTTTTAAACAATTGATATGTCATTAGTTTAATGTTATAACCATGCAGGCTCAACTGAGGGGCAAGCTGGGATTTCAAGACTAGACTATCAGTAAAAGAAAAGACCAGACACCACAGGATTGATGTAGGACTCACAGGCCAAAAGAAGCAAATTTGGTTGTATGATTTGTTATCTGGACAGATAGGGCAGGAATTCAATGGTTAACCAACATTGATTAGAGCCAAAATGCAGTTTGGAGCCAAAATGTGAGTAAAAAATCAGAACAGAAATGTCTAGGCGGTAGGGACATTTGGATCAAAGTCAGATGATGGCAGCACTTTGATTTCAGACAGGTTGTCCATTGTGGAGCACTACTTCAAGAGGTTGAATGAACAAGGAACTGAGTTGAGTTCCCTTATAGCACAGGCCAACAGAATTTAGGATCTTAGCCAAATGGGCTGAGATCTACCAATGGGGTTTAATTTTCACAAAGCATACAGTATACAACTCAGAAACTGAAGTGGATGTGAAATTCTATAGATTTTGAAAACACAAATGGGCCAAAAAAGGCTGAGCTTGAAGTTGAGGTTTGGCTTAAACTTATTTCTACATCATTGGTTACCTAAATTGTGTTAGTTAAGGTTCGGTCAGGAAAATAGAAACCACTTCATATATTTCCAGCAAGAAAGAGTTAAAGCCCTTTGAAACTTTCGGAAGGGTAGGGAACAAAGGTCATCAAAAGCTGCTTTTAGAATTTCAGAAATCAGAAGTATAGGAATTGCGGAAATGGAAATTTTCATCAGTCATGCTTGCCACAGCGCTGCTGGTGGTTTGTAAAAGGACTCCTGGAAGCCATGGTCGAAATCTCACATATGACACTGATGGTCACAGCAGCATTACTCACAGTGGCCAAAATCTGAAAACAACCTATGAGTCCATCAACAACTGAATGAATAAACAAACTGTGGTGTATATATACAATAGTATAATATTCAGCCATAAAAAGTAACGGCTTATGATATTTGTTACAATATAGATAAACTTTGAAGACATTATGCTGAGTGGAATAAGCCAGATACAAGAGGATAAATATTGTATTATATGAACTATTTAGACTAAGCAAATTCATGGAGACAGAAAATAGATTAGAGCGAGAGTTCATAACCTTTTTCTTCCAGGGAACCCTTTGATAGTCAGGTGAAAACCACAGAATACTACTGTAATTGATTGCATACATTCATAAATGAAGAAAATGCTAGATTTCAGTTAGAGGTCAGAGAAAATAAAGATAATAAGCTGAATTTTTTCAAGCTCATGGACCCCCTGAAATCTTTCTGTGGACATCTTGAGGGTCTGTGGATTCCTGGTTAAGAAGCCCTGGATTAGAGGTTACCCAGGGCTAGGGGAGTGGAGAATGGGGAGTTATTGCTTAGTGGGTACAGAGTCTGTTTCCTGTGATAAAAAAGTTCTGGTAGGATGGTGGTGATGGTAGCACAATCCTGTGAATGTAATTGATGTCACTGCATTGTACATGTAAAATAGTTATAATGGCATTTTTTGGTATATATATATATATGTCACCACAATAAAAAAATCTCATGTATGCCATCTGTGAAAGCCTACAAGCCTGCTTATTGCTGCTGAAGGAACAATGTTGATGTCTACTTCTCTTCTAGCTCTTAGTTTCACTTGAGATTTTCTCATTGGCAGTATCTAAGCTAGAAACCTCTGGCAAGGCTGTTGGTGAATTAGTTTCCAGGTTTTGCAGCTCCTGTAAAGCAGGGAGATTATAGAAGAGGAAAAGAGATCATCTGGAATAAGGCTTAGGTGAGAAACACTAATAATATCCCACTTGCTGGTAGAAATGTGACCCTAACGTGCCTCTGTGGAATGGGTCAGGTTGGCTCAGGAGCGCCAGCAGATGCAGTGGAGTGCGGAGCCTGGAAGTCCAGTGGATGCAGCCGAGTGCTATGAAAGGTCTTGGCAGAATGGTGCTCAGATTTGTGTGGCTGGACTGAAGGGTATGTGGGACCCTGAAGGAGGGACCAGCCAAGTAGGGGGAACATGGAGGGTGGAATGCTATAATCCTAAAGAGCAGCATGATCTGCTGTGGGCTTTAGAAATTTCATAGGAGTATGGAGTGTAATTGAGAGAGGGAAAGCACATATGATGAGAAGGGGCAAGTTAGGGGAGGGGGGCTGACCATTTAATAGTTACTGAAAACTTCCTATGAACAAAACATTATTCCACACTAGACAACAATGAAGAGAGCCTAAATTAGGGCAATGGTGTTGTAAATGGGAAAAAAAAAGATATGTGAGACCTTGAAAAGGTAGTTGATAGGATTTGACAACTGAGTAGACAGAAGGGAAGGGGAAAAGTCAAACAGTACTCCCAGGTTTGTGGTCTGGATGACTTTGTGAATAGTACTATTAATTAAGATATTGAACATAGAATAAAAAATTTGGTTTGATCAATGTGAAACATTTTAAGATACATAAATGGAGAAGTCTAGTAATTCCCTGAAGATGGGGATATAGATGAGTCTGGCCATTCTGATTCCTGGCAGATCACCAATATTGGTCACCTACAGGTGTGATCTTAGAGGCACTCATTAAAAAAAGAGGTTGTGTGCCTCCCCCATTCCTCTAGACTAAACCTATTCCCTAACCTAGTTTGATTCTGAAATCCTACTTCACACCTCTAGCTTAAAGTTAAAGCCCTTTAAGCTTTTGCACTTGTATGTCTTCCAGCAGCACGGGAGACAGGATTACTGCTTCTGTTACCACTAGCCTGAAGACAGGACGGAGAATTTATATTAATACGTCCCTGTTACTGTTGCTTTCAGAGCCAAGAGAATGGTCATGAGGAATTAGAAATAGACTCTTTCAACCTTACACAATGCAGTGATGATCTCTGAGAGACAGGAAGGGTTCACAGAGAGGAAGAACCATGGCTTCTGTTTTCTCTTCTGTCTTCATAGATACCTTTCCCACTTTAGAATTTTTGTTTTATTTCTTTATTTACAACTTGATTGCTGAAATCACAGGAAACTCCAAAGTGTATTCTCCAATCAAAATGAAACTAACTCATCAAATGAAATCATGAGTTCCTTAAGATTGAATGGTGCATCTCCATTAAACTAGATTTACATCATAAAGCAGATTAATAAAAATGGAAGTTCGCTATTGGAAGTGAAATACACAAAAGAAACTTTTAGGGCTATCTGAGCTAACATGAAATAACTGTGTGCCAAACAGAGAGAAAACAAGAGACAGAGAAAGGTATTAACTAAGAAAAATAGCAGGACTGAAAACCTGCAACAAGTTAAGTGGTGTGACTCATAGCTCTCAGTTTTTGGTAGACAGCTGAAGCCAGAGAACATTCAGAGCTGCAGACAGACATTTAAATTAGCCATCCTGGTAGAGCAAGGCTCCCACTGCAATGCCTGTCCTACAGCACTTTATGAGGTCTTTATGGGTATCTTGATCAATAGAGCTCCTGAGAGCCCCTTCTGGCCGAGAGCAGTGGGTTTTATAAATTGCTCCATTGCTCATTTCAATTTATTCTAAAGATTTCAAGAAAACATTCATGTGTCAAGAGCTGTGTCATATGTTCCATACAATTCTGCTTGTTTTGGGTCACAAATAAGTGGGAAGAAAAAAAAAAAAACTAGAGCAATGATTCCCATTGTTCTCTAGAGCTCTAGGATCGTGTGGTGCCTAAAATCCTCCCGAATCTTCCAATCAGGCCAGTGTTGCTTTCAGGTAGTTCATTGGTAAATACAAACATTAAAGTTATTGTACAAAAAAAGAGTTTAGAAACTACCGGTCTAAAGGACTGATATGTCTGACAAAATTAAATGTTAGATGGAAACAAGATACAGAACAGAGTATAAAAAATATCAAGTCATACTCCCCTGAAGATAGGATCACTCCAAAGATGTATTGGAGCCAGCTTGTACCAGCTTGCAAGAGCAGTTGTATACATCTCTCTCTTTTATTTTTAAGATTTATTTATTTATTTTATTTCTCTCTCCTTCCCCCCCGCCCACCCTGGTTGTCTGTTCTGTGTGTCTATTTGCTGCGTCTTCTTTGTTCGCTTCTGTTGTTGTCAGCAGCAGGGGAATCTGTGTTTCTTTTTGTTGTGTCATCTTGTGTCAGCTCTCCATGTGTGCGGCGCCATTGCTGGGCAGGCTGCACTTTTTCTTTGGCGCTGGGCGCCTCTCTTTACAGGGCACTCTCCTTGCACATGGGGCTCCCGTATGCGGGGGACACCCCTGCATGGCACGGCACTCCTTGCGCGCATCAGCACTGCGCATGGGCCAGCTGCACAAGGGTTAAGGAGGCCCGGGGTTTGAACCGTGGACCTCCCATGTAGTAGACGGACGCCCTAACCACTGGGCTAAGTCCGCCGCCCTGTACGCATCTCTTTTAAACTAACTCTGCATTGGGTCACTTCATATGGGTACCTTGGATTGACAAAGGTGAGAGTATTTATACCACAGAAATCGGCACATGCTACCAATCAGCACTACTGCTGCTGCTTTTCCCAGAGACTGGCTATTTACCAGAATACCACTGGAACCTAGTCCAAAGATACTTTGGTTAAGAAAACACCTGAAATGCCATGAAGCTCTAACAATGGCCTTCTGGACCCAGCCGAGTTAAGTGACTGGAGGAAGTTTGTAAAATCTGCAAAGAAGGGAGTTCTTCATGGGAAACACATCTTTCACATAGTTATAGCCAGGCCATAGATGAAAGATCTGAGAGTCAATATAGACAAGCATTAGAGGACACACTGTGTTTCAGGTGCTATTCAGACGTGGAGTTGAGAGCGTTTCTCATTTGAGACCAATGATGTGAGAAAAAAAGATGTGGAGAGAGCCGAGAAAGCTGGATGCCGAAGGACTCATTTACAGGGCATTCTGACAACTAAATTCCTCTTCCACTAAAGGTAAAGCAAAAGAAAAATGGGCCTCAACAACACATTCCTTGGGCATCACAGAACAATTTCCTAGAGCAAGGATCAGCAAGCCCCGGGCTGAGTAAGTGAGTGACGTGGCAGAACCTCCTGAGAGGTGCTGGGTGGAAGCCATCTGTCTGTGACGCCTGAGCCTTGTGCTGGGCTGAGGCAAACATTGAGAAATCATCTCTCCTCCCTTCCCGGGTTCTAAGACGCCTCTGACAAGACCTGTTATTAACTCTGAAGTGACTGCCAGTGGGACGGAGGAAGAGCAGAGGCCTTCAAAACAGAATCAGAATGGCCCTGGAACACCAATGGAAGGACTTTTCCTTCCACTCTGAGGTAGAAGTTGATTTGTTTGAACAAGCCTGGGGATAGCCGTGCCTTGTCCTGAAAAGCCCACTCAAAGTCCCTCTGAGCCGTAGGTGTTTTAGATGTAGGGAATCAGCTCAGGGGATCAACAAACAGAGCCGTGGAAGCCATAGACATTGCTGCTTGTTTTAACCACTGCCCAGGAAATGTGTGTTATTGTCACAGGGGCTGCCAAGCAGAATAGCACTGGCGACTGTGCTCGTTCATCTTGAACTCCTACAACACCAGTTCACAGTGGATGTCTGTACAGTGCAGGCTGAGCACAGGCAAGTTTTTCCACAAAGGGAGGCACACCATCCTGATGGCTTTATTGGGAAGACGGTGAATTTTTTACTTCCTCAGGAAAACATTGACTTAAATTATTAAGAAAAAGATTTGGGATAATTTAGGACAGCCTTCAGAGCAGATATTCAAAATATTTAATAGCAAGTATGATAGGGACATGATCAATCAGAACAGATGCTGGTCTTTTGGAGGCCCCTTGCTTGAACCCCTTAGATACTCGATTCTGGGGAGGCCTGGAGGGTCCTGGAGGTGAAGCCAAGGTGACTTGGGTGGCAAGAGGGCTCGCTGGGAGCTCTGTGGAGCACCAACCAGTAGAGAAATACTTCCGTGTTCTAACAGCCAGTCAGGCTGTGCCAGTGCGTCCTGAACACACAGGACAACAAGGCCCAAACACGAAAAGTCCCTTCCTGCTCTGTGTTTCAATTTATATTTTTGGTATTCAAGTGCCTAATCTTACGAGCTTTGAGGGGAGCTACTATTTCTCAAATACATACTAGATTTCAATTAGGTTCTTTCTTGGTCTTTTCCATTTTTTTAAGAGCACTCTTTAATGCCACTTTGATGATGTTTATTTTGCCCAAACCTGCTATGCACTAGCACTGCTAGTCACAGCCCTGATTCACGCTCAGTGTTCTGTGTGCATCAACTATCTGAGAAGGGTCAGAGTCTGCATGCAGCCCCAAATAGCCACAAATAAGGGAGTAGCAGCCACATCCCTTTAAAAGCCCTTTTAGGAAGAGGCGGTGTGACACCGAAGGAGCTACAGGTGTGAACGGCTATGCGTGAACAGGGAAGCAAGGTAGTGACTGAGAAAAGAAACCGGGTTGTGTCACGTGGAGCAGTGTCCCCCCTCTTGGAGGTGGGTTGTAAGGAAATATTTCAGTGTGTTTATCTGTATGCCCAAGCCTACTTAGCGAAAAAATGATTGCTCTTTGCTTCTTGTTACCATGTTCAGATGATGCTATGGCAACCGGGCTGCATAAAAGGGGAGGGGGGGTTGATGCTGCTTAGCAACTTGAAGATTTTTAAAAGGCAAGTACTCATTTTAACAGCAACAGTTTTAAAATGCCAGTTTTGAGGAAAGAAAAGAGAAGAACATGAGAGAAAGGAAATGCGAAAGACACAGTTTAAGAATTAAAAACAAAGGTGTCGTTCATGATACCTTTTCAAAACTCTTTTATGTACGTCGTTATAGAAATCTTGTGCACTTGGCAGGGCCTCTGTTTACTGATGAAGAAACTGAGGCTCACAGAGGGTGAGTGGCCTCCTCCTGGCCATCAGGGGCAAAGCTGAAACTAGAAGGCAGACATCCCGATTTGAAAACCCACACTCTTCATCACAGCATGTTTAAACAAGTAATTGAGACATCTCAGAGAGAAAAAAGCACATGAAATTGTCAAGAATGTGAAAAGAGAAGGGCATCTATGTTTTAGGTAGAATCTCAATAAAAAGACAAAAGTACATCTGAGTGTATTTCCAGAATTCAGTTCAAACTACAAGATGTCCTCTGTGATTTATTTATTTATTTTTGGTACTGATTTCTGGCATCCTTTGAATGAGCTAAAGTCTGCCTGTTTCTGGGACACACAGCATTTGGAGAAATTCCTGGGCATTGCAAGGCTCCAGTGGGGGGACAGAAAGGGAGAGAAGGAGACAGAAAGGGGGAAGTTAAAAAAAAGTAGGAGGAGAAGGAGGAGAGGGAGGGAAAGAGGGAGAGAAAGAGGGAAGGAAGGGAAAGGAAGGGAAAGGAAGGGAAGAAAAAGCAAAGCAAAGCAAAGAAGGAAAAGTCTTGCCCTGATTTCAGAAGGAACTGCCTAAGTGGGGAAATCATGCCTCAGAATAGATGACCACGTAGAACTGGCCAGGACTACATAAACCAAAGATGTTTCAAGTTCCTAAACCCATTCTTCATTGACTGATGTCACTTTTCTCAGATTATCTACCACCCTAGCCCTCCATCCCCAGTCCTGACACAAAAATCCTAGATGACTTAACAGCTCAAACATAGAGTGATAGAGTAACTGTGGTGTTAATTTTGACCAACATGTCCAGTAATAGACAACTACAATAAAGAACAGGCAATATGCCAGGCTACTGAGTGTTCCCTGTGGCAGAACTTGCTAGAACAGTTTCATGTATATTATGGTCTTTTCTCACCTATCTCAGTGTTGAAGAGATGCCATCAAATCAGACAAAGGTCTAAATTAGAACTAACCGAGTCCAAACGAGTGCCATTCTGCCTTTTTTTGGGGGGAGGCGGGGCGCTACGTAGAGTGTGCAGATGGAGGTACACATGGACAAAAAAAAAAGTCGAATGACCAGGTTTCCCGTTCTTTAGCTGTTCCTCCATTCATTCATCACATGAACATTTACTGACGGCCTGCAGTGAGCACTGGGAGGCCCCGCCATGTTGTTTCTCCTAACTCTTGCACCTTCTACTGCGCTGCATGGAGAGGCTCCCACAGGGCCGAGTGCTTCGTGCTCTCTGATCCTGGCACAAACCTCCAGGGAGACACCACTGTTTTCTTCCTGATTAATAGCATGGTGCTGACAAGACAAGTGGTACTTTGGGTTCCACTGGTCACAACCGAGTTAAGTACATGTTCGTCTCCTCATTGTTTCCCTTGCCTCTAATTGCAAGGATACAGAGGCAGTAACAATGAGTAAATAGACTGCCTTCTCCTGTCCTTGTGGTTAGCTCTAGGGGTCCAGGTTGTTCAGAAAGCTCCTAAGTAACCAGGTGCCATTAGCTCTAAAAAGCTGAGATTATGAAGGGGCTAAGGGGACACTGGTCTCAGTCTTGGCACAACAAATATGAAATTAGTGAACTTCTGGGCTCTATATCTAACTCGACCACTTGCTTGCCCAGCCCCCTTTCCCATCACCACATCCCCATCCACACCGTATGCGCCAGGCATACTGAGCCCTTGGGATCCCCAGACAGACCCCCTTGCCTTCGTTCACACTGTCCTGCCCAGAAGCCTTCCCATACCTGCCACAAGCATAACCTCCGGCCGTGCAGCACTGGTGAAAGGCAGAGGCTCTGCAGCCAGACTTCTGGAACTCGCCTCCAAATTCTCTCATTCGTGAAGCTGAATCACCAGGGGGAAAGTTGCATAACCTCCCTGTGCCTCGTTTGCTCACCAGTAAAATGAGGAAAATGTAGTACCTACCTGTATTAGTTCTATTTGCTGCCATAATAAATCATCACATACATAGCAGCTAAAAACAACATGTGCTTCTTGTCTCACAGATCTGTAAGTCAGAAGTCCGGCCTGGAGTGGGTGGGTTCTGTGCTCAGGGTCTCCCAATGCTGAAATCACGGTGTCAGCCTGCTGAGATCTCATGAGGAGGCTCTGGGACAGAAGCCTCTTCCAAGCTCATTCAGGTTGTTGGCAGAATCCACTTCTTTGTGATTGTAGTACTGAGCTCCCTGTTTCCTAGCTGGATGTCAGCTGGAAATATCCTTAACTGCCTGCCGTCCCCTTTGGCTGCACCACTTCTGCTTCTAGTCAGAGAGAGGTCTCTGCTGTTAAGACTTCCTATGATTAGATTGGACTCACTCAGTTTCCTCTATCTATCTTAAGGTCCCTAACCTAAGATATTCATGGGTTCCTGGGATTAGGGTGAGAACATGATGGGGTGGTAGCACTATTATTAATCTTACTATTATTATTATTATTCTGCCTATCACACTCCCACCAAGATGTCCTGTGAGGACTAAATGAGATAATACATGGGGAACACTTAGAATAGCCTGGCATCTAGTTGGGGCTACACACATTTTACACACTGTTGTAATCATTCACCTTTTTAAGACTCAGGGTATATCTCCTTGATGAAACATTTCCTGAGGGCTACTCTTTCCATATTTCACCACTTAACTCAGGTAGAAGTGGCCACTGCCTTCTCTGGGTCTCCACAATGCTCTCCTCACATTTCTATCATGACATCAGTCATTATATTTTACTGATCTATTCATTCACTTGGGCCTCCCATTAGATTACAAGACTGCTGAGGACAGGATTGGCTTCTTGCTCATTCCTGCATCCCCAGTGTAATGATACATACTAACCACTTAATGTCTTCAGACTGAGCTTATTAAATGAAATGTTTCTAATCCAATGATTCTCAAGCTTTGGCACACATCAGGATTGTTTGGGAAACTTGTTAAAATGCAGATGTCTATTCCCTACCCAAGTTCCCTTCTCAGCATCTGGATTGGACTTTGGCATGTACATTTTTAACAAGTTCCCTGGGTGATGCTGACATTCATCAAAGCTTGAAACCACTTTCATAAGCCATAAAAGCTCTTTCTTACATATGCCTGTTATACAGAAACTTAGCAGAAAGCAAAAATATCCAAATGATGTACCCCACACTCCGTAGAATCATTTTTCAAGCTGTCACTTCTCATTTTCTTATTTGCCTCTATGATACATTTTATGGGACAAGGATCTTGGGATTCCATGCACCCTACCACCCACTGTAATGTCCTCCTACAATATCTCTGATGTAAAGTCATCCAGGTTGGTCTTGATTATCAGTTTGTGATAAGGAACTGACTATCTCACAGAACAATGCATTAATCTTGACTATGGCATTAGTTATAGCTATGATATTCATTATCTCATTGAATGGAAAAAAGAAACATTGTGGGCTAGCTATCAATATCCCCATTTTTTTTTTAGATGATAAGAAGCAGAAATATGTAGCACATTGAGCCCCTCCAGCTTCTCTTCCCTGGATGGCTAGTAAGGAGCTAGTGAGTCTTGGAACAAGGTTCAACTCCAAATCCCCTGTTCTTTGCAAGAATTGGGAGCCCCCTTCTCTTATGATTTACGTTAATTAAGCTTAAACTTACTTTTTAGAGCAAAGCAAAACAAATACACTCACCTTTTCAAATATTAGCCCTCCAAATATTTGAAGGCAGTTACTGAGTGCTTCTCAAACTTTAATGTACACAGAAACCACCTGGGGAGCTTGTGAAAATGTAAATCCTGATTTACTAGTTCTGGGATGCAGCCGGAGACTGCATTTGTAACAAACTCCAGGACAGGGAGAGTGGCCTATCCCCCATCCCTCCCAAATCAGGTGTTCTGAGGAGACACAAAAATGTTACATATTCTTTAAACGTTAATAGGAATCTCCTTGTTAGTTGTCCTGGGTGAGTCCAGTGAACTGGATAGTAGGTGTTGCAACTCCGCTGAGATTCAGGGCTCAACTGGCACATGAATAGACCAAAGATTTAAGTGTTTGGGATATATATATAACAAGTATAGTACTAATTGTAGGTTCAAATAAAAGGGGCAGAAGAGCCAAGTGTAGGGTTCTGGGAGCATAAATTCCAAAGTAAGGCCCACTGACAGGGTGCCAAATTCCTGAGCCTGTCTGCCCTGCATATAGTGACCAGATGTCTCCAGAGTCCTCAGGAGCCCTGCTGTTTGTGGCAGTCAGTGAGATCCTCCTGAGACATGCATAAGCGTAACCTCTGAAAGGACCTCCCAACTCACTTTTGAAATCTCTTATCTATGAAAACTCATTTGTATTTAATATTTCCTCCTTTTGGTCAAGGTCTTTCTCCAAATGCATTGCTAGTTGGTGCTTAGTAATAATCACTCGGTGCCAGGGAGGCTCATCCCCTGAAATACACAAGAACCCTGTCCCCCAGAGGCCTTTGGGACTACTCTCCTACCTTATATTGATTGGATAAATGGGGGAACTAGCTAAGTACTCGAAGTGTAAACTGTAACATAAACTATAATCCATGCTGTGTAGCAGTGCTCCAAAATGTACTCAATCAAATGCAATGCATGTACCACACTAAAGAAAGAAGTTGTCAATGTGGGAGGAGTGGGGGGTGTGGGGTATGGGAACCTCTTATATATATGTGTGTGTGTGTGTATATATATATATATTTTTTTTTTAAGATTTATTTTATTTATTACCCCCCCTTCCCCTCCTCCTCCTACCCTGCTGTTTCTGCTGTCTGTGTTGTCTTCTCTTCTCCTCTAAGATTCATCAGAATTTGATCCTGGAGACCTCTGATGGGGAGAGAGGTTCCCTGTCAATTGCACCACCTCAGGTCCTGGTTTCTGCTGTGCTTCACCTTATCTCTTTTGTTGCATCATCATCTTGCTGCATGGCTCACCTGTGCAGGGCACTGCCTCACCACGGGTATTTGCATGGGCGCTCCTGAGGGCACTGGCTCACCACGCGGGCCCTCGTGCGGGTACTGGTTTGCCGCGTGGGCATGCTTTCTCTTCTTCTTTTTCACCAGGAGGCCCCAGGCTTTGAACCCAAGTCCTCCCATGTGGTAGGCAGAAGCTCTATCACTTGAGCCACATCCACTCCCCATTATATTTTTTAACGTAACATTTTGTATGATCTATGTATCTTCAAAAAAATAACAATAAAAAAATGAAAATAAAAACAACAAACAAAAAACCGAAGGCTGCTTCCTCCAGCCGGCTTCCTTGTCTCCAGCCCTCCCGAACCTGTCACATTCTTTTTTGCGTGTGTCCGGTTCACCTGCATTTACAAAAGTGCCTGACTTACATTCTTCATTTATTAAGGGCTGAGTATGTTTGGGCAGAAGGTAGGAAGAAGCATAAAATAAAATACCTCCCCTTTCATCCCAATGCCATCCTTTGTTTGGAAAGAATCTCGCCTCTTACAAATTCCTAAACTTACCGGAATAACACAGTCATCATCTCTAAATTGGGACTGAAAACAACTGCTTTAGGGGGGTGCTGAAGGGATTAGGTGTGATAAGGAATATAAGGCACCTGGCACGAGGCCCTGAGCTCAGGAGATGCTTAATTAGTGTTTACTATTACTCCCTCCACCTAACAAAACCAAACAAAGTAAAAAACGAAAAAATATGGGCACACATCTATTGCAAAACACTGCGTCCTCTCTTAAATGAGGCAGAAAAATGCTGCCACTGAAAAGAACACGATGCGAGAAGAGCTCGTTAGGCCTTCCCTGAAGAGACGTAGGACGTGGCTCGCTGCCTGAAGAAGCGCCCGGGCGGCGCCGGCGTGCTCTGGCGCCCTCTGCTGGGCGGAACGCCAAACCCGCGCCCGCGGCTCCGGCCTCCTCTCCAGAGCTCTCTAGGGACCGCGTGTCCTCAGGCAGCAGGTTACGCAATACCTGACAGCAACCAGAGCAGGTTTGGGAAAAGAAAATCACTGACTGCGAGGCGCTGCGATTAAACCTGTGATAAGAGGAGCGGAGGGCAAGAAAATATGTGCCTGGCTATCACAGTAGGTTCTGGGCCTTGTAAATCAGTTTAGTCGGCTCAGGAACCCAAAAAGCAGAATGATCATTTGCACTTTGTATATGAGGAACCTGAGGCTCAGAGGACATTAGGTAAACTACGGAGGGTCACATAACTAGCCAGCGACCCTGCCAGGTTTTGAACTAGGTTCTTTCTGACTTGGGATACCAGGTCTGGCTCTGCCATTCGTTAGCCGAGGCACTGGATCAAGTCGCTCAGTCTCTGTGCATGTCATCTGTAGAAAGAGAAGTTTGACGGAGGTGATCATCAAGGGTCCTAAGGTCACATTCTTAACACAGGCCTTTGCTACTACTTGCTCTTGTTGCATAGAAATGGACTATTGGGCAATCTCCCCAGGGGGACCATGCCTTCTCATCAAGCTACTTTCCCACCCTGCAACCCCATGCACACAAGGTCACATTTGCCATAGGCTACCTGGCTTCCTCCAAATTATATGAAGGGCTTGGAGATTTGCTCTCTAAAGAAGGCATCAAGGTTTAAACATCTGACCGTTGGTGAACTATACAGAAGAGTCAGCCTCGCCCTTCTAAGAAACTCAGTGTATGATTCAGAGAAAAGACTATTCAAAACTGAGCATGCTCATCACATGCCCGTGGTGCACTCTTTTTTTTTTTTTTATCTCCAGGGACAGTCTATGAGGCCCCTTTGAATGAGCTGGTGGGATCGTTCAGGTCCCGCCTCCTTACTCTCAATCTGAACCAATCCCTAAGGATTTTTCATGTGGTTCTTCTCTGTATGCAGTGGGCGGACATTATAGAACTGCCTAGTTTAGATATTGACTTTAGACATTCTTCAAGTTCATAAAGTATTTTAAGGATGTTTTTTTTTCTTTTTTGTGTTCATGGGGCATCTCTGACTCTGGTACGATTTGACAGAGAATTTCAAAATTAAAAAATACGCAAACTGGAAAGCGCCTTAGAGATTATGCCATCCCATTCACTTATTTTGTGGGTCACAATCTGGGCTGTTTGTCAAAATAAGGGTGGTTCTCTAGAAACAATGAAAAGAGATGGACTGAGCCTCTCTTTCTGGGGTTCAGATGGCACTTTTCACACTGTTCCAATATCCTGGCAGGAAGCCGTTAGGAAGGCTGAGTCAGGACAGAATCAGGGCAGCCACCACAGAGTTAGGATTCAGCCTGATTATCATATTTGCTGGCCGAAGCAGCTAGGTCGAGTGCTAAAAATATATCCGTGCCTTTTCCAGAGCTCTCACTCTGAGAGAACATGGCACCTGGAGAGTGACTCTGGTCTCCTGAAAACACCCTAGCTTCCATTATCTAAGAGAGCCAACATAATGCCCACCGCTGAGCTGATGATAAAATACTGATCAGGCACTTGAGTTTGAAACTGCCTTAGTTGGAAGCCGCCAAACTGTGGCCTGAAACCCTATCTGGCAGGGTTTCCAGACTTCTCGTACCTGCCAAAAATAACTGAATGTGAGTAGGACGAACAATGACAAGCCACGGACGGTCTGCTGTGCTGTCAGGACAAGGTTTCCCGGCTGCTAATGTCCTGAGCCGTTCTGTAACTACAGTGAGAGTCTAGAAGCCCCAAATGCTGTCACCCTGGTTTGGATAAAGCTCCTACACTTATTTCTTTTAAAAAATCAACCATTCTATTTTAAGTCACCTTATATTCATTACGAATCCCTTCGGTACCCCCTAAACTACTTATTTTTATTCCCAATTTAGAGATGAAAACTCTTATTCACATAAGTATAGTAACTTGTTATTCTGGTCCCATCTGCCCTTTTCCCTCTTAACATGAAATTTTGTGATTTGCCTTTCATTTCACACCATCCAGAGCTGTGAAGATACTATGCAAGAAGAGAGCTTGGGCTGCACAAAGTCATCCTTATCACCTGGGAAGTAGGTAGAGCTTAGAAGGCTGCCAGGCAGCTCAGGGTGCCCCAGAATGAATTTGGCCCATGTTCTGGAAGCATATTTTTTAAAATAAAATTTTATTGAAGTAATCCATTCATACTTGAACACATATAAACAACAGGTGTACAGTAAAAGTTGTGAACTTACCAAAAAAACATGCATATAGACATACAGGGCTCCCATACATTTCCCCACCACCAACACCTTGCACTGTTGTGAAACATTTGTTACAAATTATGAAAGAGCATCACCAAAATTACCACTAACTGTAACTTATATCTTGCATTTGGTGTATTTTCCCCGAACCTACCTGATTATTAAAACCCTGTATTAGTATTATACATTTGTTATAGTTATGAGAGAACGTTCTCATGTTTGTCCCATTAACCAGCCCATCATCCACCACAGGATTCCCTGTGCTCTGCAGTCCATGCTTCGCACAATCCATTCAAAGTGTACACTCAGTGGCTTTCATTTTCATCACAGAGCTGTGCTGTCATCACCTCAATTTTAGAACATTTTCATTACTCCAAAAGGAAAAATCCCATACCCCCTCTATTGTTGTCCCTTGGAATCGATATAATATCTTCTTTGCCACTGCTGCAAGAATATTACAATATTACTGTTAACTATCATCCATAAGTTACATTAATTGTAATTTTCCCGTGTATCACCATATTCTTAACACTTTGTAAAAGAACATTCTTATATTTATACTAATAACTGCAATCTTCATCTACCACCAAAATCAGTTATACATACCTTAGATTATTTAGTTTCCTTTCAATTGACAGTCACTTTCACATACTATCCCTTTCAGCTACCATTCATCTATAAATCGGCAGTTAATTATACTCACTATAATGTGTTACCATCAACTCTATTTATTTCCACACTTTCATAATTAACCTTATTAAAAATTCTATAACTGGGAACATATTTTTAACTCATATGTTTTTTGTTTTGTTTTGTTTTGTTTTTGAGGGAAAGAGTTGACACAGATGTATTATGGACTAGCAAGTATATATTTGGATTTTTTAAGATAAAGTACAAGAGTTTCAGGAAATCTCTAGTTTGCTGCTGGTTGCTTCTGCAGATTAAAATATGAGGCTAGACATTTCATCCTATCTAAATTTTTGTCTTGGAAATACAATTTCTATTGCCATGACTACTTCTACTGTGACTAATTACTACTGCTACTACTGCTATTAAAAGGCCCCTTCTCTTCTTCTTTATTAAAAATAGGGGAAAGCCCAGAAATCTAGGGGTATAAAGTTGCTGCTAGGCTCAGTGGCATCTGAAAGTATGTTGCTTCCTCCAACTTCCCACCTAAAGACACATGGACTTAAAAACTAGCAATGGCTAAAGCTTGGACAATAATAATGATGCAGGCCAAATCCGTCAACATGGTGGCTATTACTTGTTTAAACTTAGCACACACACACCATGCCAGCATTTGCATGGCTCACGGGGGTAAATGGTGGAGACTGCTCATGGTCAGAAGCCTGGTGGACTGGGGTGTATCGCTACTCCAGGCTCTTTCAACCCTTCCTCCTCCACCACCTTAGGAACACAAGAGACCAATATCACACTTGCAACCCATCTGTGGCACGCCAGAGGAAAGTTCTACACTAATTTAGACCACTCAGGGCAGTAAACCAGTTAACAAATTTTCCGTTAAGAAAACAGGAAACGTCTCTTCGCGCTGATTAATCGCAAACATGAAGGAGATGTTGCTCATAGAGGTCTGAGTGTGGTGCAGACACGGAGGTCTCCTGATTTCATCTCTGAGTGCTAAGATGCCGTTTGTTGATGTTTCCAAAGGTTTGGTGTTCAGTCTGCTGTAAATAAAAAAACTAACATCTTTCATTCATTCAACAAATCATTGAATTCCTACCAAGTCCTGTGCAACCTACTAGGCAGCAAGACTTCAAGGATGAACAGCCACTGACATGTTCCTTCCCACCACGGAGCGGTCCATCTAGAGAGGGAGACAGTCAGATAAACAAGCAAATGCAATTCAATGGAATAACCAAAATATGGAGTGATACAGGGCACATACAAGCAGACTTTGGGAGTTAGAGAAGGCATCCACAGAAAGCGAAGTCTAAACTAAAGAGCTGAAGGAATTAGACATACTCAAAGAGACAGATAGAAAGAAACTTCGAGGGAAAGGCAGCAGGAACTGGGAAACACTGAGTAATGCTGTAGGATAAAGTATAAGGAAGACAGCAGAAAGAGACGCTTCTGGAGTCCTGGCAGGGGCAGGACGTTGCAGGTGCATTTTCTGTGGCATTCCAGCCCAGAGGGCAGGAGCACTACCACGTTGGGACCCTCCCTGGTTGTTCTTGGCTGGGTGAGTCGGGCTCAGCTCTCCACTGCCACTGAAAGCTATGATCTGGTTTAAGTGGGACTCTAGCAGGGGCTGTGAGGCCTGTGTGAGGATCCACAATGTTCTGGCAGCTGGATTACCGCGAGCCACGCTGCCCTGACCTGAGACGCAGAGGGAGGCCCTGGCGTCCTGGTCCTCACACAGGCTAGACCAGGGGACCGGGGAGGACACTTAGCCAAGCTGGAAACGTGCAGCAGGAGGAGCAAAAACAGGAACTAGCTATGTGCTCCCTGCTTTCCGAAATAAACTCCTACATCTTTGTGAATTCAAAAACTTTTATTAATGTGTATGTGTGTGTGTGAGAGAGACAGACAGTTTCTAGTGTTAAGAAGTATTGGGGGAGGGGGGGGGGTAGATGTGATTCAAGCAGTTGGGCTCCCATCTACCACATGGGAGGTCCCAAGTTTGGTTTCTGGTGCCTTCTAAAGAAGACAAACAAACAATGAATAGACATCGAGCAACTGAAAAACAACAAGAAGCAGCAGACAACAAGCAAAAACAAAGAGCAAGACGAATGAGCAAAAAACAAACAAGCAAGGAGCCAATGTGGCTCAAGCAGCTGAGTTCCCAGTGCCCCTAAAGAAAAGTAAAGTTTTGGGACAAAACATTCCTCTTCTCCTTGATATTCAAGTTCCATTCCAAGCCACCAAAAACCAATACCTGAAGGCTCACTAGAGAGACACAGTTCGAATCAGAGCAGGATTGTGTGCTCAAAGCCATCCAGGCAATTATGGTCTCTAGGTTTATTTATACCCTGTTGTGTGTGTGTGTATTTTTTTTTAAGACACTGTGAATTGAACCTGGGACCTCCCATGTGGGAAGTGGGTGCTCAACTGCTTAAGCCACGCCCACTCCCCAGGATTTCTTTTTGATGTAACGAAAATGTTCCAAAATTGATAGTTGTGATGGTTGCACAATTCTGTAAACATATCAAAAGCCATTAAGTCGTACAGTTTATATGGCTGAATAAAAAAGAAAGCAAGATTTCTTTTTAATGGAGCAAGGGTTTAAAAGAAGGAAAGAGTTGGGCATGGGTTCTATACCTGAGGGCACATTCGGTAGCAGTTCTCATCACCCTCCTTCGTGGCACTTTTAGAAATGTAGATTCCTTAGTTCCACACCAAATCAATGAAATAGAATAACTAGGGATGGGTTGGGACTAGCTAGTTAACTAGCTCTCTACTTATCAATACACAATACACACACATACACTATATACATACACATATATATTTGTATTTATATTCATATATTCATATATATATCCACAAGTCCACATGTGGCTCAGATGCACAGCAAGATTTAGAACCAGATCCCTTCTATCATAAGGACTCTTTAAATAACTGCTGTACTTGGAAGACAGGGTAGCAACAAGAATTTTATCCTTTCCCTTTCCCAATTTTATACCCCATGCTTGCCTTCCATAGCTGACTTCCACACAACTCAGATTTCTCTCCCCTTCCAGCCAATCTTTTCTTCTTTATACTCCTCTTCTTGGCCTCTCAGGAAGAAGGCATCTTAATGATGCCTGATTTAGCCATTTTCATGGTCTCAAAACTGTAATCTTGAAGATAATAAATACCCACTGTTAAAGCCAAACTATTGCATGGTATCCGCTTTTAGCAGCCTAGCAAACTAAAACATCAGAATAAGTAATTCTGTTTAGAAATCTTGAAATTTCTCTCTCCATCCTTCCTTCCCTCCCTCTATCCTTTCCTCCCTCCTCTCTCTAAAATACAAATATAATGATTGACTAAAATTAACTGAGTCCTTCAAAAATTTCTCAAAATTCCTACAAAACATACTAAGAAATTATAATGTCCCAATGATTTAAAATAAGAAAACCTGATGATATAACACATTATATTAATAAGTCATATAAGAAAAACATATATCAATAGGTACTGAAAAGGCATTAAATAAAATTCAACAATCATTCTTTATTTAAAAAAATAAAAGAGGGATGGAAGGATGCTTCTTAAAAATATGAAGAATGTTCATCTTAAGTGAACAGAAATCATATACATAACAGGGCAAACTAGAGCCAGTACTTTAAGATCAGGTCCAAAACTAATGAGTACACGACCATCATGATCAATTAACAGTTTTCTGGAAGATCTGGCCAATGCATTAATTTATGAAACTTAAGTAAACATTGAAAAGGAGGAAAAAATTATAATTACTTGCAGGATATGCCAATTATCCCAAGGAAATCATGGAAACCCTTCCAGAATGTGAAAAAGAGAGAGTAAGGTGAATGGACTTGAAATAAACATATAAACTGTTTGTTTTTATGTATATCACTAAGAATATAAATTAGAAGGAATAAGATTCTATTCATAATATCAACAAAATCTAAGTATGTAGAAATAATGTTAAATCCTAACTGTTTAAGAACTATTTTAAGACTTCATACTACAATTTAAACGGAGAAACCTACAGCCTATATTTCAGGATGGGAAGATTTAATATTGTAAATATTTGAATACTTTTAATAAAATCAAATTATAAAGCCCAAGGATTTTTTTCATAATTTAACAAAATGATCCTAAAATATGTACAAAAATAAAGAGGCAAAAACAGTAAAGAGAAAACTGAAAAAGGAACATAATGACTATGGATTGCACACAACTGCAAATAAGCAGCATACTATAAATTACAATGTCAGCATGCCATTATTATAGAAAATATAGAGACAGACCAGTGAAACGGACTAGTTTCTTGGATGGAGGACATTATACACAAAATGTAAATAAATAATAAAGAATCCCAAGACAATAGGAAGGAAAGACTTATTCAACCAGAGGCACTGGTTACTACCCAATATCTATCTCCCCTTCTTCCTTTGTAACAGAGACTCAATTTTGTTAAGAGCAGTAATGTGGCTGGTTATAAGATTACATTTCCCAGGCTTCCTTGTGTCTGAATGTGATGATGAATGTAATCCTAGCCAATGATATGTGAGCAAATGCTGTGTGTGAGATGGAGCAAGGCTATTAAAGGGAGCTGCCTTAGCCAGAATTGAACCATTTTGCTTTTTTCTCCTTTTTCTTTCCTCCACTAGAAAATGCAATAAAGTTATGTCATTTACTATAATGGTAGAACAGAATGATGTACAAACCCAGGGTTCCTGATGATGATGGAGTTTCCATAACAGTGCTGGAGTGCCTACATTTTAAATGTGCATTTTAAAAATGATGAAAAATTAAAGTTACATCTTTTTAAAATCAAAGCTATTTTTTGGATTCTCTTTTGAGGTAGCCAAACATAATCCTGACTGATACAAGTAACTGGTGAGGGAAAGTTAAGTTTGCATCTTTACCTAAAAATATTGTGCAAAATAAAATCCAAGTTTATTAAGGAGGTAAATGTAGCAAAGAAGCTAGTCATCTAAATATATTCAGACAGAACATATAGATAAAAATCAGCAATTCATGTAAAAACACTTACCAAATTTGGAAAACAAAAACCTATGGCAACCACCACAGTCTGTGGTAAAACTTTAAAAGGATCTTCTTTAAAATCAAAGAGATGTTTGCTTTCAGCACTTTGATTCCACTTTGCAATGGAATTGCCAGTGTATGTCTTAAAGTGACACTCACTGCATTAATAAATATCCCCACCCTTAAAATGTATGATGGATCAAATATGATAGGAGCGTATACCTTTCTTAATTAAAAGTCCATTATGGGCATTCTTTGTAGATACACAGCTCTTCTCCTTACGTTGATTTAGGGATTGGTACTATTTCCACATTGTGACTTTTACCAACTCCAATACATAGCTTCAACTGTCCTCACGTTCATATTTGTCAAGCTGGTGTAAGAAGAAACACCTTAAACAATTGTCAGGAGTTTTAATGGGCACCTCTTATTTGCACATGCTTCCCTTCTGCTTACATTCCATTGGTTAGAATTTGGTCATATGGCCCTATCTATTAGCAAAGGACACTGGGAAATGTAGTTCAATTGTGGTTACCCATGATGAAGGGAAAATAGTTTTGGTCAAGAATAATTCAGGATCTGCAAGGTATAGTCAATAGAATAAGGAAACAAAATGAAATGAATCCTAAGAATTGCAACAAAACTGTCCTCACTTATGGATGATAAGATTGTACACAGAAGAAACCCCCCCCCCCCAAATATATATAGACTAATAATTAGAATGAAAGAGTTTAGCAAACTTACCTAATATCAAATCTTTTTGCAAACCAAGACATATTTCTATACACCAGCAACTAAGAGTTAGGAAAAGAAAATAATTTTTTACATGTCAAAGAGTAAAATTACTAAAGCCCTTGTACAGAAAAGACAGAAATCTGACAAAAGAAAGATTATTAAGAAAAAACACCATGAAACTGCTTTGAAAGAATGAAGAGATCTGTATTCACAGGTAGGAAAATTCGATACCAAAAATATTTCAACTTTACCCATTTTGGTCTATTTCACTGTCATTCCAAGCAAAAGCTAAACAGAGTTTTTTCCATGGAACTTGATAATCTGATTCAAAAAGGTATGTGAACTAATAGAGTCAAGGAGAACCTAAATACCTCTGAAGAGAACAAACTGGGGAGATCTGCCAAAAGAGTACAGATAGTTCAAGGAGAACTGAGAATCAGCCCCAGTGGAACAGGCCCTGTTCCTGGCAAGGCATCCTTAGTTAGAAGGAAGGAGCATTTTTTCTAATAGATCTGAAGAAAACGCTGTATTTTTCCTAAGTGGTTCACCTAAATTGGGTACCTTTTGCAATTTGACAATCTGAGAGATTTACACAAAGGTGTAATTTACACTAATTTACACAAAGGTGCCCATTTGAAGATTGAGCAGATGGTGAGCTGACAGGAGTTAAAATGGTACCAACAATTTGGAAAACATTTTGGCATTATGTACATCTCCTTACTCTTTCTCCTCTTCCTTAAGCCCATTTCTTTTGGTCACTGGCTGTGACTTGGGGGCCCTGGGAAATCCTAGTTTTCACAGGACCCAACTGGGAAGGAATGAGAAGTGACATGGAATAAAGTCACTTGTTCCATGATTTGGGGAATGGAATTAGGCTGGGCAAGGAGATACAAGATACCTGCCTGGCACTGATATTCACAGAGGTTAGGCTCAGGATGGCATGGAAGGCTGTCTGAGTTCCATACACCTGGATTGCAACAGAACAATTTAAAAATAGGAGACTGCTTGTTCTTCAAACTGCTCTTTGCATTTTCCTGATTATGTCAGGGTCTATTTAACATACCAAAAAAGCCGTGTCCTCTTGCTTTAGAGGCAGGACTCTAGGATGCTTATCTTGCTTCAGATTTTAACAGTTTGAATCTTTACTTAGCACTTCCCATCTGCATCACCTGATTAAGTTGCCTCATTATACACTAAATTGGAATCCATTTCACTCTTCATCTGCATCTTTCATCTTGAGTGTTTTTCAAATATTTAAATAAATTTAGTTTTAATTATTCTCAACACATCATAAAGAGTTCCTATTATGTTTTAATTTTTTTATTATTACAGAAGATATAATCAAAGAGATGAATAGTTACATATAGTGGTTTCCAACCAGGAATGATCTGGGCACCCAGGAGATATTAAGCAATGTCTGGAGACATTTTTTGTTGTTGCAACTTGTGGGGGTTGGGGGTGATTACGGGCATTTAGGGTAGAGAGCAGTGGGAGCTGCTCACCCTCCTACAGTACACAGGGCATTGCCCCACAACGAAGACTTGTGCAGAGTTTGGGAAACCCTGGTGGTGTAGGCTTATGAGGAAGATAAAACTGGTTGGTATGCGTACCTTTTTCTTTGTTTTGGATATTAAATTCTTAGACTTGGACAGTGCACATCATCCTTCCTTCCTAGACAATAGTCTTTTTTTGGTATGGGCCAAGGCTATGTTTCTCAGCTGTCAAATGATTTTACCTTTATCTAGTAGAACTCTTTATGTGAGAACATTTGTTTCTTTCTACACTGCTTCATCTGTTGGCTTACCTCGATAATTCAAATTTAGCTGCATAACACTCCAGGAGCCATGGAGCTAAATGCATTTCATTCTATATCACTGGTGAAATTCTAATGCAAAGATGGAGTGTGGAGCAATGTCACAATTATTAAGGCTTTCACTCTTTCCTTCAAAACCTACAAGTTTTCATTTTCTAAAGAAATGTGGCTGTAAGTATTAAGTTTGGATATTAAATGAAAAAAAATCTCATTAAAAATAACCTCAAATCCATGCCGGTGTTGTCTCTCAGGCTATAAGTGAACTAATCAGAGACCACAGAAGCTTCAGAATGACAGTTGCACTCTACTTAGCCAAGAAAATCAATTATTTTATTTTAATTAACTCTTTTGGGGGGTCTGGCAGTATATTCACAAGTGTCTCAGTGAACTGAATACAGCAAAACATGGAATAGAGCCAGAAAAATATTACAGAGTCATCTTATGCAGTGCCCTCCAGCTTACGACCTCTAGTGGGGCAACCAGAATAAAAAAAATATTATGTGAAAGATTCACGGAGAAACTTTTTAAAACAATGAAGATTCCCAGGCTTCAGAAACTCAGTAGTTCCAAGATGGGAGCCTCCTGGTACATTTAACAAGCTTCAGGTTAACCTGAAGCAGGTGGAGAAATTCTGGTTTAGGACAGCTTGCTGATGGTCCCCCCACCTCCCATGCCCTATCAGTAAATTATTATTATTATTTTTTTTGATTTTTTTAAATTGACTTTGTAATAATATTACATTAAAAATATATATGTGAGGTCCCATTCTACCCCACCCCCCCACCCCCCTTCTCCCCCCCCCAACAACACTCGTTCCCATCATCATGACACATCCATTGGATTTGGTAAGTACATCTTTGGGCACCTCTGCACCTCATAGTCAATGGTCCACATCATGGGCCATACTCTCCTCCATTCCATCCAGTGGGCCCTGTGAGGATTTACAATGTCCGGTGATTGCCTCTGAAGCACCATCCAGGGCAGCTCCATGTCCCAAAGACACCTCCACCTCTCATCTCTTCCTGCCTTTCCCCATACCCAGTAAATTATTAAAGGGATTTCTTCTTCATGTCTGTCCTTTAGCACAGAGAGAAGTAATAATGATTTAAGAGAAGAAACCTTGATTAACCACCACTGTGGAGATGTTTGGCCTCAGAGCAGTCTCTTGCCATGGTAAAAAATAAAAGTAGATGCTGCATGTAAACATGCTTTATATATTGTAGAGAAGAAAATAAGCCTCTTTTCATGGACTCAGCAAATAGCTTATGGGCTGCCTCTCACATAACACTTTGCTTAGTGGCATGACTAAGCAGAGAAAAGCTACAGAATATAAAAATGTGACCTTGCCTCATTTCACTCTCACTGCAATAGACATGGATGGACAATGTCCGACAGAATGAGCAGAGTCTCCAATTCAAAGAAGTTCCTGGGTGCTGGTAGTCAATCAAACTGGGCGGTGGAGGATCATTCTTAAGAAGACCGCAGGAATGTGTAACTCTGTTAAGAGCACATCAGCCGACTTCCAGGAAGACTTGCACAGTTGGCTTTAGAATCAGAAGGCTTGGGGCCCTACTTTGGTCTGGGCAGTTACTATCTTTGGTTCCTCTGAAAAATGTACTACACGCCTGAACTTCAGCAAATGCCTCCAAGCTTATTCCCCCCATTGGTGGAAATGAGGATAATGGTATTTTCCTTAGAGAGTTGCTGTGAGGATTGAAAGAAATAAATGTGTGAAAAAGAAACGTCTTCCTAATAAAGCACCTATTTGGCTCTGCTTGAGTCCTTTGTACCAGCTCATAAGATTGGGTGATGCTCAAAAAAGACTGGGGGGAAGTGGACTTGGCCCAATGGATAGGGCATCCACCTACCACATGGGAGGCCCATGGTTCAAACCCTGGGCCTCCTTGACCCGTGTTGAGCTGGCCCATGCGCAGTGCTGATGCGTGCAAGGAGTGCTGTGCCACGCAGGGGTGTCCCCCGCGTAGGGGAGTCCCACCGGTAAGGAGTGCACCCTGTAAGGAGAGCTGCCCAGCGCGAAAGAAAGTGCAGCCTGCCCAGGAATGGTGCCGCATGCACGGAGAGCTGATATAACAAGATGACTCAACAAAAAGAAACACAGATTCCTGGTGCTGCTTGTAAGGATAGAAGCCATCACAGAAGAACACACAGCGAATGAACACAGAAAGCAGACAACTGGGGGAGGGGAGAAGGGAAGAGAAATAAATTGAAAAAAAATAAAAATCTTAAAAAAAAAAAAGACTGGGATGCTTCATAGAACCTAAAATCCGATTTATTATTATGCACCAAATCAGCCAGCTGTGATGGAAGTTTTACAAATAGATACTGGCGGTGGTATTTAAAATCTTACTCAGTTTGTCTGGCTCATCTCAGTGAGGTCTCCTGCTCTGTTTTGATCTCTCTCTTGCCTGCATGCACAGGCAGGGAGTGGGGAACAGTGCCAGTCTTATTCTCCCACTTTTGCAGTCGTTGTATAGAATATCCCTGAATCTTGACTGCCACCCAGTCATTACAGCTGCCCTGGAACCAACAAGTCTTAATAGGTGTAAATCACAGGTCTTTCTCTCTTAAGGGTGTGCTTTATTGGTGAAGGAAATTTGGAGGATAGTGAGGAGTAGCACAAAACGGCAAACAGGGTGAATGAAGATTCCTACAAAATAAATCTTAGCCTAGCCAATTAATAAGTGTTTGTGAGGCATGTGTCTGGGATGGACTCTTCCCACTGTTTTCATCACTATTAAATGTAAAAAATACCTTTTTTAAAAAAATGTCAAACGAGATTGTTAAATAATTGGATTGATTGACAATGTTAACTCTGTTTTATATATCCAAATGAGAGTAATGCAGGTTAGCACATTAATCCCAATAAGCTATCCAGTAAATCTTATTTAGAACACTTTTTGAAAGTCAGATTTATTCAGATATATTTACTCTTTTAGGGGTTTGAACTGATGCCTCTTGATAAGGTATATAGTCATGAAATCCCTACCACAATTAAGATATAGAATACTTCTTCATCCCCCAAATTTCTACATTCCCATTTGAAATCAATTCCCTCCTTTAACTCCAAGGACTTGACAACTCCCAAGATGATTCCTGTCCCTATAGTTTTGATTTTTCTAGAATGTTCATGGGAATGGAACTATAGCCTTTATGCCTGGCTTCTTTAATTTGACTTAATGCTTTTGAGATTTTCCCACTATGTTACATGCATCAGTAGTTAGTTGCTTTTCATTGCTAAGTAATATTCCATTGTATGGATATAAAATAATTTGTTTTTTCATCCACTGGTTGACAGTTGAATTGTTTCTTGACAATTATAATAAAGTTACTATAAACTTTCCTAAGCTCTTTGAACAAATACCATGAAATGGGTTGGCTTAAACAATAGGAATTTATAGCTTATGGTTTTGAGGCTAAAAGCTAGTCTAAATCAAGGTGGCATCAAGATTATGCTTTTTTCCTGAAGGCAGGGATATTGGCTATGGCTATCTTTGGCTCTTCCGTCACATGACAATGTCCCCTTGGCTCTCCCTTCTCTTCTGGGTTCCATTGGTTTCAGCCTTGTATTCCTGTGGCTTTATATATGTATATATCTGAATTCACTACATTCAGAAAGGTCTCCAGTAATAGGATTAAGACCTGTCCTGATTGAACAGGACCACTGATAACTGAAAATAACCTCATCAAAAGGTCCTACTTAATTGAAGTAACCACATCAAAAGATTCTACTTACAATGGTTCGCACCCACAGTCACTCAACGAAATTCTAAAAAATAAAGTTGAAAATTAGAATGTGTTTAGTCCACAAGTTCACTGCTTTGAAGGCCAGCACTTACTTAGATGGAACAGCTTTTGATCTGCTTGTTTAAGTAAATCAGTTAAATAACTTTTTTTTTTCCCATGGAATAGGCATAAAATTATTTTCCAAGTGCAATAGCGGCAATTCTTTCGTTGACCACTTTTAGTCAAAAGCGTAGAGTGTTGAGTTTCTTTTAGGGTCTATGTTAGGTAATTTGAGGTATTGAAAGGACTGGCTTTTCTTTCCCAGAGAATAAGCATGTTCAGTTTTAGATGGTGCTGATTATGAGTGCAAAGGGATTCAAAGAAGGTAGAGTGGTAGGAAAAGGTTCAGGAAGGAGGGGAACTTGAGACAGACCTGGAAAGGTGACTTAAATTGGTATCAGCAGAGAAAGGAGGAGAAGAATCCAGCAAAAACTTGGAGGCAGGGCTACTATTAGGGTATAAATAAGCAAATAATTTGTGTGTCATTTGCCTTGGGGGATAGTGAGACATAAAGACTGGGTTGGGTCAAACTGTAGAATGTCTTTAAAGGTGAGAAAAGAAATTGAGATATTTAAAATCTTATGAAAAGAAGTCATTATTGATTTTGGAGCTTGAGAAATGCCATGATGAAATTCATGTTTTAAGAAATTAGACAAATAATGACATATAGGATTTTTACGGCAAAAAGTGGGGGAGTGTATTTTAAAAATACAAGTATGAGAAATCTGGAGTAGTATAACATGCAAATTGCTCAAAGTTTCCATATTTTTATATTGATCTTAATTCCCCCAGGATTTCCATTACATTAATCTCTACCAGCTATTTATCACTTTATGTGCTACATATGTTATAGTCATCTTTTCTGTAACTTATAACATACCTCCACTGGATTACATCCCATGACAATAGTTTGTATTTATACTTTTTAATACATGGATTTGACCCTAAATTGCTTATTCACAGTTGGAGAAGAACATGTGCAAAATAATTTACTTTGACTAGATTAGAGATGGAAACAAATAAAATAATGTGATGAGAGAGGAGGATCTGGAAAAGATGGTCAAAATTTTCACCCAGTTTTCTAACTTACGACATTAATAATAATCATTATTTACTTGGAGGAGGGTTGTTACAGGCAATTGGGAAAGATGATGAGTTAATTTTAGCTGTGTTTAGTTTAAGTAGAAATAGCTTGTCAGCAAGTGGGAAAATAGATACAGGTGAGAATTTATTCATACTTCCACTGATTACTCACACTGTCTCTCATGATGACGTTATCATGCATTGTCTACATTGTTTCAAGCACACGTTTTTATTTCTGATAATCTGATGCTAGATTGCAATAAGTATTTGCTGTATAAATGAATGAGTATATAGACAAATGCTTATCAGAGTTTTTCTACCTCAGAACTCTTGACATTTTGGGCAAGATAATTCTTTGTTTTAGCTATCTGCCCTGTGCATTGTAGGATAGTTAGCAGCATTCTGGGCCTCTACTCACTAAGTGCCAGTTGCACCACCTTGCCCTCCAGGTGTGACAACCAAAAATGTCCCCAGACATTGACAAATGTACTCTGGGGAACAAAATTGCTCCTGGTTGGAAAGACAGTTGGTTTAGTTAGATGCCAGATTGGACATGTCAATTTAGGAGCCATCTGATGAAAGATTATTATATAAGAGTCCAATATAATATAAGTGTTCCAAAGAGAAATGGAACAGAGATAAGAAAGAGTGGACAATGAGGAGTGGAGCCTTTGGTAATGAGTATGAAATTAGGGTGGGGTAGGTGGGTGAGGGGACGGAGCTATCTAGGGAGTTTCCAAACTAATTACCAACTACTAATTGCTCCTGTTTTTTGAACATAATATCAGACAGTGATGTCCAGTAGAAATATGTGAATCACAAATGTAATTTTCAATTTTCTAGAAACCACATTAAAATGTAAAAGAAATAGATGCAATTAATGCTGATAATATATTTTATTTAACCCAATTTATCCAAAATTATAAAAATATTATCATTTACATGCAATCAATATAAATATTAAGTAATTTACATTTTTTGTACTTTCCTTGAAAATCCTGTGTCTCAGGTTGGTGCAAAAGGAGTTGTGGTTTCAGACCATGAATTTTAAATCATTATTACTAGGCTCAAGCACATATTTATTAATCAAAATAGGAACAATTACAATCAACATATTTTTTGCCAACAAGAAATAAGTTTGTTGATTCCTGTAGCGTAAAAATCCATGCTTCGGGATTCGACAAACTCTTGAAAAGCATGTTCTTCATCCTGCTGGTTGTGGAAGCATTTTTCCTGCAAAAAGTTTTCAATATGCTTGAAGAAGTGGTAGTCAGTTGGCGAGAAGTCAGGTGAATGTGGTGGATGAGGGAAAACTTTGTAGCCATATTCATTAAACTTTTGAAGCATTGGTTGTGCAACATGCGATCAGGTGTTGTGGAGAATTGGGCCCTTTCTGTTGACCCATGCTGGCTGCAGGCATTGCAGTTTTCGGGGCATCTCATTGATTTGCTGAGCATTCTTCTCAGATGTAATGATTTCGCCAGGATTCAGAAAGCTGTAGTGGATCAGATCGGCAGAATATCACCAGTGACCATGACCTTTTTGTGGGAAGTGCTTTGGAGCTTCTTCTCGGTCCAGCCACTGAGCTGGTCATCACTGGTTGTTGTATAAAATCCACTTTTCATCACACATCGCAGTCTGATTGAGAAATGGTTCATTGTTGCGTAGAATAAGAGAAGATGACACTTCAAAATGACTATTTTTAAAACGTTTGGTCAGCTCATGAGGCATCCACTTATCGAGCTTTTTCATCTTTCCAATTTGCTTCAAATGTTGAACAACCATAGAATGGTCGATGTGGAGTTCTTCGGTCTCTTGTAGTTTAAGAGAATCAGCTTCGATGATTGCTCTCAACTGGTCATTGTCAACTTTTGATGGCCGACCACTCCACTCCTCATCTTCAAGGCTCTCGTCTTCTTTGCAAAACTTCTTGAACCGCCACTGCACTGTAACTTCGCTAGCAGTTCCTGGGCCAAATGAGTTGTTGATGTTGTGAATTGTCTCTGCTACTTTACGACCCATTTTGAACTCCAATGAGGAAATCGCTTGAATTTACTTTTTGTCTAACGTTGTTTCCATAGTCTAAAATAAATATAAAATAATCAGCAAGTAGTAAGTCATTAGCAAAAAAGAAACCCATAAAGCGAGAAATGCACATTAAAACGATGTATAGCATAATCACATTTATTTAAAAATGTACGCCAATATAAAATGGCACATTTTAACCATGCAAAACTGCAGTTACTTTTGCACCAACCTAATGTTTTACACTTAAAACACATCTCAATTCAGATTCACCACATGTCAAGTTCTAAGTAGCCATAGGTGTTGAAGGCTACAATATTGGATAGAGTAGGACAATTCAGTCAATTAATTTTTTCTTGTTCTCTTAATTTATGTTACCCTCCTCATTAGGGATCTACAAGGGGTAACTAAATGTGAAGAAATTTTTATAAATGTATTTTTTACTTTAAAAACAGAAATTCATTGTTTGGGGTTTACTGTTCTGTGAGTTTTGACTAACGCATGGGGTTGTGTACCCATCATCACCACTCTCAGACTATAGAACAGTTTCCTCATTCCCTCGTGCTGACCTTTTGTAGTTAAGCCCACCCCACCCCGTTAACTCCAAAACACACACAGACACATATGGTTTTTTTTTGGAGTGGGATCCTCCCTTACACTAAAATAAATTTAAAGAGAAAAAATAGCAGAAAGATAGTGACGGGAACTCCAGTCCTTGACATTTGGGAGTATATTTTATTCTAAGGTTGATTTGCAGTTATAGCTCTGTGTTACTTGTAGCCACCCAAGACCATGCAGAGAGCAGGGGGACATGTGCTTCCCCTGCCCCCGCATTCATCTGTCATTCCTCTGCGGGCTGCAGGAATAGGAAGCCCCCTCGCAGGCAACTCCGTGTGACAGGTGGTGGGATCACAAGCAGAACCAGAGGAAGGCGGGCCTGGGCTCCACAGGTGGGAGTCTTGCCGCTTCTAGAAACTGGTAAACAAAAGGGGTCCCTGTGTTATGCTAGTTATTCCTTACAGGCTGGTTTCTGAACACTTGATTTTTTTCTATCTTTTCATGTCCTCTTTGCTTTATGGAGGCAAGAGATCTATGGAAAATCTCCCTTCAGTGCATGTGCCTCTCCTGTGGTGGACAGCCCTGGACTGCTGCCCTCGCGAAAGTGTATGTGACCTGAGGTGTGCCAAGTACCAGGAGGGTAGGTGTCGTTGGGCCAATTGACAGCAGTGGCTCTGGCTTTGCTGTGGCTCTCAGCATATCCATTCTGTTCAGAAGGCCCAGGAAGCAGATGGGAAGAGGCATGTGGGAGCACCTCCCTCACATGTATGTAATTCCTGGTGACCAGATTGGGAAAAGGAAGACGGCCTGTTTGCTTGCTCTTGTTCCAGGAGCCCATTCCTACTGTGCAGACCTTAGACTCATGCTCCAGAAATAGTTCTGCAAGTCATTTACACACCTACAAACTCACGCACACACAATACACACAGGAAAGTGCATTGCTCTTAGTTCCCATCGGAACATGTTGGAAAGTAGCACAGCAATTTTAGTCTTCAGGGATGCGTCCTTGGACTTCTCCATGCTTTATGTGCTTTATTTAACACCTCTTTTTATCTCCCCATTCCTCTCACACAAACATGAAGTTTGGGAAAAAATCAAGAAACTGTAAAAACATTTAGGAAGCTACTGACCCAATGATATATGTATTAATTGGCCAAATACTTTGAATAACTAACTATATCCATCTGAACCAGAACCAGAAAATCTCCTATCTCATCCCTTCCACAATGTCCCACCAAAATGCTTATATTAGAAAACTTGGGAACCATCTAAATACCTGCATGTCTGCAAGGGACCGCTATCAATTAGTTTATCCAAGTCATTTCATGTTTACGATATAATTCAACTATATAGAGTATCTTCATTGACATGTACTTTAAAAGAGAAAATGCCCTGTTTATACAGCTGCTAAACAAAGCAGAAAAAGAGGGAAGTAGTGTCAGTGATTTATTTCACAAATTTCCATTTCATTTTTCTCCTGGTTATGTGGGAAGACCACCACCTTTCCCCAAGTTTTCCTTGCCTACTGAATTTTGGTTAATGAGCTGTAGAACTGAAGTGCTGTATGCCACTTCTGGACCTACCTCCTAAAACTCCCACTCAAACCACTGTGCACTCTCCTTGTGGGCTGATAAGAAACAAGGGATCCTGGGAGGCCCCTGAGGTCCTTGACGATGGTGGAGCCACTGGGTGATTGAGTGTGGAGCTGAGCCTCTATCCCAATTCATCAGACCACATTGGACTGTGGAGATGATCATGGGTTATAGCTCTGTGAGTCACTGAGCTTCTGGGGTTGTGACAGCATTTTTTAATTTCCTCATTACCATAGGTACCAACCGCCAGACCCTCACCTTTCCTCACCTGTGATCTCAAGACAGAATAATCATACCAGGTTGAATATCATGGGTGATGGTTATGGTACTTATGACTCTTCTTGTTGTTTACTGATGTTCTCACATTTTCATTTGCTTGGTTTGGTCTACAGAGGAAACCATTAGGGCTGTGTTGGGTCTCCTAAATCACTGGGGCAAATAGCAGTTGGTGGTGTGTTGGTAACTTGTTCTCTGGGGAAAAAACTGTAGGCATGTTCATATGAATATTTAAGTTTATTATTAATTTCACTGATATTAAGAATATATAGATGTGCAATGGACACAACCAATCCAATGTCCACAGAGAAAATGTGGCATTGGTGTGGGAAGGGTGGCCATGGTGGCTGCTGGGTGCGGGGAATGGGAGGAAGAGATGAGATGGGGAGGCGTTTTCGGGACTTGGAGTTGTCCTGGGTGGTGCTTCAAGGACAACTACCGGACATTGTAGATCCCCCCAGGGCCCACTGGATGGAACATGGGAGAGTGTGGGCTATGATGTGGACCATTGACTATGGGGTGCAGTGATGCCCAGAGATGTACTTACCAGGTGCAATGGATGTGTCATGATGATGGGAGAGAGTGTTGCTGTGGGGGGAGTGGGGGGTGGGGGCGGTGGGGTTGAATGGGACTTCATATTTTTTGAATGTAATATTTTTTTTAAAGATGAATAAAAAATTAAAAAAAAAGAATATATAGCAAACAACTTAAAAACAATAATAAATGATGCAATATTCTTTATTGTAAATTTTGTACAGACAATTGATTATCACAGAATGGTTTCATTAATTTTTTGCCAAATGTTTGCATCCATAGCAGACCTATGGCTGCAATTCAACCATGATTTGACAGAGAGAATTGAGTCCCAATCTGCAAACTCTTTTCCTAATAAATTTATTGCCATTTAATCTGATATATTATCCAGTGGTAAGCTATTTCTCACCTCAAATAAATTATATTCATTAAATTGATTTTTTTTTTCAGGTTTGGCATTACATATATTGAAAATTCACTCATTTTTCAGTTACATGAGTGACTCTTTGCTGATTTAGTTTTTGAACATTGGAAGAATGCTTTCTCCATTTTCACAGCATTATATAAGGTTTCTACCATACAGATACACTAGAAGTGTATAACCTCAAGAGCAACAATACTAAAATAATAAAGTCATTAGGAAGTGATCCTGAGCATTTACCACCTTTTAAAATACAATTTAACTGTAAAATGTTGTAATTTAAATATTTATACCTATATTTAACAAGTGGCTCACAAAATTCCTGAAAATTTATCAGCCAGTTCTCTCAGGACAGTGCTGCTTCCATCACACCGCTGGATCCTAATGATTTGCTCTTCTCCATGGCTGTTACATCAGAAATAAGGCTCTATCTCTCACTGACTTATTTTCTCCTGAGACACAGATTCATTGTGCACTTTAAATGAAAACATGTCCAATATTTTCCTTAAACGTACTGTAGCTTTAACTTCACTTTATTGAAGAGGTGATAATCATTATAATAGTTTGTGAAAAATTCTTGTTCACAGCAATTTAACCTTTTAAAACATTCACCTCAAGTTAAGATATGCAAAAAGGACCCTTACCCCGAATGCCAATCCATGAGGCAACATGGATTAATGAGAAGGACACCGACTTTAGAATCAGAAAAATGTAGGTTCAAGTCTGTACTTGGCTATCACCAAACTATATGACCAGAGTACATTATCTAACTTATTTAAGGCTCAGTTTACTATTCTGTAAAATAGGCCATAAAGCTCTTATGGAGCTTAAATGAGAAAAGAAATACGTCGAGTTGTTACCACAATGTCCAGATAATTAAAAGCTTTCAATAAATGGCAGCTATTATTGTTATTCACTGAAATTTTCATGTTACTACCTCAAATTTTCTAGTCATGAAGCTGATGATGACAACAATAATTTAAACGCCAATCCTTATTCACGCTTTCCGTGATTCCACATTTGGATTGGGTGATCTGTATTTCACAGACATATAGCCTCTTTATCACTGCATTGAGTACGAGCAACTGTATTGATGAATCAAAATTCCTCAAATCGACAAAGCTGAATTGGCATCTACCAACTGCTCCTGTAGTAATCTGAGCTTCTTGTACTTTTTGAATAGAAATAAGGAGACAAATACAGCTTGCCACCACTTGAAAATAGCAGCCTTTTCATGAGTTGAATTGTATCCTCCCAAAAGATATGTTCAATTCCTGACCCCAGATACTATAAATATAACCTTATTTGGAAATAGAGTCTGTAAAGATGTGACTAGTTAAGCTGAAGCCCAACTGGATTAGGGTGAGCACTAATCAATAGGACTCATGTCCTTAGAAGAAGAGAAGAGGCAGAGAGTCACATGGAGGCAGACACTGGAGATAATGTATATGGGTATATGTATACACACATACACACATAACTTATTTGAATTCCCCATCCTGGATGCAGATAGGAGTCTGAAAGGATAAGCAAACAAACATAACTATTATACAGAAAAAACTCTGTTGTTCGAAAGAAGTGCATGCATCTGAGTTATCAGAGGAAACATCCTGTAATGCAAGAGATTATGCACCAAAAAAAAAAAAAATCAGGTGAAAACTGTTTTAAAACCTGATAGATATTCTCAATAGGATTCCATAATATATTGTATCAACGGAAAAGGGACAATTTGAAAGCAGAGAAGGTTACTTTCAGAGGGAAATTATTATCCTAAACATGAAAAATATAATGAAGATCCTAAAAAATAAATCAATAATAAATCAGGAAATTAGAAAAGCAGCTTAAGAAATCCTCCTAGAAGCTTACAGGAAAAAAACATACAAGTCAGGAGTACGAGAAGAAAAGTAGAAATGCTTTTCATGCATTTTTCCACAAAAAAACACAACAGAAAAAAAGTATATTTGTATGCATCTGTGTAAAACCTAGGAGGTGTGTATTGGTAGAAATGAGGAAGGAGAAGTTCTGACGAGGAGTGGAGCAGCATCTGTCCACAACAGCAGAAAATGTCTTTTATCTCTTCTATTTCATCTTTAAAAATCTTGAAAATTTAAATTTTATTCCAAAATAAATCCAAGTTTTTTTATTTAGCATCATGGAAGGAAAAAATGGAATATGTTTCATAGAGTTTTCTGGGACTGGCTGCTGAAAACAGCTAGAAAATTGGATGAACACTTAAAAACAATTATTAAACATTCCAAATAAATAATAAGAAATTAAGTACCTAAAAAGTTAAGGAAATATGGAAGTCACTTTCACCTTGAGGGTATGGCAATCCCATTAGACAAGAATCTTGGTTTTGATGGCCTTCTGAGTGGAAAGAGTGTGAAAAGAAATTGCAAGGTTTGTATCCAGTGGGTGATGAATAGGAAAGTCAGCATGTCCCCACCCCTCCAAAAAAAGAAACTCTGAGATTCCCAATAGCCATGAACTTAGAGGAGAGTGTATAATCAGTGGTAAAGTCCATGGAGAATTTCAAACCGGTTTTCAGTCCTTTGGTTATGCAGGCATTATAAAGATTTGGATTTAGTTTAAGGTGGCCTTTGAATAATTGTGACCTCTGGTGATTGAAGAAATTAAAACAATAAGAAAAAAATCTCCCAAAGAAAAAAAATCTCCCAGGTCTAATGAATACGGTGTCAGTTACCCATTTATTGCTTCTCACTTCCAATGCATCCCTCAATATATATTCTGTGATCAACTGAAATTCCTTTCATTCCTTTCGAGTGACCATAATGTTAAAATTTCTCAGTAGAGGATGCTAGAAGGACAATGCAGGAAGAAGATGCTTTCCTGCTCTTCCTGCCACTGAGTCAGTAGTGTGGGTGTGAGGACTTCTGGCAGAGCCTGGTCCAACCAGGGGCCTGAATGCAGCTCCTCTCTGACCTTGCGGGCTCAGCCTTAGCCATAACCTTTATACCGTCCTCTTGACTGAGAGACGAAAGCCCCCATGCGCTGTAAATGGTTCCTGCCCCCACCAGCACCTGGACTCCCACTGCACATCCATGCCACTAGGTGCTGACTTCCTGAAAGCATGCCTGCATTTGGGGCAAGCCTAGCATGTGCTCTGCAATTCTAGATGGATTCTGGTCTGGTCAAACCAGTGAACTTCTCTGCTATCCAGTGGGCTGACCAAGGTCTGAGCCCCTTTGAAATTTAGCCTTCCTTGGGAATTTGCCCTCAGCTCTCAGGTACCATAATAGTGTTTCCTTATATCTTATAATTACACTTTCATCACAGGTAATGGTTCTTTGTGTCAAACTCCCCTGTTTAACCTAGTATGTGGTTTATGCCCCCTGACTGGACACAGACTGCTACAACTACACTAGTGAGTTAAACAAAAATTTTAAAGAGGAAATAATTCCAATCTTAAACATAATTTTCCAGGGAATAGGAAAAGTGAGTATATTTTTCTTGGGTAACCTAGAAACTTGCCACTCATGATGCGATCTGCAAACCAGTAAGCTTGAATTATGTGGGAGTTCTTTAGAGATACAGGGTCTCATGCCCATATAAGACTTACTGAATCAGAGTCTGCATTTAACAAGAATTGTAGGCACATTACTATTTGGAAGCCCTGCCTTAAAGGACAGAGTCTAAGTTAAGCTTATGTGCTAACACTTTATTGGGAGGTGCAATCACAGAGCAGTGGGAGTAGAAGCAAAAGGGGGTCAGTCAGGGAGGGTAGGAATTAAAAACAAGGTGACCCCTCACTGAGCTGGGCAGAGTTTCACAAACCACAAAGAGATGCAACCAGTTGCTCACTCTAAGGACGTATATGACAAGTCCATAAAGAAAATGTGGGGAAACAGACTTGGCCCAGTGGTTAGGGCATCTGTCTAGCACATGGGAGGTGCACGGTTCAAACCCCGGGCCTCCTTGACCTGTGTGGAGTTGGCCCATGCGCAGTGCTGATGCGCGCAAGGAGTGCTGTGCCACACAGGGGTGTCCCCTGCATAGCGGAGCCCCACGCGCAAGGAGTGCGCCCCCTAAGGAGAGCCGCCCAGTGTGAAAGAAAGTGCAGCCTGCCCAGGAATGGCGCCGCACACACGGAGAGCTGACACAGCAAGATGTCTCAGCAAAGAGAAACACAGATTCCCGTGCCACTGACAACAACAGAAGTGGACAAAGAAGACGCAGCAAATAGACACAGAGAACAGACAACGGGAGGCGGGGTGGGAGAGAAATAAATAAATAAATAAATCTTTAAAAAAAAAATGTGACCTTAGCATGATGCACTGGAGGAAAGAAGAAAAGGAGATTCACTTGCTAGGTCCCCAATCCCCTACTCTACCCGTGGTTTGTGTCATTTGACTCCTGTGACCATTGCTGGAAAAGTCATGTCACATTCCCAGTAGCATGGTGTTGCATCCAGTTCTGGAAATGCTAGAAAGACCCAGAGCTTGTCTGTGTTTGCAAGGGAAGAAGGGCCTGGTCACCGGAATAATTTCAACAGCCTCACCGTGTGTTAAATGTGAGCTGTCTTAACCCAGCCCTGATTCCTAGAAAGGCAAGACACTTACCAGTGCTATTAGAAGAGGCAGTAGCTGCAGTGGCAGCAGCCAGCTCTATCCATTTGTAAGCAGAAGCAGAAAGCCCAGAAAGTGGGTGAGGATGAGAGAATCTAAGAAGATGCATGGAGAAATCCTAAGGAATCTATAGTTTATTTATTAGAATGAATAAGAGAATATAACTAGGATTCTAGGTACAAAATCAGTAGGTAAAATTATTTCTATGTCTACATAACAACAACAATTTGAAAATTAAAATTAAAATACACTTCATTTATAATAGCATAAAAATTAACAAAGACCTGAGAATAAATCTTTTAAAATGTGGTGCAAGAACTCTGTAGAGAAAACTACAGAATGCTATTCAGTGTGTTTAATGAAAAGTTAATCAATGGAGAAAGAGATACATCATGGTCATGATTTAGAACATTCTCTGTAAATATATCAGTTCTCCCCAAATTAATCTTTAGGGTCAGGGTAATTGCAAACACATGTAAACAACCTCAACAAGGTTTTTCAAGGCACTTGTCAAAGTGATTCTAAAATTTATCAGAATTAACTAAGGTCTGATAAAAAATTCAAATGTTCTTGAAAAGAACACCTGGGAAGATTTGTTCTATCAAAATTTCCTGTAAAACTAAAATAATTAAAGCAGTATGCTCTGAGTATGTGGTGGAGAAACAAACAGAACAAAATAAAGGGCCACTTATATGTGGACATTTGATTTCTGATCAAGTTGATACTTCAGAGTAGTGAGGAAATGACAGTCTGCTTAATAAATATTGGAATCACAATTGGCTATCCGTATGGAAAAAATGAGGTGGACCCTGACATCATCACTCTACACAAAAATCATTCCAGATAGATTATTGTGCTTATGCAAAAGGAAATACTAAAATAACTTGGATGATACCATGAGAACATATTAATGATCTTGGGGTAGAGGTAAGTTCTTTTTTTTTTTCTTTTTTTAAAGATTTATTTTTTTAAATTTATTTCTCTCCCCTTCCCCCTCCCCCCCAACCCCAGTTGTCTGTTCTCTGTCTTGATTTGCTTTGTGTTCTTCTTTTTGTCCACTTCTGTTGTTGTCAGCAGCATGGGAATCTGTTTTTTTCATTGCGTCACCTTGCTGCGTCAGCTCTCCGTGTGTGTGGCCCCATTCCTGGGCAGGCTGTACTTTCTTTCATGCTGAGCGGCTCTCCTTACAGGGCACACTCGTTGCGTGTGGGGCTCCCCTACGCGGGGGACACCCCTGCGTGGCACGGCACTCCTTGGCACATCAGCACTGCACGTGGGCCAGCACCACACAGGTCAAGGAGGCCCGGGGTTTGAACTGCAGACCTTCCGTGTGGTAGACGGACGCCCTATCCACTGGGCCAAGTCCATTTCCCGAGGTAAGTTCTTAAACAATGTGTATGAAGCATTGGACCACAGAGGAAAAGACTGTAAATTGGACTTTCACTAATCAAAAGACACAATTAAGAGAGGGGAAGACCAGTTATAGAAGGAGAGAAGATGACTGCAACATGTATAACTGCCAAAGGGCTCAACTCTTATAAAAATATATAAGGGACACCTCCAAATGAATAAGAATCTGATAGAAAAAAAAAATGGCGAAAAAGAAATTTTGAACAGTTAATTCATGAAATAAGAAGTACAAATGGCCCATAAGTGAAAATTATAAGCCATTAAAATAAGAATTTGTCAGTCCATGACAATAATAAATTGATGAATGAACAAACAAACGAATGAATAAATGAAACAATGAGAGAGGAGAGCTCTTGCTTATAATAGAATGCCTGGTGCCACTTGGCAAATGTGGAAGGAGTGGTGAAGTTGGAAAATCGGTAGCCTGCAATCATCAAAGCATAGATTGAATTAGGCAGAAATCAATGACGCCAAAATTAGGAGGGAGACTTTGTTAAGAAATAGGATAGTTGCGTGTCCTTAAAGTATATCCTCATAGAAAAGTTACTAGTTACAAGCAGGGGAAATAGTGATTACACAGTGGAGAAATGGTTCAACACCTTGACTGGGTAATCCAAATTTACTTCACCAATGAGGGCCAGATGGCCATTTCATGCTTCCAAAAGTGATACCCTGAGAAGGAAATGCCATCATTTATGTGATAGATTGGCAAACTTATTCCGTAAAGGCCAGCTAGTGAGGAGTATTGGCTTTGCAAACCATATGGTCTCTGTCACAAATACTCGACTCTGCTCTTTCAGAGCTAGAGCCACCATAAACAATATGTAAACAAATAAGGGTGGCTGTGTTCTAATAAAATCTATTTACGAAAATAAGGGATGGGCCACATTTGGCCACATTTGTTAGCTCCTGGCCTACAACATATTTGGCAACCAAAAATTTGAAAAAAAAAAATGGCTGAGTGGAATAATAATATTTTTTCACCTCAATTCAATCAAGTGTGTGTTTCTGAAAACAAAGTAGCAGTATACATTCCTTCCATATTGGCATTTACATCTGTTATACCCTTTGATTTATTTTGAAATAGCTTTAACATAGGTAAATACTATTTTCTAATGTTTTTATTATGGAAATTATTCTGTAGGCTCTTTTTCAAATAAATCGTTAATCCTATATTAATGATGAAAATGTTTAAAAATGCATATCCATTCACTCTGGGACTCTACTTCTAGAGAGTTAGTTTTAAGAAATGATTAAGGGAAGAGATGTGGCTCAAGCAATTAGGCCCCTGTCTACCATATAGGAGGTCCAGGGTTCTATATCCAGGGCCTTCTAGTGAAGGCAAGCTGGCCCGTGTGGCAAGCTGGCCCATGTGGAGTGCTGTCCCATGCAGGAAAGCTGGCCCACATGGAGAGCTGATGCAGCAAGATGATGCAACAAAAAGAGAGACAGAGGAGAGACAATAAGAGATGCAGCAGACCAGGGAGCTGAGGTGGCACAAGAGAGTGATTGTGTCTCCCCCACTCTGGAAGGTCCCAGGATAGGTTCCTGGAGCCACCTAATGAGAATACAAGTAGACACAGAAGAACACACAGTGAATGGACAGAGAGAGCAGACAATGGAGGGGTGGGAAATAAATAAATCTTAAAAAAGAAATAATTAAGTGTGTATATGAAGAATTAACTATGAGATATGCAATGCAGAATTGTTAAACTGGATATATTTCAAATATCTAACAATCAGTAATCGTTAAATTAATTAGTATGCCTGTATGCAGCGAATTGCTGTCCAGGCATTTCTGATGTGGAAAAATGGTCTTGCCACACTCTTATGTGGGCTAAAATAGGCTACAAAAGAGAATTCATAATGTAATCCTGTTTTTGTTAATATTGTGAATGCATATGGTGGCAGAGGCAGTTATAGTTCAAATATTCCTCATACTCCATGTACATTACACAGCCTTCTTTGCAGCTCTGGGCAATGGATGGGGTGCAGGGAAGCACAGATGGAGCTCCTTTCTTCCTCCTCCTCTCTGCATTTTTACATTGAGACTACACATCCCAGAGGATGGTATAAGATGGCTGAGGATTTCCCTGACCCATGTTAGGTTTTGAGGGATCAAGCCATAACCTTTTGAATGGGAGATTACACGTGAACTTTCCTTTTCCTTTTTAGCTATAAAATACGTGGTTCTAAAAAAAAACCCTCATTATAATGAGTTTACCTTAAATTTGTGGTTAAAAACAAAACGATAGAGAGGTCAGGCAGAGTATTAGAATATTTCTAGCCAAATAGAAGTAAAAATTCTATGAACTACTTAGAGTTCAAATAATGCATATGTTTTGCTTTAAAATGTCAGTGGATCAGAGGTAAATTCACATTTGCTTAGCAGGACCAGACTGTTCCTGAACTGCTAGTCAATAATTATAACCCTATATAAGAAATAGTAGTTGAGTCAAATCAAAGAGACCTAACATTTCTTGAGCTCGTTTAATCCTCCTGAGCACCCTGTCGGGTCGATACTCTTGTTATGTCCAGGGTCTAGAGGAGGTTGAAGCACAGCAAGGTGAAGTATAATTAACTTGCCCAAGATCTCAGCCTGAGAAGGTTTGAGTGAGGATTTCAGAAGCGGCAAGCTGGTGCTGGTCCTTGGGCTCTTCTCCCTTAAGCAACATGATACCCCACACCTCTAAATGATCCTTGGGAGATATGTTCCAACCAGAGCTATGAACCTACTGTGCATATACTACCCTTCAGAAACAGACCAGTAAGAAACAGACCTACAAAATTGTGCAGGGCAGAGTGTAACCTATAATATAAATACAGTCCTTGGTTAGCGGCAATGCTTCAGTTATGTGTTCATCAATTATAACAAATGTACCACACTAATGAAAGATGTTGTTATGTGGGAAAGGGAGGAGAGGGTGGGGTATATGGAAATCCCCTATATTTTTATGACATTTATGTAATCTAAAGCTTCTTTAAAAATAAAAAATAAAAATAAAAACAAAACAAAATAAAACAAAAAAGCACTGCTTCTGGTTAAATGAAGGTGGATTGGATAGAGCACAGAGGCTAAAGGTGTAGGAGCAATTGGGAAGTACTGCTCCACAACTGAATCCCGATGAGAGAAGGGGTTGTTTGGCTTTTCTAGGTTCAGATGAGGCTACCAGCCCCAGATGGTTGCAAAGACTTCCCGCATATATTTCAAACCAAAGGACAAAATGGGGCTCAGACATGGTCTAAGAGAGGTCAGAGACACACCATCTGGAGTTGATCCAAGGATAACATGCTCCACATTGTATGAGCTGCCCACTTTGGGAACAAGAATAGGTTTGTGGCATGACTTGGGAGACTAATGTCAAATCATTATTTCCTTTTCCCGTTTTTATGAAAAAGATCCAAATATTTAGGACTTCATTTTTAAAAAGTAATACTTAAAAAGTGTTAAGAATGGTCTCCAGGGCAATTCAGTCATTAAAGATGGCTAGTGAGAACTAAAATAAGGACTGTTGGTAATTTTTAACTAGTCCAGCCATCCTGAAATTCAGTAGCCCCCCATATAGCCCAGAGGCTCTCAGGAGACACCTTGGCAGCCGTTAGTTAATAAATCTCAGCTGCTACTTAGCTGTGGTATAGAGCTGCTCAAACAAGAAGTCACTCAATTCCTGGCATTGTTAGCTTCACCCACAACTTTGATTTGGGGCCCATATCTGTCTGTGGCCCTTCTAAATGCCCTGACCTGACTCTCCTGATTGGCATTCATTCCACCCATTTCTGCACTGGGTTTCAATTGTTCTGGGGAACAATCTCTCTGAGATGCCCCACCCTACTCCACACTCTTCTGTAGTGAATTTTCAGTATGTTTCATGGCCTACACTGTAGGTTAGATCATCCTGCTCCTATCTCCCAATTTTCACAAGATTTAGTAACAAACAGAAAAGGTTCTTTTAAATTTATTTTTTGCATGTAGACATGTTTTCCCGTTAAATATATTTCTGCATTAAGCTTTAAGCATTGAACTGTAAGGAACGACATCCGACATGATAAAGTTGGTAGTAGCTGAAGGATAGACTTATAGATGGTGACTTTCTAAATAGCATGAAATTTTGTTTATATTAGTAACAGTAAAATTGAATAAATAAGAAATCAACCTGATTCCTCTTCATAAATCTTCATATGGTAAATGCATATAACTCTTAAAATTATGGTTATATATGCATGTACATACAAAAATGTGTTGAATGTATGTGTATGTATACAAGTGTAGGAGTATGTGTGTTTATATGCATACACATGCACAGATAAACTTTTAGAGCAGTAAGGACCTTAAAAAGTAATCATGTCTCCTTCACAAAAAGCTAAAATTATTTGTTGTGCCCTGTGGTCATCTTAAGCCAATTTATCTTTTAATTTTTATATTAATTGGCTAATTTGCCTGGAATAACCAAGAGGCAGGGAGGCAGTGAATAATAGAGCCAATAGGACACTTAACGGACCCACTCAGCCCCCTGCCAGGAAAATGATGAATTTATAATCATAATAAGAGGTGACTAAGGAAATCAAGCCGAATATTGTTAACGGGTGATCTTGGGAGTAATTATGTCTGGGCCCGAAGCCAATTTCAGGATCCCTCTCTTCTTCTAAGCAGAGTTTATGTTCAGACCCTTTGCTATGTTTATATAATGCCAAAACCAATCCAGCCACTGGACCACTTTAGTCAAAATATAATTCATTTAGCTGGTCAACATGATATTAAACCACTGATTTAAGAGATTTTTTTTTTTTTGCAGCTGTTTTGGTATCTGGAGGCAAAGTCTTTCCAAACGTGTTCTTTGGGATATTCACCCTGAGATGTCCCACACTCCCAAAACTTACCAAAGACAATCATATTTATACCATAATCATAAATCAATTAGTTTCAGATGGATCAAAGACTTGATTTTGAAAGTTATAACAATAAAGTTTCCAGAAAATAAAATGAGACAATATTTTCCTTGCCATGAGAAAGGCAAAGATTTCTTAATGGCAAATAAAAAAGCACTAATTATAAAGGAAAAGATAAATAAATTGAAAACTTTTCCTTATCTAATAACAGCATTTAGAGAATGAAAAGGAAAACCACGATGAGATATTTGCAACATTTATGACATAAAAATCGTAGCTAAAATATATAAATAACTTCTACATATTCAGAAGAAACACATACATGGACGTAAGATTTGATTAAGCATTTCATAACAAATGATATCCATAAGTCCAATTAATAAATGGAAAGATTTTCAACACCATTAGTTATCAGGAAGATGCAAGTTGAAACCAAAATGCAATGCAACTATGCACACAGCAGACCAGGTACAGTTTAAAACCTGACACCAATGTTGTTATGAATGTGGTAAGATAAAAACTCTTATATGCTTTTGGTGGGAATGTAAATTGACACAGAGCTTTTCAGCAGTACATACCAAACCTAAACGTAGGGGCATACCCTCATGACCCAAAAATTTCACTCCTGTATATGCTCACATGTATATACCAAGTCATTTTCTAAAATCTTCATAACAATATTCTCATAATAATTCCAAACTGGGAACAACTGAAACATTCATCAGAAGTAAAAGAAATCAATAAATTGTGAAATATTCATACAATGGAATACTACATATCAGTGAAAATGAATGAACTCTTGCCACAAGGAACTCTTGGGAAATCTCACAAACACAATATTGAAAAAAGAAAACAGACACAAAAACAAATACAATATGATTCCATTTATACAAAGTTCAAAAATAGGCAAAACTGATCCGCGACGATTGAAGTCAAAAGAAAGGTTACCTTTGTGGGGAGAATGTGAGTTCTAGGGAAGGGGCAGGAGGAAAGCTTTGGGTATGGGGAGCTGCTAGTGTTCTAATTCTTGACTGGGCTGCTGATGGCATATGTATGTTCACTTTCCTTAAAGAAATCATTTACATTTATGCTTTTAGCTGTGCAAATCTTTTCCCACATTATATTTCAATTTTAAAGCTTACAAACAAAGAAGAAAATGCCACATGCCAGGTAGGTTAGATGCTGGCCACAATACAAACCCCCTAGCCTCTTTATCAGCTTCAAGTGACCAGCTCCAGGCAATTGTTCCTGTTGGACTCTGCAAGCCCTTGAGTTGCTGCCCAAATGATTCCTAATTTTCAACCTTTACTTTTGTGGGCTTCTTTTAATATTTAATATACACTAACAATATTCTGAGTCTTTCTCATTTGTTTATGTTCCCCTTAATCATACAACTTGAGGCCTGATCAAATTCAACTTCGGAGACCTCTCCTGCTGGTTATGTTCCCAAAGACATCTTTAAACATCCAAACCTTTTATCCTTCTTGCCCCTCAATCAGTATTTGTCCAATTTATTTATCATTATTTTCCTTACAAGCTGAACTTTAGCAGCTTGATTAAAGAGAATCAAAGTAAAATTCATATTTTTAATGATTCAGATAATAAATTGGGGGAGACAAAGGACAAACTTACTGATTAAAATGGAGTTAAAAGATTCTTTGTAACCATCCCTCCCCATGCCAGCTTTTAAAATCTTTATTGTCTGTCTTTCTTGGAGTTTATCTTATTTTGCCAAGGCTCCTGATACAAAATACCAGAAATGGGTTGCATTTTATAATGCGAAATTTAGTAGGGATAAAAGTTTATGGTTCCAAGTTTGTGAAAATGTCCAAATCAAGGCACCATAAAAGATGCTTTCTCACCAAAGTCAGCTGCTCGTGACCTTGGTGTCCTGCCACATGCTGAGGCAAGATGGCAGCTGATCTTTGTGGCAGTTCCTGCCTTCCCCCCAGGCTCACCATCTCTAGGAACTTAGCTGTGGGCAATCAGGCATAGGGTTTGTCTCTTTATGGCCTCCTCTCTCAGCCTTGTCTCCTCTGCTTTCACCCTGAGCTGAGCTATGGGAGATCAAGTATATGACTATCTCTTCAACCTTGAGCTGCTCCACTGACTGAGGGTCTTGGGTACTTCATGACGCACCTTTGGTTGCTAGTGATCCATGTCTCCTCTCTGTCACATGGCAGGGTCAAAATGGCAGAGTTTCCTTTTCTGTGTGTCTTCTTTCTCTGTGTCTTCATTTATATAAGGCTCCAGTAAGAGGACAGAGACCCAAACTGTGTCATGCCTCACTGACTTGGTCCAATCAAAACTGACCTAATCAAGTGATCTAATCAAGGTCCCTTCACTGAATCTAATGCAATGAAAGGGTCTCATACTTGGAGGAATGGATTAGTTCAGAAACAATCTTTTTTTGATATTCACCAAATTCAAACTGCCACAGAATTCTCTGGGCAATTGATTCAGAATTTCTAATGATCTGTAAAGGGATAAATCTGAAATTCCACTTTTTTAGCAATCATGTATTCATACCAATGAATAACTACTGCATAAAGAGAAAGCAAGCATTAAGTAGACATTTGCCTCATGACAAATGCTGGATTTGGAGACAAAAGAACTTTGATCTTCCATTAACTCTGAGATCATTGGCAAATCTCTTTAGTTGCTTCCAGGAATGAACACTATATTTTCTACCTAACAGTAATTTTCCCCATCACACCCTTCCTATTTCTAAGAGACCCCTAGGTTTGTTAAGGGCCACAATATGCCAAGCTTAGGTGATAAACTCAAATGAGAAGGTAAATCATAATCGACCCATGCCAATCATGAATATTCTATTATCATCCTTCCTTACAGCTAGGAAATCATACTTTCTAAATATGATCAATGAAATATTAAGGGAAATGTGCTGTGGAACGGGAGAGGGCTGTTAGACAACTTTTGCTCTCCCAGGAAAAGGGATGGACATTTTGAATGTGGACATCGAGCAGGAAACTGCATCATCCATCTTGTGACCTTAATGCCTAAAGTCAACATGTGAATGATAAGGAAGATGGAAAACAGAAAAAGCCTGGTCTTGGAAGGTATCGCCAAAAGGCCAAACCAATGCCTGAACCTACTAATTGATAGCACCACTGCTGGCAGGTTACCTGTTATTACAGATTGAAAATCTGTAATCTCTATAAAATGAGAGATTTGGACTTGAGAACCTATAATCTCCCTTCCTGCTGCAATGTAATAGAGTTCTGGATAACTGGAGATTAGACTACCTCTGTAGTGATGGTGTACGGGCATGGGCTATCAATAGTATGGTTAAAACACAGTTTTCAAAAAGTTAAAAGCATGCTTTCATGAAAATAAAGATCACACATATAACGCAGATTTAGGTAACTCATTAATGAGGGAACTAACAAAAAGGTTAAGCTGATTCAAACAAGTATTACAGAAAGAAGAGTTATGAAGTTCACCAGGAAATATCTACTGAGATGCATCTGAGACAAAACTAACATCTTAAAGGGCAAGATAACTAAGGGATCATCTGCTATAGGACTGAAATAATGCTCCAGGATGACATAGAAATCATGCAGAGTCATCCTTCATGAATATCAATGCTCTTAAGCATTAGACTGATGGTCTTGAAAGAGCAAGTGGAAGGCAGGGTTTCTGATGGGTCAGGTTAGGGGATCTCATGTGAATGCGAGCCTTGGGGGTGAAGAAGGTGAAGAAGGACATGAGAACCTTGTGCTTTAAATAAACAAGAGCAATGGACATGATGGAATTACTCTTGAGGGTTTCCCTATCTTTGGGTAAGACTGACTGTTGGGGAGGGAGTGTGGGATCCCTCTTCACCGTGGCCACTGTAGACAGGGGACACGTACGTCACTGATGCCAAGCACCCATTGTAACGACATTCCCAGAGAAGTGAAAACAGCTATGTATGTTTTTTTTTTTAAGATTTATTTTTTTTTAATTTATCCCCCTCTTGTTGCTTGCTTGCTGTCTGCTCTGTGTCCATTTGCGGGTGTGTTCTTCTGTGTCTGCTTGTCTCCCTTTGTTGCATCATCTTGCCGTGCCAGCTCTTTGCAGGCGCACGCCATCAGCTCTCTGTGGGTGCAGGCCAGCTTCCCTTCACAAGGAGGCCCTGGGAAGCGAACCCAAGGCCTCCCTTATGGTAGATGGGGGCCCAATCAGTTGAGCCACATCCACTCCCCGGCTGTATATGCTTTTGAAGTAAGGGTTAATAGTTGGAAAACTGGAAGAAGTAGTATCTGCAAAACAAGCTTCCTTCATCGTTTTACCATACTCACTAATATTTCTCAAGCAGGTCATCCAAGGGGTCATTGATTGGAATAACCATCAGGCAGTAAGGAAGACGCAACTCTTTCTGCTTAGGGCTGAGAACACGGATAGGAATTTTAAAGTTCATTTCCCGCTTGTATAAAATATTAGGGTAACTTGCAAATATAACTTTGGAAACTGACTGTTAGACAAGAGTGCTCCACTGGAAAATGGATAACACCTGTTTTGTTTCTGATTCATCAGGAACCATGTGGGGAATTAATATCCTGCTTATCCAGAAGCAAGGGAGTTAATACCGATGGCAAAGAAGAGCGGAAGCCAAACTCAGATATTCCCATGGCTGCTGCTGCTAAAAAGTTAAACTGTATGGAGTATAATGGGAAATGTGGGAAAAAAGGGAAACTCAGCCAAGAATAGAAAACTGCACTTTCAGCGAATAATGGCTAATGGATAACACCATTGTCCTAAGTGGCGCTCCTCCAAAGAGTTACCTTTTGCGTGATTTTATTTCACCACTATGCTTTTTGGCTGTAGAATAAGTGCTTGATTAAGATGGGGGAGGGGGAGGCATTTTGAAGAGACTCATGTTTCAGGCTTTTAGATCCTTTGCAGGAAAAAAGAATCAGGAATCAACTAGGTCTTTAACCTGTCAAAGAGATGTTTCCCTTGCTCCGGCTAATTGCTGCTCGGAGAGTCCAGTCTTCTTGAATTAGCATCCAGCCCTGGCCCACTTTCCTTGAATCTGATTACTTGAAGGCCTGAAAGGGCAGTTTTGGAGAGCTACTGAAATGGAATCATAGTGTTTCCTTACTGGTTTCTAGAAAAAGCAGAGGGCAGTTTGTCTGGAGTGCCGCTGGACTGACTGGCACTACATCAGTAGTGCAGAAAGAGCTTCCCTCATCATTTTACCGTCTTCATGAATATTTCTAGGTCAGGTTTTTGAACCTTAGGTCAGGTTTCCCAGGGCCCTGGTAGCTCATGGCTGGCAAGCAAGGTCAGTGTGAATAGTGGAAATTAGTATGAAGGAAAGAGGATAAGCTTCAAGGTGAAGCGAAGTAGCTGTTTAACTACCAAAAGTGTTTCCACTCCCCTGACGGCTACCAGTCCTTCCTGCTTCCTCTGGGGTGTGTGCTGGAGGAAGTCCCCCCGTGGGGGTGGTCAGCAGTGTGAGAATCAGAAAGCGCCTCTGCAAACAAAGTGAAGTCATTAAATCCCACTTAAAAACTGGATGCATTCGTCTCCAAATTGTTCTGGGCACAGAGCATTCCATGCTTCTCTGCCTAGGGAACACATTACGTGGGAGGCCCCAAAGAGCCACTAATTGTAACAGCTTTCCTGTGCTCATCCCTTATCAAGCTGAAAGTCCAAAAGCAAACTGAACATTAGTGGCATGATGCACCATCCATTAGGTTACCACAGTGCCAGAGGTGGAGGAACTGGGCATGATGGTCACATATTCCAAGAACTGTTGGGAAGCTGAGCGAACACGGGATTTATTGCTGTGGAAAGACAATAAGATTACTAAAGGGAGCCAGACCCTGAAGATAAGTCACTAAATGATTCCCTAATGGCTCCCTCCACACCTAATTGAATAGCAGAGGGTGTCTTTCGGACTAGGGAGTAAATCTGGATCATTAACTCTAGCTGGGTAATTTTTAAGATAAAAGAAAAGAGGGTTGAGGCTATGGGGAAATGCATAACGTTGGGAAATAATTTTTTACTGTTAGGGATATATCACAGACTTACATTTGTGGTCTCTTGGCTTATGGAAGCACTCCTTGGAGAATATGCTATAGGCGTGCTTATTCTCTAGAGTACGTGTGTATGTGTGTACACAAACAGCACACAGCAGGCTTTACATACAATTTCAGAGAGTTTATGTATTCCTAAAACTTGCCCACTAAATCAACATTAAGAAGCCCAGACCTATATAGATTAAGAGAGAAGTGCTTTATACTGTTAAAACATTTACTTTTGAAAAATTTTTAAATAATTTATCAAGAGGGATGGGGGAGTCCTCATTAAAACAAATAAGTAGATACACATTTTTCTTTTTTTTTCCTATTGAAGTTAAATTCCTGAATACTTGCCTCTAGATTCTCTTCTAGGCTTTCTTGTCAATTTGTTCATCTCCAGAATTAAAAATGCATAAAATTTAATCATCTATTACAAAATAAGTATTGAGCAATCAATTATGATGTGCAAACAAATATGCAAAAACCCTGCCAATAGTTCAGAGGTGAACAAGTGACCAAAATACACTCTGAATGCTCAAGGAGTGTCTGATCCTATTGTAAAAATAAGGCACTTAAAAAAACAACTCTAATAGTACATAGAATGTATTATGAAATAAGAATCTAAGAAGTTGAAAGAAGGAGAGATAATTTCCATTTCTTGAACAATTTGGAATTTAAACTGATGTTAAAACAATATTTTTCAAGCTGTTTGTCCTGAACCTTCAGTAAGAAATACATTTTATGTTACACTGTAGTACACACACACACACATACACTCACATATATCTTAAATAAAAATTTATAGAACAATGTTTACCTTTAACATAGGTCAACATAACTGTTATGTCCTATTCTTTTCTATTCTACTCTACTCTACCCCATTTATTTGCATTTAACCAAAATACTGGTGGAAGCCGTCAAATTTATTTCACAACTCAATGGGTTGTCATCTACAGTTGGATAAACACTGCCTTAGAATATGTTAATACCTTACATGATTAATCTCACTTGATCTTTTCACACATTCTAAGTACCATTATCATCACTATATTTCAGATAAAGCAATTGAGACTTGGAGAGATTAAAGTAATATGTTCAAGGTCATTTAGTTCTTTCATAGTGCAATAGAGATTTGAACCCAGCTCAGGCACTAACCATGGAAAGCACAGAAGGAGCAAACAGCATTTAGGGAAATGTATGGTTTGGTTGGAGTATGGGGTATAAATAATAAAATTGAGAGAGATGATTATAGAAGGAATTACATCATTATTATTTTCAAAGAATTTAAATAAAATCCTTCTTTGCCTTTAATCTCTTGTTTCATTCTCAACTTACTCTTGGAAAATCTCTATACACCTTTATTCTAATAGATTTGTAGTTATATCCATTAAGATATACAATTCAATTCACAGAAGATTGTCAAATACTTAGGCTTTAATGCTTAGCATTAATCATTAAATGCATTAAACATTTCTCTTGTTTAACAAGGGAAAAATACAACAAGAAAACTCTCTTTAAAAAATCTTACTAGGGAGGCAGAATTTAAATACATGAAATAACTACAGGTTTACTAAACACATACACACGCACACACATAATCAAGTGAAATACATAGTAAAATTGAGATAACATATCCACTCGTAAGATTGGCACCAATTAAAAATTACATATAATATTCTCTGCTGATGAAGATGAGGGGAAATGGTCATCATCTTACATTGCTGGTTGAACTTTCAATTGCTACTATCTTCTTACTGAACAATCTGGTAATACATATTAATGTGAAAAGTACACTTTGAGCAATCCCTCTCTGGGGGAATCTATTACACAATTAAAATCAGACAGAAAAATTTTATTGCAGAAGTGTTTGTAGAGTTCAAAAATGGAAATCTCAAAATCCCTTGATGGTAGAAAGATCAAATGCTTTATGAAGTCTCCATATATCAAATACTGTACAGCAATCCAAAAGAATGAAGTAAATCTATGATACTAACTTGATGGAATGTCCAATTTATCAAAATATTGAAAACTGGAAATTTAAAAGTAATGTATAGAGTGTATTCTCTTTCTGTAGAAACAAAGACAAATGAAAAAAAAACTGTTTCCTTGCATTTCTGACTGTACAAGTATGCAGAGTGGATTGAAAGATAGGAACATAAAGTTGTTAGAATCTTCTCAGGACAATAAATGTGGGGTGTGGGAGGAGTATTGACTTCTTTATGCATCTTGTATTTATTCATGTGAAATATGAAATAAGTATATTTTACTGTGTTATATATATTTATCTATAAAATCTAAGTTTAGGTTATTATCAAAAAAATAATAAAAGTCCAATAAAATTAATAAATCATTGTGGCTTTCTTTAGTTAGCATAAGAAAAGACAAACTTAGGAGGAGTAACATCTGTGATTGCTAAGGAAGTACTGTTAAATTTTTAAACTAAATCAGAATCAGAGTAAACTAATTCTCATAGATTTGAAAATGTTGATATAAGTTCAATTCTACAGAATATATAAATTATCTAAATTGAGGAAAAATAGAAAACCTGGAAAATAATAATAATAAATGAAAAATGTATTAAAAAAATACTTCTCCAAAGAGTCTAAGTTCTGATGATTTTAGCAGTAGATGCTTTAAATGGATGATTTCAATACCATAAAAAACAGTCAAAGAAAGGTAAAATCTGTAAATCTACTTTATTCATTCCCCTGAAATGGGAATATGTGTGTGTGGGTGAGTATTAAGAAAAAGAATACATCTATTACCTTGGCGGGAAACTGTGTGAAATCAGAGAACCAGAACCTTTGAAAAATTTTTTGGAAGTAAAAAGCAGACTGGATCAAAAGGGCATAGAAACCCAAGAAAGAAAAATATTACACAGAGAAAAACGTAGTGCAAACTAACTGCATGATCTCCTATTGGAGCCCTTGAACAACTGAAGCTTGTCAGTGTTCAAGCAATTCAAAGAGCAGAAGTTGACTTTTTTTGACTTAAAAAATATAACAATTTTAATATTGTATGTATTGAATAAAATATGATAATATATAACAAATAGACAAGAGATAATATAAAAAGAAGAATTACTGAACTATAAGGAAAAATTGATAGATCTGCAAAATCCCAAATACAGTGGGAAACTTTTCAACTTTCTGAGAGATTGATAGATAGACACAAAATTCAGTAAAGATATAGAGGATTTAAAGAATATGCAATCAGGCTGATATCAATAAACTATCCATCCATGAATCTATCAGAGACGACAAGGACAACAGAAGCCGCTTAAGGATTTAAACCATAGAATTGGAGACACATGTGATAGAGGAGCCTCGCTGACAGGGAATGTGGAGCCAGAGATTAGCAACAGCCCTGTTCCATAGCTGGAATCAGTGATAATTGACAGCTTTATCAAGGAATTTTATTATTAAGTAGTTTCAGAGAGATCTGGGGTCAGGAGAGGCTTTGTGTTTTTCGTTTTATTTTGTTTAAAGAAAGTTCTCTGAGTACCCCCGGAGCAGGAGGCTCTGGGGCCTCCTCTTTGCTCCTGCTGATGGAGGTATGGGGCCCAAGGAGAGAGCAGTTTAACAGGAGCATAGGAAGGTCTGGGCCTGCCTCCTCATCTTTTAAAAGATTCCTAAATATATTATATAAGATAACTCGCTGAAACAAAGAAACAGCTGTATGTACAGATTGAGGCAGGAGCATACTGTGTTCCAAAAAACTGCAATGTAGAAAGCTTAACACAGAGAAATATTCTGGTTAAGTTGTTCAACTTCAAAGATAAAGATTTCTTCAGGCAGTCAGGCAGCAATATCAAATAACCTAAATATGAAAAGATACCAGATTTGGTTTCCAACTTCTCTACAGTCATGTTGGATTGGTGCTAAGTTCTGAAGAAAAGAGCGACTGAGAGCTATTACTGTGCAAACAAGTTGTCTTTCAAGCACAACCCACTATATGATTTGCCCGGCCCAATGCTAAATGAAAATGGAGGGGGTGGGGAGGGTTGTTAAAATATTCCTAAGAATTTCCAGATGGCACCAAGAAAACTAAGAACAGGGCTTCCAAGTGCAGGCCTTGTGCTACTGCACAGGTTGCATACTCATCAAGTCAGCCCTGCTTTCAAGGATTAAGGAAACACTTGTATATACAAACAAAATACAATTACTTGATGACAAAGATCCAGAGATGAAGGAAAACAAATAATTTAGAAATGAAGATACTGTGTTGGTGGTGAGCACTGAATGTATCTATACATAACACAAATACTAACTTTGGAAATTGTAGTTAAAAAATATAACTACTTGAAAATGGGAAGAGGAATAATGCCCTTATCTATCCCTGCAGGTAATCAGCTGAGTCTGTCTAAAATTGTATTAAGCATTTAATGAGACTTAATCACTCTATACTCTCAATGTTTTATTTAGTATCTTTTCTTAATTGAAGGAGGATCTTTTGTTGGAAAATATCTCAGGGAGTGAAGAAACAGTTAAGTGAAGGTTAAGTAATTTCACTGGTTTTACTTCAGTTTATTTTTTCTTCTATTAAATTCAGGTAATTGCCTTTATTCCATTTTATTAGGAAACATGATTCAGTGTTCATGAAAGTGCTAATATTAATGATTATTTCTAGGTGATAGACTTTGAATATTTTATTTCCATCTTTGCTTTTTCTGCAGTAATCGAATTCTTTTTAAGTAGCACATGTGATTTTACAGAAGCTAAAGTTATTTTTATTTCATTTAAAAATTTAGTCAAGTATTATCCTGCTAAAGGGTGCTAAGTCAGAGGATCTTATTGATGAAGTCTAATAAACCTTCAAGGGTCATAGCTTCTATAATAGTTATGCTGTATGGAATCAAAGAAAGCTAGAAAATGTCTAGCTCATTCTACAACATATCACTTACTAAAATAAAGCACAAATAATATACCATCTCACTTTTTTGCTAATTAACAGCTTTTATTTATTATTTTTTTCTCTCACTCTATTTTTTTTTAAATGTTGCATTAAAAAAATATAAGAGGTTTCCACATACCCCCCACCCCCACTCCTCCCAAATCAACAACCTCATTCATCATCATGGGACATTCGTTGCATTTGGTGAATACATTTTGGAGCACTGCTGCACCACACGGATAATGGCTTACACTGTAGTTTACACTTTCCCCCAGTTCACCCAGTGGGCCATGGCAGGACATACATTGTCCAGCATCTGTCCCTGTAGTACCACCCAGGACAACTCAAGTCCTGAAAATTCCCCCACATCATACCTCTTCTTCCCTCTCCCTACCCTCAGCAGCTACTGTGGCCACTTTCTCCACATCAGTGCTACAATTTCTTCCATTCTCATTTCTGATAAAGATATAACAATGCTAAATAAAGTATTTCCAGTAGGGTTGACTCTTTTGACACAGTCGTGTGTGTGTGTGTGTGTGTGTGTACGTGTGTGTGTGTAAGTGAAAGAGCCATGTCACCAAGTGGTGGGGCATTGGCCTAGCCTATTTTTTTCTTTTTTTTAATTTATTTCTCTTCCCTTCCTCCCTCTCCCCCTCCCCCAAGTTGTCTGCTCTCTGTGTCCATTTGCTGTGTGCTCTTCTGTGACCGCTTCTATCCTTATCAGCGGCAATGGGAATCTGTGTCTCTTTTTGTTGCGTCATCTTGTTGTGTCAGCTCTCCGTGTGGGCAGCACCATTCCTGGGCAGGCTGCACTTTCTTTCGCCCTGGGCGGCTGTCCTTATGGGGTACACTCCTTGTGCATGGGGCTCCCCTATGGGGGACAACCCTGCGTGGCAGGCACTCCTTGCACTCATCAGCACTGCGCATGGTCCAGCGCCACACAGGTCAAGGAGGCCTGGGGTTTGAACCATGGACCTCTCATGTGGTAGGCGGACACCCTAACCACTGGGCCAAGTCTGCTTCCCGGCCTAGCCTACTTTTGATGGAAGTGATGGAAGTGCTCTTTCCCTCGTCCTGAAACCCTGAAGAACCTTTGCTGGACTGAGGAATATGAAGGTCCATGAGCACCACAAACTCCCAATGATGGATGAGGCCTACTATGGCATTGGTTGGGTTCAAATTGTAGTGTGTTCATTATCACAGAGCTTCTTCAGGGAAGAGGTACTGTGCTGAGCTGATAAAAAGGCGTAACAAAGGTAGACAGTGGGGGGTAATCCATGCAGAGTGCAGGCAATAAGAAAGTGCATTGCCTATAGATGTTTAAAAATGATAATAAAAATAATTAAAAGTTGCTGTGCTTTATAATGTCACCATGTGCCTGCCATTCTAAACAATGTCAGCGATAAAATGCCCCACTGTGTGAAAAAAATCAGTTCCTTCTGGGGTTAATTTTTTACACGGATACACTTTTATTTTTATCCTTTAATAAACATTGATTTTTATTACATTACCTGGAAGTTAATTCAAAGATCTCCTGTTTATTAGCTCTTAACATATATAGAATTATCTATACGGGTTCTTTTTTTCAAGAGTAAGTTTGTAATTGTTTAGAAAAGTTAGAGCTTACTTCAGAAGTAGATTGTGTCACGAACAACTTCTGTGGTACTTGAAGTATGTAGTGTGTGTATACTATTTATACAGTCGATTATAAATAAACAAGGATAGCATAGTGATTATAAACACAAAGAAACAAAACATGTTATTTCTGTTTTATCAATCTACATGACCTCTTGGAGTTTTAATTTGGATTTAACACTGTGAGCAAAAAAAACCCTGTATTAAACAAAGGTTTCATTGGAAGGCATAATATTTTTGTTTTTTAGATGAAAACTTCAGTTCACTTAAGAATTATGTTAGTTTTACTTTATGATAATTACTAAAGATAATTTTGTAGTACAGAGGCAAGGAAGTAAAAAAACCCACTCCAAGTGTCAAACATGCCACTGATCCTGACATTCTTGCTGCAATAGTGACAGCAACCAGAATAGCCAGGAAAGACAGAGTCTTCAATGCACTAAGCATTCTTCCTTTTTCTTATCTTAGGTGACAACAATCAGCACTGAAAACTTTGGACTGAGAAAGAACCACAAAGTATCATAAGAAGGGGATCTAGGAGAAGAAAGAATGGATTTCTCTTCATTGGTTGAATAAAGGTGAGTAATTTCATATTGATTTGGATTTTATATGGAGAAAAAACCTTTCACCATAGATTCTATTCCCACAAAAATATACTTTTAAAGGGAAAATAATCCCTCCCCCAACAAAATTTAGAGAATTCATCACCGATAGAACTTTTCTGCAAGAACTGATTTTAAATAGTTCTTCTAGCAGCTAGATTATGATAGCTTATGATAGATGATGACTTTAGGAAAAAGATAATCACTAGATATAAAAACTAATGTTTCATAATGATAAAGGATCAACTAACCAAAAAGACAGAATAATTCTAAATGTTTATGCACCTAATATCAGAATTTTAAAATATTTGAAGAAAAAACAGAGAACTGAAAAATAATTAGAAAAATCCAAAATTATAGTTGTAGATCCCAACACTTCTCTCTGAGTAATTGATAGAGGATTTGGATAGAAATTCAGTAAAAAAGTAGAAAGCTTGATCTACACTATTAACTAGCTTGACTAAATTAATATTTACAAAACACTTCACCCAAATGATAGCAAAATACACATCTTTTGAAGTGCAAACGGAACATTCAACATGATATACCAGGCACGGGGCTATAAAATAATTCAATAAATTGTAAAAGATTGATATAATACAGAATATGTTCTTTGACCAGAATAAAATTACATTAGATAGCAATAACAGAAAATTCTGGAAAAAATGAACAATGAATTTTAAATACTCACAGGCCCAAAAAGAAATCACTTAAGGTAGAGGAATGAACAAGCATGAGGGGTGAATGCAACCAGACACCAAAGTAAACTTATTATTATATTAATGTAGTAACAGAAGAACTTGTAACAAAGATAGTGGTTACCAGGGGCTCTGGGGGAAAAGGGAGGGAAGAATAGGCGGAACATAGGACATTTTTAGGGCATGGAATTGCTCTGCATGATATTGCAAAGATGGATACAGGCCATTATACATTTTGTCAAAACCTATAAAATTGTACAGTGCAAAGTGTAAACCATAATGAAACTATAGCCTTTGGTTAGCAGCAGTGACCAATATTTGTTCATCAATTATAACAAATACACCACACTAATGTAAGAGGTTGTTAATAGGGGGAAATGTGGAAGGGTGTTGGGGTATATGGGAATCCACTACACTTTAGAGGTAACTTTTCTGTAATCTAAAACTTCTTTTAAAATAAGGTTTTTTCATATGAAAAAAAGAAGAAATAAAAACCTGAATAGTCCTATACCTATTAAAGAATTGACTTCGTAATAAAAAATCTTCTCTTAGGAAGTTTCCTGCCTAGATGGCTTAATTGTTGAATTATATTAATCATTTAAGGAAGAAATAATGCCAATACTTCACAAATTCTTTCAGAAAAAAAACAGGAGGGAATACTTTCCAGTCCACTTTATGAGGCCAACCTACTGGAGCAAAATGAAAGTCCTTGTAAGTAAAAGAAACTACAGCCCAATATTCTTCAAGAAAATACTCATAAACTCCTTAATAAAATATTAGCAAATCAAAATGATACTAAATATCAAGACCAAGTGAAGTTTATCATGGTAATATAAGATTGATTTAACATTTGTAAAACAGTCAATGTAATTCACCATATTAATATAATAAAAGAGAAAAAAATATGATCTTTACAAAACATGTAGAAAAATCATTTGACAAAATTCAGTAACTATTCACGGTAAAGTTTTTTAGCAAACTGGGAAAAAAAGGGAATTTTATCAACCTGAATAATGGCATCTATGAAAAACCTGTAGCTTATATCATACTCAATGTTGAAAGATGGACTGTTTCATCCTCAGCTCTGGAAGAAGACAAGAATATCTGGTCACGTCACCTTAATTCAATATTGTGTTGGAAATCAAAGCCAATATAACAAGGCAAGCAAAAGAAAAGACATACATATTGGTGAAGAAAATGTAAAAATGTCTCTATTCATAGATTCAATTTTGTAAGCAGAATATAACAATAAGTGAATTTGCCCAGATTACAGATTGTGAAGGAAATATATATTTAATCAATAAGAACTGAAAATGAAAACAATACCATTAACATAATAGCATCAAGATGAGTAAATATATACAAATAAAATTCCTTATAAAAAGTTGTGAAAAAATTTTTACCTGGTAACTTCAAAATATTTACAAAAGCAATAAAAGAAGATCTAAATAAATGGAAAGCTATATCATACTATTGGATAGGACAGTTCAGTATTATTAAGAAGACTTCTCTACAAATTGATCTATAGATTTAATTAAATCCCAATCAAAATCCCTATAAACTATTTGGTATAAAGTGTCAAGTTGATTCTAAAGTTATGTGAAAATGCAAAGGATCTATGATTTCCAAGAAAATCTTAAAAAAAAGAAAGACAAAGTTTCAGGATTTACACTATTTGGTGACGTTGAGACTTAATCTAACTCTATTTTAATCATGCCTATGTGATTTTGATCTTAGTATAGACAAATAGATCTGTGGAAAAGAAGAGAGAACCTAAAACTTGATTCACATGGAGGTATTCAATTGATGTTTGACAAATAGTAATATTATTAAAAGGACAAAAGGAAGTCTTTCCTACCTATCATGAAGAAACAACTAGATAATCAGTATGAATAATGAAGCCTGACCCCTATCTAACATCATAAATCTATTTTTTTAAAGATTTATTTATTTATTTATTTCTCCCCCCGCCGCCCCGCCGTTGTCTGTTCTCTGTGTCAATTTGCTGCATCTTCTTTGTCCGCTTCTGTTGTTATCAGCGGCATGGGAATCTGTGTTTCTTTTTGTTGCGTCATCTTGTTGTTTCAGCTCTCCGTGTGTGTGGCACCATTCCTGGGCAGGCTGCGCTTTCTTTTGCGCTGGGTGGCTTTCCTTGATGGGGCGCACTCCTTGTGTGTGGGGCTCCCCTACGCGGGGGGACACCCCTGCGTGGCAGGGCACTCCTTGTACGCATCAGCACTGCGCATGGGCCAGCTCCACATGGATCAAGGGGGCCCGGGGTTTGAACCGCCGACCTCTCATGTGGTAGACGGATGCCCTAACCACTGGTCCAAGTCCGCCGCCCTAACATCATAAATAAATGTAATTCAAATTCTAGTTTCAACTTTGACATGTAAGGAGCTTGGCTATCATCACTCCCATCCTTACAAGAAAAAACCTGAAGTGAAAATCAATGACTTTTCTTAGACTCATCACAATACTGGGGACACAGGATAAGATGAAAATGAAAATGAAAGGAATGGCAGATGGTGAGATCCAGGTTTCTCACTCTTGGAGTAGCAATTTACAGATAGCAAGGGGAGGAAGCTGGAATGATCCAGGTAGTCATGTAGTCATGGATTAGAGTTGGAGAAATTTAAGTTCTTAAGTTTAACTTAATATAGATACCAATCGTTACATACAGAAATATTTATAAATATGTGTATATCCCTTGGTTAGTATACACACTTAAATTTCTTAGCTCTGTCAGCTGAGGGGACCCAAAAGAAACAATACTCCAAGAGCAACAAATATATCTAGAAACCAGGTCTTGTTTAGTTTTTCTTTTTTAAAGATTTATTTTTTATTTCTTTCTCTCCCCTTCCCCCCCAGCCCCCCTGTTGTCTGCTCTCTCTGTCCATTTGCTTGTGTGTTCTTCTGTGACCGCTTTTATCCATATCAGCAGCACCGGGAATATGTGTTTCTTTTTGTTGCGTCATCTTGTTGAGTCAGCTCTCTGTGTGTGCCGCACCATTCTTGGGCAATCTGTGCTTTCTTTCACGCTGGGCGACTCTCCTTACGGGGTGCACTCCTTGCGTGTGGGGCTCCTCTACGCAGGGGACACTGGCAGGGCACTCCTGTGTGGCAGGGCACTCCTTGCGCACATCAACACTACACATGGGCCAGCTCCACACCGGTCAAGGAGGTCTGGGGTTTGAACTGCAGACCTCCCATGTGGTAGGCTGATGCCCTATCTATTGGACCAAGCCTGCTTCCCGAGGTTTTGTTTTTTAATACCATTCTCTAATGAAAGGTATCGGGGCTCCTTAGAGAAACAGCTGATTCTAGGACTGGGCAGGAAGTGAATAAGATGAGGCTGTAGCATCTTGTACTGCAGAAAGTAAGGAAATACTAAAGCAAAACAAAACAAAACAATAACACATTGATGGGGATATGTCAAAGGAACATGAAAGCCACATGAAAGAACTTTCAGTGGCCAAAAAAATACAATATTATGGGATTATAACTCAAAGTATAAAATAAATATCCATGAGTCTATACTGACATAAATAAATGATTGAACAAATTTTTAAAAATATGGAGAAGAGACAAATCTCCCATGCTGAAGATTTCCAGATAATGTATGTATATACTCTGCCCTCAAGGAAAGGAAGCATAACTCTTCACTGCTTAAAAGTAGGCTTATCATAGTGACCTCCTTCCAAAAAGTACAGTATGGAAAGGGAGTAAAAAACAAATAACTTGACAGTAGAGAAAAACCTGATTAATGCTACTTCAGTCAGATGATCAAGATCAGCATTAAGCGTCATTAATCATGTTGATAGTATGTATCCTTGATGTGATGTGATGGAAATGTCACTTTACACTTTACCTCTGTAATCTTCCTCCTCCAAACTCATAATTCAAAGTAATCGCAAGAAAAACCCCAGGCACATTTCAGTAAAGGGGCATCCTAAAAAATACCTGACTATTACTCCTTAAAACTGTTAAGGACATTAAAAACAAGGAAAGCCTGAGAAACGGTCATTGTTAGGAGGAGGCTGAGGAGATGTGACAACTAAATGGAACAGAAAAAGGACATTAGGTAAGGAAATCTAAGTAACCCACAGATTTATTTTATGATAATGTATCAACATTAGTTCAGTAATTGGTAACAAATCTACCATATCAAGGTAAGATTTTAATAATAGGGGCAATAAGGATGGAATATATGGGAATTCTGCACACTATCGTCTCAATTTTTCTGTAAAATCTAAAACTGTTCTAAAAATAAGTCTATTTAAAAAGAAATTCAAGATGTATCATATAGCTAAATATAAAAACTAAATATATCTAGAAGAAAATATAAGAAAGTATCGTCATGACCTGTAGGCAAAAATTCCTTATTATGATACAAAATATAGTACTAGAGATAAAGAGAAATATTTCATAATGATAGATGGATCTGTTTAATAGGAACATAAACATTTTAATGAATGCAGTTGGAACCCTATCTCATACCACATACAAAAATTAACTCAAAATGGATCAGAAAACTTAAATGTAAGAGCTAAAATGATAAGAATGGTAAATTTGCATGACCTTGGATTTGGCAATGGCTTCTTAGATACAACTAAAGCACAAGCAAAAAAGAAGAAGAAAATAGAAAAATTGAATTTCATCAAATTTAAACACTTTTGTGCTTTAAAGGACACTATCAAGACAGCTCTCACACTAGGAGAAAATATTTGAAAATCATATATCTGTGACCTGTATCTAGAATACATGAAGAATTCTTAAAACTCAAAAAGACAAATAACTCAATCAAAATGGGGAAACCATCTGAATAGACATTCTCTAAAGAAGACAAACAAATAATCAGAAAGCACATGAAAAGATGCTTGACATCATTAGCCTTAAGAGAAATAAATACTAGTCAAAACCTCAATGAGATACAATTCACACCCACTAGGATGACTAGAATCAAAAAGTCAGATAAGAAAAAGTATTGGTAATGCTCGCTTCGGCAGCACATATACTAAAAAAAAGAAACAGTACTGGTGAGAATGTGGAGAAATCAAAATCCTCATACTCTGCAGAAGGGAATGTAAAATGGTGTGGCCACTCTGGGAAACAGTCTGGAAATTTCTCAAAAAGTGAAGGATAGCATTACCATTTGATCCAGCAATTCCCTTCCTAGGTAGACACGCAGGAGAAATCTTGTACACTAATGCTCATAGCAGCAATATTCATAAGAGTGAAAAGGTAAAAACAACCCAAATGTCCAGCAACTGATGAAGGATAGACCAACCATGGTATATTGATGCTCTAGAATATAAGATTGCAAAATGTGCAATTTTGATTACAAAAAGAAAGCTGTAGAAGGATATCATTTACATTAATAAAAACACACAAATCAATGTCCTTTTCCATTTCTGGATAAATATGTGCAAATTTTTATTTGTATAGACTGGAAGATATATGTTAAATTCATTGCAAAGTCTACCACTAGGAAGGGAAGGAGAGAGTTCAGACTGGGAATAGAGAGCAAAAGAGACTTTAGTTTTATTCAGAGGCTTTATTGTGTTTAATTTAAAAAATATATTTGAATAAAATGTGTCAAAACATTAACAACTTTCAATACTGGTGGTAGGTGCATGGATACTTGATATATGTTCTTGGTACTTTTTTGTATTTTTAAATTTCTCAAGAAAAACAATACAATAAGGTGACTGTACCCTCAGTAAATTTTGGCTGCATGTTAGCCAGCTATCTGCTTTAATTCTATTGAGAAACTGGAAGTGTGAAATTCCACCATCTGTTAAAAAGAGTTTGACATCCACAGTGCAGAAACATCAAAGACTGGCGTTTAAACCACATGACAGAGCAGATAGACTTGAGGACATTTGGATGACTTTAATCATTCCAGTAACAAATCCTGGAAACAATTCCATCACCAAGTCAGAGAAGGAGCATCAGATTTGCAGAATGAAATTATCAGTGATATAAAGATTTCATATATGATTTCACATTGATTTTTCTGCTATGTGGGAATAAAGAGCTTTTTTTAGCCAAATAAAACTTGTTAAAAGTGCAAGCTGTTCTGAAAAATCCTTACGTATATTTTAGTTTGTTATTATAGGATTAAAGTGGTGAGGAACATAACATTTGAAAAAATAGCACCTTTTAAAATTGCCCTCTGCACTAGAAATGAATTGTTACTTTGACTCATCCTTTTGTAGACCAAATCATTAAGAGGCATTTGCAGGACTGTGAGGTGATTTCATCCTCAACTTTTGTGCTGATAACCTGCTGTGGACTGACTACAGTGAAAATTTCTACAAGTAGGAGCCTGCTGTGCATAAGTACTTCCCTTGGTAAATAATGTTCCAATGAATAAGTAATTGTGTAATTGTGATCGTATAGTCACCTTTTCCCATTTTTTTTTTTCCATTGAAATATTTAAGCTCTTCTCCTAGCCATTGGTTTAAGGCACAAAAATATCCAAATTAAAAGTCACAATATTGATCTATATTAGCTCTTAGATTTTAGAGCTTTCAGACAAAATTAAGTTTTTGGCTTTATTAATTCATTTATGCCATTTTTATTTAGCCAAATAATTTAACACACTGAAAGCACAAAAATGGGAACTGCATTTACTGTATTTTAGATGCTTACCAAACAGCAGGGAAAATACAAATATTTGTAGTTCAGTGACATGCTAGAAGTTATTAGTATAAATATGAACTTGTATACAACTGAAAATGGGAGGATTGCATCCAGCATCCATGTGGAATCTGAGCCTCCTCTTGACATAGAGGTGCAATGGACACAACCAATCCAATGTCCACATAGAAGAGGTGGCATTGGATTGGGAAAAGTGGACATGGTGGACGATGGGTATGGGGAAAGGCAGGAAGAGATGAGAGGTGGAGGCGTCTTTGGGACATGGAGCTGACCTGGATGGTGCTTCAGAGGTAATCACCGGACATTGTAAATCCTCACAGGGCCCACTGGATGGAATGGAGGAGAGTATGGGCCATGATGTGAACCATTGTCTATGAGGTGCAGAGGTGCCCAAAGATGTACTTACCAAATCCAATGGATGTGTCATGATGATGGGAACGAGTGTTGTTGGGGGGGAGAGGGGGGGTGGGGGGTGGGGTTGAATGGGACCTCACATATATATTTTTAATGTAATATTATTACAAAGTCAATAAAAAAAAATAATGTAAACCATAAAAAAAAAATATGAACTTGTAAAGATGGACCACATCTTCCTTTTTCACAGCTGCATTCTCAGAATGTAACCTAGTGCCTAAAGCATTGAATATATTAACTAAATATTCAGTTTTTATAATGAATAAAAGTAATACAGCAGAAAAAGTGATTATGATAGAGGCTCTTTTTTTTAAATCAGATGTTATCAGAACAGCTGGTTAATCCTAAAGTTGAAGTGGGTAGTCAAAGGAGAATACCTGCGAAACTTGACATTTTGTTTTAATTTAAAACACCATTGTATATTTGATCTCTCTTCTGAGAAAGGGCCAAACATTTTGGTGTTTCTAAGCCCATAAATTAGAAATTGTGAAACCACATTCATAATGTGTCTGCTATGGTTTCCAATTTCAATGTATTTACAGAGCTGGGACCCTATAAAGACTTATGGAGCACTCTGAGTTCATTATCCCTCTAGGTTTCTCATTGTTTTCCCTAAATATGGCATTTGTTTTGCTTCATTAATTTTTGTAATCACCTTCATCGAGTCTTCTCAAAGCATTTAAATTCATTTTCAGAGAAGTATATCTTTTGCCCATCTGCATTTTTTTTTTCCGGTAAGCTTTGATTAAATTGTATGATTACAATAACGCAAACAACTGACACAAATGGTATGAAGTGGTAAACGGACTTTGGCCCAGTGGTTAGGGCGTCCGTCTACCACATGGGAGGTCCGCGGTTCAAGCCCCGGGCCCCCTTGACCCGTGTGGAGCTGGCCCATGCGCAGTGCTGATGCGCGCAAGGAGTGCCCTGCCACGCAGGGGTGTCCCCCGCGTAGGGGAGCCCCACGCGCAAGGAGTGCGCCTGTGAGGAGAGCCGCCCAGCTCGAAGGAGGGAGCAGCCTGCTGAGGAATGGCGCCGCCCACACTTCCCGTGCCACTGACGACAACAGAAGCGGACAAAAGAAAACAAGACGCAGCAAAAAGACAGAAAACAGACAACCAGGGGAGGGGAGGGGAATTAAATAAATAAAAGTAAATCTTTAAAAACAAACAAACAAAAAAACAAAACAAATGGTATGAAGTGCCATTTGGTGAGCACTCTTCCTGCTGGTGGGAGGAGAAGCCTGCAGCTCACTGGGGAGTACCATATAAGAAGCTTCCCACTCTTTGTGCTGCCAGCATTGCACAGAGGAACGGAGCTGGCTGGTTAATTCAGAGAGTTGGAAGTGGAGATTAAGAGACTAGCTAGTGTCAAATGAATTGGTGCCTAAGCCAAATTTAAAGACTAATTAAGATTTAGTAGGTAGACCAAGAAGACAACTCTCCCAGATGAGTAAACAACTGTGGGAAAGACAGGTTATAAGTAGGACTCTTTCTAGCGGGAATTCTGGCTTATTGTGTTGTACCCTCTATAAGGTTCTTTTGAACAAGTAATTGCTGTTTCCAAAATAGATACAGCAAGGGTTATTGTTATTAAGGTGTTTGAGATAAGTGGTACATTAGCAACTTACATGAACCTATTATTGAATATTTTTCCTCTACAGATTTAACATTGACCTTTTGTGAGAATAAAAGAAAGGAAGGAAGCAAAGATGGGGAGAAGAAGGGAGGAGGAGAATGGGTGAAGGAAGGAGACACAAACTGTCTGCAAGTAAAAACTTTTGACTAGAAAATTCCTGAATTACATAACACCATGTCCCTGGTAATTTTACTTTGCATTAAGATTGAAAGAGCAATTTTAGAAATTAATTTGCTTGTACACATACATTCAATTCCTTTTAAATATAATTTTATTTTAAAATATGACCATAAGATCTGTCATAAGATCATAATTTCAATAGCTATATTATAAAAACAAAATGATCTTATACACACACATATACATGATATATATTCCTATACACATATCTAAAATCCCTTTCACTGGGAACATGGTAGTTCAGATGAGGGCTCAGAGGCTTTATAAGATGATTATTGTCAAATAATTAATAAACTAGAAAAGAATGGAGACAGCCACTCAATTTAAAGTGTTCTTTCTATTGAGAGATTTTATATTAAAAAGAAGGCAAGTAAAGAGCTGAGTGAAAGCTACTGTACACATTGTTAATTTCTTATAACTTTTTCTAGCAAATTCTTCTAAGATGCTTAAATTCTCATGTCAGAAACCTTTCCGATGTTTCAAAACATCTGCTTTTTGCAGTGGTTTTGAGCAGAACTATTTCAGACTGTGCTGTAATATTTGCTAAAAAACCATGGAAACAAACAATTAGAAAACCAGATCATGGAAACAAATCTTCATTAAATAGTCATCTTTGTTTTTATAGTTCCTTTATTGCAACTAGAGAAGATCTGTTTTAATGATTTTATTTAATTTGTATCAAAGTAAAACATGTTTATGCTTTAAAAAGTCAAATTTTTCAATGAGACTTATAAAGGAAACAGAGATCCTTTGCTCCCTTCCTTTTTACCATTCACTATAAAAACTTTTAGTTCTTTCTTCAGGAATTTATCTCATGGCTTTTAATAATAATCTCACAGTGTTATTTATTTTAAAATTTTAGATATCTTTGGATTCTTACCATGATAGATAAAAATTTAGTTCTCCACCACATCATCCTGCTCTCACCATGTTTCCAAAATAGCTATATCATGATTTTTCATTAAATTAAATTAAATTCATGGTTTACCAAATTATGACTTATAAATATTGTTCCCAGGTAAGCCACATTGTGCATCATTACATTTCTATGCTTGTACATCGTTCTGTTTTCTGCCTTACTTTATTGTTTTCTTTGCTCAGTTTGCCATGTCTCTACTGCTAATTTTTCTTCAAAATGGTGGAGACCAGAAGAGCAAAACTCCTGTGGCAAAACATGGTTTTCCCCTTGGGGTCATCCCTCCTGGATTCTTCTTGTTCTAATCTGAAGAGCTAAGTGGCTCCGATCGTGGCTTCTTTTCATTACCACCTTCATGAATTGCTTTCCCCTCTCTCTCCTGTGCCCCATACTCTGTCTCCTGGATTCCTTGTCGTCTTCTGTGTCAGCGCACTGTCTTGCTTTGGGTGAGAACAACCCCTTTCTCCCTTGAGCTTCCTGAGAAAGGGCACATAGGAAGCAAAAATCGTGAGACCTTGCCTATATGTAAATAATATTTTCCTATCTTTACCCTTGATTCCCAAGTTGTCTGAATAAGGAATTCCATGATAGGAGTAATTTTGAAGGCATGGCTTCATTGTATTCTAGCTTTCGGTGTTGCAATTGAGACAGTCCAGTATCCTTTAGACCAATTTTATTTTTCTCTCTGTTAGCTTTATTTTTTATTTATTTATTTATTTTCTAAAGATTTATTTAGTTATTTATTTCTCTCCCCTTCCCCCCCACCCAACCCATTTGTCTGTTTTCTGCGTCTATTTGCCACGTCTTCTTTGTCCGCTTCTGTTGTGAGCCGCACTGGAATCTGTGTTTCCTTTTGTTGCGTCATCTTGTTGTATCAGCTCTCCGTGTGTGGGGCGCCATTCCTGGGCAGGCTGTGCTTTCTTTCGCACTGGGTGGCTCTCCTCCAGGGCGCACTCCTTGTGCGTGGGGCTCCCCTACATGGGGGACACCCCTGCGTGGCAGGTACTCCTTGTGCGCATCAGCACTGCGCATGGGCCAGCTCCACATGGGTCAAGGAGGCCCAGGGTTTGAACCGCGGACCTCCCATGTGGTAGACCGATGTCCTAATCACTGGGCCAAGTCCGCTGCCTGTTAGCTTTATATATATATATTTGTCTCTCTTGTTCTGAAATTTCCAGATGATGTGTCTTGGTAAGATTTAGCTTTCTTCACTGTGCTAAGGACTTAATGATCCCCTTTAATTGACAAACCGCTGTCCTTCAGCTCTGGGAAAGTTTTTTTTAATACCCTCTCCTCTATTTTCTTCTTTCCTTCTAAAATTCGTAATACTCACATGTTAAATTATCAGTTAGGAATATATTCAGACTACTCAAGTAAAGAAGAGCTTAAAAATTGAGGTTTGTCTCATTTAATAAGAAATGTGAATAGACACAATTGGTGACCTGAATTCAATGACTCAAAGATGACCAAGACTATGTTTGTATGTTTCTTGGACTTGTCTTCATCAGTGTCGCGTTACTGATAAAAGATGACTACTGGCATCATGTCTGCTTTCCTTGCTAGAAAAGGGGGAAGGGAAATGGGTAATGGATCATGCTGGCCAAACCTGTCCCCTTTTATCTGAAAATTAAAATATTTTACAGACAGCCGCATCTGGCAGACTTCCATCTATATTCCTTTGACCAAAAGAGCACCATATTGCCTCCACTAGCCCAATCACTGGAACAGACTGGAATCTTTGTGAAGGGGTGGGGTTTATTGAAAGTGGCCTTTACTATAGGGTGGGGATCCAACTTTTTTGTTTGGGGTCTCCCACCAGTAAATACCTGTAGGTCTTTTCTCAGAGGGTTATAAATTTCTCTGATACTGAAGAAAATGGTTCCCATCACAGAGAGAGAAAGAGAATGGTGATGGGGGAAAAGAAACAATGGGATGAGATTAGGCCAGAGAGAAGAGCCAGGGCAAGATCAACAGGACCTTGTGCTAGGAAATTAGGAAGTGCAAAAACATGCAGAAGAAGATACCTGTCCTTAGGAGGTTTACAATCTATCTGGAGGAATCTATTTTGAATTGGAGAAATCTTGACAAAATGTAGTGATAAAAAAACAAGTACAGTCCATGTTCCCAATTGCATTATTTTCTATTTACTAGTCCTCAAAGAAAGGAAATGTTTCTGAGCTCATTGCAACCAAAATGCAGCCACCCTTTGCAAAGGTCAATTAGAAATGATTAAGTATTCTAAGACCCACAACTGTGGAGCAAAATGCTGTACAAGCATTGAAGACAATTCCCAGGGCCGACTAGTTGGCACGGAAGCCTGTAAGGTTCAATCTCAAGTTTTGAGAGACTCATTTTATCACAGCTCCTTCTTTTTTTTTTAAAGGGTTTTTGTTTTGTTTTTTTTAGATTTATTTATTTATTTAATTCCGGCCCCGTCGTCCCCCGGTTGTCTGTTCTCTGTGTCTATTTGCTGCGTCTTGTTTCTTTGCCTGCTTCTGTTGTCGTCAGCGTCTTGTTTCTTTGTCTGCTTCTGTTGTCGTCAGCAGCACGGGAAGTGTGGGTGGCGCCATTCCTGGGCAGGCTGCGCTTTCTTTTGCACTGGGTGGCTCTCCTTACGGGGCGCACTCCTTGTGCGTGGGGCTCCCCTAGGCGGGGGACACCCCTGCGTGGCACGGCACTCCTTGCGCGCATCAGCACTGCGCATGGCCAGCTCCACACGGGTCAAGGAGGCCCGGGGTTTGAACCGCAGACCTCCCACGTGGTAGACGGACGCCCTAACCACTGGGCCAAGTCCGTTTCCCCACAGCTCCTTCTTTATCCCGTTAGAGAATTGATCCGAACTCTTGATGAAATGTAGGGGGATCCATTTAAAATACATCTGAGGTGCTACAGAGCTGCCGTCTTAGCCCTGGAGAGCCTGCCTCCACACTCCTTTTACGTGAGAGAAAATTAAATGATCTATTTTAGGCCATGGTTATTTTTGTTTTCAAAACTTAACCTAGTCCTATATGATATAGTATACAAGGAAATTATTTTCTTAGCTGATAAATGGTGAGCATTTCATGTATTTCAATATATATAGGGCAATAAATTAACATTTTCTGAAAATATAAGATAAGAAACAGGGAAAATTTACTTTGGAACCAAATCATTAGTTTAGTAATACAATTCAAGATTTAAGGTAAATAGTGAGAGCTTCGAATTCATGATATAATAAAATTTAGTAAGATTGATTCACTCTCTAATAAAGGATTTGCAAATAGATTTTTTTTAAAAAGAAAAGAAAGAAATGCTCTGTATTCCAGAATATAAGCTTTACCAGAACATCAACTTTTATCTGTTTTATTTATTTAATGCCTCCCAACATCTGGCTTTTAGTGTACATCCAGTAAATATTTGTTGAATAAATGAATGTCTGTATTTAGAAGTGCCATATAATCAATGGAATCAAGTGGCTGCTATGTATTTGGTTAATATATGTCTAAATTTATACATGGATAGATAATGGACATATATGCATTTCTATATAACCTTATTTTTAGTTAACATTTTATATCATCTTAAGGTGAATAAAATTGTGGGTTGAGTTTCATTGGGGCAGGGAGGCCTTGGTGGATAATAAACAGTAAGAGCAAAGGTCGGCTCAGCAAATTGGAGTGTGGTGGGTCCTCCTAAATTCCTGGATTTATCCTCTAGGAAGAAATGGGGTGGGGGTGGGGGGTGCCCTGAGAGCTTTAACTGGAGAAAACACTAGTTTTACACGTTCAGATAGATGAGACTGACGGCCCTGTCAGATATGATTTCAAAGGCGACCAGGGGACCAGCAGAGGGCCCACTCTAGAGAAGTTGCAGTAAAGAGAGAAGAGGAGTGGGTTTGAGAAATATTTGGAGGTTAATCCAAAAGACTTCGTGGGTTGATTGGAGGGTCAGGGGGAACGACAAGAAGAGACTAAGATTTTGGCCAGTTAGATGGGTTGCAGGACCTTTCACTGACACAAGGAATAAAGAAAGATGTCAGGAGTGAGAGTAAGACAGTGAGTTAAATTTTACACAAGTTTACTTTGAGATGCCTAAGAGGCATACAGTTGGAGATGTCTAGCATACAGATAAACAAATGTAAAGTTTGCTATGGAGGTTTATCTACATATGCATGGATAAAAGTTGGCATGCTTACCCATGCATGTGTACACACACATCTTATCCATAGCTACATGAATTACATATCGCTAAGTAAAGATGCTCTTATATATATATGTAAACTTACCAATAAGCTTCATATAACCTTATGTGACAGTTGAGTCCAGGTCTAAACATTGAACTCATACATATGAAATAGAAATAACTGTATACCTATAGCTATATTTATGTGTATATATTTCATAGATATAACACACACATATCTATGTTCTAAAAGCTGTAATAGTTCTCAAATATGTTCTAAATGGTTAATTTGTGAAGTCACAGTGGTAAGAAGATTGTTACATCATATTATGAAATGCTTAAATTCAATATTCTGCAAAACTCTTACATTAAACACACATAAAAGATAAATTCATTCAAAAATAAGGAAATAAAGAAGGTAGGAGGACTGCAGAACCATCTCATGCCATGACTCAGCTGGGTAATATAAGAATGCTGAGCACAGGCCAAAGATTTTATAAGCATAGACCAGGGCTTTCACTCAAAACATGGTGACTCCAGATGCTACAATCTGGTACCAGAGTACAACTGGTAAGAAAATTTTGGTAGTCATATTGGGCAAGTTATTTTTAAATGATTAAAAACGATTGATTTTCAAAACCATATGTTTTTCCTAACAAGTCCATTTTCTGCACTGGATAAAGGGCCAAAGTTACAGTCAACTAAGGGAAGACGAGGGAAAACCTTTTTTTATGCAAAAACAAAACTTTTTTTTATGGAAGGAAACAAAGAGTTACCTTGCTTTAAAAACCGGTCCTTTTCATGTTTTGTCAACCTGAGTAAGACAAGGGAAGATTATGTTATGTTATACTGCCACCTTGTGGCTATGTCACATAACATTAGGTATAAAGAATTACAATTCATATTGGAAATGCATAGATTTTTCACTCTATTTACCTCACATTCCTTACCCAAGTCCCCCCCTTTTCACCAGATCCTTTACCTGATACAGACAACACACACACAAATACTCACATTACCAATCTTAATATTTGTTAATAACCTAACTTACCTGTGGCTTTTCCAATTTGCTGTGGGTTAAGATTTAGGTTTTAACCAGATTAGAATTTGGAATATAAAAAGCAAAAGGTTATCCACGGAGAAGTGGCTATGGCTCAGTTGGGTGCCTGCCTGCCACATGGGAGGTCCCAGTTTCAGGTCTCAGCGCCTCCTAAAGAAGATGAGCAGATGCCACAGTGGACTGGATGCCACACCCGCTTCAGCGAGCAGACACCTAATTGAGCATATGCCTCAGGCCAGCAGATGCTGCAGGCCATGGGCAGTGGATGTGGCACAGGCCATTGGGCACTTGCCTCCCATGTAGGAGGTCCCAGGTTAGATTCCCAGTGCTTCCTGGAGAAGGCGAGCAAACAACGAGCAGACAGACGAGAGAACCATAGGGGTGGGGTGGGGTAAATAAATAAAATTTAAAAAAAGGTTATTCACAGTAACACCTCTTCTCCATAAATTATTTTTTCCATTCCTTCTCCTGCAATAGTGATAGCTCCATTTTTGAATGCATAGAATTTTAGCAGCATTTGAGATTTTTTTCTTCTCAAAAGGTGGAAACCTGACTGTACTAGTCAGTCAAAGGAGTGCTGATGCAAAATACCAGAAATCTGTTGGATTTTATAAAGGGTATTTATATGGCATAGAAGCTTACAGTTACCAGGCCATAAAGTGTTAGTTACTTCCCTCACCCAAGTCTGTTGCCATGTGTTGGAACAAGATGGCTGTCATCTCTGCAAGGGTTCAGGCTTCCTCTTCCTCTTAAGGCTCTGTGGTCCCAGCTTCTTCCAATCTCATCTGCAGCCTAGGACAAGTCTTGTCTCTTTTCCAGGACTCAGTTCTCTCAGGGCTCAGCTGCTCTGCTCTTTCCACAAGGCCAGCTGTAAACTATCAGATGAATGGCTCATCTCTCTTCCCGGGGCCTCTGCCATGTCTAATGGAGCCTTCTCTCTTTCCTCATGTATCTGCTTCTCTGCACAGTATTTATTTCCTGGAGCTCCAGCATTAAAACTCCAACTAACTCCTCTGCTGTTTAGTTTTCTCTGTGAGTCCCCACCCACCAGGGGGATGGGGACTTGATGTCCCACTGACGTTGCCCAAGCAAAGCCTTAATCACAGCTCAATCAAGTAAAAGTAGAAGTGAAACCTCTGAATCCAATACAATCTAATATACCCAGAGGAACAGACCAGTTCACAAACATAATCCAATATCTATTTTTGGAATTAATAAACAATATCAAACTGCTCCATTGACTTACATCAAATTTTTGTATGGGTAGCCATGTACCTGATTTTAAAAGTAAATACTATTTCACCTCTTAAAGCACTTGTCAACTACTGTGCTTTAAGGGATAGAGAAGGGTTGACCACCCTCAACCCTTCTCTGCGCCTGAGCCTCACTCCATTATAGACTCAGGGTGGTGATGGAGATGGCCTTGGGGTCAGGTACCCCCTGGCAGAATGAACATCAAAGTCAGTAGTCAGATGTCCACCGTGCCTGCTGATCGATATAATGAATACAAATAAATGTAGAATTAGCCTTGTTATTTTGAGAGAGACACCAGTGACTTTGTGATGTAGCTCCTTCAAGTTTCCCAAGAATGAGCAGATATTTTGCTTAGAATCATTGAAGATGCTTTCTGAAATCAGCATGGGTGGAGATATTTTTGCTAATGAAACCAGTACCTTAAAGCAGTGATTCTCCATCACTTGGGTTGTGGGTGTATGGTCAGATAGGCAAGGCAATAATCAATGCAATTTTATATCTAAAAAAGAAAGAGGGGGGTGAATGTAGCTCAAGTGGTTGAGAGCCTACTTCTCAAGTATGAGGTCTCAGGTTTGAACCTAGGACCTCCTAAAAACAAAAAACAAAAACAAAAAACAAACAAATGCTAAACAACCACCTCTCATTGGGGAGTGGATGTAGCTCAGTGGTTGAGCTCCTGCTTCCCATGTATGAAGTCCTGGGTTCAATCCCCAGTACCTCTTTTTTAGAAAAGATTGTTAAGTAAACTATAGGAGAATAAGCTTGAAAGGAAACCCTCTCTGGAGAGGAAGTCGGGAAAATCCTACGGTTTTCATGTTTATCAAAATAAGTCAAGGATTAAAAGTATCATGAAATACTTCTTTAAAGAATGAGGAAGGCTCGGCCTACTTAGACTTCCTGATTTGAAAACTTTATTTGATTAGGTAAGGTTTAGAATGTAGGTTGGTGCTGGGCCCAGAGAATATTTGCATCATAAAAACAATTCTTTATTCATACTTCCAGACTGCACAAGAGATCATATAATGCTTTATAATGTTTCCTCTGTGTTAAAGCCTTAAAACTCCTCTGTTACATTCATTTCTTGGGACAGAGATTATAACTCCTTAAAGGCCAAAGCTGTTATAAAAAGATATTGTCCACCATTTCTCGCTGTAAAAATAATAAATATCTAGTATAAACAAATAAAGAGGAAAGTGACAGTTCTTTTTATGTAGAGTAAGATGAGAACTGGAATAAGGGCCACGGATTGGTTCCATGATTGGACAGGGCCACTTAGTGGCAGCTCCATCCAAAGGCCCTGTGTCAAAATATTTGATTTCTGCAGGAATCACCTCAGCCTATCACTAGGGGGCAGACTAACCTCCTTTTGTGATTGAGCCTCCTGAAAATGTGATTGAGGTTTCAAGAGATTTGCAGACCTAACAAGGAAGGGAAAAAAAGGAAATTTCTTAAATTTAAAAAAGAAAGAAAGGAAAACTGGATTGTATAGTTTTGCTAAATTCTTTTAAATACACAGGGCCACTATAGAATTTTAAAGGTATGCATGTGAGTAAAACACACTAGTGAATAATTGCCTAATGGTAGAAATGCTGATATATGATGAGACTGGTAGAAGAGTTTTTAAGTCCTTCCAGAAAGTGAATAATCACAAAGCATGGAAATTTACTTTGCCCCTTTCCTGTCCATATATAATATAGATAGGCTTCTTAACATTGAGCTATTTCTATTTCTTTATGCAAGCCATAGTTTTAATGCTTATATTTAAATATATTCAAAGCATCTCATTCTCTAATATCATTCACACATTATTTATTGGGCACCCATTTCTATATGCAAAAAATTAAGCTAATTATTTGAGAAAGATGAGACAATTCCTCTGCCCCCGTGGAGTTTAAAAACTAATGGAGGCGGTAGACTTCGCCCAGTGGTTAGGGTGTCCGTCTACCACATGGGAGGTCAGCGGGTCAAACCCAGGCCTCCTCGATCTGTGTGGAGTTGGCCCACGTGCAGTGCTGATGCTCGCAAGGAGTGCCCTGCCATGCAGGGGTGTCCCCCACGTAGGGGAGCCCCACGTGCAAGGAGTGCGCCCCATAAGGAGAGCCGCCCAGCGTGAAAGAAAGTGCAGCCTGCCCAGGAATGGTGCCGCATACACGGAGAGCTGACACAACAAGATGACACAACAAAAAGAAACACAGATTCCCATGCTGCTGACAACAATAGAAACAGACAAAGAAGATGCAGCAAATAGACACACAGAACAGACAACCGGGGTGGGGGGGGGGGAGGGATGAGAATAAATAAATAAATCTTAAAAAAAAACTAATGGAGGAGAAAGAGAATTTAAAAAACACTATACACACATACACATGTACATGTAATATATACATATTTATAAACTATAAACACACATATACATATATATGCATATATACTTACAGATATCCTTGGGTTGTATGGGGAGTTTTATATTTATACATAAAACAATTTGGGATTAGTGCTATAAAGGAAATGAGATACCATGATAAAGAATAACGGGGAAACACGTAGAATGTTCAGGAAAGGACTCTTTTGGAACCCTACCTGAAGGAATTGGCACAGAGCATGCCAAGCTGGGGACACCATGCCATTCAAGAAGGACTTATGCCTCAAGCCAATGTGGCCAGAGAACAGTGGCAAGGTGGAGAGTAGCCACATGAGGCTGCAGAGTTAGGCAAGGACAGATCTTGCAAGACTTTGTAACTGTTACTGTCCAAGTGGGTTTGCTTGCCCAATGCACACAAGAGCCAATACTGAGTCACCAGGGTTTTGAGAAAAGAGTTTATTGTGTAGTCAACCAGCAAGGAGACTGGAGGCAAGGCTCAGGTCAGTCTCCTTCAACAAAATGAGGCACTGGGGTTTTATACCATCTGGGGAAGGTGGGCTTAAGGGTGTCGCTAAGGAATGGGGTGGGATGATGTGGGACAATTCAGTTTGGAAAAGGCTGTGTTGACCAGAGCATGCTTGGTTGTGAGTTATTCTTGGCCTTAAAATGGAGGTCTGGCATGCTCGGTGGCTAGAACTGGTCAGAGCTGGCTTTAGCAGGTACTCTAAGGGAAGAAGAAACAGTAACTTATCTCTTGTGGCAGCAAACCTTCTATGAATAAGATGAGGAGATGGACACTTGAATGAAAGGGAAACAGAAACTTCTAGACACTTCTACAAGTAAGAGAAGAGCTACTCTGAAAAGTGGATTAATATGCAACAGTTTCAAGGGGGTTGTAAGTACTGGTTTCATAGTCTAAAGGGAAACATTGGATTTTATTCTAAGTTCAATGAAAGGCCTTTAATGGCTTTAAACAAGTGAGTGACACGATTTGATATATTTTTATAAAGAATATTCTTGATAATGAATGGAAAGTAGATGAGATATCAGAATGATGACCATGGTATGAGTTCTTGAGACTCCATCTGCCCAATGTGAACAAGCTTTGTTTGGATCTCTGAAGCCACTCTATACTTAGGGCAAAATTCCTAAAATATCCCTGGGAGTGAAAGATTTTCTCCAGGTGGGCTCAACTTGTTTTTTACTTGCCTTGAGGAACTGTCCCAGCCTAGTTGTTTAGTTGTAGAGAGTCTCATGTCTACAGAGATAAACGACCTTTATCTTTTCTGTCTGGAAGATGCCGAAGGTCACTATAAAAAACTCAGTCTTTTTTTACGTGAAAAAGTTACGTGAAAAGTCTTTTCGTCAAGCTTGTTATTTTCAAGTAGGTAGACTATAATGTTACACATTTATTAAATTGGTGGCAGGGAGGAGAGAAAAGAAGAAACAAAGTTTAATGATTAAAAAAAAATTAATCTCTACTTATATAAGTAATATATTATTTATTCAACTTCTATACAATTGCCACACCTCCTTCTCTGACTCTAAAAATAAGTCAAACCCTCTTGTCAGGAAAGGGTTCCTTAAATTTCCTATTTATACACTGGATACTCCACTAATCTTTTCCATGGTCTGGGGACATTTAAAAAAAAACACAAACAAAAAAACTTTGTTTCTTTATTAGAGAATTTTCAGTTTATAGGACAATCATGCGTAAATTACAAGATTTCCATATACTACCCTGTTGTTAACACCTTGCACTTGTGTGGATCATTTGCTACAATTGATGATAGCACATTTTTATAATCGTACTATTAACTATAGTCCATGCTATAACTTACGGTTCACTGTTTGGATAGTGTAGTTCCATGGCTTTTTAAAAAAATTTATTCTGCGATCATACATACAATCTAACATTTCCCCTTTTAATCACATTCAGACATATATTTCATTATGTGCATAATGTTGTGCTATCATCACCACCATCCATTCCCAAAACATTTCCATCATTACAAATAGAAACCCAGAATATTTTAAGACTTAATTTCCCATCACCTTCCCCCCACCCCATCCCCTGGTAACCTACATTCTATATTCTCACTCTATGAGTTTACTTTTTCTGATTGTTTCCAATTAGTGGAAACAATTTGGCCATTTGTGTGTGACTTATCTTACTAAACCTGTGTCTTCAAAGTTCATTCATGTTGTTGCAGGTATCAGGACTTCGCTCCTTTTTATGGCAGAATAATATTCCATTGTGTATATATGCCACATTTTAATTATCCATTCTTTGGTTGATGGACATTTGGGTGGCTTTCATATTTTGGCAATATAGTGAGTAATGTTACTATGAATATTGGTGTGCAAATCTCTATTTGACTCCCTGCTTTCAATTCTTTAGGGTATATACCTAGTATGAGATTCTAAACTTCGCTTTCTAAAGAACCATGAAAATCCCCTCCACAGTGGCTACACCATTTTTTATTGCCACCAGAAATGAACAAATGTTCCTATTTCTCCACATCCGCTCCAACACTTGTTATTTTCCATTTTTTAAAAATTAGCAGCCATTCTAATTAGTGTAAATGATTTTCAACTGGGGAAAATTTTGTTCTCAAGGGGATATTGGCAATGTCTGGAGACATCTTGGATTGTCACAACTGGAGGGTGCTACTGGCATCTCATTTGTAGAGGCCAGGAATGCTGCTAAATATCCTATAATGGACAGGTCAGCCCCTTCCAACAAATAATTATATGCCCCAAATATCAGTAGTGTTGACATAGAGAAATATTACTTAAGGTTACAGATAATTTTCCTCCGAATGCAAATTCAGTCCCAGCTTCCATATTTTATTTACACATAACAATGAATCACAGGCAATATTTGCACATCATTCCTGACCTGGAGTTAAAGTTATTGGAGTGTTATTGGTAAGGAAACAGGGATGAGACTCTACTTAGTGAAGAATGTTTCCCAATTTCTCTCTATTAGACCATATAAAATGCTTTATCCCTTTGCTCCATCTATACATATTCTCTATTTGAGGTGGGAATTTACATCAAATTCAGTAATTTCTCTATGTTTTCTATACCAGTTAGGCATTTCTTAACTCTAACAGTATTTATCACAGATTCTGGTCTACCAGGACAACTAGTTTTTAAGATTTTAGAATGCAGTTATATATTAATAAATTTGGAAAATATTGTTCCTATCAGTTTTAAGGCTGAGGCAAAGGTAGGCTGCCTGGTATTATTTCTATCTGTAAGAGACGGAGATTAGTTTAATTTTCACATAAAGGTTATATAAAGCAGGGAAGAAGAAAGTAACCTAGATGCCTACTGCCTCAGTCTCCCACTCCTGGGTTAAGCAGGAACAAAGGAAACCAGCTTAAGCCAGTCCTATAGCCAGTAAAAAGGATGCACAAGAAGGAGCTAAGTCCATACCAATTCAGCACTAAATTTCATTCCTTATTTGGCAAAAGAAGCAGGTAAAAGCCAAAACAGTTGGAATGTGATGGGGGAAACTGTTAATAAAAAACTGTGAACTACAGTATAAACTATGGTCCATGCAGTGTGGCAGTGCTCCAGGGTGTATTCACCAAATGAAATGAATATGCCTCACTGATGAAAGGGGATGTTGATGTGGGAGGAGAAGGGGTGGGGGGTGTGGGGAGTGGGGTATGTGGAAACCTCTTATGTTTTTTAATGTAACATTTTGTGTTATCTATTTATCTTTTTTAAAAAAGACAATAAAAAAATAAAAGTACCCAAAAAACAAAACAAAACTGGGGGACTTGCATGGGAAACTTAGACCTCTCAGATAGGCTGTAACCTCTGAAGTATCCAATGTATGGAGAAACAGAGGAAGGGCTTGCCTGCTCGGCTTAGGGGTATACATTGTGTCATTTTCCTTTGTTCGGGAACCAGCCATGTTTTCTGGTTGTGTGCCCCTTCTTGCAAAATTGAGAATAAATTCTTTTCTTCTCCACAATCGGGTAAGACTTATTTTCTTCCAGGTTTCTTTCTTACAACTTTGGGGGCTCGTCTGGGATTCTGAAGCTTCAGAGAGTGGACCCCCAAGGTAGATGATGGGGGGAGGCATGCCCCTCTGTTTAAGCAGTCTTGGACTCCACCAGCAGGGTACTCACGTCTGGCAGCCAAGGGACCCAAGAACAGATGCTTAGATCTGCTGATTGTGGATGAGAAAAAGGGAAGGGAAAATCTGCCTCTCATTGACCAGATAACTCCATGTATGGACCAAGGTAAGAACAAGGGCTATCAAGTATTACCTTAGTGGTCAGGAATTCTGATGAGTCTGAAGTTGACTGTGTGCATGAGACGTGTGACACACTGCGCGAAGTAAGTGCGGAGTCCCAATTCTCATTTCCCTTCTCCGGCCAGGGAAAGGGCTGGAGACGGACAAAGCAAAAGATTCTAAAGAAAGACACCCAGACACGATTTGGAATGGGAAATAGAAGCAGTCGGTTGACTGGGAAAAAGAGGAAGGGGGTGTCTATAGGATGCCCTGGAGATATTACTCCAGATAGTCCATTAAGAAAGACGTTAAGGCATTGGACCGATAGTGATCAGACCAGGGGAAAAGACAAGAAGAAAATGATTAACTACTACTGCTGTATCTGGACCAAGAGAAGTATTTCACCACCCAATGTCTTCTGGCCAAAATACAGGGCGGATGAAGATTGGCTTTGTGCCGACCCTGTACTGTATGTTAATGAGAAAACACCTTTCTCCAAAAAAAAGAGTCTAACTATGCTGGTTAAAGGGAAAGGGGGCCTACTCTCTATCCAATGAAAGCTGAAAATCTAGACCCTGAAACTAAGCTTGCAGGAACTAAGGCTGCAGAAACTAAGATTGCAGAAACAAAACCCACATAAACTAAAGCCTAGGACCCCCTGTTGAATCCCCCTCCTCCTTACATTCCGCCTTCCCCTCTCAGGAAAAGGGCCATTAGACTTGGAGGTCCCAAGAGAACCGATTGGAGAATCAAGTGGGGCCAACAGCCCTACCTGTTACAACCCACCAACAGCTGAGGAAAGAATTGGAACAGTGTAAGAAAGATATGCAAACTTTTCCATTCCCCAGGGCACCTGAGGAAAAGAAGGTGAAAGGATAAAACTCCACTGAACTTTTATTCACTGAGAGAAGTACCAATGGCATCAGGGGAGATTGGCTATGTAAATGCCCCACTGCCAAGACTGAAGTAAGGAACTTCAAAAAGGAGATGAAATCACTAATGGAAGATCCAGAGGGGCTGGCTGAACAAGTAGATCAATTCCTAAATCCTAGTTTATATGCCCGGCCCAAACTTATGTCCATACTGAATATTCTCTTTACGGGAGAAGAAAGAGGAATGGTGTGGAGGGCAGTTATGAAGAAGTGGGAAAGGCAGCATTCACCCAGAGAGGGGGTAATAGCAGCAAAACAGAAGTTCCCAAACAGAGACCCTAATTGGGATAATAACAACCTGGAAGTCAGAGCACAGATAAAAGATCTTAGAGAACTCATTATACAGGGGATCAAATGGTTGGCTGTACCCAAACCTCAAAACTTGAATAAGTCCTTTGAAGTAGCCCAAGAGAAGGACAAAACTCTCTCTGCTTACCTGCATTGATTGAGGGACCAAGTGAGGAAATATTCCTGGATGGGCTCTGATGATCCTGTGGCTCAGGGAATGTTAAGAGTCAGCTAAGTGCAGGGGTCTTGGCCTGATAGTCAGAAAAAGATTCAGAAAATAGAAGGATGTGTGGATAAGCCATTAAAAGAGTTCTTGAGAGAGTCCCAGAAAATGTTTGTAAAGAAAGAGGAGGGAAAGCAGAAACAGAAAGCAAAGGTTATGATAAGCATAATCAACCAAATGGTTAAGAAAAGATTGGAGATGTCAGGGAGGAAACAGGCAGAGGCAAGATAAAAATGTGAAATGAGCTTATTTAAATAAGGGGGCAAGGAGAATGCAGGTCTCTGCCCCATGCTGTCACTGTGGGAGGCCTGATCATTTCAAAAAGGAATGCCAGAGTTTAAAGAAAGAGAGCTGGGTAATCCCCCTCATGAATTTTGAGGATTAGAGGAGTCCGGAAGTTCCTCACTTCAAGAGCCCACCAGGAGCCTTTAGTAAATCTAAGGGTAGACCCATATCAAGAAAAAACTACATTTTTAGTGGACACTGGGGCAGCCTGATCATCTGTGGATCATCTCCCCAAAGGGACCAAACTCTCTGGCAGTTCCCTTACAGTCTCAGAGGTAAAAGAATTCAGGCCATTACTGAATTACCTCTTCCCCAGACAAAAAGAGAACTAAGAAGATTTTGGGATTGGTGGAATACTGTAGATTATGGATAAATTCTTATGCATCCCAAACCAAGGGGTTATACCAAAAACTGTTGGAGGAGGAGCCTGACAAATTAGAGTGGAAGGAGGGGGAAGTAAAGGCCTTAGAGGGGCTCAAACGGTCATTGGTGCAAGCCCCTGTTCTAGCCCTCCCCTTCATTGAAAAACCTCTCCATCTATACAGTAGATAAGGGGACAGCCTTGGGACATCCTTGGGAGTCCTTACCCAGATCTGGGGAGGCCAAAAGAAACCTCTGGCCTTCCTTTCCAAAATCCTGGATCCTGTCTCCGGGAGATTGCCAAGGTGTGTTCAGGCCATAGCAGTAACTGCTCTCTTAGTAGGAAAAAAGAGCAGGAAATTGACCTTTAGAGGAGCCTTAGTTGTAAGCACCCCTCATCAGGTCAGGACTATTTTGTCTCCAAAAGCAGGAAGGTGGTTAACAGATTCCTGAATTCTGAAATATGAGGCAATTCTAATGGAAAAAGACAATTTAATACTAACAGTTGTTCACAGTCTGAACCCAGCCTTTTTCCTTTGGAAAGGGTCCAACCAGGTAGAAACTCCTGAACATGACTGTTTAAACTTAATTGAATACCAAACTTGAGTCTGGCCCAACCTAGGAGACCTCCCCTTACATTTGGGGGAAAAGTTGTTCATAAATGGGTCTTCTAGGATCCTGGAAAGAAAAAGGCACTACGGCTATGCTGTTGTTGATGGGCTACTTGTGAGGTGGAAGAAGCTGGCCGACTGCCCAATGATTGGTTGGCTCAAACTTGTGAGCTGTATGCGTTAAATCAAGCCCTTAAATTGTTAGAGGAAAAAGACAGTACAGTCTACAAAGAATCTAAATATGCCTTTGGTGTGGTCCACATCTTTAGAAAATTTTGGGAAGAAAGGAGATTGATCAATAGCAGAGGGAAGGAATTGGTCTATGTAGAACTGGTAAAACAAGTGTTAGCCAGTCTGCTCTTACCAAGAGAAATTTCCATGGTACATATAATAGGCATCAGAAATATCATACTTTTGAAGCAAAAGCAATAGATTGGCTGATGAAAAGGCCAGAGGCCTCCCTCTGTTCCTCTCTGCAATTGATGGTCCTGATACCCTCCATCCCCAAAGAAATTGGAATCCCTGTATTCTCTAGAAAGGAAATAAAGAACTAGAACAATTGGGGGTGACCTTAGATAGTCAAGGGAAGTGGCTCCTCCCAGACGGCTGGCAGATGTTGAATAAACAAATAATGAGGGAAGTACTAACGGTTTCGCATCATGGGAGTCATTGGAGGGCCATGTGTGACCTGGTCCTCAAGCATTTCGGGTGTGTGAGCCTTTATACTATAGCCAAACAAGTAAGTGAACAGTGCGTAATCTGTCAGAAAGTTAATAGGAAAGCAAGTGCCAAGGGGGAGGGAGCCTGGCCTCAGACCATTCCAGAGCATTCATGTGGGTTATACTGAAATGCTCCCTGTAGGTCGACTAAGGTATGTTCTTGTTATTGTGGATCACCTAACAGGTGAGTAAAAGCAAAACTTCTAGCCTCAGCTACAGCATTGGGGACTTCAAAAATTATCCTTGAGCAAATAATTCCCTAATATGGGTTAGTAGAAAATATAGATTCAGACAATGATAGTCACTTTACATCCTGAGTATTGCAAAATATGATGCAGGACCTAGGTCTCACATGGAACTTCCATACACCCTGGCACCCACCATCCTCAAGGAAAGTGGAAAGAATGAACCAAACCTTAAAAAAAATCTAAATTGGTCTTAGAAACCAAATTACCATGGATTAAATGTTTACCTATAGCTCCGTTAAGAATTTGGACTGCCCCTGAGAGGCAATTGGGAATTTCTCCTTACAAAATGCTCTTTGGTCTGCCCTTCCCTAGGAAGCCCAGAAGCCCAGAGAACTTCCTTCTTTTGAGTCACAGGATCTCTTTCTTCAAAATTATATACTGGCCTTGCTTTCTACTCTGTCTTCCCTCATCGGGGTATGCTGGCTCAGACTCCGCCTCTTGAATTTGCAGTCCACCAACACCGACCTGGCAGCTGGGTCCTAATCAAGTTGTGGAAAGAGTCCAAACTCCAACTGACCAGAGAAGGACCTCATCAAGTCTTGCTGAAAATTGAAACAGCAGTCTAAACAGCAGAAAAAGGCTGGACTCATTACATTGGAGTAAAGGAACTAGTACCTGAGTCAGACAATAAGTACCTAACAACATCATCCGAGTCCTGGGAAATAACTCCAACTTTGGATTCCTTAAAGATCACTCTGAGAAGGCAATAGTTAGGCGGGCATATCAAAAAGGGGGAAGGACTGGTCAAATTCTCTATCAGTGATGAACTTTGCAGGAAGATATCCCATAACTTAGAGGGAAGGCTATTATCTATATCCACCTTGTCTAGTACCTCAAGAAACTAGCAGATAAAAGATTTAAAGTTTCTGAAAAAGGGGATAATTATACTCATATTCAGGTCATAACAAGCCCTGTTAAATTAATAATAAATATAAACGAAGCCCTAGAGTCTCAAACTGTCCAGTTTGATGCCTGTCAAGTGCTAAGGTGTGGAGATCTAGGACTGCAGCGGCAGCTAAGTGGGCAAAATAAATATCTATGCCTGGAATCACCGAAAGGTCATCTCAACCTCCCCCAACTCCATCTCGATTGGAACCTTGTGAGGTAGACTACCGAGTACAAGGGGTGGACCGCTGGGCATGGAGGAGGCCATGCTCACTTGAAACTGTTAAAGGACAAGATAGCCTTTTATAAAAAGTAGTACTCCACCAGACTGCAAAAACCTCCAGTGTATCCTGGTAGTAATAACCATTAGAAAGACAAATTCAGCAATAACAACCGTTATTCTTCCCCTGACAGTCTATGGAGTAGGGGTGGGCATTACAGGTAAAAATCCTCTGGGGAGGTTCCCTATTTGAGTCCTTCCTCCCCCTGTGGATATGATGCCAACAAGGTTCCCCTCCAGCTAAGGTCTCAGAGACACCAAGGGAAAAGCCACCAAAGGCCAGTTCCCCAGTGCGGAATGATCCCAAAGCAATCAGGATACTTAAGGCAGAAGATTTAAAGCAAACCATAAAAACAGAAACAGGATGGAGAGATGCAAATGCCTCTCTCTTGAATTTGGGTCAAATATACAGTCCAGAGTCTGTAATACTTGGGCAATAGGTTGGCCTACTGCTTATATTGTATCCTTTCCATTAGGTATGGAAGAGCATAAAAAGGAGTTTAAGTGCATAGTGCTCCTCTTCCAGAATGCTACTCCTGGTAAAAATTGTAGTACGTTGTTCTCTTTCTTCCCTCCTGTCAAAAAGAGAAACATCAAAGCTGTACTGGCTTCTCATCTTGGTCTAGGAAGTCATTCTGCTTGTCTCTCTAAATGAGGAAAAAAGCTCCAGGAGCTTGGGACCATAGCTTTGTGTACACAAGTATGGAACATGAGTAAGGATAGTACTGGAAATTTCTCCAGTTTAGTCGTGCCTTGAACGGACATGTAGTGGTACTGTGGAAATGGTGTTCTCTGACCAATACTGCCTGAGAGGTGGGATGGAACCTGTGCTCTGGTCCAATTGGCTATCCCATTCACTGTGGCATTTGAAAAAGAAGCAAAAATAGCATCCCAAGGAAGAAGAGAGAAGTCTACTTGTTTCTTTTGATGAGAAGATCGATCTAAACAATATAAAAGTTCCCTGAGGAATCCCAAATAAATTTAAGGCTAGAAATCAAGTAGCAGCTGGGTTTGAATCATTCTTGTTCTGGTGGGTTACCATTAATAAAAATGTAGATTAGATTAATTACATTTATTATAATCAACAGAAATTTATTAATTACACCAAGGAGGCAGTTAAGGGAATTGCAAGACAACTAGATGCTACTAGTAGAATGGCATGTGAAAATGGAATAGCCTTAGATATGATGCTAGCTGAGAAGGGGAGTCTGTGTTATGATTGAAAGTAGTTGCTCTACATTCATCCTCAATAACACTTCTCCTAATGGAATGATCACTAAAGCTTTACAAGGCCTAACAGTCTTTAGAAGAATTAGCAGAAAATTCTAGTATTAGCAATTCACTCACAAGTTAGCTAGAAAATCAGTTTGGAAAATGGAAATAAGTTGGACTGTCCATCTTAACTTCCCTCATTATCTCAGCTGGTGTGCTTACCACAGTCAGATGTTGTATCATTCCATGTGCCTGAAGTCTAGTTCAAAGACTCATCGAAACCTCCCTAAACCAAACAAATGCCCACACAGCATGAACAAAACAATCTGTACCCTCTTAAAGACAGAGGTCGCTATGATGAAAAGTGTGAAATAGTTCTTAGAAAATTTGAAAAATGGAAATGTGGAAACTAAAAAAGTTTAAAAGAAAGAGGGGCAATTGTAAGAGATAGGAATCAGTTTAATTTTCACATAAAAGTAATATAAAGTAGGGAAGAAGAAAATATTAATTAATGTAACCAAGAAGTCTACTGCCTCAGTCTCCCACTCCTGGGTTAAGCAGGAACAAAGAAAACCAGCTTAAACCAGTCCTATAGCCAGTAAAAATGATGCACAAGGAAGAGCTAAGTCCATACCAATTCAGCACTAAATTCCATTCCTTATTTGGCAAAAGGAACAGGTAAAAGCCAAAACGGTTGGAATGTGATGAAGGAAACTTTAATAAAAAACTGGGGACTTAAATATGAAAGTTAGACCTCTTGGATAGGCTGTAACCTCTGAAGTATTAAATCTATGGAGAAACAGGAAGGCTTGCATGCTAGACTTTGGGATATACATTTACACATTGTGTCATTTTCCTTTGTTTGGGGTGCCAGCCATGTTTTCTGGTTGTGCACCCCTTCTTGCAAGATTGAAAATAAATTGTTTTCATCTTCACAATCAGGTGAGCCTTATTTTCTTCCAAAAAAAGATTTCTTTCTTACATACCTACCATGATTTTTTGGAATGTAACTGTATAACTGCATTACAATTGAGCTATTGTGTCTGCTGGAAACTTATGGTTGGTAAAATGTTTGAAGACTTTGAAAGTGAAAAATCATAATTGGAATAAAACTCAGAAGAGGAATTGTGAAGAGTTACTTAACTCTTCAATTAAGTAGTGCTAGGAAAATTACTGGAAAAAAAAACATTTAAAGAGCCTCATTGAAAACATTGAGAAGTATGGTTCCTTAAGTGTTGACTGATGACTTACTTTTATTTCTACTTGAATCAGAACAAAATGTCTGATAAGTCTAAGAGGTTTGACAGATATTTATTTTAACCTCATCAATGTTTCTGATTTTGCTCTATAGCATATACGTGAGTAATTCGTTGATAAGCAATGAATGTATTCTATCGAAGAACATACATTGACTTGTGTTGCAAATGTTTCTTAAGTGTGGGTTGCAGCACTCTGAACAGTGAGTAATAAGTCACAGCCTCTGCCATCAAGGACTTTACCTTCACATGAAGGAAACTAACAAGTAATCAGGCAATTACAGTACATTGTTACAGTGCAGTATTTATAGGTATGTGTAGTGCAGCATGGGTCATGTAAATAGACACCAAACCCAGCCTAGATGATCAGGAAAGGCATGAAGAGAGAGAAATTTGTCAAGGCCAAGGGTAATTTTAAAAGATCACTTTTGGCTACAGTGTGGAAACTGTTTTCTAGAGAGAAAGGGGTAGAGAAGCTAGAAAGCCAGGTAGGAGGTTGTTAGCACACTCTTCATGAGGTGATAAATGATGGGTAAGAACCAGGACAATGGCAGGCAATTGAGAAAAAAACTCTTAAGGCAGAGAAGGGTGAAGAATGACTGAGCATGGTGATTGGAGGCGGATGGTAAGGCGTGTATGAAAAGCAATGCTTCCCAGATATCTGCCTTGTCACTCTCTTTATTGAGATAGAGAATTCAGGAGGAGGAGAAAGTTGGGGAGTTGAGAGCCAATTTGTGTTGGTGATGACTTCAGTTTGAGGATTAAAACTGAATTTATGTGGGTCAACCAGGTAGAGTCATCCAGGAGGTTTCATTCATTTTCCCCTTTTTGTTTAAAAGATAGGTATGACAAATTTCTATATGCCAGACACACAGCTAAGTACTGGGAATATTAATAGTGCAAAAAGGTAAGCATGGCTCTTTCCCTTATAGAATCTAATGGGAATGCAAACAAAAAAATTTTTTTTCCATTAAAAAGACAAGTAGACAATTAGAATAAGAAGAGTAAATGAAAGATCAGATGATCCAATTAAATTCAGGGAGTTTTGGGTTCTTAGGAAGTTGCTCTAAAGAAAATTGTGTTTTCAGGAAAGGTTTCTGGGGGAAGAAATGTCAAAATTTAAACCTGAATAATAGGTAGGAGTTAGGCAAGTGTGTGGTTGGGGAGGGGTAAAGGAGCGGTGGTTGGAGGAAGGGCAAGTGATGAGCATCTTTCAAGCAGAGAAGTAGCATACACAAAGACCTGGAGAGAGAAAGTATTAAATGAATGAGGAAAAGGTAGACGGAAAGCTAGTTTGACTGGAATACACATTGTGAGTAGGCAAGAAATGAGAGGGCACTTAAACAATATTCAGAGGAGTGGACAGGCATGAAGGGTTTTACTAACCAGACTAAGAAGCCTATGTTTTCTTAAGTAGGGTGACCAGCCACACCTGTTTGCCTGGAGCCATATGGTTTCCTAGGACAGGATTTCCAGTGCTAAACAGGAACAGTCCTGGGCCAACCTGGACACTAAAAAGTCATTTGAGCATTTTATGTAGGGGAGTTAACTGATGAGATTTGTAGATTTAAAAAAAACTTTTTTATTTATTTTTGATACATAGATTGCGCAGAATGTTACTTTAAAAAATATAGGAGGTTCCCATATGCCCCACTCCCCACACCCCCTACTTTTCCCACCTCAACAAATTCTTTCATTAGTGTGACATATTCATTGCATTTGATGATTTGCAGATTGGAAGGATCACTCTGGCTACAGAACAGAGAAAGAAATAGAGTAATGCAATAATGAAGGCAAGATATGATGGTGGCCAAAACTGGAAGGAGGGAGGCTCCACAGAGACAACGAAGACTGGGCGGGTTTGTGATATTTCAAGAGACATAATTTAACAGATACATAACAGTTTAAAAACCGATTGGATTTAAAGGGTGAGGAAGACAAATGGTGGGTGGTAGTGCCTGATCATGATGCCGCAGGTGGAGGAAGAAGTACAGATTTGTGTGACAAAATGAAGAGTTTTGTTTTGGGTATACTGAGTTCATAAGGTTTACCATAAAAATAGGAAGTCTAGTTAAATTTGAATTTCAGATAAACAAATAGTTTTTTAGGATATGTATGTCTCAAATGAAAATACTTACGGAATGTACATATTTATACTAAAAAAAGCATTTATTGTTCACCTGAAATTCAAACTTAACCAGGTGTTATGCATTATTACTTACTGCATCTGGTAATCCTGTGTTTTTGAATACCTGGAGACATCCGAATGGCAATGTCCTTTAAGCCAACGGGATGCATGAATTTTTAACTCAAGAGAAAGATCTGGCCTAAAGACCAGGATAGGGGAGTCACAGCAAAAGTCATGGAATTGTATGTGATCCAATCAAGGATAATGCATTTAATTTGCCAGAGAATCTTCCCATAAAGCAGGCATGGCCACTAGGTTTCAAACTACTTGTGACCTTCTCCTAGGAATTACTGTTCCTTATGAAATATGATTTTGAATATTAGTTTAGGTCAAAGTGAGTTCTTTTGTTACCATCACAACACTGAGAGTCATCCACCAGTTGCTTTCTTACTGTCAACCCATTTGATCAAAACATATCTCCCATGCTATATGAGCTTACTAGATCACAGGACCAAGATAGAAGCAGGCAGTGATTAACCTTAGAAAAAGTTTTTCAAATGTAATCTGAAACAACATCTTTAAATTAATCAGAATGTTGTATTTCCTGACTACTGAAGACAAGAGGGTTTACTAGAATATAAACAAACATTGTGTGTGTGTGTTTAACTCTTGTTTTTTTGTTTTGTTTTCGTTTTCATTTTTATTTTTTAACAGATTTAAAAAAATTTTTTAAAGACACATAGATGATACAAAATGTTACCTTAAAAATATAATAAGAGGATCCCATATACCCCCACTCCTAACCACCCCCCCCCACCACTCCTCCCAAATCACCAAGTCGTTTCATCAGTATGGCACATTCATTGCATTTGATGAATACATTTTGCTGCACAGCATGGATAATAGTTTACATTGCATAAGCAAACATTTTTGAGTAGCAATTTTTAAAAGCCTAAATAATTGATACCTAGATAGGCAGTATAATTTAACAGACATTCTATTATGTGATAATGGAATCATTCGAATCCCTGATGATTTTATCTGAGTATCACTGAAAGCAAGTAATTATTGGAATTTTTCAGAGGCCTACTCTTCTTTTTAATTTATTTTCAAAAGACAGGTGATGGTTGACTACAGGGTGGGTGCTGGGGTTGAGGCTTTTGATGAATGCCATGGGCGCCATATCTGTTGGCATTCAGATGGTGCAGCACACCAGTCACTCTACTAACAGAGAAGCCAAAGAGGAAGATAGGGCTGTGCCTGTTGAGGCAAACACATTCCAGCTTTGTTAATCTTCAAGCAAATGTCACACCAACCAGTTTCCTGAATATCCAGACAAAAAGCTGCTCACAGGAGTTGACTACAAGCCCAAGGCATGCTTAGAACTCATAGAATTTCCCATTTCAAACCTGGCTTGTGCAGCAAGCGATGGCCATTTTGGAAAATGGGTCCTCTGAAGGAAAGTAAGACATCCTCTCTCCTGGCCGTATCTCATAATCTGTTGGTCAATCACCTGCCCCAATTCAGTAAATGAATAATGGAATGAAAACAACAAAAAGAGAGGGGAAAAAAAATGTTCAAAGGCCACCATCCTATCCTCTGCTTTAACCATTCCTGCTCCTACAGGGTAAGGGAAGGGTCCGTGGTCCTGCCTTCATGGGAACCGTGTCCCATTGCTCTTGGGCCCACCTGTTGATGCAGGGCCTTTAGCTACCCAAAGTCTTTCCCACCTATGTCAGGAGATTGCGGGAGGGTGATTCTCATACATTATCATAAGGCGCCCTGTTCATTCCCCACTGTGACCAGGATTTCTGTTTTCCAGCCCTCGTGCTCCCGTTGAGCCTTGCTCACTGTGTGGATGAGAATGGCTGCCGGTGGCCCACGCACAGCTGCATTCCCACAGCCCTGGGCCAGCCTCCAGGGTCTTTGGGGTAGCAGAGTGGTCCTAGTTTGTCTGGAATCCACTGTGTTCTGTGAAGAAGGGGCGAGACAGATGCTCCCCCCTTGTGCATGACTTTACATATTTCTGACAAAGCAATGCTAGTGTGCCCAATGCCTTACAGAGATTTTAAAGTAGCTCTCTTGCTCTCCATCATCTTTATCTCCAGTCAGCAGTTTTCAATGCTAATAGGCAACAGTGACATCTGCTGGTCAAAGGAAATGGTTTGTCATAATTAAATTTTTTTTTCGAAGTTTATGAAATTCTGGTGAGGGCAAGACTATAGTGACTAACAAGAACAGGTCAAGAATGGCCAGTATTATTTTATTTTTTAAAACATTGTACTGTGCTGAGTATGTATTATTTACTCTCTGAATACCACCCATAGGAGATTCTGACCAAAATGGGTGAGCAGGACAGGAAACTGCCAAGTGGATCCTAAATTTCTGGAATGTTTATGGTAACATTTCTTTAACTAAAAAATATTTATCTCACCAATTGTTTTGGTATTACGTAGAGCAAGTTTCAACTTCCTATTCTACAAAGATACAAAACAAGCAAACCACAAACTTGTACCACACTCAACTGTGGTGATGATATAGCCTGTGCATTAAAAACAAAATTATTTCCAAGAGTACCTAGTCTCCAAGATGGTCAAATAAGCAATATAGGCCCTGCAGTCTTTGAATGTTCAGAAGGGATGTGAGACTGAATGTGTATTCAGGGCTGCCTCCAGACGATGTGGAAGATATGCTAATCCAAACTGGCTTGGATGTGGAGAATATGTAACTCACCGGGAGGAAATAACCTATCTGATACTAAGATCTGAAGAACCTAACCAAAGGTCTGTTTACCATCACTGTTAGTCTTCCTAATCCTATATCCTCTGTATAAAAGGGTCTGTAAAAGGCTGTTCGGGGCTCGGTTTTTATTAGGACAAGAGTCCGCCGGGCCCGGCCGGTCGAAATAAACCAACTTCCTTCTCGGTATTCTCTCGTGTCCTGGCCTTCGAAACCGCGCCTATCCGAATTTCTCCACTACAGTGATACATCATTGTAGTTAGACATGTGGACTCCAGAGCTTATAGAGCCTGTGTTCACATCCCATTTTTTCCCACATAATAGCTGAACCTTGGGAAAGTAACTAATTTCTCTGTGACTCATCATTTCTCTGTGACTCAGTTTCCTCATCTGTAAGGTGAAAATAAAGATAACACCTCCTATTTGTTATGATGATTAAATGTGTTAATCTATACAAAGGCTTAAAATACCCCCTAGCACATAGTAAAGATTCTCCAAGTTTTAAGTATTATTATTGTGTTTAGATAATGTTACAAAATGTTTCAAATTAATCCAGAATGATGTCTAGGGAAGGGATGGAGGTGAAATAAATAAAGAACTTTAGAAATAGCAGATATTTCATCATAGTCAACAGGAAAGCAAAAGGACTCTGCCCAGGCAACTAAAATTTACAAACCCCCTTGAATTTCTGTTCTTGTTTTTGTTTTCTAAATTTGCATATTTTGCATTAAGATAGAGTTTCTCTGTCCTTTTAGGATTCCAAATGAGAGGTTTTATCATTTAAATACAGTTTTATATTTTAAGTAATAATTAATATTAAATTCTATATTAAATATAATCAGATCTTCAAGAGCAACATTTGAATCACCTTAATCAAAGCTTTGTCTAATAAAACCACTACAATGTTTCTTGATAAAGTGTATTTTGAAACAATGACAAGCATAACAACAAGCGAAGGAATTGCCCTAGGGCATACAGTTTAGCATAAACTCCTTGGCTGTTTTAAAGGAGAGCTGGGCACACCCCCTGGGGCCATAGTTAAGTCAGAGTTACACAGAATCACAGAGAAACAGCAGTTTCTTGTCAACACTTTTTTTTTAATCAACAATATGGGAACATTTTTTGTATTCTTAAGGTTTTACAAAACATATGCACAAGCAGAGTTAGAATTTCACTTGGCGATGTTGCCCAATGGTGTAATTCAAGTCAGTTTCAGCATCACATTGAAAGGTGAAACTCACATAAAAGGACAAACACTGATGAAAATTTGTACTTAAGTGACTTCAACCTTGTTTCAGGTCAAAAAGTGGCAGCTGTAGTGTGTGCACTATCACAAAGCTCAAACACCACATTTTAAAGTGTTCCAAATACTTGAACAACTAATGGATAAATAGAGGTTAATCCAATTTTTACTGTATTTGGGTAAAGGCATTGAAATTAAGGACTTGGCGCTTTATTGTTTCTTTTAAATATGAAATAATGTCTATGAGTTTGAAAATAATTTCAGAATAAAACATCAAAGTAAATGAGTTTGTCGTCTGTTTGTTTTTAATTAGACTGATTATCAAATGGGATAACTGCAGATAGGGCCCATCTATGTCAGCAAACCCTACATCACAATATCCCTGGTAGTCATTGCTGCGTTCATCAGAAAATCTCTCTTGATTTTTTTCAATATATTCAATGGTTAGTAAAAATAGAGCAATTAAAAATTTACAATTAAACACTTTTTTTAAAAACCTAGTATAAATATCCTGGGATGAGATGTTCACTTAAACGCAAGTTGCCAGTTCTCTTGCTCATTTAGATTAATCCTGAAGTCTTAAAGGAGAGGTGGGAGATTGCCAGAAGATTCAAATATACAAAACACAAAATTAAAAGAATAACTAAAAAATACCAGAAATTCTAAAATTTTATATGTATATATGTGTGTGTATGCATGTGTGTGTATGTTATATATGTAAATACACACATACACATAAATATATAACATACAACTAAATCACCATATATTTGAAAACCTAGAAGAAGCACATATTTCTGGCAAATGATTTTTAAAAGTTCGCACCAGAAGAAATTGAAATAAAAAGCAGGAATGGACCAAAACCACTTAAATATTTGATGGGGTAATAACTGAAAGCATCTGGCCAAAAAGATTGTACAGATACATGCTACCAAGCTTTTAAGGAACTTTAAAAGCTGTTTAATCACTGTCATCTACACATAAAAGTCAAGTGTTCATTTCCTTATGCCATGCAGCCATTCTTGAATCTCCACAAGTAATAACAAACCATACAAATTATAACCCTTTTGCAAGGATTACCCCCAATTTTCTCTACCACTGGTCTCTTTAGAGTCTGACTGACACATCCAGATCTGATAGGCTAACACCAGCCTGGGCTAATGTTTCCTTTACTAAGACCTTATTAAGTTGAAGGAGAGAGTCCTTGGTCCCATCCTGGATTAGGGCTCCTCACCCATCCAAAGCCAATTAATGAGACCACAACTTTCTGTACTCACCAAGAGCTAATCAGGTATAGTTTCTGGTCTGCAGAAAAATGTGCTGAGAAGTTTCTTAACAGGAAGGATTTATGGAATCCTAATAATTTTAATAAGCCACATGTATACCATACCAGTTAAATTTTGAAAATATCCAACAGCAAGAATCACCAAACAACCTCGAGATTATCAGCTGTGCTCTTGCTAATTAACAGATAGATCAATGCAGACAATTTTCAGATGATCTTTGTGTAAAGCACACATATTAGCTACATCTACTGATAAACTTTGGCCCACAAAAGATGTGTTCCTAAATATTTCCTGAATCAGGCATTCTTCTTATTATGGAAATGTATTTAGCCCTAATAAATCTAGATATATGAGTTAGTAATGTGCTATTACTATCCACTAAGATGGCTTTGAAATGATAAATATTTATTCATTCATATCACAAACTTTTCTATAGCCCAGGTGTAGACTAGACCGAGTTCTAAATGCCGGGGAGAAACTGATGAATGTGACAATTTCAAGTTTTGTCTTTGCTCTTAATGAATTTATATTCTAAGAAAAAAAGACAAATAAACAAGTAACAAATAGTGAAATTTCAAATAAATGAAGAAAAGAAACAGGGTGACAAGATGGTTCTTAAAATATCAATGAGTTAGTGCTTGGAGATGTCAGAAAAAGAAGAGAGTGATAGAAAAAGAGTTCAGAGGTGGAAGCGGATCTGATCATGAATAGCCTTGTGAGCCAAGAGAATTCAGCATAAGATTGGGATTCTACTTTGTGTTCTGATGCTAACTTGTGGCATTAATAATAGGCTTTTTATGGTTTATGGCAAAATCCTTTTTTAAAAAGATTTATTTATTTATTTATTTACCACCACCACCCCATGGCTTGTTTCGTCTGTGTCTATTCACTGTGCGTTTTTCTGTGTCTGCTTGTCTCCCTTTGTTGTGTCATCTTTTTTTTTTAAGATTTATTTATTTATTTATTTATTTATTTCTCTCCCCTTCCCCGCCCCCCCCCCCCCCCACCCTGGTTGTCTGTTCTCTGTGTCTATTTTGCTGCATCTTCTTTGTCTGCTTCTGTTGTCAGCCGCACAGGAATCTGTTTCTTTTTGTTGCATCATCTTGCTGTGTCTGCTCTCTGTGTGGGAGGCACCATTCCTGGGCAGGCTGCACTTTCTTTCCCACTGCGTGGCTCTCCTTACGGGATGCACTCCTTGAGCGTGGGGCTCCCCTACGCGGGGAACACCCCTGCATGGCAGGGCACTCCTTGTGCGCATCTGCACTGTGCATGGGCCAGCTCCACACAGGTCAAGGAGGCCCGGGGTTTGAACCACAGACCTCCCATGTGGCAGACGGACGCCCTAACCACTGGGTCAAGTCTGCCGCCTGTTGTGTCATCTTGTTGTGTCAGCTCTCCGCTGCGCGCGGGCCAGCCTGCCTTCACAAGTAGGCCCTGGGACACAAACCCAGGGACTCCCATCTGGTAGACAGGAGCCCAACTGATTGAGCCTGGCCAAGCCCTTTTATAAGAATTGGTTTCGTTATAGCTAGATGAGTGAATCCTAGTGAAATAGTTATCACAAGGTTGGTGGGTAATATCAATCACTCATGACAAACTTAATTAAAAGCTTTAGGTGCTCAAACACAGTTTTCTACAAAAAAACATTCTAACATATGTGATTTACTACAGTAGACATTTCTAGCCTCAAGGATACATGTCAACAGTGCCTGGAACTTTTAAGAAAGCTTTCAAGATAACCGGAAAGATCATTGACAGAGAGACAGAACTCACCCAATGAAGACATAAAAATAAATAAAGATTTCACTTAAATTTGTGAGCAACTAATATGTATATTAACTCATTTCTTTCTTATTTACCAAACAGGTATTATGGTTTAGCAGTTTGTCTTCTCAAGCACCCATGTCAACAGTCTTCCATTCTTTCAAGCTTTCTTTTTAGACTGTAAAATAGACCTGTAGCTTCTTTCACTTACATTTTCTGAATTAATGAATAGAAAGCTTATAATTTACTCTTTCTACAGAAGTTTGATTTTATTCTAAATGCAGCCCGTGGGAGGTTTTGAAAAATGGGAACATATGATGTCATTCTTATCTAAAAGAACACACTTAAAAATTTATTTTTTTAATTTATTTCTCTCCCTTACCCCACCCTCCAACCCCCCATTGTCTGCTCTCTGTGTCCATTTGCTGCGTTTTCTTCTTTGCCCACTTCTGTTGTCAGTGGTACGGGAATCTGTGTTTCTTTTTGTTGTACCATCTTGCTGTGTCAGCTCTCCATGTGGGTGGCGCCATTCTTGGTCAGGCTGCACTTTCTTTCCCACTGGGCAGCTCTCCTTACAGGGTGCACTCCTTGCGCGTGGGGCTCCCCTATGCGGGGACACCCCTGCATGGCAGGGCACTCCTTGCGCGCATCAGCACTGCGCATGGGCCAGCTCCACACGGGTCAAGGAGGCCTGGGGTTTGAACCGTGGACCTCCCATGTGGTAGGCAGACGCCCTATCCACTGGGCCAAGTCCGCTTCCAAGAACACACTTTTTAAGCACTCTCAAGAAACGAGTGAAAGCTGGAAGACTTGTAATGAGGTTATGGTATTTACTGGGTGTCAGATGACAAAAGCTTTGATTAGGAAAATGGGAGACAGGTGGGTAAGTGATCAATTATGAGAAATAGTTTAGAATGGGAGGCAACAGGATGTATTATTGAACTGGATTGGGATTGGGAGACATTATAGAACGAAGGGAACCAAAAATGACTCCTAAGTTTGGAGTTTGAACAAATGGGTTCTGCTGGCATGATTAAATAAGATGGAGATGACTTTGCAGGTGGGGAACAGAGTGAAGAATTCGGTAAGGCACCTGAACTTTAAAGCGATCAATGACACATCAAGGGGGAAAGGATTATTATGAAGTTCATGAGGTATTTGGTCATTAGAGGAGATTCCTGGGAAGATATAAATATGGTAGTCATCAGCATATACTTAATAATGAGACACAGGACTGAATGGGATTTTCTAGGGAGACAGTATAGACAGGGAAGGAAAAGGAGATTGATCTCTGAGTAATTTCAATATTTAGAAAGCAGAATGGCAGTAGAATTGAGCAAAGTTGCAGAGAAGGAGCCAATTAGGAAGAAGGGAAATTAGCAGAATATGACATCTCAGAAGACAAACAAACTATAAAAAATATATGTGCTGGAGGGATTGACCGTGACCATGGGAGTCCACGTGAACTAACCATGCCAGGCCTTGTTATAGCTCATAGACACTCTGCCCAGCAAACATTTATTTTCCCCTCTCGCTACATGTGTTTGGCAGGTGGGCTGGGTGCTCTGCTCCTTGCAGTCACTCAGGGCCAGGGACTGGTAGAAGTTCTGTCTTGATATTTGCTTCCACGATTGACAGGGCAGGGTAAAAATTATACATTGGCTTTTAAATGCTTGGAAATGAGATGGGCCACTTCTGTTTACATTCATCGTGAAGTCAGGTTCACAACAACCTTTAAAAGAGGTGAGGAAAGGCAATGCTACCCTGTGTTCAGGCAGAGGGGTACTTGTACACAGTCCCAATGACGGCCATGCAGTAACCAGAAGCAGAATAACATGGTTCTGTTCACAGGTGCTGTGCATTTAGAGACCAGACATGCTTTTTAAAGAGGTCTCTAAAATGTATTTGCCTTTTCCCTGGGCAAAACTAGCAAGGATGCATGGCTTTCACCCATATCATGTTGTATCAGAATGACAAGAGAAAATGAATATTGTCTAAAAGTTCCGGTGCTTTCTCTTCAAATACAGCTTAGAGATATAAGCAAAACACCACACGGCCTTAGGTATGAATTTCCAGTCCACCACTTCTGTATCAGGGTCCTTTCAGCAACCAAAATTTCAATAGAAGAATTTAATAGAAAGAATGCTAAACTTGGAAAAAGGTGATTAACTACCAGGTGGAGGGAGGGGGTTTAAAAGAAATTTCTCAGGGTAAAGGGGTAGCATGTGTAGCAGGCAGCTACCAAGCTGAGGACTGAGGGAAAAGTGAGGGTGGAAGGAATTCGGGGACTTGAGGAGAGCCCTGCTTTCCTGGGATTCAGACTTCTGGGCCAAGAAAGTAGCTGATGGGGGATAAGCTGCCTATCCCTAAGAGAAGAAACTCACTGGAGGCTACCTACTTTGGCACCAAGAGAGCCTCGGCCACTGCATTGAACTCTGCTGGGACCCAGTACTGTCCATCCACCCAGAAGGAAAACAAAAACAGAAAAAAGAACAGTCTCTTCTTCCTCCTCCAGCCCTGATGTCTTCCTCCTGCCCTGGCAGAGCCTCACATCAGGCCAGCAAAGGAGAAACGAGGTTTGTGGAGTCGCCAGCTCACAAAACAGGGCAATGAAAGTGAGTTTGGAGCTGAGAGGCAAGAAAATAGTAAGTGGCACAACCTGCATGACCCAGTGCAAGCTGAAAAACATCTCTGCTGTTCAGTTTCCTCACACGTATAATAGGGAGAATGATACTGTGGTGCCCAATAGGGGCTCTGTGACAATAAGTAAGCAAATGCACAGTTGGCTTACTTTAATACCTGCAAAAAGAAAGCACACAATAATATGTCCCTTCATATGCTTAAGATTACCAACAAGACCAGAAATGAAAGGAAAAGCTTCCCAGCTCATGAGAGAATTTATGATGTGTCCAACCTCCTTTTGGGAATATAATGGCATAGTAAAATGTCAAATCTCATATGACAGTTTAAAGCCTCTGCTTTTGGAGATGGAGAGGACACATTTGTAACCCTACAAATTCATCTAACCAAAGGACTCTACCTTTGGAATAACTCCCCCCAAACATCCAAATTAACATAAATCTCCAATCCTTTTGGCATCCCCATAACAAATTGGCCTTGGGGAGGAAAACATAGCAGCCAATTAAAAAAAAAAAGTATGTTATATAACAAGCATCAACACTGCCAATACCGTAAACATTGGGCTGCTTTAATTCTGTGAGAAAGTAACTTCTACTGCCTTTAACTGGTCTGGGTTGGACATATTTTGCCCTGATTATCTTTCTTTTTTAAATTAGAGAAGTTGTAGGTTCAGAGAGTTCATGCAGAAAATCCAGAGTTCCCATATACCCCTCTCCCACATGCAGTTTTCCCTATTAACACTTAGCATTACAGTGCGAACTTTATTACAATTGAGGAAACAATATTATTATAATTATGCTATTAACTATCACCCATAGTTTACATTAGGGCTCACTGTATTGTGTAGTCCTATCTTGCTTAATTTCTTTTTTATTCTGGTAACATATATACAACCTAAAATTTGCCCCTTTAACCATATTCAGATATATAAGTCAGGGGTGTTAATTGCATTCACAATGTTGTGCTACCATCACCACCATCCATTACCAAAAATGTCCATTACCCTGAAAGAAACTCTGTACCAATGAAGTATTAACTCCCATTGCCTACCCCCACCTTAGATCCTGGTAATCTGCATTCTAGTTTCTGAATCTATGAGTTTGCTTATTCTAATTATTTCCATGTCAGTGAGATCATGCAACATTTGCCTTTTGTGTCTAACTTATTTCACCAAACATGGTGTCTTCAAGGTTTTTGGAATTTGTTGCAGATTTCAGAACATCATTCCTTTTTATGACTGAATAGTATTCCATTGTTTATATATACAACTTTTAAAAAATTCATTCTTTGGTTGATGGTCACATGGGTTGCTTCCATCTTTTGGCAATTGTGAATAATACCTCTATGAACATCAGTGTGTAAATATCTGTTTAAGTCCCTGCTTTCAGTCCTTTTGGTACATAATTAGAAGTGGGATTGCTAAGTCACATAGTTATTCTGTACTTAACTTTTTGAGGAACTGCCGAACTGTTTTCCATAGCAGCTGCACAATTTTACATTCCTACCAATAATGAAAGAGTGCTCCTATTTCTTCACATCTTCTCCAATCCTTGATATTTTCCATATTTTTAATAGTAGCCATTCTAGTGGGTGTGAAATGGTATCTTGTTGAGGTTTTTTTTTTTTTTTAGATTTTTATTTATTTATTTAATTCCCCCCCCTCCCCTGGTTGTCTGTTCTTGGTGTCTGTTTGCTGCGTCTTGTTTCTTTGTCCGCTTCTGTTGTCGTCAGCGGCACGGGAAGTGTGGGCGGCGCCATTCCTGGGCAGGCTGCACTTTCTTTTCACGCTGGGCGGCTTTCCTCACAGGCGCACTCCTTGCGCGTGGGGCTCCCCTACGCGGGAGACATTGCGTGGCACGGCACTCCTTGCGCGCAACAGCGCTGTGCATGGCCAGCTCCACACGGGTCAAGGAGGCCCGGGGTTTGAACCGGTGACCTCCCATGTGGTAGACGGACGCCCTAACCACTGGGCCAAAGTCCGTTTCCCTCTTGTTGAGGTTTTGATTTGAATTTTGCTAATGGCTGGTGATGTTGAGCATATTTTCATGTGCTCATTAGCTATATTTCTTCTTTGGAGAATTGTCTATTCAAGTCTTTTGCCCATTTTGTAACTGGTTTGTTTATCTTGTTGAGCTGTAGGATTTCTTTATTTATTCTGGATATTAAGTCCTTAATGAATAGGTGGTTTCCAAATATTTCCTCCCATTGTGAAGGTTTTCCTTTACTTTCATGATGAAGTACTTTGATGCACAAAAGTTTTAAAAATTTTGATGAAGTCTCATTTATCTATTTATTCTTTTGTAGCTCATATTTTTTGGTGTAAAGTCTAAGAAACCATTGCCTAACATGAGGTCCTGAAGATGCTTTCCTATGTTTTCTTCTAGGATTTTTATAGTTTTGATTGTTATATTCAGTTCTTTGATCCATTTTGAGTTAAATTTTGTATAGGTGTGAGGCCCGGGTCAACCTTCATTCTTTTGCACATGGATATCCAGTTTTCCCAGCATCATTTATGAAAAGACTATTCCATCCCATTGAATGGAACTAGCACCCTTGTCAAAAACCTTTTCCATAGATGTGAGGGTTTACTCCATTTTTATTGCTCTTTGGACATGTAATGTCTTTCCCATCAAGGTAATATTTAAAATTAAAAGTAAAAGAAGTGGGACTTATTTTAGAAGACCACTGGAGTAAGTTTGCTCTAGGAAATGACTTTATGGAAGCCAGAGAAATATAAAATCATCTGTGCTTTCCTTAAGCACATTCATGCTCAAAATTCATAGCAGGTGATCCCAAGGAGAGGGGTAGCATAGAAATTTGGGATCTGACAGTGTATTGTTTACATTATCAGGCAATTTCTGGGTCATGATGATGTCTCACCAGATCAGATCCTGCATTCTGGCCTCTAAAGACATTCATTCCCTGAAATAATTATTCCACTTTGTTAAATGACTGCAACGTACCAGACCCTTTTCTAGGCAGTGGGAAGATAGTGGTGAACAAGACAGCCCACAGCCTACTGGGGAAGATAAATCCTGATTAATAATTGCAACTGTGATGCTCATTTTGTATCTAGCTGTGTTTATAACTTCCTGGAGACACTTTTATTTAGGTCATTCTTGGACTGGCCTGTGGTTCCTTGTCAGACTCTTCTCTGGGTCTGCCTTAGTCTGAACTGGTTCTTGAAGAGCACATACACCCAAAACTCAGCATTCATCCTACAGCAGCACACTGACTTCTGCTCGCCCAAATCCCTGGACTGGATGTCAAATGTCCATTTGCTTTTTATCTGTTAGAAATTCTCCTAAGAATGTGTCTGAAATGGTCTGATTTTGAGTCACCACACATGATAACATGAGGGACTGCCAGAGCAGTTGGCGTCTGTGGGCTATGCATCAAGAGTTCCTGAACATGCCATTTCCACTAGGTATCCGAGTGTCCCCTAGTCATAGCCCTGAGTGTCCCATAGGGCCTTCACACAGAGCTCTACATTTTAAATTCGCTAACAGATTTTGAAAATTTGCAGGAGGCATGTGACGGTTTTGAAGCTAGGTGAATCCCAGAAAATCCTCTTCTTAAAGCCAATCCATTCCTATGCATGTGAACCTGTTGTACATGAGGCCTTTTGATTAGATTCAGCTAAGGGAACTGCCTTTGGATTAGATCACCCAGTGTGACCCAAGGTGGGTCTTAATCCTCTTACTGGAACAGAAAAAAATACCCACAGAGATAGAAAGGAACCCACAAGAACAGGAAGCTGAAAGTAGCATGGCCCAGAGGAGAAGGCAGGGACTGGCAGAGCCACCATAGTGCCCTGCCAGCCATGTAGCAGCAGTCCAGGATTGCTGGCAGCCAACCTTTGGGAAGGAGCTTCACTGATGCCTTGATTTGGACATTTATAAGTATAAGCTTTACATTAATAAATCCCCTTTTAAAAGCCAGCCCATTTCTGGCATATTGTTCCCAGCATCCTTTAGCAAACTAAAACAGGGGAGCACATTAAGAAGACTTCATTTTTATGTTTAAGCTATTACTATGACTTATTGGATAGCTAAAAATAGGTCTCTGAGGGAAAGCTACTCAGATCAGGTCTTTGAAAGGATTAAAGGTTTTTGGAATCATTTTGACTCTTAGACCACATTAATCTCTTCCATAACTAAATCAGCTTATTTGTTGTCTGTAATATACATTGATTATCCATACAGGAGAGAAGGCATACTGACAGGGAGGGGAGCTTGGGCTCTGGAGTTAAATTTCATGGGTTCCTGTTTGGCTCTGCTACTTTCCTACTAGTTGTGTGCCCTTCAGAATTATTCAAGCTCATGGCATCTCATTACCTCATCTGGAAAGTGGGAATAATAAGAAAGGTAACTTTGTGAAGTTGTCATGAGATATATGTGAAGCTATTTTTATTAATAATATTTACATAGAGATATAAAATAGCTTATTTTTATCATGCATATAGCCTTTCTCTCCAACTAGCTTGTGAGCTTAATTTAGACAGGCTTTAAATCTCAGATATTTTTATTCCACAATACTTGGTGTGGTATTAAGCACTTGATAATAATACCTGACCTTGCAATTACCCTTAACCACTTCCTTTAAGGAATATATGACATGTGCAGATTTAAAACTACGTCAGTCTTCCCACAAACCATGAGGTAGAGAGGGAGGTATCTTCATCTCTAATTTAAATGGAGAAAATAGAAACCACCAGAATGAAATAACTCATCTCAGATCATCCAGTTAGAAATGCCCAGAGCCCAACTCTGAATCATGGTTGTTCTTATTTCAAACTCAATGATTACCCTGTCCAAGCTACCAGGAGATTCTTCAGTAGCTCTACAGTTAATATCAGTGGCCTGTTTTGGATGGCTGATGGGAAATACTAATCATGGTGAATACAAGGTGTCTGGGTGGGTTTCCCAAGGAGGATTTGAAGGACATGAAGGAGATAATGCCTTTTCTACACCGTTCTTGACTCAGCCCTGCTCACTAGACTCAGCTTCAGGCATGATGTCTTTAGCATCCTGCTGCAGCTATGGGCATAGGTCATGAAAGGAGATGAACAAGAGCAGAGGCAGGTCCAAACTGGTCTTTGTTTATCCCTGCACACGTGTATGGCAGGGGTCAGTACACAAGGGCAAAAAGGGGAGGAGAGGTCTCTATTATTTTTATCTTGGAACACAGCAGCTGGGCTCGTGAATGAGTGGACTGCCAAATTCTCATCCCTTGCTTCCCAAAATATGAGAGAGCAGCGAGGATTTGTTTCTTAAGCCCCTCAAGGTACACAAAGAGAAATATGTGGCTGGAATGTAGCTCAATAGAAAAATACATGCTGTATTGCCTTTTGATTATTTCTATCAATATTTATCAATATTTTTCTCTAAATTATTTAGGGGAGTCAGGACAGCAACTGTCCTGTGTCCTAGTGTCCTTGTCTTCAGTAATTAATTTAATAAGACAGAAGTTTGAATTGTCCATAGAAGATACTTTACAAACATCATTTAGAAACAGATGATTTTCTCTCTCAAAGTTCATAAAGAGGAAGCCGTGTTAATGCTTTCTTGTTTCTTTCTCACAATAAATCTGTCCTCCATTGCTCCCTCTACCTCCATTCTCTCCATCTTACATATCTTCCCCCCTTTCTTTCCCTCCTCCTTTTGTGTGTGCACGTCTTTGTGTTTGTGTGCATGAAACACTGCTGAAGAATGACAGCTTGGCTCATCTGGGGAAAATCTGCAAAGGGTAATCAGGTCTTCACAGTTCCCTTTTTGTGGTAAGGTATTGTTATTGCTACTGTAAACCCTCAGGATAGAGGACCACCTGGTACAGACAGCCCACCTGGGTTGAAAGCCTCTAATACATGGCACAGTGTACAAAACATAACATCATCCAAGACTCTGAGCTAGTAGGACTCAGAATCAAGACAAAGGTGGTGGCTCTGTGACCTGAGACCAAATGAACTGAGAAGCTTATATATGTGCAGATACTCAGATAAAACAGTACCAGAGACTAGAGTTGATCCATTTTGTTAGTAGTTTATAAATCATTTTGTGGCCTAGAAAAGGAAACCAGAGCTGCTAGAAGGCATCCCAGTGAGTTCAAAGTTAACCAAAGGTAACATCTACCATGGTCAACAAACATAAGAAATCATGATGTAGTTGGCCTCCTCCTAAATGAAACTTCTGGGGATGTCCTTGACTTTGCTAGCTCTTCCAGGGGGGAAACCCAAGCCAGCCAAATAAGTAATTTCATTCCTTCTTATAACTCAAGGCCATAGCTGACTTCATGGGTGTGCAAATTGCCATCTCAGAGAAGGGCCCCTCACTTGGTTTAATGCTCTGCTGCTTCCATCTTGAAATTCCTAAAACTTTTACCCTTGAATTTGTGATTTGTAAGTGAAGTCTGATGGGTCACTGCAGCATGCTTGTGAGCAGAGTTGCTGCATGCAATGTCCTTGTCTCCTGCCGTCCCTTGCTGCCTCGTTGACATATAGCTTCCTTGATACCCTATGTGCACAGAATTCTGGTGGACCCATGAGGCATAGAGTTCAGTGATCCTCCAAGCAAGTACAAGGTAAATGAATGTGCTATGTCTATGATGGGGCCAGTGGGTAAGTGGAGGCATTGAGAGTCCTAGTCACCAAGCTTTCTCTTTGAACCAGAACTTTCAGTTTTGAATGCAGAACGAAGGCAATGACATTCTAGAAACACCAATGAGCAAGGAATCCTGTCATATCCTTTCTTAGTTGTGTTACTTTCCCACATTATCCAATGACTTTTACTGAAAATAATGATATAGGAAGGAAGAGAACGATGGGCCAGCCCATAGTTCCTTTCCCTTTCAGTCCTTCCTTACTCATTGGTGAGCCAAAGATAGAGGGTGTTGGTGGAAGGTTGTGTATAAAGAAATAAAATAAAACAATTTAATTAGTTTTGTGCAGTGTTTCCACTGTTCTGGTAAGAACAAAAAATATATACATGCATGAGTTTTAAAATATGCCTTCTCTAATTTTGAAAATTCCTCATATGGCTTAAATGTGCTTATGTTTGCATTCTAAACCAGCTTTGTACAATATGAAGATGGACAGTAAAATTCATGCTAATAATGTAAAATTTTTATTTTTCCTTACTTAGAGTGAAATTAAATAGGAAATAAAAACCACAGTGACAAATCATAAGAATGACTGTAAAAAACTTTATGTATAGTGTCTCGAATGAAACTTTCCTCCTGCCTTTTGAACAAGGAATCCCACATTTTCACTTTGCACTGGGACCAGCAAATTATACACCTGCCCTGTTCAAGATCTAAATAAGTCCATCAGTTCATGGTACAAAAAAGAGGCTACTTTGAGTGATCAATCCAGGTAGTGATGCCAAAAGTGAACATTGTCCAAGAGTTGAGCTCTTGCAAAAGACAAGTGACTGAAGCCACTGAGCACATAATGTGAAAAAAGGGAAAGACTTCCAGGGAGTTGTTCTTTTATCCTAATTGGCCTGAAAGGCTGCTGTTTAGGAGGAAATTCCCCCAGTACTCACTTCCAACTTTATACACTCTCACACCCACTTCTACACACCTACGTGGGCATCATTGTGATATGACCACAGAGACTAAAGAAAATCAGGCTTGAAAGCAGCTATGAGGGAAGAGGAGTGGCAGTATTTCTCTTTAAAATAAATATATAATAAAATAACCACACATGACCAAATCTCTTCAAAGAATATGACTTTGAGATTTCAGTGACCTATTTGCACCTGATTAAAAAATAAAATACAAAGGAAAGCTCAGAGAAGACCCAGAGAACTTCTAAAACTGTAGGACTAGTGATCAATCTGGTCTGATGTAGAGAAGGGGGTTAGGATGTTTTGCCGAGGCCAGGAATAAATCACCTTTGAAGACAGAGCTGAGATGAGTGTATTATCTACACTCAAAGTATAGGTTAATCAAATGGAGCATATGTTGCATTGCCTATGCTCAATTATCTATTCAACCTCACAATTGGGTTTAAGGTAAGATTTAAAAATAAAACTGGCTTTTTTTTTTAAACAATGAACTTAATGAGATATAAATCTGGTATCACTAGCTAGGGAGAATCTATAAACAGCTTAATGATTTTAACACATAATCATACATGAGTGTACAAACCAGAAAAAGGGAGACACCTGAGGAATGTCTATGGAAAGTCTAAAAAAAAGACATAGCTTATATAATTTAATTACTTTTGTTTTTTCCCCTAAAATTGAGGAATAAGCAAAATGAAACACCTGCTCTCTTTAAATCTTAGTTATATCACATTCCACTTCAATCTCCTCTTATGCATACCAACTACTCTACAGCCAGATATAAGGCAAGCAGATTTTGTCCATCACAGAGATGATTTGTACAATTCATTGTTCATAAAACTGAATAGTTGAAAACTATTTTGGGTTTCTTACCCAAATCAGATTTCGACTTTGATTTTCTAAAGGTTATTAGGGTAGTACATTGGCCTGTTGTGTCAACAAGGCTCTAGAAAAAATTAATCGTGAAAGCAATACCAAAAGGTCAAAAGGAAGAAATTGAAAATGCCATAATAAAGAAATCACAGAGCATGTTATGCATGTTTCTAAGGCATTTTAATTCAAATGCAGAAGCATGACAAAGAAAATAAGATATTGCTCAATTGTGGTTGCTGAAAGGGAAAAGTGATATAAGATGCTAGCAGGGTAAGAGAACACATTTCAACAGCTCATGCTGGCATAGTGGTTTCCAAAGGGTCTAATGAAAGAGGGTAAGTTCTAACAGAGGTAGGAAAGAAATCTCTGGCAACCACTTACGTGTTTCAGTGTTAGGTGAAATTAATGGCTGCTATCGAAAACGCAAACAATCATTACCTTGGCACTGATGAATTGGAATCTCTGAACTTTGGTCAGAGAATAAGTGTGGCTAGTGTTCTGTTCACATGGTGAATAGAATAAGGTAGGGCTGCAGAATTTAATAGCAGGTCAGAATAATTGTCTTCTGTTCACTTCCACTTTCAAGTCTCTGCTGGTTATCAGTAATGCCACGTCGGGCTCACAAAACTCACCAGTTGCATTCTGGGTGCAATGGCAAAGGTGAGAGCATGGGGTCAGGTTTACATGGCATGGTTGTGTGCATGTGTGTATGTGTGTGAAGGGAGAGGTTCTTGATGGTCTTAGACATAAAGGTAATGCCTGAGTGACATGTTGGCACAGAAAATCTTCCTTATTCTGGCATTAGATTGGCCCTTGCATATATATGCTTTCCTGAAAACAAGAAGATAGTTTAAATAATCATGTGATTCTGGTACTGAGTTCTTTCATAGTTAGGGGAAAACATCCAAAAAGAAAACAAGGAATTAAAACCTTAACCACAGAAGTAAATATCAGAAGATGAAAACCTGAACAAATAATCAATTATAATATAGAACACTATATAATAATAATATAATATAATATATAATAAATAAGATAAAAATATAAAAGATAAATCTTGATAACAACAAGCTTTATATGCTTTTTACTTGGTAGAAAATTGCTGATAAAATTTTAAACTCACTACCTACACAGCAGAAAATTTAGTGAACAATAAGGCGCTAAACACATTTGAAATAGTTTATATACACTTCCCTACTCAGACACTTCTACTGGCTTCCCATTGCTGTGTAAGTAGATGCAGAGAGTCTGTTCAGCAAAATCTTTATTAGGTATGTATTGCTGTATAACAGATTATCACAAACTCAATAGCTTCAAAAAACACACACTTTTTATCTCACAGTTTCCGTGTGTCAGATGTCAGGTAGAACTTAGTTGGATTCTCTGTCCAGGAACTCACACAGCTGCAATCAGGCTGTTGGCCAGGGCTGCATTCTCATCAGAGGTTCAGTGGGGAAGGAGCCACTTCTAAGTTCCTTCAGGATGTTGATAGGAATCATGTCCTTGTGGCTAAAGGACTCATGACAGCTTGCTTTTCATAGCCAGCAACGTCGAGAGACAATTTTGTCTTTCCACAATATGCTCCCATTCTGTTTTTCAGGATATGCCCATGCCACTATTCTTCCAGACGTACTTTTTAAAAAGTATATATATTCCAGGCAAACTAGACCCAGTGCTCTTTCCTCAACACTTCCCTCAAGTCTCAGTCTCCACATCTTTGCATAAACTTACTTCTATTCCTGGATTTCAGTCCTAAGGACATCTACATTTATCTAAATCCAAACGAGGTCCATCTCAAATGTGTACTGTATTAATTTTCAAACATAATATTTTGCTTAACCTTTTCATGAAGGTTTCCCATCCTGCCATCTATTTTTGATTCATTTCAGAGTTATTACTTTTAAGAAGCACTGGCTGCTGCCCAAAAGGAACATCCTCAGGAAGACCCCTGGTCTGTAGACTGATCCTGAAACTTCAGACTAGTTCCTCACTCATTACTACTTTCCTTTTCCTTAACTTTTGAGGCTTCTTTTGTTTTCCCATGACAACTATACAGCATTTCCTCAGCTTATCATGGACAGTTGTCTGTCCTTGTTGACATGTGAGTTGTTCTCCAAATTATTAATTATCCCAAATCATCCTCTTCCTCTCCATCGAAATGCATAGTTTTCATGCTCAGCTGGTCCCTTTATCCTGGAAAGCTGGAGATTTGGAGAATATGAGAGTCACTGGAGGGAAAAACATTACTGTGCAAATCCCTGGGCCTCACTCCCAAATCAATAGGTCCGGTGGGGACCCCAGGATTTGGCATTTTTTTAAAGCACCTTAGGGGCTCTGAGCAATCCATGATCACTCTCTGAAAAATGATGATGGTAAAGCGTGTACCTATTCAACCCCATTTCTAACTTCAAACCTTTTCCAGTTTTCTCAAGGCTCTTTCTTTACTCCTGTCTCAATCTTAGGAGATGATTCAGCCCAATAGTTCTCAAACTTATCTTTATATTATAACCACCCAGGGAGCTTATAGAATTCCCAATACCCAAGCCACTTCTCATACCAATTAAATCTTTTTCTTTGTAGTTAATTAATTTTTAATCAAAGTATAATTACATATAGTGAAAAGCACAAATCTTAAGTATACAGCTCAATGAGTTTTGGCACATGTATTCATCTGAGAACCAACACTCTTATCAAGATATAGGACATTTACATCAATTAGAAAATTCCTTCTTGCCCCTTTCAGGACTACCCCCCTTCCTTCCTACTATAACCTACTATAATTTCTATCTTCAAAGATTAGTTTTTGCCTGATCTTGATAGAATCAAATAGAATCATGCAAAAAGTTTTTGTTTGTTTCTGGCTTCTTTTGAGATTTTGAGATCTGACCCTCTTTTTAGCATCAGTATTCTTTAAAAATTTTCAAAGTATTTACTATATGCAGTCAAGTTTGAGAACCAAAATTTAACTTTGATTGCATATCATAATGACCTGGGGAGTTTTCATAAATTCCAATAGTCATCCCTGCCTGCAGAGTTTCTGATTTAATTGGACTAGCATGGGATAGCAGCATTGATCTTTTTTAAAGCTCCACAATTCTTTCTAATATTCTACCAGGGTTCAGAACCTCTGCACCACCTTCAGAAATAATGGGATTCCACCTCTAGTTCAAGATCTTCCTCAATCATCTTTCCTCTCAGAGTACTTGGTGGCCTTTTTCTTTCCATTTGGGCTCCTGACCTGATAAGAGCTAGTATTTCATGAACGCTTATATGTTAAAGACTTTTCTTTTCTTTTTAGGAGGCTCAACTGATTGGACAGAAGCCAGTGGGAGAGACAACTTGGTCTTTAGTAAATAAAACCTAAAGAACTTATTAATTGAAGTCAAATGACAAGTCAAATTCATAGTTATTTGTTAATTATCTACTATGTACCTATTTTGGATGCTGTATAAGAGCCAAAAAGGAGAATATGAACTCACCTCTCTTGAATTATAGACAATCCCATTCATTAGGCATGGCTCAAATTTATAAAACTATTAACTCATTCATAAAAGAATAAATGCTAGATTTTATGGTATAGACTACAAGTGCAGTAAGTATGCAGGGGAGATAAAAGTATTTCTGGGCAAGGATACTCATAGAGTAATTGGTATTTTAATAAGCTTTGATGAAATAATATTTGGATAAAAAGGATGAGATGGAAAGAATATTCCAAGCAGGGAGACTTGCACAAGCAAAAGCAAAGAGGCCAATTTTAATGGTGCTTTCCATATTTTCTGGCTTGTCTATACTCACAGCATTTTCTTAAACCTCCAATTTCTATTTCTCCCTGCTTCCAACTTTTCATTCAAAGTTGTCCTGAGCAGACTGGCAATCCCATCCTTACCTGCAACCATGATGTCTAGCTCTACTAACTGCTTGACTATTTTATTCACCTCTAGGAGGCCCTTATACTCTTTCCCCAACTATACTGTGATTGGATCTAAGGATGGACACTCATGTCAATCTTTTTCCCTATAGCTTTCTAAATTCCCTGTAAGATCCCCCTTTCAAAGTAGTGTTCACAATAATATATCATTTTGAAAACATTAAAAAAATCATCAAATCCTGTTCACAGAGAAGCATAGCAGGTGACTCACTTTGACACAGTAAGCTACTACCTATTCCAAGAAACAAAGCTTTAAGTCTCTCCTCAATTCTCACAATTAAGGTCCTTTGATCTGGAATTGACCTTAAAGTAGGGTTTCCTAACAAGGGGTCAATGAACTTGAATTAAAAAAAAATAGATAACATTGTTCTTGTGGGGACATGTTGGTGCGGGTGTGATATATTTATTAAATAATGCACAGTATAGTGTGGACTTAGTAAGGGGTCTGTGGTTTTTACCTGACTGGCAAAGGGGTTTGTGGAACAAAAAAGATTGAGAACCCCTGCCTTAGAGGGCTTTTCAAAACTCTTTTTTTCTTCAGTAGACTCAAGGAGACCTGGAAAGTTGAAGTTCCTCACAGAGTTGCTTTCCAAACACTAAACTTAGACCTCAAACTTCTAGTACTCTTTCTCCTATGCCATAACGCCTTCCTCCTCCTTCTTAAGAGATACTGTAGAAATTTGAAAGGCATCCCAATAACTGAATTTATTGCCTACTATAGATCAAAAACTTATTTTATTTAAATACTGAGCATTTCAAAAGGTGTTATAAAAAATTAACTATTTTCTTCTAATACCATATTGAGGCTAAAGTTAGAAAAAAAGTCTGACAAGGCCATAAATGGTCAGGAATGATAGGGTCAGCTATAGTTGGAACACCATCTGGAAACATGCTCATGTAAAGTTTGGATAATGGCAACCAAGGGAGAGGGAAACAGAATGGTCCACATTGTCACCAACTATTTGTTCTTTCCTCAATCAAACTCTGAGTAAGAACTGAAGCTATTTCTAATACATTACTCCCTTCTTCCTCTGCCAACCCCCAACTCAATAATTAATGGCTCTTTGGAAAATGCTACTTGAATCTGTCTCCCATGCTGTTTCATGGGGCTTTTTGGAACAGCAGGTTTTAAGATGTCAGTGCTTCTAATTACAGAGTCTTAAAGCATCCAGATTATCATGGAGATAAACCCTATCTCCTGCTTCAAAGGAGCAATCTCAGCACATTACAGGTGGCACCTGTGCTGCTCAAGAAGCTGTGAATTTATGTGCTGGAATCGGGTTCTATTGGTTGCTCGGATTTTTAAAGAAGAAAGTGCATTTCTGAATTTGAGCAAGAGGCCAATTTTAAATGAAAGTTGATTTCTACGCACACATTAATCTCTTACTTAAGGGTATTAAAATACAATCCCAGGGCCCTAAATTTGAAGCTTTAAAATATCATCTAAAGTAGAGACATTATTTTCTAATGCAAGTTGTTTTAAAGATACATAAGAGATATCATTCCTTTTATTCAGAGAATGTTTAAGATGTATATTGGTTAGTATTTTATTTCATTTTTCCTTCAAAGCAGTACTTTATGGGTGAGAATTCTGAGTTGTAGTAAAAGTAACATTTACAGGTAAGCCTAAAATACATTAAAAAAAAGATGACTAGCTTATAAAAATCATCTTGTTTATAGAGCCAATTTAGAGCTTTGGATTCTAGCACATTGCCGTCTGATAAAGCTATGGCTTACATCAAGAGGCCCAGCCACCCCCAGAACAAAGGGCTTAGGTGTCTATGGAGCTGACCTCAGGCTTCTCACTAGAACTTCTCAGAATCTCATCATCTTCCTTTGTAAAATGAGACCATGGCAATGGATATTTGTAAATGTCCCTTCCAAGTCTAAAATTCAAGGACCTAATACTTGCTTTAAAATAACTTCTCTTTAAGTCATTTTCTCTCTTCCTGGAAGTCCTGTTCACCATGGAAAAATGCTCGTGTCTTTTACTCCAAAAAACCACTCTTTCTCTTAAATTTGGATTGTGAGCTCGCATAACTCCCTTTTTACCAGTGTGAACTCCTAATCATATATTTAAATAATTGTTTACTTTTCTCTAGGACATGAGGTCCTGGATGACAGGGATCATATCTTATTCTTCTTGATCTTTTCAGTGCCAGACGCAGAATATTCAAACAGCAACCATCTGTTAAAGTGAATGTGTGGATCAAAACTAAGTGGATTTGGCTTAATGGATAGAGCGTCTGCCTACCATATGGGAGGTCCAGGGTTCAAACCCAGGCCTCCTGACCCATGTGATGAGCTGGCCCATGCGCAGTGCTGATGTGTGCAAGGAGTGCCGTGCCACTCAGGGGTGTCCCCTGCATAGGGGAGCCCCATGTGCAAGGAGTGTGCCCTGTAAGGAGAGCTGCCCCACACGAAAAAAGCACAGCCTGCCCAGGAGTGGCACCGCACACATGGAGAGCTGAGGAGAGCTGACTGCAGCAAGATGATGCAACAAAAATAGACACAGATTCCCCTGCCGCTGACAAAAATACAAGCAGACACATAAGAATACACAGTGAATGGACACAGAAAGCAGACAACTGGGCGGGGGGAGGGAGAGGAAGGGGAGAGAAATAAATAAATAATCTTTAAAAAATGAAATAAGGTCAAATAGTTGTAAATGATGAATTGAGGAAGTGATTTAAAGTAGTAAAACTGGAGAATAACTTCTCCCCAAATGTGAAATATTTCCCTGGAGAGACTGGCACTAAAAAAATAATACCAATAAGCATAACAATAAAAATGTCCAATTTAATGTCCCAATCATCAGCGAGGGAGGAAGCTTCTCACCTGGCCCCTGTCACACCTGGTTTTACTTTTTCTCCCTTGCTATTTGATAAGCAAAGGAAGGATGACAGGAAGTTGTTTCAACGGCTGTCAACATCAAAGTGCAGAAGGAGCATTCAGTGCCCACCCACAGCAAGGAACAGAAGGACATTCTCCATGCGACTGCTTTAGCAATATAGAAAACTCTGGAAGTGACTTAGAGATTTAACGATTTCGAGCCTAATTTATTAGATGATGCAATTGAGTTTGAATTCAAGGGAAGATGCTGGTCCTAAGTCATATGTCAAAAGGGCTGCGCCTTAGATCTAGAAATTCAGACAAATGCTCTTCATACACCGTTAGAAACTTTTTAAACCTTGCTGAAAGGGAGAGGACAAGCCTCTGGAGACAATGAAAAGACAGCCCTTCGTCCGGGGCAGCTAATTTAGCAGACCGCGATTCAAGTTGCTTCTATTCCACGGTAAGTAAGAAGTCCAACTGTGGGCAAGCAGGTGGAATTTACAGACCCAAACAGAAGTACCACAACGCTCCTGGGGCGCGAACCCTAAAGCCAGGCTGCTTTAGCACCTCTGCGAATACTCCCTTCGGGTCAGTTTCTAGCCAAATCCGGAACGTGCAGACATCCCCGGGAATGGACGCTGCTCTTCCCCTCTCCGCCTGGAAAGGGGGCGAGGTGCACTCTGTCTGTCTGCTCCGGGCGGGGACAGAGGAGCGAGCACCTGCTGGCGGGCTCGCGGGGCGTGGGAGGGGCGAGAGCAGACCGCGGGCCCTTCCCGAAGGCGCGGGCCCTGCGCGGGCGGCTCCTCGGAACCGTCCCGCCGCCGCGCTCTCACCGCCGCGCCGCGGGGCCGCCGGCTGCGCTGCCAGCTCCGGCCGCAGAGCCCAGAGGGCGAGAGGGAGCCCGAGTGCAGGTGAGAGGGACCCTGCGCTGATCCCGGAGGGGACACGAAGGATCGCCCGGGCTCTGGGGAAGGAGAGCCTTCGGGCTTGTCCCTGCGGCTGGACAGGTAAACTGACCCTGCAGGGACCTCCAGCTTTCTTCTTATGGAAACGGCAGGAGCTCCCCGGATCCTGGCCGGGGGTGTGCATTATGGGATAGTAAAAACTTAGGGCTGAGAGGCTGGTCTCAAGGAGGTCTGAAGAGGTTTCTGACTATGGCCTTGTGTCATTTTCACGTCCAAGTGCGGGTTCCTTTTGGGTACTTTTGGAACAAGGAGGTCATCTGTGGCACAGACCGATCACCTCCCTCCTGGCTACATTCTAAGCTCGCACCACATTTTACTGGACCTGAGGTGTTAGCAACATCCAATTACCAACCCCACCCCTCCCAACCAACAAAACCTCATCCCCTGAAATGTCTTTTTCTGTCTTGTCTTACTTTGTTTTGTTGCTATGAATTTAGGGGACTAGTTTGGGATTGTCATAAATTGTATATATTAATAAAAGTTTCATGTAGCCACATGTGCATTTTTCATAGATTTCATTTGACTCTCAGAAAGATCTAACAGCTAAAATGACAGCTTTGGGCCCCATCAACATGGCAAATTCTAACAATATTCAGAGTAACTGAGTTTCAGAGTCTTGCATTAAAGTTGGGGATTGAGGGAAGAGCCTGGAGGTACCTAGAAGGGTTGGGAGAAGGGAGTCCTTCCGGCATCAGTGATGACAACACTGGCCCAGATCATGAATTTTTGGGGATGAGAGTTGGTCTGTTTTCCATGAGTATGAAATCAAATTATTTTATAAATAAGTAGAAGAGAAAAACAAGATGAGTCCTTGTGAATGACAGGTCTATTCAAGTTTCTTCTTGACAACCAGAAGCTCCCAGCTGGGAGTTTCCAAGGACTCTAAGGAAAGGTGAGAGGTGAGTATTACAAATGGTGTATCTCCCTGGTCCACTGGCAGCCTGGGAAAAGTAGATGAGAATTAACTGGGAATTTGGCATTGGATGACTATCAGAAAAGGCCTGGCAGAGAAAGAGATGGTTGGGTAAGGAGCTTACTGCAAAATTAACTGAACCTAGGAAATCACATTCTGCCGTTAATCCCATCATGCTTGTTTCTATCAAATGTGGAGGAATACTCTGGAATTAGAGTAGTATATGCTGCCTCTTCATTAGATACCATTTCTGATTCTGCCTTCTCTACCCTACACAATCTTGGAATCCCATTTGGTGAGGTTTGAGTGTGCTGGCGTTAGGACAGAGGTTTTCAAGCGGTGTATTACTAAAACACTGGTATCCTAGAGCTAGCCTCAGGGAATCACCTTATCTTCCCAAGTACAGAGAAAGACATAGATCTAGAATTATAGGCTTTCTACATAAAACTTTTCCAAACCTTTGGTGTTTGCTTTTGTCTGTTTGTATTGCAAGTAGTTTAGTTCAATTTATATATTTGGTTATATTAAGATTAATGTAGTTCCAATTTACAAAGAGTCTGTTAGTTCTAGGTGTCCCCATGTCTGAGAAGCACTGTTCTAGCAAAAAGAAGGGACTACAGCCAGGGCTGTGTCACATTATTCTTCAACCTCTTTTGAGTTTAAATGAATCCTTTGTGAACCATCTGGTGCTCTTGGAAGTAGCAGTGAAAAGGGCCTTGGGAATAGCAAGGAAAGGAACTGCCTTACCCCACCTGGCTTTTGGCCCAGACTGGTTTTTGTCTGCTGTTCTTAACTTCCCACATATTTTGTAAACTCGAACCATATTTTCAATGAAGTTTATGTGAAGAGGAGTTACATTTCTAAGTTAACCCCTCTTCTCTTACAACTGGTTAGTCAATCTTCATTAAATCCCAAGATGAACTGTTGTTTTCCACAGCAATAAGGTAGTTGTTTTCACTTGCCACCTGTATTTTCCTAATATTATTATTGTTTAAAATGGCCCATAACATGGCCAGGGGTTTATCTGTCAATGACGGAAATTGTAATTTTGTTCATGACTTTCAAAGTCATCAAAAGAATCGAACTTTTTTTTTTTTAAGATAACTGTTTCCGCTTCACTAGTCCTTCAGCACGAGATAAGTTATGCTGACGTTACTCATTGTTTTCTTATATATTCAGCAAATATTTATTGAGCAATTTCAGTCCCTGGGATATAAGGTGACTTAGTGCCTCTGCCTTTAAGGAGTTGACAGACGAGCAACTTGGAGGTGAATTTTCTCCCTTCCCTCTCTCTCACTTCTGTGTTAAGCCAAATCCCAATTAGAATGAAATATTCTAGAGAATTCTTTTGGGTGTTACTAAACCAATCTTTGCATCTTTGCTCCAGAAACAAGAACAAGTATGTCCTCCTGACTTACTAAGAATTAGCTTCAGTTAAGTGTCCCTTCAGGGCCTCCTTGAACTTGACCAGTTACTTTCAGGTTTAAATCACTGCTTGCTAGTCATGCAGGAGCCGGCTTGAGGTCTTTGGCAAAGAAAAAGATGCCCACTGTATTTTCCTAGCCTCAGAGTATTCTGGCCAGCCATGCCTGACTCTTCTATCATCTCCAGTGGCCGTTTAGGTGAAAGTTTTATGAGTTGAGTTTCCAATTAGATTAAATTAACTTGAAAAGGAGAAGAAACATTGTCTTTTGATGGGTAATATATGGTCCCAGTGAGCACTAGCAGCTCCCCATGAGGATACTAACAGTTGTCCAGAGGCAAGTTCCTCATCTGTGGACTATCTTTCTCCAATTCATATAGAATAAAAGTTATAAATGTTTAAATTAATTTTGATCTGCTCCCTAAGTGAGATCTGGAAGATGCCTGCCAACAGAATGACCCTACTAATTTCAGATTTAGGTTGGACCTCTCTGAAATATACATCTGCACTGCTCTGAGAAGCTTGGTAGTGTAGATCTTAGTTCCAGATAATAGTAATAATGACCAAAGACACCTGTATAGCACATACTATGTACCAGACACCCTTTCCAACACTTGACACATATCGGCTCATTTAATTCTTTCTCAATCCAATGAGGTAAGTACTATTATTATCTACATGTTAACCCAGTGCACTCATTTAGGGTGTTTGATTTAGTGTGCACTTGCAAGGGGTTAAAGTCTGTGTGTCTTTGTTATCAGTGACCTCTGATGATTTCCCTCTTACCTACTTGTAATGCAAGGCAGGATAGTGTCATCCTTAGGAGCCCAGGTTTGCAGCCTAGCTGCCCCAATCTGTATCCTGATCACCACTAACTAGAAATGTGATCTTAGGCAAGTCACTGCCTTCTCTGGGCCTCAGTTTCCTCATCCGTCAAATGGGGCAGGTCATAGCTTGAGTTTACAGGGTTGGTGTGAAGAATTAATGATTTTATCTGCAAGACAATTTGAGTAGTGCTTTGTACTCAGAAGGCACTGTGATTTCATTACTGGCTCTTTTTTTTTCTAGCTTCACCTCCCAATCTTCCCTATATATAGCAGCCATGTTGAGCCCCTCAGAGCTTCCCTGGGCCTCCTTGCACCCATTTATATTTCAGCATCTTTGCCCATGCTATTCCCTGTGCCTGGAATACTTCCTGTATTAGTCAGCCAAACAGGTGCTGATGCAAAGTACCAGAAATCTGTTGGCTTTTATAAAGGCTATTTATTTGGGGTAGAAGCTTACAGTTACCAGGTCATAAAGTGTAAGTTACTTCCCTCACCAAAGTCTATTGCCACATGTTGGAGCCAGATGACTGCTGACATCTGCAAGGATTCAGGTTTCCTCTTCCCCTTAAGATCCATGGTCCCAGCTTCTTCCACTAAAAGTCTTGTCTTTCTCCTAGGGCTTGTTTCTCTCTAGGCTCAGCTGCTCTGTTCTCTCTACAAGGCCAGCTGTAAACTACTAAGCAAATGGCTCGTCTCTCTTCCTGGGGCCTCTACCATATATAACAGAGCCTTCTCTTTTTTTTTTTTTTTAAAGATTTATTTTTACTTATTTAATTCCCCCCGTCCCCTGGTTTTCTGTTCTCTGTGTCTGTTTGCTGCGCCTTGTTTCTTTGTCCGCTTCTGTTGTCGTCAGCGGCATGGGAAGTGTGGGCGAGAGCCTTCTCTTTTTCCTCACATATCTGCTTCTCTGTGTGCTTACTTCCTGGTCTCCAGGATCAAAACTCCAACTAACTACTCTGCCTACTGACATGGTCCAATCAAAACCTTAATCATAATGTAATTAAGAGTGAAACCTCTGAATTCAACACAATCTAATGTACTCAGAGGAACAGACCAATTTACAAAAATAATCTGATATCTATTTTTGGAATTCATAAAAAATACCAAACTGTTAATAATCCCCTCCTTCCTCAACTGATAAAATCCTTCCTCTTGCTAGGATGAGCTTATATGTTCCCTCCTCAATGATCTTCCTTTAATAAGCTCCTCTATTTTCCAGGGAGCTGTTCTTGCCCTTCTTTGTGATCCCAATAGCCCCTGTACCATTCACCTGTCAGAGGACTCACTGGATTAACCTAAAATGTATGGAGCACTTATTATGTGCCCAGTAGTGTGTGCCAAGTGTTTGTCTTGCTTATATAAATATATAAACAGCTCCATGAGATAGGGTTATATTTTATATATTTATATATATATTTTATATATAAAATATATAAACAGCTCCATGAGATAGGGTTATATTTTACTAAATTATTTTTTCCATGTCTACCTCCCCAGTAGGCTGTGATAGTGGCTTATACATCTGTGTGTGCTGCTCATTTTGAATCTCTAGGATCTGGCAGAGTGCCTAATTAATACACAGTGGGTTCTTCATAAATGTGTAAGTGGATGCATTTTACCAATAGCTATTTACATCCAAATAATAAGCAAATTATAAGTAATTTTTCTTTTAAATAATCTTTGTACTTTGCTCATTGCAGAAATTCATTGTCAAATTTTTAAAAAATACTGATAAGCAAGAAGAAGGAATGTAAAAATCACAATCTGCACTGCCCAACCCCTCCCTCCATACCCCTGACTTCTGCCAGCCCAGTCCTAGAGAACATAAGCAACTTGCTCAGGCACATAAACTACTAAATGGTCGAACTGAGGATCAAGGCCAGCCAGCCCAAGCTCTTAACTGCTGCATTACATTGTTGTCTACATCCACCCCTCCCCTTGCTATGCATGTACACAAATTATATTAGCTATTAAAATGGATTGAAAGAGCTGATATTTGAAAATTAACTCTACCACACAGATAGTGTTGTAATGCATTAAAAAATTCCTCCAGTATTTTCATTTCTTCCTGTTCTCTCAGTTATTTTGGGTAATCCTAGTGAATTCATCAAAATACAGACTGAGAGGCATAGCAGTGAGGTGCAGTAGAAAGAGAATGGCTTCTGAAATCAGACACATATGGTTTAGATCCTGCCTGTGCCTCTAGACATGTTACCTGTGGCAGGTTTTGTACCCTCTCTCAGGAGTAGTCTCTTCAGTAGTATTTGCCAGGGCTGTGACAACAAATACCAGAGACTGGTTAGCTTAAATAATAGGAATTTATTTTCTCATTGTTTTGGTGGCTTGAAGTCCAAAATCAAGGTATCTGCAGGACTGCACATTCTGAAGTCTGGAGCATTCCAGGGGTGGCCATTGGCAACCATAGCTCAAACTCTGCCTTCGTCACATGGCCCTCTCTCTCCTCACCTGTCTCCTATCGTTGTCTCCAAATTTCCTCCGTTTATAAGGACCCATTATATTGGATTAAGGCCTGATTCGGTTTGGCCACAATATGTTCCAATCCATAAGACAAAGATGATAAGGAATACCTGTCAATATTTTGGGTGAAGTTTAGAGGTAAAATGATGGTGAAGTGCCTAGTACTTAGTTAATGGTAGGCATTTCTGTTACTAACTCTCTAACTGGTGATACCTTATGGCTTACTCAAATAACAACCTTGCCAAATTATTCCCTACAGATACACATGATTTTTCTCCAATCCTTCATTTTAATTCTCGTGGTAATTTAACTTTTATATCATTATTAGATGTCTTTAGTAACTTGCCTCACAGTCATTTTCTTAGAAATTCAATCTCTTCTCCATGGGGTCTCTTTTGAGATTAAAGAGAAAGAAGTGGCACATTTAGGATGTAAGAGCAATTTTCATTTAAAAGTAGATCATTGTTTTCATTACCATATCATTAATGTTTTCTGTTTTCCTTTTTCAGTGCGTTACTTCTCAGTCGATATATATTGCCAAACTGAAGTGTCTTGTTTTCTTGAAAGATGAAAGGAGGCAGCCATGAATGAGCCACTAGATGATTTAGCAAATGCTTCTGATTTCCCTGATTATGCAGCTGCTTTTGGAAACTGCACTGATGAAAAAATCCCACTCAAGATGAACTACCTCCCTGTTATTTACAGCGTCGTCTTTCTGGTGGGCTTTCCAGGGAATGCAGTTGCAATTTCCACTTACATTTTCAAAATGAGGCCCTGGAAAAGCAGCACCATCATCATGTTGAACCTGGCTTGCACAGATCTGTTGTATTTGACCAGCTTCCCTTTCCTCATTCACTACTATGCCAGTGGCGAAAACTGGATCTTTGGGGATTTCATGTGCAAGTTGATCCGCTTCGGCTTCCATTTCAACTTGTACAGCAGCATCCTCTTCCTCACCTGTTTCAGCATCTTCCGCTATTTTGTGATCATTCACCCAATGAGCTGCTTTTCCATTCACAAGACCAGATGGGCAGTGGTGGCATGTACTATGGTATGGATCATTTCCCTGGTGGCTGTCATTCCCATGACCTTTCTCATCACGTCAACCACAAGGACCAACAGATCCGCCTGTCTTGACCTCACCAGTTCTGACGACCTCACTACCATCAAATGGTATAACCTGATTTTGACTGCTACCATTTTCTGCCTCCCCTTGATCATAGTGACACTTTGCTATACAATGATTCTCTATACCCTAACCCAAGGACCTCAGACCCACAGCTGCCTTAAGCAGAAAGCTCGAAGGATAACCATTCTGCTCCTCCTCGTATTTTATACATGTTTTTTACCTTTCCATATCTTGAGGATCATTCGGATCGAATCACGCCTGCTTTCAGTTAGCTGCACCATAGAGTATCAGATCCATGAAGCATATATTGTTTCTAGACCATTAGCTGCCCTGAACACATTTGGTAACCTGTTACTGTATGTGGTGATTGGAGACAACTTTCAGCAGGCCATCTGCTCAGTAGTGAGATGCAACACAAGTGGGGACCTCAAGCAAGCAAGGAAAAACAGTTGCTCTGACAACCCATGAAATCATTCATTTACCCAGCCAAAACTAAAAGGCTGCGGATATATTCCAAGAAGTCCAGAATATCTCTCTCAATGGAAGTCATAGAGAATACTGTGCATTCAGGAAATTACATACTGAGCCAGGGCAGAGGTTCTAAGAGGTTTTGTAGTCCATTTATTGAGATCCTCCCTTGGGTAGAGGTAGAAGAATGGGATGCATGCATATCAGTAATATATTCAAATGTGCAATTATAAACTATTGGAACTTGGGTCATCTCATAGAACCTCTACTCTCAATAATTTTTTATATATGAGTGGAACTAGAGTTCACAGACTTACCCTAGGCCTTAGTAAGTTAGTGCACAGGTAGGAATAAAACCAATCTTTCCACTCCTACTTTCATGCTCTCCTGTACTCTGGGGTCTCATTGCATTGAGTCCCTAGACCACTCAAAGTATTACTTGTATCTTTCTAAATATTCATTTTTTAATGTTCTGTATCTTCAAAAAATTTTTTTTTGTAAACTTTGAGGTTATTAAACCTCAGTTTTGTAGATGAAAGCAAACCAGTAAAGTAACTTGAAACAATTCAGGAATGTCCATGCAGATAGCTACTATTAAATATGCAAGAGATTTGGAGTATTATGTCTTCATTGTTGCAGACTATTTTAAAAGTTGTTATTGGATTTGTAAAAATTACAAGCTGTATTAGTAATCATCAACACATCCTGAGATAGGAGAGAACATTTTGTATCATGTATATATTGGGTCTTAAATAAAATCTAATATTGTTTTGATTTCTGTAGGAAAATATTCCAGGAAAAATTAATTGCCCCCCTCTTTAATATCTTCTTCTTTTATGACCATCATGAAACTATGATCTCCACTGTAACAGCTAAAGCTATTTTTGAAGTGTACTTGTGCTTAATTATCACTAAGTGTAAACATTTGAGAAAATACCTCTTCTGGATATTTACAACCCTAGTAAATGTGTAGATACAATTAATAAACTAATTTAAAATCACTGACTAGGCTGGTCAAATTTTTCTGTGAAAATGCAGCTTAATTGTTATTATATTTACATGAAGTAAGGCTCCATGTTTAGAATCCATAAGAGAATAAATCCAGAATGGACACTTAAACAGAAAGGAAAAGGGTACCATAGGAATTCTTCCTGGCATTCAGGTTCTTCTAGGACATTAATTTGACTGAGGCCTAAGGGAAGATGTTCATCAGGAGCCTCTGCCAGGCATGCAGGGGCAAGAAAGGAAAGCTGAAGGGATGATGTGTACATGACGTTTTCTGGATGATGGTGCTCTCCCCAACCACCAGCCTCCCCACCATCTTCTCCTGGGCCCTCCATAGTGCAAGGAGGCAACTGTCTAAAATGAGCTATTTTACTAGACTTGCCCATCCATCCTGGCTACACAGCATAAAGTAACATTCAGAAGTCTACTTGGAACCTGGAAGTTGGATACTCTCCAGCTCTCACCTCTCCTCTCCCTAATGCCTAGCCCAATCCTTGGGCCATCTCTGAAGTGCAGCCAGATTAGCCTTTATTAGACTGCTATTGTTATTTTAGCCCTGAACACAAACCTCTTCCCTTTCTCTCCATCTCCATACTTTTTTCCCCAAGATTTCACTCACCAGAGAAAATCACATTAATCTCCTTCCTCTCGATCACATACTGTCTCTGTAGATTCTTTTATCCTTTTCCTTCTTCCCACCAGTTTGCATAAAAGTAAATGAGCTCTCCTTTCTGATACCAGTTCTTCTACTGTGTCTTTGGTTCTTATTCTGCTCTCCTAGGGATCTTGTTCTGTCACTTAATCCCACACTCTCAGATTTATAACATTTTTATTACCACTGGCTAGCTGACCTTAGCTTGGAAACATGAATAATTTTTCTTTATCCTAAAAATGCCGTGCCTTGATTCTGCTGCTCTGTCATTCTAATATCTGACCTGTTTTCTTCAGCAATGGGTTAAGTCCCTCTCTTAAGATGGTACTAAAATGACAATGAAATTAAAACTACAAAGAGATTGCAAAGTTTGGAAACTGAAGCAGATTAATGAATGAAAAAAAAGCAAACACAAATAAAACCAAAGATAGTAGCAGGTAGTACCCAGAGGCAGGCTAATGCAAACTGCTTAACTACAGAATGCTCAGGAATTAGAGGTACCAGCTAGCTCTGAAAGAGAGTTGCAAGTGGGACTGAAAACAAGAAGTTTGATTTAAAGTCTGTATAAGAAACAATTGCACCCTTAGATGGTCTCCCTTATGTGCAAATCAACAATTGCCCCTTTTCCACACCAGGAGATTTCTATGCTTTTTACTCTGGAGAAGTTGAACCAAATGATTGACTTGAAAACAATAAATAAACGGGAAAGCTGAGGTCCTACATAGTGACTAGAATCACTTGCCTCTTGTAACACTGACAGTTCCTACTTAAATTTCCTAGCATAATATTGGTGCATTGTTCTCTAGGGAAGTAGAAAAATAGCAATGGCTACCACTTATATAGCACCAGGCATGAGCTAGGCTCTGTTTTAATAACTGCTATCCTCATGAACCCAGGTGGTTTGGCTCATGGGCAGAATCACTACTCTGTGCAGACTTCTGCATAAGGAAAGACTCCTCAAGATTCCCAGAGTTAAGGAACAGCTCAGCCTGCTCACACAGTCAAGTGTTGTACACCAATCCACCTGCCTGTCCTGGCACTCAGAGCATCCAAATGGCTTCTTGGTGTCCTACACTTAAGTATGAGCTGACAGACAAAGAGAACGAGGCAGTTGAGGAAAACCTATAATAGGAATCAGAGACTACAAAACGAACAAGCAGGGGGCAAAACCCTCCGAGAAGCAGAAACACTGCAGGGAGCATAAGAAAATCTCAACAACACCTATAATTAATGCCCTCAGAGAGATAAAAGAAGACATTGCTTCTTTGAAACAGACCAGGAGGTTCTAAAGGAATGAATGTTCAAAGAACAGAAAAGAGCTCTTGGATACTAAGTGGAAAGACATTAGTGGAGTTTTTCCAAATGCCCTCCACTAACTGCCAAAAACTTGATATGTGCCTTTGACCAGGGAGTTGGGGATACTCCTCGCATCTTCTTTCAATTTATTCCAGTTGATTGACATCTAGAAAAAAGTCTTAGAGGCTGGTAGAGTGATTCCAGAGTAATTTCCTAATTTCAAGGCAGGGGAAGGTTTCTACTCTTTTACTATTTTATAAACATTTCAGAGGTTTCATAGACGTGGAGTTTTTCGAAAAAATTCACCTGGACCATTAAGTTCCTTGGAGCTGCTCTATTTCCTTATTCTCCTTTTATCTCTGTGATTACTTGTTATATATTACATGAATGAATATTGTATGCTTACATAACTACATGTAATTTGCTTTCCATGACTGAGAAATATGCTCTTAGCCTGAGCACATTCTTTCTGAAAATGCTCACTAACACTTCATTAATGCTTATAAATAAATGTTTTAATTAATCCCAATACTATCCACATACATTTGAAAAATAAGACATATGTAAAAAAATTATTCTTTTTTTCCTCCAGAATATATTCTTTAAGTGGTTTATAGCTGTGCTTGATGAGCACAGGGATTTCTAGAACAGAAAAAGTCATGGCCTAGATATTTAGGATCACACTATCAGTTTTAACTTTACTTAGGTAAACTAACACCAGCTTCTTTTAAATCCTTGTTATATAAAAGGTACTGGGCTACATCCTGGAGATATAAACATCAGTAATAAATAATTTCTACTCCTCAAGATATTAATCTTGCAAACTAACTGCAATATTCACATGTGCCTTTTAGGTTGAATATTTATATTTTGTCAAATTTACCTATGAAAAGTCAATGAAACATTAATCCAGTTCTTGCTGCCACTATAGATTATCATTGCTCTAGTTATATTCTAAGGTGTTCAACCTTAAGTGTGCATTTCAGGAACAAACATAGCTACTTAGATCCTTGTCAATCAGGAGCCCTTAAGCATGTTTAGATGGGAAATGCTCTAATGGGCATGATATACTCAGTATTGACCCATTATCAGAGGCACCGTTGTAAATATATGAATCTTCAGTTCTAGATATACTCCACAATCAACACTTTGCAACAAACAAACCATCTCCTTCTTGCAAACATTTTATGATTCACATAGCTGATATAAAAGTTTAAATAATAGTGCTTTTTTTCTTTCAATTCAGGGGCAAACCCAAACAGAATTCATATTAAATAATTTTTTAATAGTCTGATGTTTAAGTCCCTATTCAGATTTTAGCCATTGATCAAACCCTGACAAAGTTCATCTTTTGTGATTCTTTCCCCGACTCCTTAGCCCAAGGTAGCCATCCCTACAAAATCTTTAGATTTCCTTCTTGATGAAGAAGTTTTGGCACTCTATTATGAAAGGCTTCAATTACCACTCTTCTATTAATAGATCTTTTTGTTTTTATTCCCAGAGAGATTAATGCCTCTAATGCATGATCATGTTTATTTGTGTCTCAAACACCTGGCAATATGCTAGGTAGGTATTTTATATATATACAGAAGCCTCCTGTAGAATTAGAAGTAACTCCTTTTCATGTCAATTCTTTTTACAGGAATTTCTAGATATGGAAAATTTGTGTTTAAAATTGAGACTTTGTATTGTTTTTGTAGATGAGGGAAATGACTTCTGTTTCTGGTAACATTAGATTAAATCTGCTGCACAACCTTTCAATTTGAAACAATGTAAATGATTAAATACACTATTTTTGTAAATACTCCTGATTTCTCCCAAGGATATCTACAAAATCCTGGAGCATTTTAACTTATTTTGGTATCTGTGTTGGGATGAGTAGGGTGATCATACATCCTTATTTGTCCATTTACCCAGGACAATACTAGTTAATGCTTATTGCCCTGGTATGGTTATTAATAGCACCCATTTTTATTCTCCAAAGTGTCTGGAATGATAGATAGCCACTTTAACCTGAGAGATAGGATATAAATTGTGGAAGTCAACAAAAGCAGGGTTTCTAATAGAAGTTCCTTGCAAAAATCTGAAAGTCAATGGGCTATACACTCCATTGCAGTGTATAATAAATGAGGCTACAAGCAGAAGGGGATGCATGTAAAATGGTCTAACTTTATTTTGACATTGAGTAGAGGGAAAAGAAAATTGTCCCTGAGAGATCATAGACAGTATCTTAACTGTGGTGAGAGAAAATATTTATTTACTTTGGTTTCTATAACCAGAGAAACTATATTTTGAAAGTAAAGGAAAAACAATAGCCTTTTCATATAAAGGAGAGATAGAAAATTTACTCCCAAAAGAAAATTCTAAGGAATGTACTTTAGGAAGAAGAAAGAATTATGTCAAATGGATAGTTTTGGAGACAAGAAGAAATGGTAAGTGCAAATATATTTTTCATTATCTAGGTCAATGTAAACATTGATTGTATGAAACAACAATATCAATGTATAACTTGTGGGTTTAAACTTCAATGTAGAACTAAAATACTGAAAAGTATTAGCAGTTACTTTGGGAGGAGGAGATTGTACTTAATAAAAGAAGAACTTTGTATTGTTTTGGAGGAGGATAAACACATTGAATAACTTTAGAATGTGTTAAATTTCAGTGGGAAAGATCAAGGAAAACTTCTAAAAGAAGAGATTTAGAGAATTTTAAATTTAAGGTTACTAAAGGAAAATATGGAACAAGAAAAAGAAAGCAGAGGAGGAGGAGGAGGTAAGTAAGTTTGTACCAATATTATTGTTCTTCAGTTGGGTATTTAGTTCATGACTGTTTATTGTGTTAATAAACAAGCAAATAAGAGAAAGGAAGGTTTCACATAGATCAGAAATAAGAATCCATCATGAACAAAGGATTATGAGTATTCTAATTCTGAACACCTTGGACTTATAAAATAAAAATGAATGAAGAAATAAAAATTAATCCAAATTAAATTGAAAAAGAAAAGAGAAAAGGAAACAGAACCATGGGACAAATACAAGTCATAAAGTAAGATGGAAGAATAAATCAAAATACATTGGTAATCACAATAAATGTAAAAAGACTAAATACTCCAATTTAGAAACAAAGAATTTCAGACTGGACTTAAAAATACCATAATCTATGCTCTTTTAAAGGGACACATTTGAAATATAAAATGACAGTTACTAAATTGCTTATGAGGAAATAGAAAATGGAATAGATCTGTATCAATGAAAGAAATAGAATTAGGAGTTGCACTTCTTCCAATAAAGAAACATGAAGTACAGATGAACATGAAAACAACTTTTATCAAACATAAAAAAAAACAAACAGATAATTTCCTTCTTCCATAAAATAGTCTAAGAATAGGAGGAAAAATATGAAGAATCTAGATTTTAGGAAAATAGGGAAAGGACAAAGGAGATAAAGGAAAATTTGGGGATTAATCTCATACATAGACAAAGATGTGGGAAGTTCTGAGAAAAAGAAAAGCAAAGCAAAAATACTTCAATAAAAAGGATGATAATAAAACATGACTAGATTGGGTATAATCCAAAAATTCATGTTTGGTTTAATATTAGAAAATGGATTTATACAGTGTCTTATTAATGAACTAAGCAATAAACAATATGAGCGTCTCAAAAAAAATAAAGAAAAAGAAATTCAAGATATATTTATGATACAAAACTCCCCCTTCTCTACCCCACTCCAGTCCCTGATAACCTATATTCTAGTTTCTGAATCTGCTTATTCTAATTATTTCATATCACAGATCATGCAATATTTGTCCTTTTTTGTCTGACTTATTTCACTACACCTAACATCTTCAAAGTCCATCCATGTTGTTGCCTCTATCAGAACTTCATTCCTTTTTACAGCTGAATAGTATTCCATTGTACATATATACTATGTGTTGTTTATGCAATCATGACTTGATGGACACCTGTTTTTCTTCCATCATTTGGAAATTGTGAATAATGCTGCTCTAAACATTGCTATGCATGTATCTGCTAGACTTCCTGCTTTCAGTGCTTTTGGTTATATGCCTAGGGATGGGATTGCCAGGTCATATGGTAACTCTGTAGCTTACCTTTCTGTGGAACCACCAAACTGTCTTCCACAGTTACTGCACCATTTTACATCCCCACCAACAATGAATGAGTGTTCCTGTTTTTCCACATCCTCTACAACACTTGTACTTTTCTGTTTTTTAATAGTATCCGCTCTTCTGGATTTGAAATGGTATCTCATTGTGGTTTTGATTTGCCTTTCCCTAATGGATAATGATGTTGAACATCTTTTGTGCTTACTAGCCATTTGTATAACGTCATTGGAAAAATGTGTTTTAAAGTCTTTTGCCCATTTTTTATTGGGTTGTTTCTTAGCTGTCAATTGTTTTATTTTGCACTTGTAATACTTCATACTACTGTCTTCTTGCCTCCATGCTTTCTGATGAGATATTAACACTTGATCTTAGTGGGATTCTCTGGTATATAACATGTTGCATTTCTCTTTCAGCTTTCAGAACTTTCTCCTTTTCCTTGGCATTGGATAGTTTGATTACTGTGTGTCTGCATGTAGTCCTTTTAAAATTTTATCCTGTTTGAGGTTCTTTAGGCTTCTTGAATGTAACTATTCATATCTTTCATTAATTTTGGGAAGTTTTCTGCCTTTATATATTTGAGGATTCCTTCTTCCCGTTTCCCTTTTTTGTTCTTCTGGGAGACAAAAGTGTATTTGTACACTTAATGATGCCCCATGCATCTCTTAGGTTCTGTTCACTCTTTTTAATTCTCTTTACTTTCTGTTCCTCAGACTGAATCATTTGAATATATTTTCTTCAAGATACATGGCTCTTTCTTCTGCCTGCTCCAATCTATTGGTGAAACTGTCCAGGGAATTTTTCATTTTAGTCATTGTGGGCTTCAATTAGTTTCTACTGAGAATTTCAAAGAGATTCCCATTTGTTCTTTCATTGTTTCTTTAACTCTAACTTCTTCTTTAGGAAGAAGAAAGAATTATGTCAAATGGAAAGTTTGGAGACAAGAAGAAATGGTAAGTGCAAATATATTTTTAATTATCTAGGTCAATGTAAAGATTGATTGTATGAAACAACAATGTTAATTTATAATTTGTGGGTTTAAACTTCAATTTTTTAAAAAATTTTAAATCCTTTAAAAGGCTTTAAAAATGAGAAAAATATCTTCCCATATTATTCACACATATACCCCATATCCCTTTTGGGGGAACTCTTCATTCACTTATGTGAATTTTAATTTTGGGGCAAATATTGAAGAGTTGGTTAATACAAAAAATTGGTAAGGAAATGAAGTGAAGTGACCTCTCTTCTAGTGCTATTAGGAAAGGACATTTATGCAACCACACAACTTTGGAAAAGAGTTTGGCATTACTTCACAAAGGTAGTGGGCACAAGGGCATTAGTTTTCTGTTTAGAATGTGCTTGCATGTGTATGAATGATCTATTTCCCAGTGTAAACCTTTAAAACAAAAATTCCTTGAAAATATGATACAATAATTATGAAAAATGTAACCTTGTAGGTCTACCCTAACTGCCTTGGATACATTTTATAACATATTAACAACTTCCTCATCCTGTTTACATATTTAGAACTGCTCCTTTCTTCCATCACTGATAAGCAATGGATAACATTAGCTCTTAGATTCTTGTGAAATACAACTTTTGAGAAAATCTAGTTCATCATTTTAATCTTCTAAGGGTTGGTGGAAAAGGAAGTCAGTGCAGAGCAAGGAAATCTTCTAATTCCAAAGGCCTTCCATTCTAACACCTAGTCCTCTAGAGGAAATACGCAGAGGAAATACATCTTCTGTTTATGTCGGAGAGGTTAATTAGGAAGAGTTGGTGTCATTTCCAATAATTACTAGGGATCAAAATTTACAGAGGCATGATAAGGGGCTGGCAGCTGTACCAAAATAAATCTGCATCTGACCATACACTTGCAGCTGCTCTATCTCACAGACAGTATTTTTCAAATCACCTTGGATTTTTGAAAGTCCACATATGAATATAGCCTGCTTTCTATGGAGTTTATTGAACTTAAAGATAGGAATGAGGGCTTCACAAAATGCCGTATCAGTCTGCTCTGTGGCCTTAAAAAGGACTTGTCCCATTTTCCAATTCTCAGAGAAGTGAATTTTCAAGCTTCTTTTCTGGGAACCAGGATTTAAAAATTGGCTCAGCTCTGTTAAATTTCAAACTGAAAATTTGTAATAAACTTGTAATAAACTGTAATACATAGCCTAAATGAGACAGAATTTCAAACAGCCCTGTGTTGGGGAGTGCAGGAAGATAGGTCCAGTTGGGGTGAAAAAATAAAGTGGACGTTTGAAGATGCCTTTGCAGAACATAAGGTGAGCAAGTCCCAGAATCCCACCTCTCAGTACCTGGCACTTCAGAATTCACTTCCAAAACTATAATGAGATACAGCAACCTCTTCTTTTTTCCCCCTTAGGCAAAAGTTTGCTCGCTAATTGTACATTACCTTGATCTAAATGCCAGGAACAAAATACCCACTAGAGGGCATGGAACACCTTACTAGAAATAGAAGTGCCTCTGAAATAATCATCAGTACCTAAAGGAATGAAAATCTTGAAATGCTATCATAGCTCGACATTCAGCAGGAAAGACAAAGTTTTGTTTATACAATTCCTTTCCTTAAAAGATGTTAATCCTGTTAGAAAATGAATTAAATTGGCAAGATTAGTAAATGCACCTATTTTCAAAATCATTCAGAGCGATTTCTAATGTACCTTAGAATTTAGATTAGCAACCAGAGATTGGTTTTTGAAAATTAGGGAGCAGATATAGCTCAAATGGTTGAGGTTCCATGTATGAGGTCCTGGATTCAATCCCCAGTACGTCCTAAAAATTAAAAAAAATTTTTTTACTATTCACTATTAAAGACTGTGTTTTACAAAAACTAACACTTTCCTAACTTACTTGCTTAGAAAAGATTCTGAGGGAGCTCTGAACCAGAAGAGATGGTGGGTAGAGTTTGGAAAGATTTCACTTAGGGAAGAGCAGGATCCTCCATCTCAGGAATCTAACTGTGCCCTGGGCTTATTAGAATAGAAGGTAATGGCCAAGTGGGTAGCTAATCTTGGACTTACATTGGTGCAACTGGTTGTTAAAAGTGCTAGTGAGGATATCCAGGTTGTGTCTGTGTGTCTCTAAAATGAGAGAAATGCTTGTCTGCTTTGAAGCCCTGCTTCTTGAAGTAAATGAATTGCTAGGGCAGAAGAAACCTTGCATGCTAATACTTCCCTTGCCAACAACAGTCCCTTTGTGTCTGCTCAAGTACAAAATATCTCCATATTACCAAAACCACTGTGAGCTATAAGCTTCCTCTAATAAGCATTGATGCATAAAGGAAAAAATAACCTACCCTGAGGCTGCACCTGCCTGTTAAAGAAGAGAGCAGAGTATGCAGGCTGGAGAGGAAATGCTTAGGGAAGTTTTTGTTTATTTCAATAGATAATCATTAGTGTTAAACCTGCAGGAAGAATGGAAGTCAAGGGATAAATTGTCAAGAAGGAGTAAAAAATTATCTTGTGAGTTATTTGGTTAAATGGAGCTTGTAGCAGATTAGAAGGAAAAATGGGATGAAAAATGAACCAAGGGGAACACCCCATTATAATTGAGTATATGCTGAGAAAATTTTAACATGGAAACTGCTGTTACCTTTTGTCTCTGGGAATAAGGAATGTGGATGGAGTACAGGTACAAGCTTTTGGATAAGATTCTCATCTCCAATAACAGGCAATTTCCAGACCAGAGTTCAGTGAAAGCTCATTAAAATTCCCTTGGGTGTCAAAGTGATCCCAAGTGAAAAGAAATCATGAGGATAGCATCTTCTCAAGACAGTTCCCTTCTAAAAAGGCAGTCCTTATGCTTAATTCTTCTCTTTGTGCTTGGTATATACTGTAGTGAAAACCTTTCAAATCAGAAGTAAGAGGAACCATTAAACTATATATTAATGTTGATGGTAATGATTATAATAATAGCAATGATGGTAGCCAACTCTTTATATTGTTTGGTTGCAAGCACTTTACGTAGATTAACTCATTTAATCCTTATAACAACCCTATACATTAGAAATTTTCATTTACACAAGTGGTAAATGGTTGAATAGAGTTGAACTCAGTTTGTTTCAGGGTCTACAATTTAAACTGCTTCTTTAACTGATACCTAAACATTACTAGCATTTTTAATGTTTACGGTCAATTAGCATTTGTTTTTGTATGAATAAAATGTAACAATCTATAAGCCTATGTATTTCAGGGATCCCATAGCAGTTGACTTAGATCCTTGCATAGGTTAAGAAGAAGGTCTAGCATACAGTAAGCACTGAATAAATGTTGGCTCTTGTTTTCTACATACATTATCATTAAACTGTGTATCTTAGAATACACAGTTGTACTTCAAGTAATTTTAAGTAAACACATCACCTTGTGACAAAGTTTTTCCTGTTCAAAGGAAATCCCCCATGATTTTGCAGATTCCTAGTCACCTAGAAGGAGTGGTTTGGAGAAGAGGAAGAAAGCAAGTTCGCCACTGGTGTCAGGAACTCAACACCTTCTTCTTTATTTAATCCCACTTCATCTTCCTTTAACTAGAACTTTTCTTGTTCTGAAAGATTATGTGAAATTTTCTCTCAATGAGAATTTCAGAAACATTAATAAGACAAATGGCAGGCAGTGGCTTGTCTTTTAAGGTAGATTTTCCTCCCCTTAATGTTTTTAAATAGAATTTAAATAAAAATTCTATGACTTTAGTCAAATCTAAAGGACCTTCTTAACTGGGAAAGATTGTAGAATCATGTGGCACTGTTTTATTGGCATAATTTGCCAAGTAAAACACTTTAAAATAGAGATTTTATATTTAGTGAGATCATAAGAATTCAGGATTTTTGCTTACCACATTTGTCTTAGCATCAGCCTGAAATTTTCTAATTATTTCTTTCAGATAATCTTTTAGATCCTGGCTCTCAAATTGTGATCCATAAACCCATGTAGGTTCCCAAGATCCTTTCAGTTAGGTCACAAGTTCAAAGCTATTTTCATAACAGTACCAAGATATTATTTGCCTTTTCCACTATTTCACATTTGTACTGATGGTGCAGAAGTAATGGATGTATATGACTGCTGGTGCCTTAGCACAAAGCAAGGCAGTCACAGAAACCTATATTGATAGTCATTGGGTTCTTCACTTCCATGATCCTTACAGAGAAAAAGAAGATTCCAGATTCACTCAAGAATAATTTTTATGAAGTAGTAAAATTTATTATTAATTTTTAAAAATCTTGACCCTGAAGTACACATCATATATATATATATATATACACACACACACATATATAAATTGCAGAAGAAGGATTAAGTTTATTCATCATTAAAAAGTTAAGACTAATGGCTATAACACACGATAAGGCAAATTTCATACAAGTGTAAGAAAAATCTTTCTAACACCAAGTATTGGAACAATTGAAATAATATATTGATTCCTTCAAAGAGGAATGATCTTCACATCATGTGGAGTTGTCAAGTGAAACCAGATGCTAGACTGTCAGGGATTCCATATTTCAGTGCAATGTTTACGTTGATGACCCCAAGGTCTTTTCCAGTCCTGAGAGTTCAGGATATTAGGTTAAGTAATATAGAAGTATAGATTAACCATATGTTTTGTGTGCATATCATTTTAATAGTCTGCATGACAAACCATGAAGTACACATGAAACCCTTCTGCATACTGAAATACATAACTCTCTTGTGAAAAAGTATTCGTGTAATTGTTTGAGTTGCAAGCTGAACCATCCCCCATCTTCCTGAAACACCATTTTTACTTGAAAGAATGACAGAAAAACCATGACTATTTAGGCTTTGGCATTTGACGTACATTTTCTGAAAGGCAGCAAAATGTACCTTTCAACAAGGAAAGGAACCAATAGTATTTTTTTCCAATGATAAACTTCATATTTTCACATGAAAATTAGAATTGTGGAAAACTTCTACTTGCTACTATGCTTGCATTTTACAGCTTCTCAATTCTTAAAGGCTTTCTGATGAGACTGGTAATTTTAAAAGTGTTAATTTTAGTTAGTGAAGAAATGTATTGACATTTGAAAGCTCTATATAACCAAACAAACCAATGTTTTCCAAATGATCAATTCATGATACCACAAAATCAAGTATGAGTAAAAGACCATTTCAAGTGAAGATAGACCAATGGGTTTTAAGATCACATAACATATAAAGTTCATTGATATGGTAGTAGATTCCACATTGCAACTAACCTTCAACAAACTATTACTTGTGAGTTTTGTTTAGAATCAAAGAAGAATGGCAAAATTATGTAGGAAAGGCTTTTAAAATAATTCTTTCTTTTCCAACTACATATTTGTGTGAGGCTGGATCTTTATATATTTCAACCAAAACAATATGTTACAATAGATTGAATGAGAATCCATCTGTCTGACTTATATTAAGACAGGTATTAAGGAGATTTGCCAAAAAATGTAAAATAGTATTATTCTCCTCACTATTATTTCTTGTTTGGGTAAATATAGTTATTCTTCATAAACATACATTCTTTGTATAAGATCTAATGGATTTGAAATTGTCATTTTTTGTCTCTTTCTTATTGTGGTAACATAATGTAAACCCCCTCTTCCCCCTTTTTAACCATTTTTAAGTATCCAGTCCAAAGGTATTAATCACAATCAGTGTTGTGCTACCATCACCACAATCCATTACCGTATTGGTTTGATATGGTTTGAATTCCAAAAATAGATACTGGATTATGTTTGCAATCTGATCTATTACTGGGCGTCACTGAGTTATGATTAGGGTTTTGATTGGGCCATTGCTTTAGGGCATTGAGTCCCCACCCACCAAGGGCATGGCAAAGGACAGAGTTGGAACCTTTGATATGAGGGTTTTTGATGTTAGAGTGTTGGAGTTTCATGCCAAAGTAAGCACACAGAGGAAAGAGGAGCAAGCCTCAGAAAGAGAAGACCTGAACCAGGAGAAGAACACAGAGGAATAAAAACAGCTCCTTAGACATGGCAGAAACTCCAGGGAGAGAGACAGGTTGTTCACTTGATAGTCTACAGCTGACTTTGGGGAGAGAGGCAAAGTCTAGGGAGCCTCATAGTCTATAGCTGACCTTGTGGAGAAGACAGAGGAGCTGAGCCCAGAGGAACCCAGGAAACCTGAACCCTCACAGACTTCAGGAGCTATCTTGCTCCAACACCGGAAACAGACTTTGGTGAGGGAAGTAAGTTATGCTTTATGGCCTGGTATCTGTAAACTCCTACCCTAAACAAATACCTTTTATAAAGACCAACCAATATCTGGTATTTTGCATCAGCACCCCTTTGGCTGACTAATACAATTACCAAAACTTTTCATCACCCCAAACAGAAACTTTGTGTCCCTTAAGCAGTAACTCCTCGTTTTCCCTTCCCCCATGGTTCCCAGGAACTTCTACTCTACTTTCTGTCTCTATGAAATTACTTATTCTAGATATTTCATGTAAGTGGAATCATACAATATTATCACATTCAACTTAATGATTTCAAGGTTTATTCACGTTGTAACATGCATCAGAACTTCATTTCAATTTATGACTGAATGATATTTCATATATAGAGATAGATAGATACCACATTTGTTTATCCATTCATCCACTGATGGACCCCTTTGTTTCTACCTTGGCTATTGTGAAAAATGCTGCTAAAAACACTGGTGAATAGTGCCCTTTTAAAATTAATTAATTAATTGATTTTTCTCTGATTTAATTACTAGTAAGTTACATATTGATAGATATTATCCCCATTCACCAAGCTCTTTTGAATCCTCAATAATTTTTTATGAGTTTAAAGTTGTTTTAAGACCCAAAAGTTTGAGAACCTCTGCTTTGGTCTGCTGGTCTGAGTGTCCACAGCCATCCTGCCTTATCATGAGGGAGGCGCCATGGGGCAGCACAGACACAGTGGATGGAGGCTCCAGACCCATGTTTGATCATGGCTCAGCCATTTACTAGTTGAGTGATCTCACTTAAGTGACTTAGTATCTGCGACCCCTGACTCTTCACCTGTAAGATGGAGATACAAACTACTCAGTGTGTTATCTAATATGCGTTGCCACAGGTAATGTGCCTAGCCCAGTGTCTGAAATAGAGGAGGCAATATGTATATATGAACTCCCTCCTTTTTCCCCAGGTGTCTGACATCCACCCTACCATTATATCATATTATCTCTAAATCCCTATTTTTCTCCACAATATTACAACAAAGGAACATTTGCTTCTTTCTTTCCTCTAAATTTCTCCTCATAACAAAATTGTCTAACCAAAATAATAGCTTACATTTATAGTGCTTAGTATGTGACAGGCATATCTCTACACACTTCATCTATATTAATTAATTTAATCCCCACAACAACCCTAAGAGACATAAGTATTAATATCTTCATGTTATGCATGAATCCAGTGAAACATAGGCAGTAACTAAGATCCCATAGCCAGTAAGTGTTGGAGGCAGGTTTGAACTCCTGCCATCTTCAGAGTCTGTGAGCTTAATACCTACTCATAATGCCAAAGATCTACAATGACTACTGAAGAACCCTACACAGGACCCCACTGGCTCTGTGTGTATTCATTTCATGTATAACTAGAGGCAGATGGGCTTATATTAATCAATATCTATTTATTTAAGAAATTACAACAATGTCCTCTCTCCTCTTGTATCAGTTTCTCCATTGCAAAACAGAACTGTAGCCACTTAAATAGGATGGACCCAAACAAATCATTACTGTTTTTCCAAATGGTTCCTCTTTGTGACTAGAGTTACTTAAATTCAATGAGATAATTGCCGTTGACAAATGAACAGAAACACTTTAATATTTTCCTTCCAAATAATTACATTGTAATCAGTTGGTTGAACCAAGTCCTCATCAGTTATTGCTTGACAGCCTATGTTGACCATCTTTAAATTGCTAAGTAGGAGAGAATCAGGAGTTGATATTTTTAAATTCTATTTGTATGACTGTAATCTACAGATACAGGAATTCTTTTTAAAATAACATAATTACACAAAATTCTGACACATTGTATACACACTCAAGTAGTAATTTCAAAACAGATTGTAATTTTTAGAACAGATGCTATACAACTGCCACAAGAAGCTGAACATGCCATTGTTTGGTGCCCTGAGAATCCTTCTATAATTTACTTTTTTTTTTTTTAGCCAAGGCATTAAATGACTGTCATTATTTGTCTCATCTCCTGTGCCTAATCAAGTTAATTCACATCACCAAATATTTTCCTACAATAAGACATAACTTTTATTAGTTTCCCCAAGCTCAGTGAAGAGCTTAGATTCGTAAGAATGTTATAGCTGGACGGGCCCTGAGGGAACATCTAGTTTATCCCTCTAATTTTACAAGTGGGGAAATTACCAGTAAATGGTTCACAGTGGGGAGTAGAGATAAGGGTTTAGAATGGGGGAAGGATAATATTTCTATTTCTATTTTTCTTTCTAAATTCCCTTGTCAACTCTGGTGACCCAGTTTCTTCAGAATTCTTTTTCTTCACTATGCGTTTTCCTTTGTTCTGTTCCTATCTGTCAGTCCTTGTGTCATCCAAAACATGGAACACCGATCTTTCCTTTTCATTCCCCAAATGTTGTATTCACATGATGCGGCTAGGAAGAGTACACTTCCCCTGGGGATCAGCGGGAGTAATGGCCTGAGGAGGGCGGGAGGGTGGGGGTTGCATCTCAAGACTCAGTGGCAGATGAATTAAAATGGAATATTAGGTTTCTTTCTCCTTAAAACTATTTCAGTTGATTCTGGCCACTTACATCCCCACTTCCCATCAAGTCCTCTTTACGTCTTCAACCCCTCCACCAATTTCTCTTCTATTTGCTTTCTCCTGCCCCACACTGCCTTTTTTTTCCCAGGGGTTTGGGGAGGTAAGGTTGTTTAAGGAATCTCTGCAGTGTTCCTGCAGACCCATTGTTTTGGGGCTTTATTTTCTGTTGGCTTCAGCTTTTCCATGTATTTTCCTAAATAAAAAGAGTTCTTTCCCTAAGGAGAGTTCTTTTGCCAATAACAAAAAATTAATCATATTTTTACCCCATTATATCATAACCAAAATATATATAAGGAGCTTTTTGAACAGTTAGAAGAAAGTGGATAATCTACCAGGGAAGGATGAATAAGGCAACACTCACTCCGGGCAATGAAGGAAGCAAGATTGGGGTTAGAAATCACAGAAGGCAAGTAAAGCCACATGGACGTAATATGGAACAAATGGTAAATTGTGGGAAGTGGGATGTTGCTGAAGTTTACAGATCATGTATGGTGCAAGAAGATGATAGACAGATGGCTGCAGGGGCAGATAGTAATGGGCCTTTTATACCAGGGCAAAGGATTTGGATGAAGAAAGCATGATATCAGGATCTGTCATTCTGGTTCTTTAATCTCGATGCAATCATACCTATGCTCCTTTCTTTCTGGAACTACCTTGGTCCAGACCACCATAATTTTTCCTGGGCTAAAACATTGTTTTGATGTATAAAGACAAGAAAGAACATAGTACACAGAGAAAATGGACTGTTAATGCAGGGTGGTTAGAGTGAAAAAAAAATGAGAAAAAATAAAATAAAACAAAAGAGACAGGTAAAAGGGGCAAGACTCTTTCTGAAGTCTATTTTGACACCCACTCAACTCTCTTTTAGATTCCAGCTTCCAGTCTCCCCAAATTTATTTATTCAATCTCCAGAAAAGAGCAGTCTCGATATCAAAAGCTTTCTCCCTACTACCCTCTGAAAAAAACATGAGGAATTTGCAATTCTAGCAAATTTCCAGCGTAGCATAAAGTTTATTACAAAAATGAATATCAAAATAACAATATTTTATTGATAGAGATCAAGAGAAACTGGTGGAGATGTTTCACATTTACGAGAACTGGTTGTAATAATATTTAGTTATTCCAGACCATCTGTGAGAACATGGAAATAGCCTCATTATATGTAAACACATAATAATAGTAGTTATTAAAATTTGATTCTCTTTGTAGTGTACTCAAACAAAGGAGAAGCAGAGAAGCTAGGGTACATTTTCTATGAATATGGAATCAGGGAAACAATTAGATGAGAAAAGAAAGTGTAGAGTTTGATAATACTTCCTGTAATAGCTGAAAACATTATGAGAAAATCCAAGATGCCCCATAGATAAATGCAGCTATTGGTCTAACCTCAATCATCCAGAGCTGGCTATGTCCTCTAAGAGGAAGTCCAGGGTCACTGAAATCAGCAGGCTGCGTTTAGAAGTGTTTTCTGCCACGTCTTGCCATGATGCTATTCTGATTGAGTGAGATTGTATCTGTGAAAGCTTTTGGCATCGACTATGACTTCACTTAGTGGTAGTGTCATGCCTCTGGCTGGGCAGGGAAAGGTCTCTACTGCCTCCACTGAAATTTTACTTTTACGAGTTTGGTTTTGATTCTTGCCTGCTCTCGTTATCATTGTAAAAAAATATATAGTAACTTTTTGTTGGGTACCTGTGGCAATTTGGAATTATTTTATGAACCCCAAAAGGAGAAATACTATGCTTTAAACTAATTCATTCCTGTGAGTGTGAGACCCATTTGACTGGATTAGGTCAGTGGGGTGTGATTCACGTTGAGTCTTTGCCCTCTTGCTCGGTGTGATATAACAGGAGACACAAACACTCAGACAGAAAGATAAAAGGGAGCCAGTACATTTGTTTCTGTAATGTGAGAGAGAGAGTTGCTCAAGCACAAGGTCCCCAAGAGGATGGGTGCCGGGGTTTCTCCTCCTGACAGGGGGCGGCTGGAGGGGTCAGGAGGGCCACACCTTAGCGGGGTTCGAGGTCGTGGCAGACGGCCTCGGGGGCTCTCAGGTGTGGAGGACGCAGGGCGGGGGAAAGGAAGATGCCGTAGAGACCAGGTCTGTACGCAAGTCCGGTTTATTGAGGAAGTACAGTGGGTTATATAGGAGACGCAGGGGGTGGGGGGAGATGTGGCGGTAGGGGATTGGCAGAAGCATGGGCGGACTTGTGGTTGGCTGCGTAAGCAGTTACTAGGGATGGGGGCGGGTATTAGGATAGGGACGGGGATTGGTGCAGGCGGGTACTGCCTTCCGATAGGTGGTTGCGATTAGTTGCTAGGCAGAGGGCGGGCGGAGAGGCTGGGGGGGGGGGGGAAGGGGGAAGAGGCCAACAGATGGGTCCATGAAGCAGCTCAAGAAGAGATCCACCCTGCTACGTGACTGATAGCTTACAGCTGAACTTAGGAAGAGAGCAGAGCAGCAAAGTCTGATATGGGATGCCCAGAAAGAGACAAGCCCTGTGCTTGGTTGCTCAGAGCTGAGCTCCAAGAGAAGGTAGATTCTGAGGTAAAGGCAGAGACCCCTGCAGAGATTGGTGGCCATCTTGCTTCACCAGTGTCAAAAATGCCAGGATCAATAGCAGCTGACTTTGGTGAGAAAGCACCTCTTATAGTGCCCTAAGTTGAGCTTTTCACTCTCTTGGAACTGCGAGCTTTTACCCCAAAGAAATACAGTTCATAAAAGCCAGCACATTTCTAGTTCTGTGCGTTAGCAGTCCTTTGGCCAACTAAAACAGTACCCAGAATCTACCAGTCACTGTATACAATGTTTTTCATATGTAAACATACAATATCTGTATTGTTTTCTCATACACAGAACTATTCTGCAAAGTGGATTTGGGGTGAGTAGCTAGAACAGTGCATTGTGGGAAAACAGGTTTAAGGAATAACAGAAACTTTCAGCAAATGAACTCTTTATTATTTGTACAGTATAAAGAGTCCAGAAAGGGCTAATAATCTCTTTGTCATTTAAAAGCACAGAGAGTCCAAAAGAGTAAGGGAAGGAATCCCATTACAGCTGGTCTCCAAGGGTGGCCAAAACAGTATGGGTCAGGGTCTGTAGATGACAGCTCTGCACACCCTGTTTTGCATCAGAGAAGAGAGAAAAATCTAAACTGTTTGAGTGTGGTTTTATCCACCTTGGGAGGAGGGGCACTGCCACTGAGAATTCCTGTTCTGATAAGCATCCTGGAGTTTTCATTAGTTTTAACAGCCCCCCCCCCCCCCCCCCCCCACCGATTGAGGAATGGGACACAGTAGAAAAGGAGATGGTATAGCAGAAGACCAGAGGATGGCTGTTTAGTGTGTGTTCCTGACATCCCCAGAGAAGGAAGTGGGGATAGGTAGGTCTGGGTAACGGCCACTTAACAGGTGTCCGTGACTTCCCTAACTATGGTAATTATTGCAACTGAGGGTTAAGAATTAACAAATAATTATCATTAACCCTTATATACATCTTTTTGCTTTCAGTAAATTATAAAATAGTCAAAGGTTGATGTCTGAAATTACTAAAATTGGCTAGATCGACCTCACCCGTGATATGTGGCTGTTTCCAACTAAAAACATGTCATTGTGATGAGTATTCCAGATGGATTTTACTTGAGTATATGGTCACTTCTACCTGCCATTGCGGTTATTCTTATTCTTCTATCTTTATTTATTTATTTATTTTTTAAGATTTATTTTATTTCTTTCTCTCCCCTTCCCCCCCTCCCCCAGTTGTCTGTTCTCTGTGTCTATTTGCTGCATGTTCTTCTTTGTCTGCTTCTGTTGTTGTGAGTGGCACAGGAATCTGTGTTTTTTTGTTGTTGTTGTGTCATCTTGTTGTGTCAGCTCTCCGTGTGTGTGGCGCCATTCCTGGGCAGGCTGCACTTTCTTTCATGCTGGGTGGCTCTCCTTGGGGGGTGCACTCCTTGAGCGTGGGGTTCCCCGATGCAGGGACACCCCTGTGTGGTAGGGCACTCCTTGTGTGCATCAGCGCTGCGTGTGGGCCAGCTCCACATGGGTAAGGAGGCCCGGGGTTTGAATTACAGACCTCCCATATGGTAGATGGACGCCCTAACCACTGGGCCAAGTCCACTTCCCTATTATTCTTCTAGATGAATCCTACCTTCGTATATGAACATTTCTATTGAAAGGGTAATCACTTTACCTTCCTGTGTTTAACATAATATGTAAAATCTTGTAACTGACCTTTGTTTGACATCCCCCTCCCAAAGATGCCTTGACATCTGATACTAACTGTAACTTTGTGACTCACTCTGGTTTGATACCCACCCCATCCTGTTCAGCCCTTTAATGTTTATTAATGAAGGAACCTGTGCCTGTTCTACCCCAATTATTCATCGGCATCCTGATGTTATAAAATATCAAAATTAATGCAGTTCCAGGAGGCAGTTTTGGGCCACTAGGCCATTGTGTTCCTTTGCTTGTGTGGACAAATATGCTCTTTCTCTTTGAAACTGCAGTGTCTCAGAATTGATCTTTAAGTTACACTGGAAGGAAATGAACCCACATTTGCTCAGTATCTTTAGTAACCCCATTTTACAGAGTAGGGAAAAAAAATCTCAGCTACTGAGTGTTCAAGCCTGAGAAATTGAGGCGCTTAATTCTCTAAACCAAGCCCTCTTCTCATTTCACCTTTCAACTCCTTCCCTGGGGAATTTGTGAACCAGTTAGAGTTAAAAGACTCAACAGTTTCTTCCTGACGTGCAATGCAAAAGATAGCCAGCACTTTGAATCAAATAATGCTGGGTTTTATAATTGAAGCACCTGTACTGTTCTCTCACTAAATTTTGAAATTCAGGTAGTCTCTGCTTTGCCCATTCAAGCTAAACCATGCAAAGTGAATAATCAATGGAGAAAATTATGATTGTTCCATGACCTTTAAACGTTTTTGTCAAGACATTAAAAATCTTTTTACTATTAGTTACAAATGACTGGGGAAATGAAGAAATCAGTAAAACTAATATTCATTTAGTATGCCTTGATTTAAAACATTTGAAACAATGAGAATGAAAGTGTTCTTTCTTTGTAAAAACTTATCAGGAGTAGTTTGAACAAGTGCTTGCCTTCCTCTCATCATAAAACTCATAGTAACATATTTTCTATGCCTTGGCAAATTGTCATACTCTTTTCTAAAGTTGGATCAGCTTCCAATATTGTATTCTTTGTGCAGTCAATGTTGTATAGTATCTCTGAGAATTCTTTTCTTTTTATTTTAATAAGGTTTGTTTGTTGTTTTTTCTCTCACTATCTCCCTCCCCTCTTGCCACCTGCGCTTGCTGTCTGCTCTCTGTGTCCACTTGCTGCGTAGTCTTCTGTGTCTGCTTGTCTGCTCTTTAGGAGGCACCAGGAACCGATCCTGGGACCTCCAACGTTGGAGAGAGGCATTCAATCCACCTCGGCTCCCTGATTTGTTATGTCTCTCATTGTCTTTCCTCTGTGTCTCTTTTTTGTTGCATAATCTTGTTCATCAGCTCATGGTGTGGGCGAGGTCAGCACAGCGCAGGCTAGCTATCGATGGCACAGGCCAGCTCACCTTCACAAGGATTCCCTAGGAACCAAACCCAGGATCCCCTATATGGTAGATGGGAGCCCAATTGCTTGAACCACATCCACCTCCTCTGAGAATTCTTTTAATGTGAAGTAATTTCCTGACATCACTTTCCCTGGGGTATCTTCATCCTTTTTGTCACAACCACTTAAAGTCCTGTTGATAAGTTCATCTTCACTGCAGTACAAGAAAACCCAATATAGCTTAAATAGTAAAACATCAAAGGTACTGAACTTTTGTAACCAAGGGTTAAAAAATAACTAATAATCATGATTATTAAGTTATTACAGAGGTGAATTTACTTCCAGTAAATTTTAGAATAGCCAAAGGTTAATATCTGAAATCATTGTACCTGGCTGGATTTAGTCTATACCCGTGATTATAATGGTCATTCTAAACAGGTCCCACTCCTGTTTATGGTTACTCAAAACTTAGCCTCTCCCTTGTGTATACTTACTATTGTGATGGTAACTCTAGACTGAATTTGCCTTGTTTATGGTTATTTCAGAACAAGTCTCACCCTTGTGCTTACTCGCCATTGTGATCCAAATGGAAAACCTTGCAATGGACCTGTACTCTATACTTTCAAATCCCAGAACCTTGATCTCTGATAATGGTTATAACTTTGTGACTCACCCGGGTTTGGTACCCACTCCACCATGTTCAATCCCTTCATGTCTATTAATGAAGGAACCTGTGACCAGCTCTACCCCAATTATTTATTAGCACCTCAGTGGTATATAATATTAGGATTTCTGCAGTTTAGGGAGGCTGATGTGAGATTGTACATCTCTGGTCTCCCACTGGCAAATAAACCCTCTTTTCTTTCCTAGCCTAGTTTGGTGTGTCTGTTATTCTGCTAAATTGGATGAATGAACCCAGCCAGGACCACCCTGGCCCATCTTCATCGCTACAGTCCTCTGGCTGCATATCTAGCTTCTCTCAAACAGAGGCAGTGTCAACATTCCCATAGTCAGCTGTTTCTTCTAACCCCATTTACACTTGATTCAAATTTCACTTCCAGCCCTATGAATTTCATTTCTTTGTTGACCATCTTTTATGGGCAATTCTCACTTTTGGTTTTCCATTTTCGTAAAATGCCATTGGTAGACAATGAGGCAATGCAACTATATACTTTGCTGTCTGTACATGAAATGAAAAACAGATGCACAGTGACAAGTCACTGATACACTTTGAAACAAGTGATGAGAAGACTTACCAATTGTGATAGATTGATTTACATGCTCCAATTTTAACATGTTTTTAATCTTAATCTGCCTTTCTGTGGCTATGAACTCATTGTAAATAGTGTATCTTGAAAGTGTTATTTTAGTTAAAGCATGACCCAGTGAATCAGGGTGGACCATCATCTGGATTACTGGAGTCTTTTATAAGCAGAAGAAATTCTGACACAGTTAGAGAAAACCATGGGGAAGAGCTGGAATCCAGAAATCAATGGAACCCAAAAAAGAAAGGAGAGAATATCACCATGTGATGAGAGGCATGGATACACGTCAAGGAAACCCAAGTATTGCCAACAGCCCACATCAGAAATTTACAAAGTTTGGGGAGAAAGCATTAACATGCTGACACCTCAGTTTTGGACTTCTGCTAGCCTCAAAACCACTTATCACTAAATTGCCTTTGTTTAATCTACCCATTGTGTAGTATTTGCCGAAGGAGCCTAGCAAAACTGAAACACCAATCTTGTTGCACATCTACTATTTATGCAGTGATTTATGGACTGAAGAATAGTAAAATTTGTACTTCATGCAATTCACAGTTTCAATATTATGATAACTGGAGTTTAAACCAAGTTGTTGGGGGGACTGATGTTATTTAACTAAACACGTAATTGAAATTCATGCATATTGGAATTGTACAATGTGAAGTCTGCTGGTATATACATGATCAATCATTAAAGAAAGCACAATTTTATATTCTACGATGGATTTCACCTTTTTTGGTCATATTGATTATTTTTCTTTGTAATATCTTTGAAGACAGTATAGAGTTTAAGTGTGATAGTTCAGAGTGATCTTTTAGTTGGGTTGCCTGGCTTCATTGACTAGTTTGTCTTTTCATTTCTATGGCTTGTGGTTTACCTTTTTGAACTCTGTTCTTCCCTTTTCTCATCTGGTAAAATTCTAATAATAATAGTTCCTATCTTATATATGATGGTGAGCATTGAAGGAAAGAATCTATGTAAATGCTCACAATGTGTGCACCACAGAGTAAGAGACTGAAAAATTCTTTCTATTATAATGATATTATTACTTATGGTAAAGCATTTTGAAAAGTTACTTATTTGACATGTATTGCTTGATTGTCTAGTATGTATCAGCATGTATGTGGTGAAAGGTTTGGCCTCATAGAGCTTATACTCTAGTGGAGGGAACAAGAGTAAACATATAAATCTAATAAAAAATAATAATTTCAGGTAACTAGTGTTATGGGATTTAACTGCTAAGTGCAGAAAAAGAAAAGTAAATTTCCTGGAGGAACACATAGGTTACCATGCCCCTGTTCCAGCGACCATGTAAAAGGTTCACCCACAGTCCTTCTCAATACAAATTTTTTTTTCAAGATTTATTATTTATTTATTTATTTATTTATTATTTATTTCTCTCCCCCGTCCCGGTTGTCTGTTCTCTGTGTCTATTTGCTGCATCTTCTTTGTCCGCTTCTGTTGTTGTCAGTGGCACAGGAATCTGTGTCTCTTTTTGTTGCATCATCTTGTTGTGTCAGCTCTCTGTGTGGGTGGTGCCATTCTTAGGCAGGCTGCACTTTCTTTCGCGCTGGGTGGCTCTCCTTATGGGGCGCACTCCTTGCACGTGGGGATCCCCTACATGGGGGACACCCCTGCGTGGCAGGGCACTCCTTGTGTGCATCAGCACTGCGCGTGGGCCAGCTCCACACGGGTCAAGGAGGCCCGGGGTTTGAACTGCAGATCTCCCATGTGGTAGACAGACGCCTTAACCACTGGGCCAAGTCCGTTTCCCCTCAATACAAATCTTTAAATCTGCTTTTTAAGAGTTATGCCCCTGATCATGCATTTGCCCATTTCTTTAAGTCAAGGAAAAAAACACCTTCATGAAAATTTACTTATTCTTGTTAATAGGTCTATATTAGAGTGACAACTGGCCACCTCAGTTCTCACTGGGCGTTTTTTAATCTTCACTTAGAAATGAGTTTGTTTGATTGTATCATCCCAGACTTTTGTTATGATAAGTCCAGGTATTTGCTCACACATATATTTCAGGAAGGAGCCTTGAAAAGAAAGTTTGAGAAGGCATTAGTTTAAGGCCAGATTCCCTTCCTCCTCGATACTTAAATTCATTCTCCCTATACTTTAAACAACAAACTCCCTCAAACTGCCCAAAACGGCACAGTTCCAAAATTACCTCAGCAGTGCAGTCTCTCCGGGTGTGAAGTGTCTTCTAAAGAGGGCCTAAAAAGGATTGAGCCAGAGGCTGACAAAAAAGCTGCCCTGTCTTTACAATGAGGCGCGTGAGGGGGCATCTCACTGCATTGCAGTACAGGGCTGTGTTGTGATGGGACGTGGGAGGAAGCATTTAGAATGAATATCTTGGTATTTTGAAGAACCTTAATTATGACAAAAGTGGTGTTTTGACAACTTTTTCAATAATATGAGGGAAAAGGAGTCTTGGCGCTCAAATGACTTATTTCTTTGATTATTCTGAAGTTTCTCTGTGTGTGGAGAGGGTCTTCTCCCAGCGTGAGGCAGCGAGGCTGGGCATTCAGGAGACGGAGGTGGTGCTGAGTTCCACACAGCAGATTAGCCACAATGGCATGCAGTAACAAAAGGAACGATGGGGGTCCAATTGCACAGTAGTGATTGTAAACTCTCTGCTTCCAAATTCTCCCAAGCTTTGGAATAGATGAAGTACAGGGCCTGCTGTCTGCAGAACAAATGGTAATCGTTCCAGCTGTGTACTCTCCCACGCCACCCACTTACTCATTCAAATAAATGGGAATGGAAGGAGTCAAATTTCAAATAAAAAGCACATGTCCTCTTTCAGTGCAACTGGTGGGCCTCTTGGTGAGGAGGGGTGGGAGGATGTGCCTTTCTACATGAAGTTAAACCACAAGCCTCACTCTCTTTGTGGGAAAAATGGTAGCGTGAGCCTCTTCACAGAAATTAATTTTTAAAGGATGCTCTAAAACACTAGAAAGAAAATTTAAAATGGAAAGGAATCAGCAATAAAGCTATTAGTAAGAAAACATAAAAAATAGAAACTCATTAAAATTAATTCAACATCTATTTAAGGAGCGAAAACTTTGTGCCAGGCAGAGCTGCCACATGTGATTGTGCAGTTTGTGCGCTTCACAGAGGTGCCTCACTATTCACTGAGAAACTTATGGGCTAGTGGAGGCCCTGGAGTCAGCCAAGCTTTGCTGCATGAAATGGTGAACTGAATCGACAAATTCTCTCCCCTCACAGAGCTCGCAGTTCAGTGGAGGATGCAGACAGATTCTCAGGCAATTTCAAAACCATGTACTAAATGCTACATGTGGGGAGGGCCATGGGCACACAAAGAGAAGACTCTGACCCAGGTAGAGGCTTCCAAGGGGGGCTAGAGTACAGGCGACCACCAGCTGGACAAGTAGGATTTCGACAGACTCACAGACAGAATGTTGGCTATGGGAGTGTCTCAGTGAGAGGGGTTGAGAGCTGCCCAGTTTGGAACTTTCAAGGCTCTGAATGAATTTGGTTTAGCTAGAGCATCACAAGGGAGGATGGAGAATGAGGCTAGCGAGGTAGGCAAAGGATGCCAGGGAAACCACTCATTACTTTGAAAAATAATAAATGAAGGAATCATACATCTAGTCTGCTTTCTACCTCTGGGAAAATAAATCGTGAGGGGAATTTTCTTTCTAAAAGTATTATCACTAAACAATGTACAGGAAAGGATGAATGAGAATATCACCAGGTTGGAACTCCCAATTAATCCATGGGTTTAAGCAATGATCATTAGTGGTTGTTCAGTGACTAAAGAGATAGCAGGCATTATGTGCCTGTTGATGGAAGAACACAACAATGCCTGTGCCGCAGTCTTCACAAAAAAAACCCAAAAACCTAAATCTCAGCAAGCCTTTAAATGAAACTCCTATGTCACAGGAAATATGTGGGACAGAGAAACATGTTAAATGACACCAATTAACAAAATCCAGACTAAGCAAAACAGAGAAACAGAGGAAGAACCTTTAGATCAAAAGGGTTGTAAGAGACATATCAATCAATCACAATGTGTGGAGCTTATTTGAATCTTGAACAAAACAAACACATCATGAACAAGCACACACACAACAATAAGACAGTGGAAGGTGGACATTGATAGTGTATTTGATAATATACAGTAATTATTATTGATTTTTTAGGTATGCTAATAATGTAGTTATTTTTAGAGGTCTCATCTTTTAGGGATACATATTGGTATATTTACACTTGAACCAATATGTCCGAGATTTGCTTCAAAATAATCCAGGAAGGGATGGGGAAGAGTATGGAGTTACAGATGAAACAAGATAACCATGCATTCTTGAGTCTGTGTGATGAATGAGGTTCATTACACTATTTTGCTTCTTCTTGCATATGTTGTAAAACTTCAGTAAACAACAACAAAAAGAAATGGCCAGATGATCAGTAAGGAGTTATAGCAATAATCCCTATGGATATGATAAGAACATGAAAGTGGAAAAACAAGTGAATTAGAAAGTAGATACCACAAGAATGCACAGCTATTTGCTTTGTCAAAAATTACGCTCAGATTTCTAATTTGGAAAACTGGGTGAAAGACAGTGCCATTCTGTGATCCAAAGAACTAACTGAGGACAAAGCACAAAATAAGAAATAGTACAGGGGATATAGCTAAGGGGAAGGCCTGCCTGGAGAGGCCTCCTGGGAGACCCAGATCAGATCCATGCATTCTTCAGTGCGATTGCCTGAAGAGGGTTATAATTTACATGTGGGACAGGAAGGAAAAATAAAAGCCACCCTCATGGAACTTATGAGAAAGAACAAGGACGCATTTTCTGACCTCCTTCTTCCATTTACATATAAAAATTTGAGCTAGGTTATGGAAAGCCACGGAAGAGGAATATGAAGTTCCTGCATGCTCTTGCATTACAAATAGTAGAGGCTTGAAGTAAAAGACTTTCTTCTTTAAGAAAACGAACCGATGATCCTTTAGTGATAAAAGGTGAGGCCCAAAAATGGGAAGGTAGGGACAAAGGGGGCCAAGTTATTCTATAATAGAGTAATAAGAATAAGAATGTCCTGTTTTCTTTTGGCAGCTTAAAGGAAAAGAGATTTGAAGAGGAAGGCTGGACTCAGAGATGATCGAGAGCAAAATAAATAGAAAGGTCTCAGGAGGAATGGAGCAATGTGGTGGCCAGCTGGGACCTGTAGAGAAGGAGATCCATACGATAGACCAGGCAGCAGGAAGTGGCTACTGCCCCAGTAAGGTCTGAGGCCCAATTTAAAATTTTCTAATGAAAATTCCCATTCATTGTGCATGAATTCATTAACAACTTTATTTATCGAGCTCCTGTTTTATGCCAAGCACTGTTGTAAGTATTAACATTATTCTAAACTTTCAGGAAAAGTCCGGCACATTTATGGACTTAGTGTGTGACGTTTGGCAGCATAAAGGAGAGGAGTCATACTCATGTGTTGGGGGCGCAGCAGTCTAGAGACCAGCTGGGGCAGCATGGCAAACTAGTGGCAGATGTCTAGAAACTATTGAAGAGCAGAAGAGAGAGAGAATAAGAGAGAGTGAGGGAGAGAGCTCTGGCAGTCTTCATTTAAGGTTAAGCCAAGAAGTGTGGCTTGGCAAAATGTGACAAGAATATGATGGCATTCTGAGGTAATGGGGAGAGCCAGCCTCAATGCTATACAGTATGAGGTACTCATAACAGCTCTAGAGCAGGCGTTCTTAACAAGAGGTCAATGAGCTTGAATTGAAATTCAAAAAACACTGTTCTTGTGGGAACGTGTGGGTGTGGGTGTGATATTAATATATTTATTGAATAATACACAGTATAATGTGGACTTAGTAAGGGGTCTGTGGTTTTCACCTGACTGGCAAAAGGGGTCCATGGAACAAAAAAGTTAAGAAACCCTGCTGTAGAGTCGTACCTCTGGGTTTAATCCCAGCTGTGCCCTTACTAGTCGTGAGAATTGTGAGCAAGTTCATTGACTTGTTTGACCTTCAGCTTCCAACTCTCTAATTTTCTCTTTCGTTTTTGTGTGCTACCTGGGTTTGGTTGGCCCTATCTGCTAGCAGCCCACGAATAGCCAACAGAGCTACAACTCACTAATGAATAAGCCCTCAAGAGGTAGGCTTCACCCTAGATCACTGGTTTCCAAACAAAATTGGATAAAAGGAGGTTGGTAAGGGAAAGTAGGAGAGGTCAGGATGTTTCCCAAGAAATCCCTGTCATCTAATCCTAAAGCCCACCAGAAAGTATGGTAGACTCTCTTTTATTGACCTTACCTCTCCTCAGTACCTGATAACTTTTCTCATGGGAACGTCTCCATGGTCAGATGGCATTTCTTCAGGTCTCTCATTTGCCTGTCCAACGTAAGAGAATATGTAGGCTTGCTGTTTTTGCTTGCCTGACCAACGATGTGTTGGCAGGTGCTGTTCATGGGACTTGTGCCCCCTCCATTTCCTAATGACAGACTTACTACCAGGATGTGGGAGAATCAAGACTAAAGAGAGTACTGAGAGGCTGGGGAAATGTGGGAAGGTTGAGAATCACTAATAACTAAGGGTCTTTGCAGATGTTAGACACATCTGAAATTTTAGAGCTCTACAACCAGCCTGGAAACTGTGTCAGAGTCCTGATTTAAGCAGTATAACCCATGTCTGTGGGGTTTCTCTTTTGCAATGCTTAAAAATCCCATTTACACTATGGGTCTGAGAAAAAGCCCGTTATTACTTAAACCAATAGGTCTCATTCACCAAGGCAATACTACCTTTCCCATTATAAATGGAACTACGGCTCTCTTTGGGCTACTACCAAAATTTTCTAAGAAACATCCATCACATAAATGAGATTTCCTAATCGTTTAAGCACAAGGATTTTCCAGCATTGAAAAGAAATTGATTCCTCTCAGTTTAAATAAGAAAATGTGTCTTTCTTTAAGACAAAACCCGTGACAGTTATGGAAGTACTGTGTCAAACACAAAAAGGAATTTCCTCCATTAAGTAATTTCCAGGGATTGTCATTTTCTTTAAGTTCACAAAGAAGAACTAATGCAATATTTAGCTGACTGGGAAAATTTCTAATTTCTGCTAATTTATGCCACCATTGTTTCTTCTATTTTGTCCTATAAACAACAGAAAAAATAGATAAAATGGTGAAATTCTATGGTGTAAAATAAATTACCATGGAGAAACATACGGAAAGTTGCTAATCCCATGCATTTAGTTGGCTTTAATTGATTTTATTATATTTTCTAAATGCAGAAAGAGTGACATCAAATTCAGGATTTCATAGGATATTTATTTCAAATTGAAACAGCTTTTGTTTCTTTCTTTTTCCTTTTGTAAATTTGGCTATACTTTTAACAGTGATGCTTTCTCAAGTAATTGGATAATGCGCAAAATGATAAGTGTATAGTTTGGGTGGTAAACCTAAGAGGTGACCCATTTTGTATCCAGAACCCCACCAATCATCTTCCATTAACCTTTGCTTGCTCCCTCATTTAAAAGAGATAGCTACTCACAATGTAAACTAATAAAAGATATCCACTTGAATTCTTAGTGCTCTTTATTAGTATTTCCTACAAATCAATAACAGAAAGCAAATAGAAAGAATGCACAGGAGAAGTAAACATGCTGCTTACGTAAGAGGGAAACTGATGTTCAAAAAACACAGCTTTAGCCTTATTCATTGAGGGAAAAGAAGATTAAAATACCAATATGCTTCCATGTCATACCTGCCCTACAAATTGGCAAGATGTAGAATGCCCAACCAAGTCTGGATGAGAATGTAGAATAATAGAATCCACTTTACTATGTGTGGATTTATAAATCAGTACATGTTTTGAAGAAGAGTTTTTCATCATCTAGAAAAGCTGAGAATTATATAAAAAATATTATTATGAAATATATCTGGCATACAAAAATGTGGAGAAAAATATAGCAAACATCTGTGTACCACTATTGAAAAATATACACTGGGAACACCCTCTGCATCTTTCCTTCTTAGTCCCTTTTTCCCTTTCCCAGATGAAAGCACTGTCTTGAATTTGGTGTTTGCTATTCTAATGCTTATCACACGACTTATGTATGTATGTGCACACTGAGTCTTTAAACTTTGCATTTTTGTGTATACCTTCCTACAACTTGGTTTATTGTTTTTATTTTGTTTGGACTCAACATTATCTTCTGGAGACTTATCCACATTGATATATGTGGCTGTGGGTTGTTCATTTTAACTTTCTATAGTGTTCCTTTGATAAATACACTGTAATATATTTTTCATTCCCCTACTCATGCTCACTTAGGGATTTTTTTGGTTTTTGGCTATTATAATCAAACTACAATAAACATTTCTTGCGTCGATCTATCCTGGTGATATGTGGGTGAGTTTTTCTGGGGTGTGTAACATACTGTAGTATAGAGTAATCAAGCTCAGTACTTCTCAATCTTTAATATACATTCCAAGCTTGTTAAAATGCAGATTCTGATTCAGTAGGGCTGGGACAGCAATAGAAATTCTGCATTTCTAAGGAGCTCCAGGTGATGCCAACACTGCTTGGCCAGGGGTTACATAGGGGTTTATGAGGTCTTTAGATGTTTGCTTTCCAGGCAGCATCTTGGCATCTACCAGGTCCTATCCAACAGCATGCTGGTCATCTATTAATCTACACCACATATAGTATTAGCCTGGCTCACTCTTTTGTTTTAAAAGGACCACATCTTACTTATTAGAATATGCTATTTCAGAATACATGAATATACCACAACAAGATTATTAAAAATTACAATAGATTTTCTTTATGAAGTCTTAATAGTACCTTAAAATGTACCTTGATTTTCATGTACAGGTGAACTTATACATAAGCCTTGTGGCCAGGCGCTGGTGCTGGAGCGGCCACTGAACACATACAGTGCTGGTGTGAGAGAGTTACAGAGCTGATTGGCAAATGAAAAAATGCATCACAACTGTAGTCACTTGATATGGTTATGAATTCCAAAAACAGGTATTGGATTGTGTTTGTAATCTGGTCTGTACCTGGGCATGATTTAGTTATGATTGGTGCTTTGATTGGGCTACGGTCATTAGGGCATTGATTCCAGGGGTGGGGACTCACAGATAAAAGGCTTAGCAAAGGACAGCGTTGAGGGTTTTTGATGTTGGAGTTTGATGCTGAAGCCTTAAGCTGGAGCCCGGAAAGTAAGCTCACAGAGGAAACAGAAGCAAGACTCTGGAAGGGAGGAACCCAGGAAACCTGAACCCCACAGACTTCTGCAGCCATTTTGCTCCAACATGTGAAAATAGACTTGAGTGAGGGAAGCAACTTATGTTTTATGGCCTGGTATGTGTAAGCTCCTACCCCAAATAAATATCCTTTAAGAAAACCAACCAATTTCTGGTATTTCACAGCAGCACCCCTTTGGCTGACTAGTACAATAACTTGTCATGTATTTTATTTTCTTAAATGATTAGTGGACTTTGTCAGTGTCTCTGTGTTTCATTTTAGCTTTTAGCCAAAGACAAATGTATGCATTTGATAAAAAAAAAAAAAAAACTGTGAAAAAGAATGTAAAAGCAAGTCTTCTGCTCTCCATACTCTAGACTGTTACTGGTTTCTTATATATTGTGCAGAACAGATTTTTTGGGTGGCCCCCATGCTCCTTGTCTTATTTCCTTCCTTTGAGGTGAGCAGGACCTATGACTGCTTCTGACCAATAGAATATGGCAAAAGAGATGGGATATATATGATTATGTGAGTATGGTTATGTAAGTAAGTTACAAAAGACTGTAACAAGGGTCTTGAGTTTTGTTCCCTTGCTAGCTTGACACAAATGGCCATGCTGGGGAGCCCCATATGGCATGGAACTGCAGGCAGCCTCCAGGAGCTGAGGGTGACTTCTTTCCAATAGGCAGTGAGAAGTCGAGCCTTCTCTCCTACAACTGCAAGAAACTGAATTCTGCCAACAACCACAGGACCACATCCATGTGACTGGAGTCCTTACCAAGAGAGGAAATTCAAGTGCAGGCAGAGAAGACAGAGGTCAGCAGAAACCAGGAGAGAAGATACAAGGCAAGGGAGGGATCACCATGTGACAGAGGACGGTCATCACCGGAATGCTACTGACACCAGTTGAAAGCATGGCCTTGCCCACATCTTGGCTTTGGACTTCTAGCCTTCAAACTGTGACAATAAATGCTGGTTGTGTCAGCCAGCCCAGTGTGTGGGTTTTGAAAACTGGGACAGTTGGTCAACATATGACCCCTTTAAAACTTCAAGTAAGGGGGGAAAGGAGAAAATCCCACGTGTCATGGAAGAGCCCCTCAAAGCGCACGTGACTTCTGTAAGTATCAGCAGACAACGGAGGGGGAGCAATCCGGAGCTGCCTGGTCTTGCTTGGCAGAAGTCCTCCACTCCTCCCCCTCCTGTTCATTCTTGACTTGGGGCTCCCTTTGAGCCCTTTACTAAAAGTAAATACGCAAGTGCCTTTACCTAATGCCAGGAAGAAAGGGAGACTTTGGGTTTTCAGAACAATAATCTCCCTCTTTTTATGAGAGGGATAAACCACTCAACCTCAAAGAATAGTTATCCACATAGGACTTGGATTATAGCCTCATAAAACAGCAGGGTTCTTCCATTATCACCTAAATAAAGCTGCCATCAAGCTGGAACAAATAGGCCAGAGAGAGAGAGAGAGAGAGTCTTGGAGAAACGCGAAGCTGAGAATTATAAAGTCTTCAGAAACGTGTGGCAGAGTGGATGATGCTGGTGTTTGGAGTCAGACTGGCTGAGGCCTTGAGCAAATTACTGCACATTGCTTATTCTCAGTTTTCTCCTCTGTAGGGGGCTGGTACATGGTAGGTGTCTAATTAATGGTATCTCCTACTCCTCTTTCCCATTAGATGAGTATAAGGTAGGCCATGCCAAGATGGGAAGAGGTGGATGTGCATTCCAAGAAGGGCAGACAAATGCATTCTAAATTGATGCTGCTCAAAATAGTAAATGCACTTGGAATTTGGCCTGAGAGGCACCTCCAGAGAGCCTGTGGTCCAGTCTCCTGGCTCAAAAGGAAAAGAGCTAACTTTACTGAGCATACTACAGATCTGCTCAATAGCACATTCAAGTGTTTCCACGAGAAATAATGGTTAGGAGACGCTTTCTCATGCTCAGTGGAAACAACTCCTGCTTTAACTTAGGTTTACTAGTTGGTGTTTTGCTGTAGGCATTCAAAGCCATGGTTCTCCTTAGGAGGTTAAAAAAAAACATGCAAAGACCGTCCACATACTTGAGGACTGTAAATTAAAGCACCTTTTAGTCTTCTCTTTTCTGGGCTCAAGAAACCCAATTGAAATCCCATTTCCTCAGGAATAGCGAAGAGTTTTGTGCGGCAGCTTTGGGCCCCCCAACCACAGTTGTCATTATGCAGTCACGGTGCTCAGAGACGCTGTGAGAAAGCTGTTACCTAAGCTTGCCAGTTCGGTAGTCAGGCTAAGTGGAAGAAAAAGGTGCCCCAGGCAACGGGCACCCTCTTTTCACTCCTGATACTTCTAAATGGAGACACAGATGCCTATGTGTTTGCTATTTTCATTTTCAAGCATCCTGCTGCAGAAGAACATTTAAAAATTGTTTTGGGTAAGGAAAACAAAATAGTCAATTGAGAACAATAAAAGTTTCCTGAGGATTACTGACGGCAATTTAAGATTTTAAGAATCAATTGGAATCTGAAAGGTGTTACTGGGAAAACACCTGGACTTAAGCCACTGTTCCTGGGCTGTGCGTGTAAGAGGGGAGCCAGAGCACTAGGTAGGAGCTGCAGACAGACTGCCCTGGGAGCTCAGACAGTGGAGAGACTCAAAGGGGGAGGGGTGTGCATTCTGATTCTTTCTATGCGATTCTCTGATTCTCTTACCTCCCTTTCCCCACTCCCACACAACACTCCAGCTCTGGACTGTTTCGTGGTAGGCTTTCTGAGCCCCCCAAACCTATAATTTCCATAGCCATCCTAGAAGAATTTAGGATTGCCATGCTGAAAATGTCATTCAAGCTTTTTGCAGGAATCATTTTAGTCTCCTTGGTTACTTCTATTCAGTCAGATGAGGTTTTCATCTTTCACAAGCACATGCTGCGAGGGGGCAGTTGAGAATTCCAGGCTTCAGGCAACAGGGTGTGGGTCACCCACATTCAATCAATTGCAGTGTTAGAAAAGAAGAATTTATGTAGAGAATAAGAAACTCAAAAAATGGTGCATGGAAAAAAGAAAACTTCTGAATTTTTTGACTAACCCAAGTCATTTGCTCACTTTGCAGACATTTATTTAGCCCTAACTGTTATCTGCTTCATATTCCCACTTTCCACTTTACCTAGTTGGGCTCTCTGTTTCACCCTCATAAGCACTCCACCACAGACAGCTTTAATTCCCTTGTCCCTCTGTACCAGCAGGGCTGACACTAACACCAGACCAGATATCCACCTATTGTCTTCCTGTAGCAGATCAGCCAATCATTGCCTCAGCCAACACACAACTTTGAGTTGTGTCTCACTTTAATGCATGTTTATACATTCCAAATGGGCATGCAATTCTGTTTGGCAATCTTATTATGCATTCTTATAGAATCTCTTTCACTTTCCTTACAGCAACTTTTTCACACATTGTCCTCTTTCCTCAAACCTCTTGTTTCCCTTCCTCTTTCTGCCCTCTCAACAGGTGGCCTTACCTTAATGTTCTTAGAGAAAACAGAAACAATAAAGTGGGAATTCCTTCTAACTTCCACTAAATTTTCCAATGTAAAGAACATGAACCTAGACTCTTTGCCTTCCCTTCAGTGGTAGTGAATAAACTATCTCCACTTCCTTCCACCACACAAGACAAACTTTCCTTCCTTCTCAAGAACTTCATTCATGTAATTTGTAATTATCCCTTCTCTCCTGTATCATTTATTTTCCTCTATGGACCAGACCATTCCCAAGGGAAACAAAAGTGCCTCTCATTTTAATACAACACAAAGCAAAACAATAAAAACCTTTCTTGACACATCTCCCTGCAGCTAGTGACCCATTGCTCTGCCCCACCTTCTCCAAGCTGACATCATTGGAAGAGTTTTCTGTAGTTCCCGTCTGTCTTCACTACTGCCTTACACTCCACTGAAACTGCTCACTGAAATTCCCAAAGACCTTCACTTTGCCAAATTCCTTCTCTATTTCTACCTTCCCTGATTTCTCAGGAGGTTTTGATGCAGTTGAATATTCTTTTCTTCCTCAAACAGTCTTCTCCTTTAGTTTCTGTGATATTATGCTCTCCTGCTTTTCCTTCCACATCATTATGGTCTCTCATCCATGGTCATTCATTCTTAGTCTCCTTTACTTATTCTTGCTCTTCTGCTTGACCCTTAACTGTTGGAGTGTCCTCATTAGTATTTATTGGGTCCCTTTCTCTTTCCAATCTATACTACTAGGTAGTTGCAGGCACACCATGCAAATGCTATTTATAGCATGTCTCAAATTTATGAATATCTGACTCACTTAAATTACAGAAACCTTACATCTAGTTAATTACTAGACAACTTTACTCAGTCACATATCTCCTCATCTTTGCCATTTCAGTGAATGATGTTGGAACTGAAGACCCACAATAGCAAGGAATCCTTTTGTTTTCCCTCTTACTTTACTTTAGCCCAGATATCTAATTCCTTAGACAGTCCTGAGGACTCTTCCACCAGACGACATCCTGAATTGATGCAAATCTCTCCATTTCCAGGGCTATTACCTGAATGTCAGCCACCATCATCATTTCTATAGATTACACCATTAGCCCCTCACTGGTCTCCTTGCTTCCATGTAGGTGCAATCTTTATTTTACACATGAGTAAACTACTGGTCAAAGGGATCAGAAGACTTTATTTAGTCATTCAAAAATTATTTGTGCGAAACACTTGACTAAGTCACAGGTAAATAACTGGCAGTGCCAGGCCCGAATGGCACTAAAGCCCTGTTCACAGTGTCATACATATCATTATCAGGAATGTTCCAGAACTTACCCTCTAGTGCAAGAGTCAAACACAGAAATTATATCACATATTTTCCAAAGGAAATTCAGGCTAGTTCAGCCTGAAGGCTCAGGGAAAGGAAGCCAAACTAATCAATGGAAGTTTCTCCCAAGTAGCCTGGTTTCTTTTCCTTGGTCTATGTGGTGTTTTCTGCCTGAGATGCCCTTCAGGTCACAGACATGGCTAACTACTACTCAACTCTGCAAAAATATCACTTAATCTGGGGAGCCTTCCTTGATTTCTTCACACCAAATAAGGTTTCCTTCCTCTGTGCTCCCATGTATACCTTTATCAGGATACCTACTACACTGAATTGCAATTTTTTGTTTACTACTTACAAAGAAGTTTTCCAAATTCTTTCCAAAATATGAGGTACAATTAATAATCTCGCAACTCATAATCATGTTCTCCTTCACTAGCCTAAACCTTCTGAAAACAGAAGTTATAAATGTTTCCGAGTACACAGATGAATGGAAATGTAATCCTGTCAATCACTGCACCAGCATGGGAGGTCGCTTCCCTTTGGGTTCTCCAACTAATCTTGAGCAATGATAAAATTACATAGAGAAAGCCCTGGGAACCCCTCAGAGCCCCCAAACTCTTGCCCTACTTCCTCTTTGAACTATCTCTTGAGTTTCCTCTTGATATCTTTTGAAATTTGCAATCCCCAGATAGCCAATCAAGCCCCTAGTTCATTATGTTTGATCGAAGTTGGAGCTTCTGAAATATTTTGGACTCTGGTTTTGGATTTTAACGGAAGACAGAGAGGAGGGTGATCTCAGGATGTGCACTAGTCAGTGCAGCAATATGGACAACCTGTTTTAGAAAAATCCTGTGGGCCAAAGAAGGAAATTAGCTTTGATTAAGACCAGAGGCAAGGAGGTCAATAAGGAAATGTATATAATAACTGGGCAGAGAGGAAATAATAATCCCTAGTAAAGTAAGCAATTAAGAAGAGGCAATGAGGATGGAGGGAGAGATTGAATTTGAGCAGCATTTCTATGCAGCTGAGGAATTACAGAATGGCCAGTTCACACCTCAGCCTTCCAGACCTGCAGTATTGGGTTGTTAACATTTAACTTAATTTTAAATATTTAACTTGGGTTTTGGTATTTTTATTACTGCACACACAGAATCCATTTAGCTCATTGTGGGGAGAGGGCATGGGCATTCCCCAATGCAAAACAAAAACCTGAAAACAACTTTTCCCTCCCACCCAGGAAGTGGAGCCCCTATAACTGTGTTTCAATAGACTGAGTCAGCCCAGTTATCAAAGGAAATGAGAACTCTGTTTTTTGTTTGGTTTCAATTTTTTTTCTTTTTATTTAAATTAAAAATTATTTAGGTTTTAGTTTTAATGACTGTTGAGGCTGTTGTCAAAAACCACCATGAACATGCTTGTATTCTAACAAAGTTGGGTTTGCAGCAAGGGAGGCAACATACCATGTGGAACTGTAGGACGTTTTAACGAGACAGTATTAGGGCATTAGGGTATTATATAGGGTTTGGGCTTGTGTAATGTGTTTAGGGAGAGTCCGAGGAAGCAAGATTCTGCTCTGGATGGGGCCCTGTCAGAAAGCAGATAAGGCCAGATAGCACAGGGACCTAAGGAGGAGGGGCAGAAAACCTAATACATTTCCACACCAATACCACCCAGTAGGAAAAAAACTAAAGCAGCATCCTGCTGGACTCACTCACATAGGAACATCATCAGTAGGCAGCTAATGTCTGCTGACATGATGAGAATGCAGTTTATACTATTCACCCATTAGCTACAGAAACAACACTGGCATTGTACCCCTCTGACTGCATAAATAAGTCATGGGAAAGCAGCTTACAATGTCCATCCATCAGAGGGAACGGAGAAAAACAGGATATTCCCACATTATCCACCTTTTTTCATAAGCCCCTTGCGGGAGTAGTAGCCAGGAGCCAGTGAGCACCAGACAGCAACTCCCGACCCACTAAGAGACAAATCACTCACTCAATGGAGCTTCCCTGCTTTGTCTCAAATACACCAATCAGTGCAAATCCTGGAATACTGTACCCCCCATCAAACAGAGAACCCCAGGGCAGAACTTAGCATTTTCTAAGGCATATTTCTGTTCTCTTATTCTATTTCCCAATAAATTCTTTCCTTGCCTAATTCATTTCAAGTTCATCTTTGAATTCTTTCTCATGATGAAGCCAAGAACCTAGAAACCATCTCCCATAACACAGGGGTAGTTCAATGATTGGGTATTTAAATGAATTTTTATCTCGAAATCGAGTGAGTACTTGGTCAAGAAGAGGCAGTCACTCAAGTTCAACGAGGGGAATACTTGGCTAGTTTTTTGGTTTACAAGACGACCTTGTTTTTGTTTGCTCTGACAAAGAAGAGTGGCCTTCTTTTTATCTCACATCGTCGCCTTGTCTGAAGGTGATCATCTGTGAGATCAAGAACGTTCAACAAGAGAATGTTCAACAGGCAATCAAGGCCTGCCTGTGAGTGCCAGGCCAGCTTCTGGCCATTGGGAGCTGCTTCTTCTCATTCTCCTGAACTCTCTATGTGAAATAGAAAAGGGAGAACAGAGCTTTCATACTGAATGATGAAGGGGGAGAGGATGGGAAGCCTAAAGTGAGAAGAGATTTGGAATTTGAAGCAACCTTGATGAAAGAGTGATTCAGTACAGGACTCCTGCCTGAGCGGAGCACATAGAATGTGCTGGAGAAAGACAGCTGCAGGGGCTTCGGTCAGTCCTGCCAGCTTCCCATGTAGTCATCACCCACCTAGATGCATCACACCATCTGCACTTTGAAACCAGCTGACTCTTGAGGAGAGCAACAGACCACCCATGCCATCGGCCTTTGGTCCACCCTAGACTCTGAATCCAGACCCCTTGGGTTCCACCACTCACTTCCTAGTTTTATTCATCTAATTCTAGGCTCTGTTTTCTTCTCCGTAAACTAGGAATAACAACAGTGTATACCTCAGAAGCAGAAGCAGAAGATTCCTGCAAGAATTAAATGAATTTCTACCTGTAAAGCTCTTAGAACAGTGCCTAGCTCATTGCTATATGTATTAGCTATTATTGTAATAGCTATCTGCCTGCCCCACAAAGACATATTTAGAGCTTACCAGGGTGGACAATGTGGGTAGACAGGCCTGTTTTGTGGGTGATTGTGGGGCCCCTCTGGTCATCTGCCTTCGGGGAAGCAGGGCATATGGCGGCATTTGCAGTAAACACAATCCTGAGCACAGAGGCGATTTCAAGGAGGCCCATAGTATGATTTTTCTGGGTCTCTTTCTTTCAAATGCGCACTCTTACACATAATAGGTTACAAATAAAGCCTCTAAAAAAGAAAACTACAACTTTCCCATTCTAAGAAGGTCTAGCTTCAAATGACAAGGAGAGGCCGTGCACCCCAAGTGTTAATGCTGCAAATCACAAGCATGGGCTCCACAAGCAGCGACTCCCTTGCTTATGAGCTTTTAATGTCTTCTTCCTTCACTGTGGAATAGGCTATTTACTCTATGACAGAGCTTTGGCTTCTGCCCTTCCACTGGTCATAAAAGTAATAGGCAATGTTTACACAAAATGACAAATCAGACAAGGCAAATATTATACCTGTGGAGTACAAATCCACCTGAACTCCTTTTGATCACTTATCACAAGGTTATTTGGATGTGTCAGTGTAAGAGGATTTGTTCTGTTTCCTTATCAGTACGAATCTTACAAGAAGACAGAGGGAATAGCCAAGTAAAGAATTTGATTCCAGGGGTGCAAGGAAGTACCTCTACCCTTGTTCCTGTCCTCCACAAAATCTCCTCTACTGTTTCATTCCTGATTTCACACCCTACTCTTTGTGGGTATTTGTATTTTAAGATCTGGCAAGTGTATACATTGAAGGACTAAATCTCTAGTTTTATAATAGAAATCAGTCAGTCTGTGGTGCTTCCTCATAGCAGGTCAGGATCCAAGGATACTGGACTACAGTCTACTATGCATGTGAAAGTGGGGTAGGACCTAATGAAGGAGACAATTCCTTTTGGACCATGTGCCCGGCTGTGGCTACTACATCCTACTTGAGCTCTGTTGCTTACTTATGATTCTATATCATGAGCAAAAAGCTGCCAACATAGATCATTCTGAAAATAATTGAATTAACAGTTTAGGGAAAAGTCGGCAACTCTAACTTCCCATCTCCTTACAACCTATGCTTGTTCATAGAAGCAATTTCCCAATTAGGTGCTTGGAGAAGGATTTTCTAGGACCAGGTCCTAAGGGAGGCCCATGCTCTGTCCCTGAGAAAAGAAACTGTAGACCAGGTTCACCTAGTAGTCTCAGCTCAGCAGTCATGGAAGCAAAAGGATGGAACAAGAGATGACCAAAATGGAAGGATGTGGTCCAGGGGCCTTGACTTGAAGGAGTTTGGGAAAGTCTACCTTGTTGTGAAGTCAGAAATATACCTTCACGTACTTTATCTTTGACGGTGTTATCTTATGCATGTGCTAGTCAAGTAAAGGATACAAGCTGCAACTGATTGCTTGAATCAAGAGTGCATAGTCCAGAGGAGGTTACGTAGCATTACACTGGAAAATAACAGATTTCAGCCTCTGCAACTATTTCAGTTAGCTGTATCCCATCAGGCCATACTGTTAATTGTTCATACTGTATGTCAGGAATGGGTTTAAATTGGGGAAATTGATTAGTTGAAGACTGTTAGCAATGGGATCTTAGTAAAACTAAAGTTTCCAAGATAGGTGGATCAGCTAAAACATTTTAGAGACTTTGACCCACAGTCTCCCTCCCCCTTATATGATTAGGGTATAAGAATCCAGCAAGGCCTGTTGCTTGCATGTTGGACACTATATCAAAATTATTTAACCTATATACATAATGTTTATTTGATATGTATCTGCATGTGACATGCTTTCATTATAATCTGGTAGTGAAACTGTGGCAAGTTGCTAACTCTTTTTTACCTCCAACTTTTTGGGTAGCTACTATTCTCTACCAAAATACAACAAAGATCAAAAAACACCAAATACACACAGAAGACACACAAACCAAGAGTTGTACAAGACCATCTTTTCCACCATTTCGAGATACAGTTTGCAGTAATTTTTGTAGGGATAATTGCATTATGTGATAAGAAGATACCTTTCAAAATATAATGACCTTTGGGAAGATTTCTCTAGGGATATGGGGGAGAGGCAAGTGATAACAGGATGGAATAAGAAACAGCTTTAAAGCCCTGAAGTAGAGACATCACTGAAAGTAAAAAGGTCATTGGAGTGAGTCAGAGAAATGGATTTTAGTCTTGCTTCTGCCACCAAATAGCTACTTATGGTTGGGGGGGGGGTCAGTTTTCCTCTTGGGCTGCATTATTTTCAGCTGAAAAATAAGGAAGATGAATAGCAAAACCTCTAAGATTCCCTTGAGTTCCCAAGTGCTATGGCTCTCATTTCCAGGAATCCCAGAGGTCCCAGCTAGACCTCCCTACTTCCTTGGCAGGCCACCAGAAAGGTCACCCTGTCCCAACAGATTCATGCCATGCCTACAGTTCAGACACCTGGAGCTGCACTTAGATGAACAATTCTCCTTTTCAGTACAGACTTACTGGAAGACCATAAGAAATTTCAAAAATTCTCTACTCAGAATGATTTTAATTTAATTCAAATGCTTTTTTTCCTGATAACAGTTATCAATTCATGAATGCTGATTATTTTTCACTGAGGGGAAAGGCAGGTGAAAAGGTGAAGTGAGAAGTCATTTTGGTCCATGGTATAAAACTGAGGAGAGGAATGATAGGGGTTGGAGGATGTGCTGAGAGAAAGTGTAGGATACATATGAGTGTTGGTATTGGTTAGTCTGAACCTGAACATCCTAAATTCCTAGAGTGCCTGGGGAGTGGGAATTGGGGGAGGAAGGACAGCAAAATCATACGTGTTTACTTAGCAAATTTGCTTTGGAGCAACCCCTTCTCCTATGGGACTGGGACTGAAGTCCTGTTTCTAGTGCCAATACAAAAGCCACTGATCTTAGTATCTTAGAGTTAAGAGCAGAGTATGCTACCTTGCAGAAGGCTCTTCCTTTCTCAAATTCCCCATCCTTCTAACTACCAGCCACCTTCCCTTCAGAAGTTTCTGCTCTTCCTTCCTTCCCATTCACTTTATGAGTTCACTTAAAGGGAAGGCCCAGGCTGGACCGCAGGCAATTAAGGGGAGATTATGTGCAGAGCCATTTTTGGTTGGAATTAGCATCCATCTGCAGTTCAGAGGAAAACTCCCTGCCTCAACTGGGCCCTTTCATTCGATGCTGATGTGGTGCCAGCCTTCCAGTGCTTGCAGAGATATGGCAGCAGCTTCCATGCCAAACACCTTTCACAACTCTTGGTTACGGGAGGAGCAAGGTGGTACTGTTTCCCGGAGGTAAACATGGAGCTAATGCTGCTTTGAAAGCCCAAGTCACTGCAGAATCTTACAGTCCAATGAAGGCAGCAGCCTTTGTAATTTTATTAGTAATTAAACTCTTTTGCTGAAGAAATCCTCTAGCAGCTTTATAAAAAAAGGGAGCATGAGAGGGAAATTAGAACCTTTGCGTGTCTGAGCTTGCATTTATGCTACTTACTCTTATACTTTAGTCATCATTTGATGGGTGTAGAATTCTGGAATGAAAATAATTTTCCCCCAGAAATTTGAAAATGATACTCCACTATCAGCTAGCACCTGATGATAGTGTTGAGAACTCCGAAGCTATTCTGCGTCCTTACCTTTTGCTTTCTGCTCCTGAAGGAAATGGGGGTATTTCATTCCACTGTGGTATTCTGTAATTTGGCTAAGCTGTACCTTGGTGTGGGTGTGTTTATTTTAAATATACTGGGCACTCAGTGGCTCCTAATGTGAAGGCTCAGTTTCTTCATTTCTCAGATATATATCATACAATTTCTTCAGCAACTTCTTCTCTTCCATTTTCTCTGTTTTCTCTTTATAGAATGACTTTTTACGTTATATGTTGTATATGCTAGCTTGATTATCAAATTTGCTTATATTTTTCATTCCATCTTTCCATCTTTGTTTTATGTTGTTGTCTTATTTGGTGTTTTGCAAAATGAATGTATTCAATAAATTTTTGTTAAGTTGTATTTTCTTTCTCTTCAAATTAGTTATTTTAGAGTTTTATTTCTCACACTTCTACCTCAGTCTATGACTTTTTTTTCAGTAGCATCATTTCAATCAAAAGATTCTCCAGGAGGATAAACAAGCAAACAAGTGAAACAAAACAAAATAAAACCCCATGAGACTACAGGAGTGTCTTTACATGACAAAAATGATAAATACATTTTACCTCCCTACCCACTCTGTGGCTTACATGAATTGAGATAATCTTATGGCTTTCGTGGCCTACAGTATGTCCAAAATTTTATCCTACCTCCAAATTCTGATGCAACCAGAAGTTTCAGAACCAAGTTATTACTGAATCTTTAAATGGAGGGAGTACATAATCACTGTAACAAAATCAATGGGCAAAGCCTGAACATTGATTCCGACTACAGAAAAGCAGCATTCCAGATAGGGAAAGTTTAGAATCATGATCCTTCTGTTCATTTTCCATTAGTGAAACCAGAATGCTTCACTTTTGTCTTCTCCAGAGGATCAGAGAGATCACTTGGAATTGGGCTTGCTATTGCAAACTTTCAACTCAAGCTTAACATTTAATTGTAACCATAACCATGTAGCTATACTTTGCTGAGATTGATTTTCACAAGGAAATATAATTTTTTCTGGGTGTTCTGGGTTTGAAATTCAATAGCTCTGAATTTCTTTCTTAGCTGAGAAATCTAAGGTTTTTTCGGCCACATGCAGCTCCCTATTTTAAAAATATACTCAAGATTGCATTCATCTCTGTTTCAGAGTTGGGGGTAGACAGCAGGCTAGATGAAAGCATGTAAGCACTTCCATGCTAGGGAAAAAAAAAGGGCTCCCGAGGTCAAAAAAACAAAAACAAAAACAAAAACAAAAACAAAACAGGAGAAAGAATACAAGGAAAGAGGTTGTTAGGTTGTTTGAGAATTATGGGTACCCAAGTGTGTCCCTTCCTGCCTTTATAGACTCAATAATAAAATAAAAAATGTTGGAAAGGTCTTAGTATGAGAACTTTTTCTGTATTTTGAACCTGCCCAATGGGAAATTTTATTTCAGCAGTTAAATCATGTAGGAGGTAGCTTAATTTCTACAATTCTTTTCCATCCAGACCTTAACTTCACCAGTGATACAAACTTATCAATTGCACCAAGACCAAATATTTCCATTAAGATAATAATGTTCAGATCCTATGACAGGGTCATCACAATTATGGGAATTTACTCTAAGGAAATAATTCTAGGAAAGAAAATATATTTTTAACCATTCTTTGCAGCGAAATTAATTATTTAAAATTGCAGAACAATTGGATCAACCTTAGTGTCATGTATCACACAAAGGGAAATGGGATGTAAAGTATGCTACTTCCTTGGTGGAATATTTTTAAAAATGATTAAAACCACACAGAAGCATGAAAAGAGATTTCAGTTAAATTTTAGTGAGCAAACGAGATGATTACAAATTAAAATACATGTGTTCCAGGACAAGAAAAGAATATGCAAAAAAATCGTCAGCAGTTGCTTGAAGAAGTTTGATTGATACTTCTTCCTTTTTATTTTTCCTAATTTGGTTAGAGTGTACACTGATTCTGGAACAGGTGGTCTGCAGAGATGCAATTGGGAATCCCTGGTCTCTGCCAATATTTCCTAAAGTGTGTTTCACGGTACACTAGTTAGGTCAAATGTTAAGGCATTCACTGAAAACACAACAAAACAAAAGAGGAGTTTTGACCAAAGGAACGTTCCTTTCATTTGATTTCAGAATCTGAACCATGGGACTCGTAGAGGCTTCAATATGCCAGCATGGAATGTGACACTCCCAGAGGTGATGACTGTATCTTTAGCTTCTTCAGGACACATCTGGCCACAGAATCATGACACCCAGGGCACTCCACTGGCGTCCTGATGAGCAAGCTGTCAGTAATTCTGGTTCTTGTACAGTCACTTTGGTCACCTGAACTAAACACACTTTTCCAAGGTTCATGGTTAATTGTGATAGCTTAGCTATTTCTTTTCATCTTTCAAGGTCTCACCCCAGGGTCACAACCTATGTGCGAGCTTTCCCAAGCCCTCCAGGAAGAACATTCCCCTTGTCCTCTTGTTCCAGCACCTCGTATTCTTTGACACTTATTTTTTCTGCTTTCCAGTTACAACAGGGACTCCCAGCACTCACCGTGCTTCAGAATCAGCTGGAGCCTTAGCACCGCTGGGACCCTGGGCTCCACACTCAGAGAAATGTTTTCCCTCAGTCTGGGGTGAGGCCTGGGCAACAACCAGGGTTGCCTAATTCCTCTTAGTGAATAGCATGTTTCAGCTAGCTGAATTCCTCAGTTTGCCATTTTGGTTGTGAAAAGATAGCCCCCAAAGCATTCACATGAAGGGAGGAAAGAGAGGCCAGGAGTATGTGGGGGATTACGGGGTGTGAGAAGTCCTCCAGTCAGAACCAAGATGTCCCTTGGCCAATATTAAGTTTTCTATTCTGCCTCAAGGCGATTCCTTACTCTTTCCTGCAAACCCCAAGTAGTCAAGACTCTGAAGTTCAACTCGTCAGGATCTGGGCTGCACTAATTGTCGAATTATCACCCAAAATGAAGAAAGACCATGGCCTGGACTGAGGTGAAGCGAGTGTGACCCTCACCGGAACATTCAGTGATCATGAGAAATAATATTTTAATGTAGTATTTTAAAAATTAAAATTAAAAGCAGAAAACAATCCATGATGATGAACAAAATATCAATATTTTATATAGAGGTAGAGCCAGTAAAAGGTGCAGTGCCTAGCTGTACTGGAGCCTGGACCAAAACAAAAAATGAGTAATACCGATTTTGTCTCCCCCCACCCCCCACCCCAGATGGCTCCCTTGTCTATTTGCTCATTTTTTTTTTGCTTGTTGTTTTGCTCATTGTTTGTGCTTGTAGTGTGCTCATTGTTTTTTGCTCATTGTCTGTTTGTTTGTTCTTTAGGAGGCACTGAGAACAGAACCTGGGACCGCCCATGTGGGAGGTAGGTGTTCAACTGCTTGAGCCACATCCACTCCCCCTGATTCTATTTTTATTTCAAATCTGACATTTTATTTGTTATGGCTTCTTTATGATAGTTTTGATAATTTAAATATTGCATTGAATATTACTTATAAAATATTGTTTATCATGATTACATTTTTGGTAACTCCCTCAATTTTGTGCCTGGAGTGCCTCACTCTCCTCACCCTAGGACCAACCTTGAGATGGACACTTGGAAAGTTCTCTGAACTTGGTCCTCCAATTTTGCTGAGAATGTTCTGTTTGTGAACACACAAAGCCCCGTTAAATTTCAAGGAAGGGAGTCAGTAAATCCCTTCGACCTACAATATAAATGAACATCTGACCAAGAATTTCTTACAGAAGAAAAGAGATTATATTCTGGAATTTAGAAAGATTTCCTTAACGGATGTCTTCAGACTGATCTGGAATGAGATCTTCAGTGGACTAGCCTACCTGGGCAAAACCCATCAATATACCTTAATATTAGATCATGACAAAGGCAAGTGCAGAAGGTCTATGAAATATTGAAACTAAACAAAAGATTTCTGAAACAATTTTATTTTGAAACCCTTTGGAGTAAGGAAAACTGGAGTGGTACAAGAGATTTGCAGGAATTCTTGAAGTATTCTTGCCAGCAAAGTTAAATTAAGATGAGGGAACTTGGGAGGCAGAATTGGCTGCTCTTAGGAAAAATCTAGAGCAGCAGAGTCACACTGAAAGCCTCAAGCAGACATAGCATGTTGGAAGCACTGTGGGTAAAATGTGGTGACAGGATATTGTGTCCCTGGCACTCAGGGAAGAAGTGCTCGACCGGTGTTAACCTCCAGTAGGGTCCCGTCCACTTTCTGCTAAAGTTGTGAGACAAATGGCCATAAACAGAATATCTGTAAGTTACGTGGTTATTCTTTTCTTGAACTCAGGAACAAGGAGTCTGTATGGAGAATAAAAGGGCACAGGATATATACTAGAGACTTAAATCTTCAGTCTGTTCATATGGCTTAAGTCATATGGCAACTCTACTCTCCAGTTCATCAGACTCGCTCAGGACAACTAACAAAAGTGTGTTGATGGACAACACCCATCCCAAAAAACAGAGAGCATGTAAAACTGCAAGCAAGACAGTTCCATGCATCTGCCCCATGAGATCTAAGGCCCTCTCAGTAGAAACAGAGTAGGCCTCGCCTTCCTAAAATCCTCAAGATTGAGGAATGAATAGACATAAGGGGGGAGTGCAACTATGGACTAAAATAGACATTATTATTCTAGTAATAGAAGAACTCAGTAACACTGATATAAAGATAGCGGTCACCAGAGGTTCCGAGGGGAGGGAGAGGGAAGAATAGGTGTACCATGGTGCATTTTGGGGACACTGGAATTGTTCTGAATGACATCACAATATACATATTGTCAAAACCTATAAAAATGTGCGGGGCAAATTGTAAACTATGTCATAAACTATTGACCATGTTGTTGTTATTTTTTTTTAAAAAGACATAGGCGAGTGGGAATGGGGCCTTCCAGGGCTTGGGAACCCAGCATGGTGCCACAGCTGGCTGGGTGGAACTCTGGGGATGGAAGGAGCACACAGCGCTGGGAACGCAGAACGCCGGGCAGGGCGCCCAGTGCGGCGAGCACTGCTGTAAGGCGGCTGCTGGCCCGCCACGCTCCCCGCTCGGCACCCTGACAGCCCGGGGAGCATCCCTCCTTCCCCTCACAGAAAACCCTTTTGTGACCTTGGCTAAGTTAGAAGCTGAGAACTCTAGAAAAGGAAGGGAGGATAAAAGCTGTAATAGAGAGCTCTTACGCGGGGGAGGGTAGACAGTCACTTCACAGTCAGGCCTAAAGGAGACTAAGGCCGCTGCTCACACAGCGGTCATCTGAGGTGTGTAAACCATTTTTCTCTTGGGGGATCAACTTGAACACGTATTCAGATTCCCCGAATAGATGACAGGTTTCTTTCTTTCCCCCACCCCCTCGTGTCATGCTGAGGTGAACATTTAAAGGGTTGGTGCCTTTGGCAGGGACCGTGAAGCTTTTGCTGAGAGGAAAATATAACAAACAAAACAACAACAACGACAACAAAACTACAACAAAAAGATGGTTGGTATATCCACTGGTGGCAGATATCCTTTCCTGTAGAAATGTTTCTGTGTTTGTCACAAGATACCCTGTCAAGTTTGGGGCTGAGTGAGTGAGCCCCAGGCACGGCCTAGAGAGCCAGGGCGAACCTGAGGGAGACATTGCTCTGCCTGACAATGTGGGAAATGCCTGAGTTTCAGGAAGCCGCCAGGGTGAATAAGAGGCCCCCACCCCCCTGGAGAATGAGATGAAAGGACAGGGAAGGCTGAGAGCCGGGGAGGGCCTCTGGGGGCTTGCAGGGAAAAGTCTACCAGGCAGAAACTAGCTCTTGACTAGGCTAGTCCTGCGCTCTGTTTAGTTATCTGCCCTACTTTGCTATGCTGTCATCTCCAACTCACCCCCTCTCATTCCACCACCAAATTAGTTAGCAGAAATCCCTCCAAACGCAAGTGGCTTCTGTGAATGGCGTTTTGGAGGTATATCAAAACAAAACAAAATAAAGAGTTGGTATTCTGTTTCTGGGTTGAGAGTGGATTAAAGTGACGTAAATAAGTCGCAAAATGTGAACCAGTGGAAATTGAGAATTATACTGAAATAAAACATGGGAGGGAAAAATAAATGAGGAGAAACAGAAGTCCTTGAAACTCCTTGGCCCTATGGCAGGCGGGGTGGGTGGAGTGGGGGGATTGGGAACGGGGTTCACACATCATGTGAGAGTGAAGCTCCTGCCATTTTATTTCATTATTACAGTAAAAGGTGACCCCAATAAGGCTGGAGAATGTGAGGACTTCCAGGTGACTGACATGGAAATGAGGGCTTAAATACCACCGCGTGCTGCATAATAGCATAATAGAGTTTCTTTTCCCAGAGTAATAATAATGCACTTGACAAAAGGCTTTTTACACGAGCAAAGAGAACATTATTTCTGAATATTTAATGCAAAATTGCCATAGAATAAAATGATCATTAAATATGTAAATGCTATTTGCATGTGCTTATTACTCCGATAACTCATCTCTTATATAATATGATCTCTGTGCCCTAATTTATTTCTTGATCATGAGCTCTACAAATCAAAATCTAGGTCAGCTTCTCATAAAAGAAGCGAGTTGATGAAATGCACAGAAAAATATCTCCTTTCACTGCTGGCGGTAGGTTTCTGCATTTGGCCTTGCTAATCTTGATCAGGCAAGGAACGGTGGAAATAAGCATCCAACTGAAAACTGAAATACTGTCAGGTGGCAAAGGGCCATTTGGATGAAAGAAAAGCCCAAATATTGAGTCTCAAGTAGGCTGTCATAGTCTCCTTTGATGTAGTAGTAAGGGAAAGACTAAGAACATTTTTCAAAATGCCCTTCGTTCTTCACAAATGAGGACATTTTCTACTTCCTCATAATGCAAGGGTTGCTTAGGTAGTATTTATTATTTTAAAGAGAAAGTGCAGTGAATCTAGCCAGAGCTGCCTCCCTTGCTCTAATGACAATTAAAATGCATATTTTTCACTTTCATCAAAGGGATCCAATCTTGCCTCTCATAGTGCGATCTGTGGATGGACAGAACTTGTGGCACCCAGACCTTGTTAGGAATGCAGCACCGCAGATCCCATCCAGAGCTACTGAATCAGAATTTGCATTTTAACAAATTGGGGATTTGTATTGGTGGATCTTTATACATATCTCTGGTGATTCTATGGCATGTCATCTTGGCTAAACTATATTTCCCAGAACTTTACCCTATAGAGCCCCAAATTGGAATTGGCCGAAAGAGACATTTGTGTGAAATTTATAAGACAGAAGTGAAGCAGAAATCATTGCTCTCATAGCTAGAAATGGTGAAAGAAACAAATACATGCCTGGGGTTTCCAGCTTTTCTCTCTCTTTCTCACTCCATGCCCAGTTCTTTCTGTCAGCTCCAGTGAACAAAGCAACTCCAGGGCCACCTGCACGACAGCATCCACCAGCATCCCTTCCTGTTCCCACTAGCTTCCGAGATTTCTCTGAAAGTGTCAGGTTGTCCGAGCATGCCAAATATTCCAAAAGGTCCATTAATGACTTCTCTGATCCTCCAAGTCCACTTGCTGAACTTTATTTCTCAGCTCATCCTACAGCTACATAAGGAAGAATTCTTATACTAATCCCTTTACTGCACATTACTCCTGGAGGTTTTGCTCTTCTGGTTGAAACCTTCCTGATGGTAGGTTAAAGGTTGGGAAGCACTGAACTAGGATGCACACATGGTTCACAAGAAACATTCCAACTTACACATTTTCAGCAAGCCAAGTAGCTCCATCTATTTAGAGGGTCCATCTGAAGTAGGTGTTTTACAAACAGTGTTGTAGGGAGCTTCAGAGGCCTCTGATAATTTGGGGTGAATCCCCTTTATATTATTAGAATTAATGGAGGCAATGCAGTCTGGCAAACCTATGTAAATTGGGGGTTTCAGTTTAGAAGAGGCAGAAGATATGGGTAAACTGTTCTCTCTTTGGACACCTCTTTATTCGATCCTTAAATGTTACTCATTTTTGAGCGATACGTTGGGGCTTTTTGAGTTCTGTGTTGATTAGGTCTTTTTCATTTGCCAGTAACACAAAACCAACTCAAAATTACCTCAGTGTGGTTAAACATATTGTTTTTTCTTGCTTGGTTGAAAAGTGGAGGGTTTCATTTTGTGTTGTTGTGTTGTGGTTGTTGAAAGGAAGGACTCAATTGAGTTTGAGACATGATTTGATCCAGAGACTGAAATAATGTCATCAGAACTGAGCGTCTCTCCATCCCCTGCTCAGTATCCCCAGGTTGGCCTCATTTTTGTCATGATTCCTTTCAGTGCCTGCTGGAGAGAGCTTACAGCTCTAAGTTCAACAGAACAATAAAGAGAACCCTCCTTTCTGGCATGTTGGATCTGACAAGTTGGCTTATGCCACTTGCCTGTACTTGAGCCAGTCACTTGGCCAGAGATGGGAGGTTCCGATGGTCCAGGCCTAGGGGACATGCCCTGTCACCCCACAGCAGTTGGAACAGTCTCCACCTGAAGGGTCCTGAATCCCTGGGATCAGAGGGTGATTCCAAAGGAAGAACAGGGATTAGCTGCAGGCACAAATCACCTCCTCTACCACCACAAGCAGAGAGGCGGCCATTTCAGACTCTTGCTATAATACGCTTTGAATTTTTAATATGCTTTGATTTTTTTCTGTCCTAGGTTTGTAGAAAGTAACTATGTAACGGGACAATTGTTTCTAAATTTTAAATGTACTAAATGTGCATTGTAGAACTATTAGAATGTACAGGAAAGCAATTTTTAAAAATTACCAGGAATCTTACCACCAAGAGAAAATCACTGTAATCATGAAGGTATATAATTTTTTTCAAGTAATCTATTAAAGAGTGTTTTCTATGTCATTAAATGCACCTCTACACTGTGCTGATCTATAGTTGTATAATTATCCACAGATTGTGCTATAAAACTAGTCCCATATTGATGGACTCATTAATATTTTGTATCTAAATTATGAACACTATTAAAACACATATACTTATATCTTCATAAACATTTATGAAAATTTCCACAGGAGGTTGTCAGAAAGCAAACTTGATGAGTTAAAAGGCATGAACATTATCCAAATTTCAAACGTATCATCATCTAGAAATGTTGTATCAGTTTATAATTCTATCAGACATACATTTTCCTTACCAACAGTGATCATTTAATGCTTTATGCTTGTTGATTTGGTAAGCAAAAATAATCATATTGTTGTTTTATTTCATATTACTTTGTGAAGCTAAAATACTTATTCACATGAATACTGGTGCTTTTATATCTTTTTTAATGAGTTATTTCTTCAGGTAATTCTACTGTTTTAAAAATTGGAATGTTTACCTTTTCCTAATTATTTAATATTAAGGATATTAATTTATTGTAATATGTTACAAATATTTTTCCCAGTTTAACATGTACCATTAATGATTTTATTTGAAATTCAGATGTTTCCGTTGTTCTGTGGACCAAACAATCTCCCCACTTAACGTAACTTGCCATTAGTATCATTCGTAGAAGGGCCTCCTTCACTCCAATAATGGGAGAAAATAGAAAAAAAATTACAAATTTCAAAGTTTCTCATTGCTGTTAAATAGTCAATAATAAACATTTAGTCTCTCACTGAGGTGAATTTTTATCCCAGGCATGCAGCTGCTGCTCTCCATTCCCATCCACAAGCAGGAAAATGTTGATAGTTCAGATTTAAAATATAGTTATTTTGGCTGTGTTTCCCATATAAATTTGGCTCTCTTTATTGAAATTATCCATTTCAAGTGATGTATGTGACTATTTTAGTCCCAGAAACACATTGTTTAGTAACTTTTGTTTCATAATATATTTCATTTTCTACAAATACAATTTATTTTAATTATGCAAATTTTGACTATTATTTTACCTTTTTTTGCATGCAATGTAGAATGATTTTGTCAGACTAAAACACAACCATTTGAGATTTTTATTAGAATTGCTTTAAATTTATAAATTAATGAGGATAAATCCCAAGTTTACAAGGTATCTTTACTACAGAGACTTTCATATCTCTTTGTTTAAGCCTAAAGCACATTTGACTTTAAAGGATGGTACATTGTGAAATACAGTCTTCTTAAAACATTTCTCATTAATTATATCATTTAAACATTAACTTGTTTTGTACTCACTATTCTTTTCTGAGCCAGGTATTTTATCTCCATTTTATGGAGTAAAGAGATTCAGAGAAGGTACTTTGCTCAATGTTATCACTTGGAAGGCCTAGCAGGAACTAGGATTTCAATCCAGATCCATCTAATCTTTTTCCTCTTTGGTCTTCTATGCTTCTGCCTTTACAACTCTCTTTGTTGTGCTGCAGGACCCCTCATATGCACCAGCATCTTCAAAGACCCTGGGAAGAGCCTTTACTGTGAACTGACATGACCTTATCTTGTAAATTTTGCTGAAGTCAGATACTTCAATCGTTGCTGGTTAAAACCTCTCTTTCCACTCTTAATTCCTTCTCTGGCATCCTTCCTTTTGTATCAATTAATGTGAGTAGTTGGGTTTTTTTCTCCAGCTAAAGGGAAATTGAGTTACTAAAAGTAAGGGCCATTTAGTTTAGGTTCAATGGAATATGTTTGCGTGAATTGACTGGCCTAGTGTAAAATGGCATTCAGGAATTCTGTAGACCAGCAAAGATGAAAAACCAGAGCTCATATCATGATGTGAATGTGGTTTATGATTTTTGACTCCGGAAGTACAGAGCTTGTAGAAGGGCAATATGATTTTAAATGTGTGGTGCAACCAACTTGCAGAGGGAAATTTCTTACAGCTCATATACAAAAGAAACTTGATAGAGGTTTTCCCAGTTTTGACAACAATCCTACACGCTTACATAACTTTTCTAATAATGGCTTGTGAAGCTAAACGGAACATGTCTAAGTTACCAATAATAATAAATGCAATAATAGTAATAAAATCATGCTAGAGGAAGGATGCAGTTATTCTATTCTTTCTATAGAAAGCAATATTATCAAATTTTCATCATATAAAAAAGCAATCAAAGCATATTCATCCCAAAGCTACAGAAGAAAAGTATTATAGAGGTGATTCATACTGTTAATATGTTAACAAAAATGTTATAGTTTTTTCCCGGATTTGGTGATGCTTCTGGTATTTCTGTGTAATTTTTGCCATTTTTTTCCTCATTCTAAATAAATATTCCTTTTCACTCAGAATTTTATATTTATAATATTGTTTTCTTCTTCTCAATGAGCATCTCCCCCCGTGCCCCCCAGTTGAATATCCTTAAAGCTTCATAAACCTGGATCTGCCAGATTTCCCATTGCCAAGCTTTCTGGCGAGGCCTGCGGCCCTCTTTATAAAAATTCTTCTGAACCAAATGAGATCTGACTTTGGAACTCCTGCCCTGCCATGAGAAACAGAAACAAGCAATTCGTAGGACCCCTTCCATGGTTTTTGCTTTTAAAGGAAAGAAGACATTTTTCAGACATTCCACCTAAACTATCCCCCTCAAGGAAAAGTGGCAAGAACTCCCAGTGACAGAGCTGGTCATTTTCTTCTACCTCAGCGCACATACTCTTCGAGCAGCAGGAAATGAAGTGCATTCACACTACCAATTACCCCAGCTGTTTACCTAATGAACTCAGCTGAAGAGACAGTCATGTACAAGACCAAAAGAGTATAATAAGCACATGGTAACCCTGCAGTAACGAGCACCTTGGCAAACTTGAAGTCTGAATTCATGCGATTACAGTCTAGCTGCCAGGAAGGTGCCATCCTATTATTGACTTATAATACCAGGTTATTTATTGGGATAATTATGCTTTTCTACCCCTCAGGGGCCCAAAATCAGAGAAAGTAAGCAATTTATTCTTATTCATTCAGCATGTGAGTGAATTTCAAATCAGAATAGATCTCTCCAAAATCTATTGTATTGTGCAGGGCACCCCTGCAGGCTTTGGCCTCTACCTCGAAGATTACAGGGGCTTAGAGGGCATTGTATGAATCAATGGGATGTTGGTTCTTATAAGTTCATTAAAACAAATTTCTGTTTTGTCAAAGCAATTTTGCCTGGAGCTTTCATTCACCAAATGTCAGCGTCTTGCACCTGCTCTTTGAACTTCTTTGTAACATTGTACATATTAAAATGAAATTTTAAACATCAATGCATATGTTCTGCAAACCCCGTGAAGATCTTATTATTCCAGATGAGGAAACAGAGGCTCAGGGTAGCTGAATGACTGCTTTGTTGGACACAGGTTAATAATATGTTTTTTACGGAACGTAATTCACTCATTTGCTTATCTATTTTACTACCAGGCTCCTAAAGCTCCTAACCTCTTGAAATCAGACACCTTCTAGTTCGATTTCTACTGACTCAACCCCTCGTAAAAGGCCTAATCTATAATGGAATAGTAGGACTGTCTGCTGAATAGTGGAAAATTCGGGGCTTGAAGTTAATGCTGGGATCTTAGTTTTGCAACCTGGTTCTTATCACTCTTCTCTGAGCCTCATTTTTCTCATCTGATAAATGGAGATAATACCACCAAACTTCTCTTTCTCACAGGTTTGTTGCAAAGAGGAAGTGAATTAGATAAAATTAAGTACCTGTTAATAGAAAGTGACCAGATTAGAAGAGACCATTATGAATGAATCATTTCTTTTTTTTAAAATAGTTTTATTCACACACCATACATTCCATCCAAAATGTACAATCAATGGCTCTTCCCAGGATTTCCTGACTCTATTCCATCGTCACCTTCTTGCTGACTGACAGAACCGTAGGCCCTGGAGATGCGGTAGAAACAATTCCAAGTATGAAATCAAAACATCCAGGTTTAATAAAGTTTTTTCAGTAGTAATCCACGCGGTCAAGTTATTTAAACCCTGGACTTCAGTTTTTATTTTCTTTTCTATAAAATATTGATGGTGACACTGGTGGCTCCCTGATGAGCAGGTGGAGGCTTGGGTAGCCAATCCAGCTGTCAGGGCCTGTGTTGCTCACTCCTTCAGGGCCCAGCATCCCACGGGAAAGTCAGAACAGGCATCAGACATGAACTTCTGAGGTCAGCACAAACCAACTCTCAGCCCACTGCCACTTTTGTCTTGCTGACTGTTACTCCTGTTTCTTTTCCTGCTGGAGGTGTCCTCAGCTCTGATCTTCCCCTCCATTCCTCTAGGGAATATTGCCCAGCAGTTGCAATTCTCTTGCAGTATCTCTAAGAAATTCATCACCATCTTGGCAGGCATTGAACTTTGCTGCTTACTCAGAGGATGGAATCTAAAATAAAACTGGCTTCCGTAGCAGTGGGAATAATACAATTTTCATGAAAATCAGAGTTCAATTTTCACCGTTGCATTTCACAAGCTTCATGCGAATCACATGAGTTGCCATATTTTACCTTAAGAAATTGATGCTGCAGGTGAAAAAAAATGCACACTTGTCAGGTTTTCAATGGAAACTTTTCCTGTATCGGTCTTGGTAGTATAATTCCGAAGGACTGGTTAGTTATAGACCATGCTGAGGCCTGATTCATGGTCACGAAAGGAGAAATCAAGCCTCTGAAGACATTTTTGAACTTAAGGGCAAAGAAAAAACACATTGAGGAGAAATTTCAGCTCCAGAGTATAGCTCAGAGTCACCAATACTGTGAGAAAGCTGACATTGAAAGAAAAAACATTTTTTAGTCTTGGATGTTATAAGCTAAATCCTAGGGGATTATTTCTTGGTGGTAGAAGAATATGAGAGGAACATTGGCAAACAGCCTGCTGAATAATTTTACTGACCTTTCCTAGGAATAAAATAGTTTTATTACTCTGTACCTTTGCTAAGGACTAGGGCCTAAGAAAATGCAGAAAGGGCAGAGAAAGATAGTTGGCTTTGAATTCAGTGGCAGAAAATATATTCTCAAAATAATCACTTTGGTCTGTTGAGTGCCACCGGAAGGACTATTAAAAAATAACACTGTAAATTTCTGAGATCCAACTTCATCTGGGACCTTAGTACTGCCCAGCAACCTTATATCAAGTCTCCTTTACTTATCTCCAAGCACCATATGCCAGCTCCCCCTGACTCTGCAGAGATGCCATTGATTCCAAGTTCATAGTAAAAGTAGCCACTACCAGGTCAGAACTCCCTTGACTTCTTGACCCTCAATATGCACACTTTAACCTTCATTGGCACCCATCTTTACCCTGTGGCTGATCTTTTCAGAAGTTACTTGTCCTAGGTTTGGCCCTCCCTCCCTGGATGTCCCAGAGACAAACCATTCCTACCTCCTCAGAAAGATTGTTTGATATGTATCACCTCTCTTTTCAATATCTAAAATTGTTCCTTCTGTAATGCCTCTTTCTAGTCAGCATTTAAACAAGTTCACTGTCTTCCATCTTTAGAAACAACAGCAACAGAAAATCCCTGTAGACCTCCTGTCCCATTCTGGTGCCAGCCAGGCATTCTCTTTCCCCTCATAGTCTACATCAGTTTTTGCCACTTGCTTTTCTCCTACTTACTCAATTCTCCATAGCCTGACCTTCATCCTCACTACTTCCCTGTAACTACTCTTGCCAAGGACAATGGATTGCTTCCTTTTTGCCAGATGCAATGGCCTCTGCAGGCTTTATCTTATCTGGCTCTTCTACACAGATTGCCATTGTTGACCTGTCCCAAATTCTCACTTGTTTCAACATTGACAGCTCCATGTTCTCGTGACACTTCTTGGTTTTCTCCTGTCTCTTTGGCTATTACATTGCAATTTTCAGGCTTCTTTTCTTTGTCAATCTCTTAAAACTTCAGCATTTTTCAGCATCCCATTCTCAATCCTCCAGACTTTCGCCTATGATTTCTTCCACCCCCAAAACTCCAGTGACTGTCTCCCTGCATATGACTCTCAAATATATTTCCAGCTAATCGCTCTCCTGAGCTCCTGACCTATTCATCTAATTACCTATGGACATCTTAAGGTGGATATCTGTGGAGAGTTTAAGTTCAATTTATTACAAGCTGAATTCATCACATGTCCTCTAAATTTGTTTCTCCACCTATCTCCAATATCTCAAGCCCTGACATTGCTACTTTATCCATTTGTCTAAGCCAAAAGCCTTGGAGTCTTCTTTACTCTCCTACGTACCATACCCAACCACACATTTTTTAGATTCTCTCTCATCATCTTTTGAAATTTCCGATTCTACTTTTGCCACTAACTTATTTCAGGCTATTATCATCATTCTCCCAGACTAATTTAGTGGCCAGATAACAAGTTTCTTTGCCTCTGATTTTATCCTACTTTAATTCATACTCAACACCTCAGCCAAAGTAGTACCACAGAGTGCCACACCACTCCCCTACTTAGAGAGCTATTCAGTGGTTCCCAATGTTCTACAAACTAAAACTTGAACTCCTTAACATAGAATCTAGCCTTCACAATCTGTCCTTTTCTTAATCTCTCAGTCTTACTGCTTGATATTCTAATGCAGAACTCCAACCTGAAGTACTTGCAGGTCCCCAAGACACCATGCATTTTTCTCACCTTACAGCCTTCATTTTCACTGTTGCCACTGCATGAAGTGTCTACTCTTCACTCTTTTCACCTAGCCTAACTGGCCCTTCACCTGGGAAACTCATTTATCCCTGAGGCTGTCATATAAAGTCCTCCTAAATATTCCCATGTAACCAGATTGCTATCAGCTTTCCTAACTTTTGTCTCATTATTTACTAATTGCCTATATACTAATATATTCCTTGATAACCAGGACTTTGCAATCAATGAGTTAAGAAATAGCCTCTCACTTCAGAGCACAGTGCTTGACAAATAGCAATTGTTCAATAAATGTTTGTTTAATGAATGAATGCAAAGGTAGTATAGAGAAAGCTTATGAAACAAGCCATGTCTGACTTAGGTAGTGTTTTAATTTGCTAAAGGTTGTCCAGGCAATATACTAGAAATAGGCTGGCTTTTAAAATGGGAATTTATTAACTTACAAGCTTATGGTTCCAAGGCTGAGGAAAATGTCTAAATCAAGGCATGAGGTGAAGCTCTTTCCGCAATGACAGCTGTGGGTGATTCTGGACTCCTCGGCACATGGCAGCATCTCCTGATCTCTGCCTTCTCTTCCAGGCTCTGTTGCTTTCAACTTCTCGGTGATCCATCTGTAGCAACCTCTCTCAGTTTTATGAGTTATTTCCTGTTCTTGTGTTCTTTTTTCTCTTTGTCTTTATCCCATTTATAAAAGACTCCAGGATTAAGATCTACCTTGGGTTATGCCTTACAGAAGTTATTTAATCAAAGGCCCTTAATTGATGTAATTTAATCAGAAGGTCCTACCCACAATAGGTTCACACCCATAGGAATAGACCAATCTCAAGAAAGAGACTCCCGAAGATAGCATCATAAAAGGCCATAAACTATTCCTTTTGAAAGTCCAGCCAAATATTCTTAAATAAAGATAGGTTAAAAAGAATCAGAAATGTCCCCCAAATGCTCAAGTGCATGGGCAGTTTTTAAGAACACTGTTTTGTTAACAGTTTCCTTGGTGTTTGTAATCAGTACTTAAGTTGAATTTGAAAAAAAATATAAACTCCTCTTCATTTGCACATGGCTGAAAAAAGAAAAAAATCCTCCAACTGTTCCAGGTGGTCAAAATCAGAAAAGAGCAGATGTATTGGGATCTGCATGTAATGGAAATTAAGCCAATGGCAGATTTATACCACTAAGAGAAGCACATTACAGGCTGCTTCTGTCACCATCTCCAAAGGAAGACTTACGGTTCTCCCAAAGGGTTTCAGCCTAGTATTGAAAAATGGCATGAAGAGCACGGCCCCTAATTCTTCTGTCTAAAGCATTACAAGGCAAGATGGAGCCCTAACTGGAGGGGGTGTGAGGGTGGGTGGTGGTTAAGTCTATATTCTTAAAAATAACAAAATCTGTCAACTCTACTTTCAACGTATATCCAAAATCTAGCCACTTGCCACAATCCCTTCTGCTATTCACTTGGGCACAATCAGCATCATCTCTTGCCTAGATAGTTTCAAAGATTCCTGACATCTGCCCTTGCCAATTTATATTCTCTTCCCAACACAGTTGCTAAGTTGACCCTGATAAAGTAGAAGGGGGAACATTACACTCTCTGTGTAGGACACTGGTATAAGACATCCCGCCTCATTTAGAATCAAAGTCAAAATGCTTATAATGGGCCTCTTTGCCCTTTGTCCCCAACTGCCCAAAACTCTGATCTCATCTCCTGCCCATCCCATTTCACTCAATCTTGGCTTCTGTTGTTCTTGGACTTCTGTGATTTTGTCTGGAACAGTTGCTGCGAAGGTTTTCATGACTTGCTCATTTGCCTGCTTCAGGTCTTTGCTGAAATGGTTTCTTTTCAGTAGCAACTTACTTGTCCACTCTATTTTAAATTACTGTTTCCTCTTACCTATCAGCAAGCCTTATTTCACTTTTCTGCCTTAATTTATAGTGTAGCACACAATTCCTGCTGTCATTCCATTTATTTACTTATTTGTCTATTATTTGATTTCCCATGTTATAAGCTCTTTGGGATTTTTGTCTGCTATTGTTTACTGATGCATCCCAGCATATATAATAGTGCCCGGCACACAGTAGGCACACAATAAAAATATGTCGAATGGAAAAATGAAATTCAAATTTGAAGACCTCCATTTCAGCCACAATGGAGTAAGAGAGGCAAGATTTTTCTTCACATTAAATTTTAAATAGAATAATATGTGCAATAATGTTTTTTAAGCATTGGACAACAAGGAGCACAGGATAGTTATCTCTAAGAGAAGGACAAGAAACAATGTGAACTTCAAGTTTGCTCTAACTTACTGCCTTGGGAGAATTTACAGAAAGCAATGCAGGCAGGTGACTTGACCCATAGAGAAGAGTAGTGAAGAAGAGACAGAGAGCAACACAGAGAGAGAACTCTGAAGATATACAGAGAATTTCCTTTGAATTCTCAGTTGAGTACTGGTCAGCACATGTATGTGAGGAAACTAGAAGCTATGGAAAAATAGCAGGAAGGATCAGAGGCAAGACTCTAGAGATCATACAAGGTCAAAGAGTTTGTGCTCCCACCAGCCAGAGTGGAAAGACCTCCTACTACACGGAGCATCAAGTACAATCTTCAGAAGGATATTGTCAAAGTAGTAAGGACAAATAAGAATCAGGCTAAAGGCTTTTGTGGGTTCACCTAATGAAGTTTAAAAGGAAACCTCTAAAAGATCAAGTTCTTTCCAAGTAATTTAACTGTGTCTCTGCACAAAGCCCCCAAATGCTTAAAGGAACACAAAATTCTCCAGCAATCTATAATGTAAATTTTACAACATCTGGCATCCAATCAAAAATTACTAAGAAGGCAAAGAAGCAGGAAATTCAATTTACAGTGAAGAGAAAAATTAATCAATAGAAAAGACCCAGGGTTGATAGTAATGATAAAATCATTAAAGGGTGATGTTATAAAAGCTAATACAAATATATGGTGTTTTGTCAAGAAAATAGAAGAAAAGATGCATCTGATGAAGAAACACTTGGAAATATTTTGAAAAGACCCAAATTGAAAATTACAATATTTGATATGAAACACATATGGAGGGAATTAGTTGCATATTTTACCTGCAAAAGAAAAGTTTAGTAGTGTCTGCAACTGCAAACAAGATAGTTCCATCCATCTGTCCCATGGGATCTAAGCTTCCTCTCATTTAGGAGCAGAGTGGGCATGACCATAACAAAATCCTCAAGACTGGGGAATGAACAATGGGCTAAAGTAGACTTATTATTATTCTAGCAATGGAAGAACTCTTATCATTGATATAAAGGCAGTGGCCACCAGAGGTTCTGAGGGTAGGAGAGGGAAGAATAGGTGTAACATGGGGGCATTTTCAGGACATTGGAGTTGTCCTGCATGACATTGCAGTGACAGATACAGGGCATTGTATATTTTGTCATACCTACAAAATTATGCAGGACACTGTGTAAACTATAATGTAAATGGCAATCCATATAGTTAGTAGCACTGCTTCAATATATGTTCATCAATTGTAACAAATGTACCACACTAATGAGGGATGTTGTTGATGTGGGAAAGTGTGGGAGGGGGAGGGAGTGGTGCATATGGGAATCCCTTATGTTTTTTTATGTAACACTTATGTAACCTAAAGTTTCTTTAAAAATAAAAAAAGATTAATTAAAAAAAGAGAAGTTCAGTGAACTTGTACACACAATGGAAATAATCCGAAATGAAGCACACAGAGGAAAACAAAAAGACTACATACACAAAACAAAAACCAGAAACAAACACAGCCTCAATTCATTGTGGGACAACTTCAAGCAGTCTAACATATAGGAATTAGAGTCCTGGAAGAAGGGGGTAGAAGGCAGAAAAAAATGGAAAAACTAATAGCCAAAAATGTTTCAACTTCAAGGAAACTTTAAACACCAATATCCAAGAAGCTCACTGACCCTCAAGCAGTAGAAACATTAAGAAAATCAAATTATCACATTATAATCAAATTGTTTAAAGCCAGGTTTAATAAGAAAATAGTTTAAAAACAGCCAGTGGGAAAGAAAATAAATATTATGGACTCCAGAACAAAGATAACAATGATAGCAGTTTCAGAAATAATACAAAATAAAAGATGATGGAACAAAGTCTCTAAAGTACTGAAAGAAAAAAATACTTGCCAATATAGAATTTTATATACAGCAAAAATATCTTTCAGAAACTATAGTGAAGTAACAACTTTTTCAGAAATTCCAAAACTGAGAGTTCACCACCAGTGGATCAGTACTATAAGAAATATTAAAGGAAATACATCAGGGAGACGGAAAATAATATTAGATAAAATTTGTATCTACACAAAGGAATGAAGAGCACCAGAAATGGAAACCATGTAGGCAAAAAGGAAAGACTGATATCTCATTATTTTCTTTAGAAGATAAATAATGTTTAAGGCAAAAATATTAACAATGTATAATGGGGAGTTAAAACACGGAGAGAAGCAAAATGTATTACAATAGCTCAGAGGTTGGAAAGGAGGAAATAGAAATATACTGTTTAATGCTTCATGAGAAATTGTGTAATATTACTTGGAGGTAGACTGTGATAAATTAAAGATGCATAATGTAAACCCTAAAGCAACCCCTAAAAAATCAAAACAAAGATATATAGCTAGTAAGACTGTAAAGGAGATGAAAAACAGGAATCATTAAAAACATGTAGTTAAACCAAAAGAAGACATAAGAAGAAGGAAGAAGGAAAAGAGAACAGATGGATTAAATAGAAAACAACTAATTGAGAGAAAGCTGGTATCGGCATTTTTATCAGACAAATAGATTTTACAGCAAGGAAGAGTAACCAAAATAAAGAGGATCATTTAATAATAGATGGATCAGCTCATTAAAAGGACCTAACATTTGTCAAGTACCTGGAAGAATCTGAGATTTAGCTTGCGGCAGATTCATAGACATAGTAGAAGACATGAACTTTCTGGGTTAGAGACAAAGGGCTTTATTACTCACAGCACAGTGGGTAGCATGAGCTTCGTGTTTTCATAAGCTCCTCATATCCCCCAAGTCACATGGGAGTAACGTAGAACGGCACAGGTGGAAGCTGTGCGCGTACTTAGTTTGTGTTGCAATTGAATGACCCCAAGTTTAGGAAACTTCCATCTTTTAAAGGGGCTACTAGCAAACTTGCACAACCTTTGCCTTGAAGAGAGACATTCCTTAAATTATCCTGCTCAGGAAACAAATCCTCCCTCTGCTCTCAAGAGGAACAATATTTCTACATTTAAGGGCTATTTGCCATATAACCAAATATAGCAAGATAGTTCAGAATTAAAGCGGAACCTATTAATGCTTCTGCTCACAAAATGTTCAAACATTCAAGATACCCCATGGTAATTATATTCTAACCATGAGCTAAAATCTTTAAATAACTAATAACAAAGCTTCAAAATTCAGGAAGCAAAAAAAGAGGGTTGAACCAAAAGGAAAAACAGATACATGTGTAGATATATGGGAAATTTCATCCCCCTCTCAATAGTTGATAGAACACATAACAGAAAGTCAGTAAAGATTTAGGACCTGAAGAGTATAATCAACCAATGTGACCTATTTGATACTTATTGAACGCTCCACCCAGCAGCAACAGAATAAATATATATATATATATATTTTTTTACAAATGGAACATTTATCAAGACAGACCATATGATGGTCCATAAATGAAGTCAATGTAAATTTTAAAAGAACCAAATCATATAAAATGTGTTATCTGATCACAATAGAATCAAATTAGAAATCAACAAAATGATATCTAGATATTACCAAATACCTGAAAACTAAACAGCATACTTTTAAATAATATATGCATCAAAGAAACAAACATTATTGGAAATTAGAAAATATTTTGAACTGAAAGATAATGAAAAAATGACATCAAAATTTGAGGAATGAAACTTAAGCAGTATTAGAAGGAAATTTATAGCCTTAAATGCTTATATTAGGAAAAAAGAAAGTCCTCAAATCAAAGACCTAAGCTTCTACCCTAGAACCTAGAAGAAAAGGAAAAAATTAAAATGAAAGAAGCAGGAAAAAATGAAATAGCAAACATAAGAGCAGAAATCAATGAAATAGGAAACAAAACAAAACAAAACAAATTTAAAGGTGTCAATGAAACCAAAAGTTAGATCTTGGGGAAGATCAACTAAACTTGGCAAATTTCTATCCAGATTGATCAGAAAACAAAAAATGAGGAAAAAAACACAAAAATTTATGAATATCAGAAATGAGAGTGAAAAAATCTGAATTGATTTTACATTCATTAAGTGGATAAGAAAACAGTATAAAGAAATTTATGGCAATAAGTTTGGTAACATATAGAAAATGAAAGTCACAAATTATCAAATTTCACTTGAGAGTAACTTGAATAGCCTGTATCTACAGTCTGATGGCTTCAATGGTGAATTCTACTAAGCATTTAATGAGGAAATAATAACAATTCTATGCAAACTTTCCAGAAAATAGAGGAGATATCAAATACTTTCAAACTCATTTATGATGCCAGTATATCCAGATACCAAAACCTGACAAAGCCAGAATAATACTGCCAAAGCAATATTTCTCATAAACACAGGTATAAAATTTCTAACAAAATGTTATCACATCAATTCCAACAATATGTAAAAAGTATAATACATGATATCCTAGCTAGTTTTATCCTAGGAATACAAGATTGATGAAACATTAGAAAATCAATGTAATTAGCCACATTAACAGAATAATGGAGAAAGTTATATGAACATTAGGATAGGCACAGAAAAATCATTTTACAAAATTTAACAACCATTCATGATTAAAAGAAAAAACTCTCAGAAAAGTATAAGGAGAGAAGAATTTCCTCAATATGATAAAGGATATCTATAAAAACCTTACAGCTAATATCATATTCAATGATAATTTATTGAATGAGAATTAGGCATGAAAGTCTGCTTCTAACATTTCTATTCACTATTGTACTAGAGCTCCTAATCAGTATAACATCAAGACAAAGAAACAAAAACATGAATATTGAAATGGAAGCAGTAAACCTCTTTTTATTTACAGATGGTGTGATTGTGTTCATAGAAAATAGCAGTGAATAGAAAATTACTAAAACTAACAAATGAATTCAGCAAATTTTCATGATACTAATGTCAATTTTATTACTATTCATTATATTTAACAATCTATATATGTTCTTTGTATATGTATTCTAAATATCATTATATAATAGCAGTAGATAATTAGAAAATAATATTTAAGAAGTAAAACTTACAAAACATTAAAAGACATAAAATGTTCAGTATAAATTTAACAAAAGATGTATAAAAATCTCTACTGAGAGTTGCTAAAGACATGGTGAGATAAACCATGCCTATTCCTTGGAAGTCTCAAAATTATTAAGATAAAATCTTCCCAAATTGATTCAATGAATCATAATCAAAGGATCCACAGGCACTTTTGCAGAAATTGACTAGAGGATTCCAAAATATATATATTAAAATGCAAAGGATCTAGACTAGCCAAAACAATTCTGACACAGGAACACAAAGTTAGAAGCTGCATACCACCTGATTCCAAGACTTACTATAAACCTGCATTAATGATGGCAGCATAATTGGAAAAAGGATAACAAAAGATTCAATGGAACAGAGTAGAGAATATAGAAATAAACACACACACATATGCTGCCAATTGTTTTTCAACAAATTTGACAAGGTAATTCAAAAGGAAAGGGAAAATCTTTGTAACAGGTTTAGATCAAATATTAGATTTATTTACAAGGAAAAGAAAAAGAACCTCAATCTCAACCCCATGGCATTCATAAGTGAATTTGAGATCTACTCTAGATCTAAATATAAAATGTAAATTTACAAGGCTTCTAGAAGAAAATAAGGACAATTAAAGAAAACAAAGAACGATAATAAAGACTGCACAATTTAAAGGTAGGTAAAGATTTCTTGGACAGGACACAGAAAGCACTTAACAATAAAAGAAAAAAGTGACTTCATCAAATTGGACTTCATCAAAATAAAGAATTTCTGCTCTTGAAAATACACAATTAAAAAATACATAATAGGAGAAAATATTGGTGATGCATAAATCTATCTGACAATAAACTTTTATCCAGAATATATAAAGAACTCTTACAATGTAATAATAAAAAGAAAAATAATCCAATTTTTAAAAATATGCAAAAGCCTTGAACATGCAATTTAAGAGAAGGTATAGGAATGGCAAAGAAGCCTCTGAAAAGATGCCCAACACTTTAGCTATTAGGGAAATGCAAATCAAAACCACAATAAGACACTACTTCATACTAGAATAGTAAAAACTAAAAACTGATAATGCTAAATACTGGTGAAGATGTGGAACACCTTAGAATTTCATTCATTGCTGATCGCAAAATAGAACAACTACTTGGAAAAACAGTTCAGTAGCTTTATTTATTTTTACAGTCAAACATATACCTAACCTTAAACACCAGAATACCACTTCTACACATTCACTCAAAAGGAATGAAAATGTGTCCATAAACAGACTCAAACAACAATGCTCATAGCAGCCCAATTAATAATAGGCAAAAATTGGAAACTACCCAAATGTCTATCAACAATTCCCTGGTTAAAGAAATTACAGTATTATCATATATACCAGCTGAGCAGTAACAAATAATGAAATACTGATACATGCAACAGCATAGATGAATTCTCAAAAAACATTATGTGGAATAAAAGAAACCAGAAATAAATGAAGTCATACCATATGAGTCCATTTATATAAAGTTCTAGAACAGTCAAAATTAATTTATGGTGATAGAAATTGGAAAGATGGGCAGGGACTGGAGTGGATTGATTTGAAAGGCATGAGGGAACTTACTGGGGTGAGGGAAATGTTCTTTATTTCCAGCATTAGTGATGGTTATGCACTGGTCAAAACTTACCACACCATACTTAAAACCTGTGCATTTTATTGTAAGCAACAGTACCTTTAGAATTTAAAAGTATTTCTTAAAAAGCCACTTGATCTATGATTATATGCAGTAGTAAGATCAAGAACCTGAAGGCCTGGCATAGAAGAACATAATGGGAGTGAATCAGGCTCCTAGAAATGAGATATCTGAGTAAGTAGTTCAGCTTTTTAGAACACATGGAGCACCTTTTCTCTGGTATATATAAGGAAATTCAAACAAGCAGTTAAGATTACACATTGGTGCCCAATAGCAAACTTTTTCGTTTTCTTTTAGTTTTCAGAGACTTATGTCCAGTTAGGGATTTGATGAGAAATCAAGTATCAAACTCTATTCAATGTGAAGCACATACTTGTTGGCCATTTAGTGCAGTTACAGGCTAAATGACCACTCTCTTCTCTCAGGAGAAAGGGGATGATAGTCCTCAAGCAAAATAGAGACAGGAAGGTTTTCAGAGCCCCTAGCAGCATGATGGTTACATGGTTCTTAGTGTCCAGCCTTAAGTGCAATCAAGAGCACTAGTCCCAAGTTGTCAATAGTTCTCTTGAGATTACTGTGCTGGCTTTCAGCAAGATTTGACACAGCAAAGTGCTGTGTTACTCACCACTCCAGAGCTATAAATAGGAAGATGTGATTTGGAAACCACATAAATTGGAATGTTCTGTAACTCGCATTAAAATCAGATGATAAGAAAATATCGTATTTGCTTGTAGTCTTTGTTCCCAAAATTAAGCTAATTGACTCCTCATTATCCTAACTTTACCTCAAAGTCTCTTGAGCCTTCTGTGGTCCATGAATCTCCTTACCATGTTAAACACCTAGAGGGATAAAACAAAGAAATTAGCTCAGATCCCTGATGAGAGGCCATAGCTGGCCCTTTTGGTGGAGACTCTGTAGCCTGAAGCTGCTCTGCAGCTGGAAAGCAACTTCTGAAGCTCCTTCCCTGATTACAATTCTTTTCTTACTCTCGCAAATGTCCAGCCACATTCTTGCACTCCGATGTTCTTAGACACTCACAGAAGATAAACACCAAGCTATCACATTTGCCACAGATATGGAAAGCACTATGACAAAAAATTATTCATATAAAGAGCTCTTGTGGGGAAACGGACTTTGGCCCAGTGGTTAGGGCGTCCGTCTACCGTATGGGAGGTCGGCGGTTCAAACCCCGGCCTCCTTGACCCGTGTGGAGCTGGCCATGCGCAGTGCTGATGCGCGCAGGGAGTGCCTTGCCACGCAAGGGTGTCCCCCGCGTGAGGGAGCCCCACGCGCAAGGAGTGCGCCCGTGAGGAAAAGCCGCCCAGCGTGAAAAGAAAGAGCAGCCTGCCCAGGAATGGCGCCGCCCACACTTCCCGTGCCGCTGACGACAACAGAAGCGGACAGGGAAACAAGACGCAGCAAACAGACACCAAGAATGGACAAACGGGGGGGGGGAGGGGGAAGGAATTAAATAAATAAATAAATCTTTAAAAAAAAAAAAAAGAGCTCTTGTGAATCAGCAATATAACACAAACGGCCTAAAAAAATACGAGGCTAGGAGTGCAAAAGATGATTTACGAAAGAAGAAATATAGATGTCTAATATTCATTTAAAAGGTTTCGTGTCACTAGTGAGCAACTTAAAGCAAAAATGAGATAGAGTTTTTCATACCTCAGGTTGGTGATGATTTGGAAAGTTATTTTTGAGTATCTGGTAAGACAAGCACTCCTATATACTGTTAACAGAATGCTAATGGTACAACATTTTAAGGAAGCTATTTGGTCGTATGTACCAAGTGACTTAATATGCTTCATATCCTTTGAATCAGTCATTATCCTCCCGAAGTATCATCAAAGGAAATAACTACACATGTAGAGAAGGATTTATGTACAGGGATGTTTATTACAGTTGGTAGAAATTAGAAACCACTTAAAGGACTGATAAAAGATCAACGGTTAAACAACATATGATCTATTCTGTAATATTATAAATAATGGTATTAAAGACTATGATATAGTTATGTTAAGTACAAAAATAGGATGAATGAGCAAAGCTCTGAAGAGACACTCTGCAGGAGAAGCCTCAGAAGTATATAAACCTCAGTTGAAACCCAATAGCAATTGGAAAATACAAATACAAATAAAAATGAGATGCTGATTTATAGGCATCAAAACAAAAAATTAGAAGAGCATAAAGTGTCTGTAAGGATATAGAAAGATGGGAATCTGAATAACGCTGGAAAGCAACATGGCAGTACTTAGAGAAATTTACTATGTGGGGTCCCATGACCTGATAACTCCACTCCTGAGTATATATCATGGAGAATCTCTTGCACAGGTCCTTGTGGGAACATGTAAGGGACATTTTTCATGATATTGATTGTGACAGCATGCAGTTAGAATTACCCAAGTGTTCAACATCAGGGAAAGAATAAGTGAAATGTGTTCAATGCATAGTATGAAATGTGAGCTTATGTGTACAAAAATAAGTCTGAAAAACATAATCTTGAGTGAAAAAAAGTTGGGAAAAAATGAGATTTTAGGAAAAATGCTTATTAAAGAATACATACATGAGGCAAAGCAACATATTTTTCAAGAGCAGATGCATATATCAAAATAGTAGGGAATGGCTTTCATCAGAGAAGGATGAGAATAAAGATCAGAAGTGAAGAGGAATAAAAGTAAAAGCTACTTTTATTGTTGTTATTATTATATTTATAATTTTAATAGCAGAGGGCCTTACTTTGACTGGTGATCAAATATTCTATAACTGAGAGGTACATCTGTATATTAAACCCACGTACCATCCATGCCCAAATTTTGTAATAAATATTTAGGAAGAAATCTACTAGAAAGAATGAAAAACACTAAAATGTTAACAGTGATAATCTTTGATGACTTAATTCCCTTCTTTGTGTTTATAGCTAGGTGCCAAGTTTTAGCCTGCTGTGTGCCAAATATTGGGATCTGAACATATTTGTGCAGAGTGGGCTAGGGTTGGGTGGTATGGGGTAGTATGGACAAGGAAAGAGTCCGTTTGGAAAAATGTTCCCATGTGAGAAGCCGAGAGCTGAGGAACTAAAGGATCATACAAATGTGCCCTAAAGACCCATCTCTTGGATGTGAAACTTAGGCCCTGAGAGAGAAGGGCCACAGTCAGAAGGCAAGAATTCCTCTAGAGCCCTAGCGCTTTCTATAAGAAAATATAGCTCCAAGGAGGATGGGGAATTTTTCTCCACATTTCTTCCTAAAACTTCTCAGAGGTTTAGTTGCAATGAGGGTGTTTGGCAAGTAGAGTGCTCCAGAGCTTCAATTCCTTAGGGAGAGGGATCTGAGTGGTCAAGTACAAGAGAGTCCTCCAGTCTTATCACTTTGCAGACATTATGGAGCATAACCCAAACTGTGGAAGGAGAATGGGTCAAATGCTGCGACTATGGGACAAGCTAAGTTCTAAGGCATGAGTGCATGTGCCCTGATCTCTTGGACTCCTGATACAGTCTAGGAGTAAGGGAGAAAGGATATAATAAATTTTCAAGTACTGGAAAACATGTGTGATGGTTAGGCTGTTCCATCAACTCAGCAGGGTAATTGTGCTCAGTTGTTTGGTCAAGCAAGCACTAGGCTAACTGTAATACAAGGGCATTTATGGACTTTAGTCACCACTGGCTTTGCTGCAGTAGTAAATCATAGATAGCTGGTTATAATTACATCAGTCTGGGAGATTGCCATCAGGAATGAGTGACGCTTAATCCAATCAGTTGAATCCTTTAAAAGGGGAAGTGGTTCCAGTATTGAAAGAGAATTTCCCAGCTCGTCTTTGGACAGCCAGCATCTCCCAGAACTCATCAAGAACCTTCACTGGACTTTCATTACAGCCTCTGGTTGTGGCCTGCCTGTGGAACCTGGATTTGTGCATCCCCACGACTGCATGAAGACTCTTAGAGAATTGCATTCTATGACAGATAGCTCTTGTTGATTCTGTTTCTCTTGAGAACCCTGACTAAATCAACATGCATCAGGGAAGAGGAGAAAAGAACCAGTGAAATATGAGTTATTACTTTTAATAGGCCTTCAGGTTGCATGACCTGGAGAAATGTGGAATATGTTTTTCTCTATTTTCCGACTGTTCTATATGTAAGGAAAATATATTATTTCAAAATGAGAAAAACATTATAATAAATTAGCAAATAAAAATCTCAAGTAAAAAAGAAAAACAGGTAAGGTATTTTCCAAGAAGAATCCTGGTACTAATTTTTTCAACTCATCCTAGGCTAGCAGTGCCTTGTGCCAGACCCTGGGAAGGGAGAGATGGGAAATGCTGCCCTGTTTTTAAACAGCGCGCAGTCTTGATCTGGTCGGGAGTCTAAATGGTTGTTTTGACATAGGTTATTTTAATTCTATATTAAAGGAATATTTCTAGGGCTATAGATGTCACTTCTCAGACAACTACCCTTAAGAATTAAAAATTTATATATCATGTTCATTTACTTCTGTGGTGGGAAAGGAAGAAGCCAGAGTTACTGTGGGATAAATGTTTCTCCAGAGGAGTGTCTTCTGGCTAGTTTCTCAACTTTCATGGACAGCAGTCTCAGAGTTCTCACACCCTATCCCATAGGTCTCCCACCTACCTCCTCTCTTCCCCATTTCCAATTCTAGGGCCAGGGCCAGATTTGAGTTCTATTGCTTGTCACTGGTGCTCTGTGTTCCTTTCTGTGACTCTTTTTATCTTCCTTGGTCTTCCTTATCCCCAGGGAAGGGAAACAGTCTTTGCTGATGCCCCCAAGCTCCCATTCTGAGAACTCTTCCTCTTAGGACCTCACACCCCCAAATTTTCTCCCCTTAATATGCCCTCTTGGAGTTAGATTTTAATTTTTAAGTCACATATTTTTTTACCACAATGCATCTGTTAGGTATACATACTATTCTCTCTCTCTCTCTCTCTCTCTCTCTCTTTCTTTCTCTCTTTCCCACTTCTCCTACTCCCCAGCTTGAATGTAAATTCCACAAGATCAGGGATTTTTGTCTCTTATTCTCTGCCCTAGCTCCAGGGTCTAAATCAGTGCCTGGCTCATAGAATATGATAATGTTTTAGAAGGATGAATGAATGAATGAAGCAATGGAATAGTTTTGAGGGCTGTTTTGGGGAAAAGGCAACTCCCAAACATTCCTTAAATAAGAACTAGTAGATGATTACTTATTCCATTCACTCATTCATCAAATACATAATATAATATTCTTTAAATCCATCACTGTCACAGAGGAGTCAGTGGTAAACAAAATGCAGTTCTAGCCCTAGAGGAGCTCAAGGTCCAGAGGGGCAGATAGGCCAATGGAAGCAAAATATTGTGAAAAACAGTAAATTTGATAAGCATGGAGAGAGTAGAGAGGGAGAATGCCCAATCCAGTTTGGAAGGTCTTCAGAAGGGCTTCAGATGTCCTGCGAGGCTGAGGCTCAGGCATCAGTATGCATGCCAGGAGAATTAGAGGTGGAAGGGTTTAAAGCAGAGAGTTTCTGGCAGAGGATACAGCTGTACCAAAGCTCAGAAGCAAGAGAGAAGGTAACCTGTTCTGGGCCTTGGTGCTGCACAAGTCAAGGCCATTTCAATCCCACTGTATGTGTGTTTTATTTATAGCATACTTTTTTATTTTTTAAAAAAGGTATTCGGATTCCATAAATGTTACATGGATCTCTCAGGCATTATCAATTATGGAGGAAGTCAAGGCTGCCAGGAGCAGAGGCTAGGTGGCCACAGGAGCTCTAGCACTTTGTAAATAGCCAGCAAGTATTGACCCTTCCCATCATAAGCGAGAATGAAGCTTCAGGTTGGAGAGAATGGGAAGACAGAGATGATGTTCTAAGAAGATCAGCATGGATCAGATGGTAGAGGCCTTTCTGCCCCTATCATTTCACAAAGAAGAAGAGTGATACCTGGAATGTTTAGCCATTCAGGTGATGAGCACTGTAACTGTTGGCAGGATTGTTGGGGAAGTAGAGTAAGAGGACTACTTAAGAGTATTGAACTAGTTCAATTGCAAAGGCCTCAACCAGAATGGAGGCAGTGGGAACAGAAACAATATGGGGATGGAGGGTTAAGCAAGATTTTCTGGGACTTGGTGACCCATTGTATGAAGGGAGTAAAGTAGAAGGTGAAGTGTATCTCTCCAGGAGAATGAGGGTGGCATGGTGGGAATGAGGCATGAAACCCGCAATCAGCCCCTAACAAGCCTCTGTTAGACATCTGAGCTGCTCAATAAGGTGTCACATGTCAGGATGTGTGCTGTGCTGCAGATAACCAGAAAGGCTTAAGATGCAGCTACACTCAGCATTTTAACCAAAGATGAGATATCTTAAACCAAATGAATGCATCTCTAATTGTGGTGTTTGTCATCTAGGAGCAGAGTAAAGGTATTTGGGGAGGGAAAACTTATACTTCAAAATCACTGGTAGTAAAAATATTCAAATAAGATTGAGCAAATGGATAATTGACATAGTTGTTACCTGAGGATAGACTGGAAGAATAGTGTATCTTCACTAATTGTGAACCTCCTTCTCTCTTGTTTAATCCTATAACACTCACTGTACATTTTTTCATGGATGAGGAAAGTGAGCTCAGGAGGTAAAAGGGCTTGACTCTAAGCTCTTAATTAGGTCTGTCTCATGCAGAAGCTTGCTTGTATTCACTGTGCTATGTTACCTCTCCTTTGAAAACTGCTAATTTCAATGATATGTTTGAAGAAAAAAAGCATTGAGCATGTATCATAATTACTTTCTAAACAAATATATGCAAATACCTGAAAATTTTAGTATGAAACGAATGAGCTCTCCCTCTTAAATGACCAGCTGCTGTCCTTCCTGGTTCAGCCACTAACGAGTTGAGTGGCAGTGGAAAAACCATTTAGCTGCTTTGGTCTTCAGTACAGTATCTGTAAAAGCTAAGTTAGTAATGTTTATCGAGAGGCCCCAAGGCCCAGGACCCCGTGTAAGGTGCTGAAGGCTACCAAGGCGGTGTCAACAGCTTTGCGCTCGGTGAATTCAGGATCTAGTTGAGCAGAACAGAAGGACCTATGAAAGATAGCCAGCAGGAGCCAGAGGAGTGAACTATCAATTCTGTCTGGGAAGGTAAGGCTTGATAAAGTGTCAGAAGAAAATTGATAGGCATGTGATTGAGTCACCAGGCTTTGTTTCCTAAGGGCTGAGGGAAGGGAAGAAGGACTTCCAGAGGCAGTCAGTGAAATCTGGTAAGCCATTGGGTAAGCCCCCTGCTTTGTTCTCTTTAGCTATCGTTGTCCACTAAGAATGTTCCCAATGTCAGTAGATGATTTATAGGGGGATAGGGAGGTGATTTATTTTCCAACCTTTGCAGAGTGCACAGGCATCACACAATACACGCCTGTGCACACACATACATGCAATCCAGAAAAGGTGAATCTAGAAAGAAAGTGCTCTGCTTTTGGTTCTCAGTGATAGAATTGTACTGTACAGAGTTGGAGAAGACTAGGACGTTGGAGGGGAGCCTGACACCATACTTATGTCTGTGCTTGTCTTTGAGCCCAGGTTTCACTGTCCACAAAAGCCAGGGACCTCCACCAGCATATGGACTTTCCCTTGATCCAGAGAGCCTCTCTGGAAGACCCACTGTCTTGCAGGCTCTATCGCCAAACCTGCTTTCAACGCTGAGCATCCCCACACAGTCGTGGCTTCCATCATTCTGTGGCTGACTCTTCCTAACAGTTTCTCTTTGTAGCTGTGAGGTGTGAGCCACATCTGTTCCCTTTTCCTTTTGTTTCAGCTGTTGGGCTGGTGGAGGCGAGTGTGAGAAAACTCGATCTTAAGGATGAAGGAGGCAAGAAGGGTCATTGTAAAGATCCAGATTCAGAATGGCAGGCTTTTATTTCTTCCTAATCTTCGATTACACCCAAAGTCTCATTATATTAACTTTATTTTCCGGTTGCTAATTCTTAATGTTTTAACTTAATCACTCTAAGAACCATAGACAAAAGACTATTCAATCTTATATACAAAGGAGAGAAGGGTATTTCTGGCAGAGAACAGAAAGGGCAAAGTGGAAGAGATGTGAGTACACGTGAAAAATTAAAGGCATTAGAATATTCCTGTCAGTCCAGTAAGTAGGGTACTGTCAGATAGTAGGAAATAGTTTCTCAAAAAAAAAAAAAAAAAAAATTTAAGGACTTCTGGTCAACTAGATGGTAGTATATGATGTTCCAAGTTTCTGTTCCCACACAGAATCACTGAACAACTAGCAAAATAGGCAGTCATTTTTTCTGAAAACTCTGAAAAATAGTTAAACGGTTGCAGTAAATGAGTGAGAACTGAATCAAGAAAATGCAATTTAAAAATGGTAGAAGTTCATGGTGCCGCTTGCTACCTACTCCCCCACCCATTCTGGGTGTGGTTTGGAACCAGGCTATGCTCCTACAATGGGGCCCCAGCCCTATTCTGGAGGGAGCAGCGTAATCTCTATGGCATACTGCAGAAGCTATATTTTGGGCAAATCTACCAAATGGCAGCTTGAAAGACTGAAGCGAAAACTTCTGGCGCCCTCACCTAGAACTTGCCCTACAGGCAGAAGCAACTTGCAGAAAGCTAAAGCAGCATAAGAAATAATTAAATCAAAGCAGCCTGGGGTAAAGGATTACTAACTTTAAGAAATATAATAGAACAACTGGGAAGGCAAAGATTATATTTCGTAGGAAACAGAGGGCACATTCAGAATCCTGTAAATAGGGAAATCTTATGGCCACAAGTTCAAACCCAGGACAAGTCACTGAAGACAATATGCAGGCTCAGAAAAGAAAGAAAAGACCCCAAACTTTTGCCAAACTTGAAAGGTGGGCTAAGCTCTGAAGGAGAGCACCAACCAATGCAGCCAATTTGTAGATATTGTTAAAGGTGGGTTGTTTTTGCTCTTTTTTTTTTTTTTTGCATTTGTTTGTTTTTGTTAGCTCCTGATCCTCAAAGGAAATCTCTGTCATATCACTAGCTGGATACAAATTTAAGGAACAGACAGATCAGGGACTAAATATCAGCATTAACATTTAGTAAAATGTTGAATATAAAACAAAAGATTACAAAAAAAAAAAACCCACCAAGAAATAGGAAATGATGGCTTATCTAAAGGAATAAGATAAAACATCAGAAACTGTCAGCGAGGAATATAAGCCTTTGAACATACTGGAAACAGACTTTTAAAAATGATCTTCAAAATGCTCAAAGAGATAAAGGAAAACAGAGAAAGGATTAAAGGATATCAGGAAAATAATGAATGAAAATATGTGTGTCTCAATAAAGAGAAATAAATTGTAAAAAGGAACCAAGCAGAAATGTTGGCTTTGAAGACCGCAAACTGAAATAAAAAATTTCCTAGAAGGTTTCAAGAGCATTGGGCTGGCAAAAGAAAGAATCAGTGATCTTGAGATTCAGGCCTAGGAGCAGAAACAAAATGAATGGAAAAAAATGAGCAGAGCCTAAGAGATTTGTGAGACACCACCACGTGTACTAATATCTACATAGTGGGAGCCCAGAAAGAGAAAAAAGAAAGGGGCAGAAGGAATATTTAAAGAAATCATGGCAGAAAATTCCCAAATTGAGTGAAGCACAAGAATATGAGAGAAAGTGGTAAAGTAGTTGACTACTTTTAACCAAGGTAAGAGACAAAGAATAAGAAGAAAGTTTTTTTAAATGTAGTTTTCAAAAGAATCAGTTTTAGATATGCTAAGGATGCATATTTTAGAGTATATTCCTGAAGCAATTTCAAGAATGCAGTTGGTCATATACCTGGAGTTTGGGAGGCAGGTAAGAACTACAAATTTGAGAGACATCAGAATATAGGTGATAAGCCATGAACAGAGATGGAGTCATCCATAAAGAATATGAAGGGTGAGGAGAAGAGATGGCTGAGTGAGAACTTTAAAGGAAATATACCTTCAGGGGTCAAAGAACAAGAAATCTGTGAAAGGTTGAGCAAAAGTAATCAAAGAAATAAAAGGAGAAGCAACAGAGAGTGATGCTTTGAAACTGAGAGGAGGCAAATGTTTTATGAAGGAATAGCTGAGGTAAACGCTGGAGGAAGCTCAAGATCATTCAAGAGAAGGTCAATCCAGTGTGTGGAAGCTTTGTTAGAGAAGCTTCATTAGAGCAGAAGAGTGAAGTGAAGAAGCCTGGTTTTATAAAAATAATAAATGGTAGATGAGAAATGTTAAAAGGCACTTCCAACTTTCTATTTCTTAACTTGAGTCTAGACACCTTAAGAACAGTAGTTTGGGTTTTCTGCGACTTTCTCTGTAGCACTCATTTGACAAAGTTCCTTTTCATGATTTTCCCTATGAACCACAGGAGACTAATATAAAAGTTCAGAAGAATCAAACTTCTTCCCAAGACTGATAGGAAGAGCCTGATTTGAGAGGTCCTCTTCTCACTCCTTATGGAGTTGGGTGCCTTGGATTCCTCCACCATTGTCAATGGCGAAGATCCAAGAATTTCAGTGATGAGGATCCGCCCCAGTCTCTTAGGATATGGCATGGATAGCTTTACCCCTTTCATGGCAGTATAAGTGGCTTACAATTAAATACAAAATTCCAGTAAATGCCTCTTTGGGTCAAGATATCTAGAAACTTCCTGACTTCAAGGCTTTTGAACATTCTACAGAAACCAGGGTCCCTTTGGTTTTCCAATATCAGTGTTTCTGAGGCATACTGAAAACCAGTATGTAATTTTCTTTGAATCAGTATAAACTGAATGAACCTCAGCTGAGAGCCCTAACTGGGCAAGATCTGGAGGAAATCTAATAACTCAAACTTCCTTCCATATGAGGACATGGCTTGATGCTGTTATTGGGGTATGCAGGACCCCTCTTTATTTATTGGAGTTAAATTGCCTCTTCTTTCCCCATATGGCAGTTTTTGGTGGGTTCTGTGTCCAGCTCTCACTAATTTATTTCTTCAAGTCAGTCTCTTATAGCTTTTCACTGAGGTTAGAAATTAAAACTTGCCAGTCCCCATAACTACCTGACCTTTTCCATTAGAAAAGTTCAGAGACTGGCCCATTGGGGTTAAGAGGTAATTCTGCCAGGAGCAGCTGTGGCCTCAAAGAGTCAATGTAAATATTTCAACAGGTAAATGATCAGTCAGAGACCCTGGGCCAAAAGAAACTACAAATAGTGGAGCTAGACACAGGATATCACAGGTGGAGTAAATGTAAGAAGAAAGCTACTAAAGTGGCATTTCTTAAGAATAAAACCTTGTCAGAAGAGAAGCTTTGAGTTAGAATAATCTAAGTTCCAATAAATGGTCTCTTTTCAAGGGAAATTATGAGAACAAATAGAAGAATGTGTGAGGGCCTCCATTCATCCCTGGACATTACACTTTAATGCAGTATCATCACAATGGCCAACTTTATTATTTAAAAACTATTCAGAAATTTTTTTTTAGTTCTCAGGAATTACTGTGCTACAACAGTAGAAAAACAGCAAATAAATGCTCTTGTGCATGAGGGAGGAAAAATAAAGGAGGGATTATACATACTGAAAATTCCTCAGAAGTCTAGTAATCAAGAGAAATGAGGCAAAAAGGAAATTATTGTGGCCAAAATCTTGTCAGGAGAGGTTCATAAAAATACTGAGGTATGGCTCATAAAACTGAGGAATCCTGGATTCTATATAGAATGACCTGATACTGGGGCAGCATTCAAGCCCAGTAAATGGAACATGTTACCACAGGGGTCTGGCCCAGGAAATCTGTGAAGTAGCTTATGAGATTATTTCCTCCTCATTCCAGGCAACAAAGGTGGCATTGGAAGAAGACTCTAACCTATAAGGGCTCTCTCTCTGTCTCCCTAACCAAAAGTGACAACAGATAGTAATGGGCTCATGAAATAAACCAGTAAATTCATCTCTGTTACAGCATTGCTTTTGTTTGCCTGGAGCAATCAGACTCATTCTTCAAGGTCAGTTCAACTATCACTCCCACTCATGGGAAGCCCACTTTGGGCAGAAGTTTCCCTTCGCTGTGCTAGCTCAGCGTTTTAGCCAGTTGTGCTGCTCTAGCCATCTGTGTAAACTCAGCACATTGTGCCTGGCTTATCAGGTATACCAATGTCATGCACATAGATTGAACTACCCCAGCCAGGCAAGTTTCAAGCCAGTAAACATGCAGTTATTCCTTAGCAACACACCTATCAGTATGTGTGTGCATGTGTACCTACATGTGTACAGTGGTATAGTGGGTAGAATATATTTGCTTGTGGAGGCTTCTTTGTGGACATACGTCAAATCACCTCACTTGATGACCTCCTGTGGATACCTGTGGGTATATTGGTTCTGCTGCTGTAAAATCTTTGCCTTTAAACAATAACTTTGTCATTCAGAAACCAATTAATTCAAGCTATTTTTGTCCTACAAATAAGTTATGAGCTGCTTTATCTGAGGCAGGGTCCATGAGATGGAGGTGAGGAGGGGCTGGTTAAAAGCGTTCGACAAACAGCCACTCACTGGTTGCTGGAGAACTGAGGGCAGACAAGGGAACAGGGGCAGATAAGGGAAACCACCTGCCCCTCTACACCTGCCTGTGATTCTGTCACCCCAGACAGGCTAATTTGGGGCTTACAAGCAGTCAGCTACTGGCAGCATCCTTCTGAGATGGGGAACAGAAGAAGGAGAAGTGGGAAAGGCAAGGAAGAAACGTCATTACTGAAGCAAATACGTCTTTTTCTCTCTAAACCCAAAGTCATTCCAATGCCTTCAATTTCTTCATTGTATACACTCTGAAAAATGTCCACTTCTTCTGAAAGTGAGTTCAGAAAGTGAAATGTAGCTGGGCGGTGGGAGTATAAGAGGGCCATGTTAGGTCATTGGTGCTCGCTCTGTGAGCACCCAGCTGCTGTGCTATATAACAGAATGGGTCAATTTCTTTAAACTAAAATTTGAGGCGTGAAACCCGCCCATTTTGCATAACATTGCTGCTGTCCAAGTGCACTTTGCTTCTAAGAACTTCCAAAGGCCATTTGGTTTCTCTCTTCTCCCAGCTCTCTGGAGAGGAGCCTCTTAGCATGTGTGCTTTGCGAGTATGGTCTGCAACTGTTTTCACTGAATGCTTGTGTTGCCCTCACCTGCCTTGGCCACGGGAAAGCATGCAGCGTAGCATGCTCCTACCTCAGCTAGTTAAGCTGACTGCTCTTAGGAGAGCCACTCTGGAGAAAAACCTTTAAAAAACTGTGATGCTGCTGATAAATAAACATAAGGAAAAGCTAGAGTCACCGTCCTACTGGGCATGGGTGGGGAGGAGGGCCTGTGAGTGCTGTCATGAAGGGTACAGTGTCAGTATAGAATTTTAAAACAATAATTAACGTCAACAACAAGTCATCTTTGTATTATCACCACACACGTGCTATTCATAAGGTCAATGTTAACATTCTCCTCTTTGCCAGGGCAGAGCTCTCCTGCCATGCCTCCTCCCACCCCATCCCCACCTTGCTAAGTCATTGGCTTCAGCAGGTGAGCATGTTTTGCATGTTCTTGAATTGCTCATTGCAAAGTACTTTTGAATTTAGAAATTTAAAATATTAAGTTCAGAAGACAGCTTAGCTATCACTTAACAATCTCTCTTTCATTTATTCCTTTATTCTGAGTGGCCAGTGCTAGTGATCAGATTTAACAAAACATCCCTCCCACCTACCTCGAGAAACTCAGAAGTCAAAAAGAGTACATAACCACTTTCCCAAGGTCATATAAATTCCGAGAGGCTGAGTCTGAACAGAATCCATATCTCCAAATGACCTCCCTGCCCTAAGGGATTAGAGAAACAGGGACCCATGAACTGTAGAAACCTCCACACCTAATCCCTCCCTACCCCCATCCCTCACTCCCTAAAAAAAAAGTTTAAAATGCCTGACATTTTTAAATGGGAAATTTGCTCTGAATTTTGCTTTTTATCCATAGTGTACAGAAATTTCCTTGAACTTTCAAATAGTTTCCCTGTCGTCCACCACTTAGGATATGGATTTTATTCCAGAAACACAACTGAATTTTGAAGTTTATGCTTCAAAGTTAATATTAACAGTTTGCTTCCCCAGGTGCATGAGCTGAGGCAAGTCCCCCCACGCCACCTCAAATGACTTTTAATTAAAGTGAACTCATTCAGTCATGACTTATGCTTTCCGCTTCTGTTTTCCTACATCTAAGGTTCTATTTATAAACCATTTAGTCATATGGGCTACTGGATTTGGAACATAATTAGAGCTGTGCAATACGGTACGGTTGCACCAAACGTTTGTGTTGCTTTCATCAGGGACAGACTAATTAATTGCTTGTGAAGGACCAATTGCACTTTCCTTACCAGATTCCCTCTCGGGATGCATTTCCTCTGCAAGTCCAAATCACAGACTCCTCCTTGGCCATTTCTTTCTGCTTCATTGTTTGAAGTATGTGGGGTAATTGGGGTAGGCTGCATTGGATGCCTCACACAAGCCAGCATCAGCGACCGCAGAGGTACTTGGCGTCCCAGACTGACTTGGTGGGCTATGATAACCTTAGTCTGGCTGGTAGAATCAGTATTCGAAAGTGTAGGCTCATTTCTCCTTCCATTTGGATAGAAGCCAGAATTTAAATAAAAGAAAGAAAGAATAAGAAAAAGAAATCAAATAGAAATTCAACCACTGGAGTCAAGGACAAGTAAAATTGATTTTAAAGGGCTGGCTGCAAGCCATAGAAACAAAGAAAGTTGAGATGGAAACTGTGCTTGAAGCACTAGGTAAAATCACAGCAACTGCTGAGGGAGAGGTATATTATGGGAAAGTGGGCCGAAATGCTTCATTTTTAGCATGCCCAGTCTATTGCAAACTAAGATAGTGACACACTCTTTAAAATTAAAGAAAAATTGCTCCCCATAGTAATCCTGTCTGCCAGGAATGTAAGCAGAGGCACTAAACCCAGGGCAACTCGAGACAATGGAGAGAAGGAAAAGCACAGGTCTTGTTCCTTCACATTGTTCTTCTTGTATTTGATTTTTCTAAAGTCATATTATTTGCGCTGTATAAAAAGGCTGCCCAAATTTAGACATTACCCTGCGGATGTAATTGGATGCAAACAATGTAAGGTTTATTGAGAAGCAGCTTTGCCTCATAGTTAGGAGAGATGCTTCTAGAGTGATCAAAATGTCTGACTTCAGATCTAGCTCTGCCACTTAACCAGCTATGTAAGCAATTGTTCGGCCGCTGTGATCCTCAGTTTCTTAGTCCGTAAATTGGAGTGATAATAACTTCTAAGTTGTAATACATTAAATGAGCTAGGTAGGTAAGATTTTAGGTTGGTGTTGGGCACATGATGAATGCTATATAAAGTATTTGCTATTTTCATTATTAAATGTTGTTAATAGTTTAACTGCATCTCCTAGCTATCCATTTAATTTTTCTCCAAAAACATCAACACATTATCCATTTGGGCATGAAAGAACTTTGGCCCATATATACAATTGTATACAAAAATTAATTCTAGATAAATTGTAGATATAAATACTAAAGTTTTTTATTTTTTTATTTTTTTTATTTTTAATTTTTTTATTTTTTATTGACTTAGTAATAATATTACATTAAAAATATATATGTGAGGTCCCATTCAACCCCACCCCCCCACCCCCCCTCTCCCCCCCCCCAACAACACTCGTTCCCATCATCATGACACATCCATTGGATTTGGTAAGTACATCTTTGGGCACCTCTGCACCTCATATACATTGGTTCACATCATGGCCCATACTCTCCTCTATTCCATCAAGTGGGCCCTGTGAGGATTTACAATGTCCGGTGATTACCTCTGAAGCACCATCCAGGGCAGCTCCATGTCCCGAAGACGCCTCCACCTCTCATCTCTTCCTGCCTTTCCCCATACCCTTTGTCCATTATGTCCACTTTTCCCAATCCAATGCCACCTCTTCTATGTGGACATTGGATTGGTTGTGTCCATTGCACCTCTATGTCAAGAGGAGGCTCAGATTCCACCTGGATGCTGGATGCAATCCTCCCATTTTCAGTTGTAATCACTCTAGGCTCCATGGTGTGGTGGTTGTCCTTCTTCAACTCCATCTTAGCTGAGTGTGGTAAGTCCAATAAATCAGATTGTAGGTGCTGGAGTCTGTTGAGGCTCAGGATCTGGCTATCACATTGTCAGTCCAGAGATTCAAATCCCCTAAATATATCTTAAACCCCAACATTAACTGCACCTCCAGCACATTAGCATGAAAGTCTTATGAAGGGAGATCCCATCTGAGTCCAGATTCATCACACATAAACACCATTTCCAAAGAGGGGCCATCTGCCCTGGTAGTTAACCCCATCGGCCATGACCATAACTCCCATGGGTCTCTTTAGCCCTCAAAGGAACCAATATCTGGGGGTTAATACTAAAGTTTACAAACAAAGCTTCCAGAAGAAAATAAAAGAAAATCTTCATAACTTTGATTATGGAAAAAAATTTAACTAGGATCTAAAAAGCATGAACCACAAAAGAAAAGAGTGATAAGGTAGCCTACCTTTCAGTTAAGAATTTCTGCTGCTCAAAATACATAATAAGAGAGGGAAATGTAAGCCACAGAGTGAGAGAAGATATTTGTAACACTATAAAGCACTCACGTTAAGAATATTAAGTCCTGCTAGATTTTCAAATAGAGGATTCAAGAGATCCTCAAGAACATAGGCAGTGCCTAATAAAAGAAGATGGACCAGTATGTCAAGCCCTCAATATTAATGCATGTAACTATGAACCTTATTCTTTAAAAACTGCAACCCAGTGGTTACCATAGGTTCCAAGGGAAGAGGGGAGGGAAGAATGGAAGGAACATGGGGCATTTTTAGGGCATTAGAATTTTTCTGCATGATCTTACAATGATGGACACAGACCATTATGCATTTTTTTAGAACTTATAAAAGTGTATTGTACAGAATGTAAACCATTGACCATGGTTCATGGCAATGCTCCAGTATTTGTTCATCAATTGTAACATCAGGAAATGTGAGAAGGCGAGTGTTGGGGTATATGGAAATCCCCTATATTTTCTATGTGACTTTTCTGTTACCTATATCTTCTTTGAAAATAAAGTGAAAAAAATAAGACACTGGGGAGACATACAGAAGAAACTGTCACTGAACATAAATGATAACAGATTTTAATGGAATGAAAGACACAATGCAAAAATATTTTTAAAAATTTTATATATATTATTTTATTTTACATTTTTTTACTTTATTTTTAAATTATTTTTATTTATTTTTGGCTTTGTTTTGGGGAAGGTTTTGGATTGCAGAAGAGTCGCAACTGTGGCAAGGGAGGATCACTGCTGCAGGGTGTCAGTGGTAGGGGGATGTGTGGAGTGGGGTGCACCTGGGGCATGTCTCTATGGAATATGACTATGTTCAAATGGTCATGGTCTCGATAAGTGGAGACCCATACAATAACAGAAAGAATATTGAATTCCCATCCTGGGGAGTCCTGCTACATTCTCTAATAGAGTGACAAGAATCCTTAGAGTACATGGGAAGTGCCTAGTGAAGGAGGACAGACCAATAAGCCAGGCCCTTGATATTGATTGTTGTACTTATTAAACTTCTTCTTGTGAAATTGAAAGTTAGTATTATATATTGATTAAGAATTACCTCCTCAAGTCCTCCTTGTTGCTCTAATATGGGCTCTCTCTAAGCAAATTTATCATATAAACTTACTATCTTCCCCCCAGCATGGGACATGACTCCTAGGGATGAGCCTCCCTGGCACTGAGGAATTATTACCAAGTGCCAACTAGTGATGCATTTGGAAAAAGACCTTGATCAAAGGGAGAAATGTTAAATATAAATAAATGTTTATGGCTAAGAAATTTCAAAGTTGAGTTGGGGGGTCTTTCCAGATATTATACTTATGCACATCTTAGGAGGATTTCACTGACTGCTGCAATGAACAGTGCCTTAAGCAGGGGGCTTCTGAGGGCTATAGAGACATCTAGACACTATAGGGCAATCAACCCCAGGAAATCAGCACCCCATAGGTGGGCCTTACCTTGGAATATATGAAAACCCATCTCCCCCAATATATTGGAGTTGGACTCATTTATAATTTTCCTACATATGGTTCTTATGCCCCTTTTATTTGAACCTATAATTAGCACTATACCCATTAAATATGTGTCCCAGAGACTTAAATCTTTCAGCTGTTCATATTCTGGTTGGGCCCAAAATCTCAGCAGAGTTGCCACCAACACCTACCCTCCAATTCATCAGACTTACCAAGGACAACTAACAAAAGGATGATGATGGGCAATGCCCATCTCCCAAGATGGAGAGTTTCTACAACTGCAAACAAGACAGTTCTATCCATCTGCCCCATGGGATCTAAGCCTCCTCTCATTTGGAAGCAGAGTGGGCATCACCATCCCAAAATCCTCAAAATTGAGAAATGAACAAACATAAGGGGGGATTGCAATTATGGGTTAAAGTAGGCTTATTATTATTCTAGTAATAGAAAAACTTGTAACACTGATATAAAGGTAGTGGTCACCAGAGGTTTGGAAGATGGGAAGAGGGAAGAATAAGTGTAACATAGGACATTTTGGGAACATTGGAATTGTTCTGCATGACATTGTAATGACAGATATGGGCCATTATACATTTTGTCAAAGCCTATAATATTGTGCGGTACAAAGTGTAAACCATAATGTAAACTATAGACCATGGTTAATAGCAATACTTCAATATGTGTTCATCAATTGTAACAAATGTACCACACTAATGAAAGATATTAATGGAGAAAAGTGTTGGAGGGGGTGGGGGATGAAGTATATGGAAATCCCCTCTATTTTCAATGGAATATTTACATGATTTAAGCCTTCTTTAATAATAATAATAATAATTTTTTTTAAAAAAGATATCATTACAAACCTTACCAGAATGGCTAATATTAAGAAGATTGAAATTATCAAGTGTTGGCAAGGATGTGGAACAACATAAACTTTCATGAATTGCTAATGGGAGTAAATTGGTACACTGCTTTGGAAAATGGTCTGGCATTATCTACCAAAGTTAAAAATACTGAGTGAATGTATAAAGCATGGGACTGTATAAGGCAGCAAACCATGTGGTAAAAGATGGACTGTGGTTAACAGTACAAATATGAGAATGTTCTTTCTTGAACTGTAACAAATGTACAGTACTAATACATAGTGTTAATAATAGGGGTGTGTGGAAAAAATACACCAAGTGTAGGCTATGGACCATAATTAGTGGTAATAGTCTGATCATGTTCTTTCATAATCAGTAGAAAATGTTCCACAACAAAGTAAAGTGTTGGTGGAGGAGTGCCATTGGAAGGGACAAATCTTCTGTTTTGTCTTCTGAAACAGTGAGCCAAATAAATTCTATTTTTTAAAAAGATTTATTTATTTATTTATTTCTCCCCCCACCCTGGTTGCCTGTTCTCTCTGTCTATTTGCTGCATCTTTTTTGTCCGTTTGTTGTTGTCAGGGGCATGGGAACCTGTGTTTCTTTTTGTTGCATCATCTTGTTGTGTCACCTCTCCATGTGTGCGGCACCATTCCTGGGCAGGCTGCACTTTCTTTCGTGCTAGGCATCTCTCCTTACGGGGCGCACTCCTTGCGCATGGGGCTCCCCTACGCAGGGGGCACCCCTGCGTGGCAGGGCACACCTTGTGCACATCAGCACTGCACATGGGCCAGCTGCACATGGGTCAAGGATGCCCGGGGTTTGAACCGCGGACCTCCCATGTGGTAGACAGACACCCTAACCACTGGGCCAAGTCTGCCGCCATAAATTCTTGTTTTAAGACAAAAAAAAAAGAAGAATATACAAAGAATTCCTGCAATTCAATGGGAAGATGACAGATAAAATAATAGAAAATTAAACAAAATCTTAGAAAGGCACTTTGCTAAAGACAATGTCCAAATGTCTAATAGTAAAAAGTATTCTACATTATTAGTAACCAAAGAAATTTAAATACTAACTATGGGAGATTCCATTATACGCCTATCAGAAAGGCTAAGATTAAAAATATGCAAAATACCAGGTGTTGGTGAGGATGTAGGGCAATCAGAAAGGCTAAGATTAAAAATGTGCAAAATACCAGGTGTCGGTGAGGATGTCGGGCAATCAGAACTCTTGCACGCTTGTGGTGGATATGTAAATGGGAATAATCACTTTCAAAAACTGGTACTGTCTAGTAAAGCTGAGCCTATGCATAACCTTGACACAGCAATTTCACTTCTAGATGTTTGTTCAACAGGCTTTTCCCCCAAAATACATGTATAAGAATGTTCATGATAGTACTATTTTTAATAGGCAGAAACTGGGAACAAACCAAATTCTAACAACAGTAGAATGAATAAATAAATTATGACAGAGTTCTACAATGGAATACTGTGTAGCAGTGAAAGTGAACAAATGACTGATACACACAATAATATGGAAAAATCTCTAAAACTTAAAATTGAGTAAAAGAAGCTAGACACAAAAAAGGAGTACTTATCATATGATTCCAGCTATATAAAGTCTCAAAGAAAACTATTTTATGTTGACACAAGTTAGAATAGCAGCTATCTTTGGGGAAAAGGGTTAGTTCCTTGAAGAAGTAATAGGGATGTTTTGGGGAGGTTAGTAGTATTTAATTAACTGGTTTGGGTGATGGTTACCTGGGTATGTTCTTCTTGTGAAATTCATTGAATCGTGCACTTATGATTTGTACACTTCTCTGTATATGTTGTACTTTATTAAAGAAAGTTTAATTAAAATTATTAAGGCCATTGAAGTTAAGAAATAAATGTGCTAAATAAACATTTCAACCCTCAATTCTTAATGTTTGGATATAATCATTTACGTCTAGACTCAACTGTGTGTGTGTGTGTATGTGCATGTGCGTGCATCACTAGAATGGAAGTTCCATGAAAACAGGGATTTTTTTGACTACTTAATTTGTGACTCCTATACCTGGCCACTTGAACAGTATCTGATATGTAGTAGGCATTTGGTAAATATTTGTTGAATGCATGAATGAATAAAATGCCTTCCATTTGATAAATTAAAGGAAAGTTAATTTAATACTGTTTTGGGGACAGGAAAATGGAATGGGTTCCTTCCCAGGAGGTATAAACATTATGATTGATCTACTTTTTCGTTTCCTCCAGCCAGTTTTCCTCATGCGGCGTTCATAATTGGGGAGAGTGATGTATGACTAACAATCATCAGTGAGAACCAGCGTGCAAGGCCATGAAACATAAAGGAAATTAATTTCTGAGCACACCAAGATATCTCAGTATCTATCACTTAGCAGAACACATGCATTCTAGTAAAGACTAACTGCTAAAGAAATTTCTCTGGTAAAAGAAATCTATTTTCCTATGGGAAAACAAGCTGAATGAGTATTTTCACAAGGAAAAATCCTTCAGTAAATGCAAGATAATAATTCTAAAAAGTCTTTCTGTGAGGAAACATGCTAAAATGGTGATCAGCTTCATGACGTACTTGGTGGTCCGGCACCTGAAAAAACTAGAGGATGTTTTTTGTTTGTTGTCATTTCCACTTCTTTTATTATTTATTTGCACAATTTTTCCAACTTTAGTATTCTATCTATCCAATCAGGGAACATATTTCTGTGAAATTCTCACTTCTTTTAGTGTCTGGAACTATGCTCCCTTATTTTCTCCTTGGGTTTTTGCAGTTTCCATGTATAATGAAGCGAGGTGTATTATCCTGCTTCACCTGTATAAATAATGTTGTCTAACTCTAACTTGAAAAGTCCTCAAGTTTGAAGTCTAAGGTTGTGTAAAACAAATTTCTAATTTGTTAAATCCGGAATCAGGTAAATCAACATTAATTTTCCTGATGGATTATTGTGTATAATTTTGACACATCTCAGATTCTAAAGTAATCAAGTGAGTTCCTAAGGGAAACACACATTCAGTAGAGGTGTTAGAGAGATTCTTAGGAGATTGGGTCAGTAGCTCTGCTACTCTTGCTTAGGGATAAATATGGTCCTCAGTTCCTCATTTGTAAACCGGAGTTAAAAACTACTAGTATGGCAGATTAAATGAGCTAGTGTATGTGTACAACAGAGTAGAAGCTCAATAAGTGATATCAAATCATCACCATCATCGTCATCCCATCATTTCATCATCATTGTCATCAATATCCTTCTCCTTCTCATTGCTTACATCCAAACAGTCAGAAGGTAACCAAGTGCTATTAGCCCAATGAACCAGCAATAACTGCAGGTTATTATCTGGATGTCAGAGGACTTGGGTCCTCTCTGAGTTACTTTAGTAGCCTAGCCTGATGCATTGAATCAGGTATTATGGATACTGTTTCTAGCTGTCACTGAAGAGCAGCTCATCACCAACTCCAAAATGGAACTGGAAACTTTCAGCCACCTGTACCAGGAATGACTTTAAGATTGTTCATCTTAGAAACTAGCTACAGAAGGTAAGCAAAATCAGCAAGGCAGCAGGGAGGTAGGGAGGCTCTTGGGTTGCTTGTTGGAAGCTGAGAGCTGGAAATAGTTCTTTCTAATCTATTGTCTGGAGGACACCACCAGCCAGCTGGCCTGAGAAGATAAGAGAATTGTTCTCCAGGCTGGGTGCTGCCATACTTAACAAGGAGGTGGGCATGCCAAAGTGTGCATGCATTTCATCTGGAATCCAATTTTTATACTTTGCCACATTTGAAAATTATTTTATATGTTCCCTGGAGGAAGTAACCACAATTTCTCCAGCTCTTCTCATATAATTTGTTCTAAGTGTAAAAGATTGGAGGTGGGAGTGGAAACAGACATTGAATTAACCAAATATCAGGTTTTTGTTTTGTTTTGTTTTGTTTTTAATGCTTGTATTAAAAATCACAGTGACTGGGAATCAGTTTTGGAAATAGCAGTAGCTTTGCATAAATGTTACATTGCTTCTCATTTCTTGCTTTCCTTGTTTGTCTGAATGCTTGTCTTTCTGTCACACTCTGCCTTACTACAAAGGGAGAAGGGAGGCTCAATGACGGAGGAGAAGAGGGTGGAGCAATTGGTCTTCTCCCCTGAGGATGGTGGCATAAGCATGTAACTGAGCATCTCCCTCTTATAGCACAAGGGATATGTGGTCAAAGGGCTGCTCATCTTAAAACATCTCCCTCCCTCTCTTTATTCCCAAGGCTAGCAGGTTAGCCTACAAATTCCTTTTGGAAAGTCACTAGATGGGACAACATTGCTGATAGAAGGTCATAGAAGTATCCTTGCCCATTATGTTATTAGCTTGCCAAATTTCTCGATGAGATTGCTGGACCCTGGACTTTGGAAAGAGAAACATATAATGTTGATCGCTGAAGATGGAGGTAATCCTGATACCCATAAACCCTAAATAGCAGAAAAGAGCAGGTGAAGAGGATGGAACCTAAAAGGAACAAGAGCTTGAAAAGGTGTGTGGAAGAAAGGTGAAAAGATGCAATGAAGACAATTTGTTGTGTATAATAATATTAATAAACAGTATTATATCATTGATAAACTTTGACCTGGCTATCTAATCTCTGGGCAACAAACCAAAGCATGTCCCATACTCAGCAGACACAAACTAGATGCCAAAAATACCAGGGTGGGAAACCCAGACTCATGACCATTTCTGGCCACCCAGGGCTTACCCAAACAATAAGCCTAAAAAACCCAGCAACACTCAGGAACCTTGCTTTTCTGATATGGGAAGAGAGTATTCTGGTTCTTTCGGTTCTTAGAGACCCACTCAATTTCTCTTCCTCCAAACCTTATTCCTGGGAACCTAGACTCTATGCTGGATTGTGTTCTTTGGTTGGCAGTAAAATTTTTATCTCAGTAGTCATTCCTGGGCCTTTTAACATCCTTTTCTTGCCATAGCTCCTTGGAGTAAATATAGCTCTATTTTGCAGATGAATTAACTAGGGCTGAGAACTTGCCCTAAAGTCAAAGGGCAGACTGGAGCCTGGTTTGGTTGAAAGACGGTACTTGTGCTGTCCCATAAGAGGTGCCAGGAATAATAGAGTAGGGAATGCCTCACCAGAAGGTGATATTTAATCCTCAAGGAGGTGTGTGGCGAACCATGTGGTTATCTGGGAGAAATGTGTACCAGGCAGAGGGAAAAGCAAATGTAAAAAACCTTGAGCCTGGTCATGAAGCGTCTGAGGAACAAGAAGGAGGCCAGTAAGGCTAGGGTAAAGCAGGAGAGGTGGAGAGTGGTAGGAGATGAAGTTAACAAGATGATAGTAGACAGGGGAAAGGCTTGATCAGAAAGTGCCTCCCGGGCTACGTTGAGGACTTTTGACTTTTTATTCTGAGCAAGAAGGGAAACTAATGGAGGCTATTAAGCAGAGGAAGGCCATGCTCTGACTCATCAGCTAGTGATAAGGGCAAATTGTAGGTATCAAGTTCAGGTGATAGGAAATTAGAGGAGACTATTGCAATGATCCGGGCATGAGATGATGGAGGCTTGAACTGGGCGGAAGGAGTGGAGGTGGTGAGAAATGGTAGCATTCTTGATGTATTTGGATATTTGTCTAAAGGGTGGACATGGGGCATGAAATAAAGATCTCATTCTAGAAATCACTGCGGTGGCCTTACCTGCCATGCTGTATGGTTTTCTGAAGTTCCTCTATTACAGAGTAAAGGATGGATCAGAAGAATTTGCCTGTGAGCCAAAGCATAGGTGGAAGGTTTTTCTAGCAAATAAGGAAAGAGATAAGAAAGGTTGATCAAGTCTGGGTCTGTGAGTTCCAAAGAAAGAATCATGGCAAGAGAAGTTCTAGAGGAGTAAGCTGAAGATTTGGTGACAAATTAAACGTGATAAGTATGATCATTGCATGATGGAGAGATAATGGAAATAAAAATTTTTGGCAGGAGAGAGAATGAGTTTGTCTGTGGCTTCTTGAGCATGAGATGTCTATGGTCTTTGGATGATGGAAGGATCATTAAAATGCTGTGAGCAATTTAGCTCTGCCACTTGGGAAGGAATTCAAGTTTGGAAAGTGGTGGATACAGCGATTCGGGTATTGCATGCAACCTTTGAAAAGGAGTTCTAGATTTTGCCAAGGGTAGTGATTTCTGTAAAATATACTCCTCATATAACCAATTTAACCACCGGGGGAGTTTGGAAATGTTTGCAGATAAGAGTCCAGCAGGACATTGTGAATGTCAGGGGTGATTGGAAGGGAGGAGTAGTGTAGAAGGTTGAGAAGTTCCCCAGTCTCCCCCAAATGGCTGTACACTAGAAGGTGATGGTCATCTGTGAGTTTTGTCTTTGCCTCAAGAAGTGTGACAAACACATTCATAAATTGTATTTACATTTTCTTTTTATAATTTGAGTCTTTAAAGTCTCTTTTCCTTTTCTGTTTTAAAAAAGTTTTTAAAAAATTTTTTATCCGCCCCCCCCCAGGTGGTTTTTTGTGTGCTGTCTGCTCTCTGTGTCCATTTGCTGTGCTTTCTTCTGTGTCTTTTTAATTTATTTTTTATTTCCCCTATCCCCTCATGGCTGGCTTGCTGTGTGCTCTCTGTGTCCATTTGCTGTGCGCCACTCTTCTGTGTTTTTTTGCTTGTCTCCCCTGTTTTTTTTTTTTGGGTGCGTCACCTTTCTGAGTCAGCTCTCCATGGCACCTGTGGACCAGGCAGCTCTCCACAGTGTGCAGGGAGCCGGCCTCCACAAGGAGGCCCCGGGACGCGAACCCAGGGCCTTCCATATGGTAGATGGGAGCCCAACTGATTGAGACAGCCGCTTCCTGTCTTTACATTTTTAAAGCATGTTTTGGTAATCCTCCAAAAATTTCCCAAGTGGGCCTTGAACTCCCCATTAGAATCATATGATATTTTTTTTCACCATTGTGCTTATAAGATCAGAGGCTATTAATATTTTTAATGTTTCCTTGATCAAGGTAGGCCAAAAGTCAATGCCGCTTTTCCTAGAAGATGTCTGTGGGCTTGCACTGGAAACAAATGAAGAACACATACAAATCTTTCTTTGTAGTACCTTTGTTTTGGATATTTGTCTCTTTAATGTGTATACCGAGATTGCCCCTTGTTTACCAAATGAATTCTGAGAAATATTTAATGGATATTTGCCCTGAACCTTATAGGATTAAGCCATGGGGGAGGTTATTAGTATATTTCATTGTGGGCAGCAATCTCGGCCCCAGGAAAGATAATTTTAAAAGACCAGGACATCCTTTCAGCTTGCTGGCAGAATTCCCCGTTGTCACACACAGGGGCAAGATTGTTGGCTACAGGCAAGTTTTTGTTTTTGTATCCACCCCATCCTTTAGCCACATCAGCTCTGGAGTCCAGATCAGTTCAGAATACCCCACATTTTGCCTCTGTCATATACCTGAAAACTGCTTGTCATATCCAGATACTGAATTTCCATCTTAGTGCAATTAAAAGAATCAATGCCGCTCTAGCCCAGAGAGGGGAGGCATTCTTAATTTTGGCAGCCCTAAAACAAACACAATCAGCTTTTGCAGGGAGCTTTCATATTGACCCGTGTGTGCCTTCCAAAAGCCTAAAACAGGACGCTGGGTACGACTGCACTGTGTTCTGGTGATCTGAGGACAATGAGGAAGGAACTGGGACCCTACACTTCAGACTTGGCTCTGTCACCAGAAGCCTCAGGCAATATAATCTCCCCAGAGTCTATAAATAAGAATGGCCACCCTACCTCACTACAGGATTAGGGTAAGGGGCAATAAGAACGTAGATCTAAAATGATTTGAAAAAGAATAAAACTCTGATATTTCTTCAAAGGGGTAAAGAGGAAGGTTTGGCTGATGATGTTTGGAAGGTGAAGGAAGGTGTCGTCAGCTCAAGATTGAGAAGTTTTGTGCACAGATAGATCAAGGCCAGAGAACTCCCTGGCCACTTGTGGTAGGTTGTCTTCTAAAATGGCTCCCAGTGGTCTCTGTCTCCAGTCTTCCTGCCCTTGTGCAAAAGCCTCCCCTTGTCTGTTGGCTGATAGCAACTTTCTTCAAATGAATAGAATATGACAGAAGTGATGGGATGTCGCTGCCGAGAAAGCTTATAAAAGACTGTGACACCGTCTTGCTGGTACTTTGTCTCCCTAATTGCCCACTTTGATGAAGCCGGCTGCCACATTGTGAGCTGTCCTATGGAGAGGCTCATGTATCAAGGAAATAGGGGTGGCCTCTGGCTAAAAGCCAAGGAGGAACTGAGGCCCTGAGTCCAATAGCTGGCAATGAGTTGTATCGTGTCAACAACCACCAAGTGAGCCTCGAGAAAACCGGGGTCTAGCCAACACCTTCTGAGATATACTGACAGGGCACCTGGCTAGGCTGGGTCCAGATTCCTGACTCATAGAAACAGAGATACTAAATGTCTTTTAATAAATGTCTTTTGTTGAGGCTGCTAAGATTCGGTGCATTTTCTTACACAGAAATGGGGCACTTGAACTAAATCAAGGAGACTCCATATATGGACTTAAGGTTTCCCCAGTCAAGGAAGATGAAAGGAACAGGAGAAAGCTCTGCCTTTTCCATAGACTTATACATAGGTCCATGCTGAAAGATACAGCCTTACCATGCTTTGAAAATTCAGAACCATGAAATTGGCCCAGTTCAAATAGCCTGTGACCAGGTTTGAGCCTCACCTGTTTTTCCTTTCATGGTGGATCTGAAAGCAGTTTTGCAAAGCAATTTCTATAGCAACATACTTTATCAAGTTTTCCTTGTTTTTCATATATTTTTGCTTTGCTGTCCATCGCATTTATCTCTACAGAGCCAGCCTATATTGGACTCTTACTACTATAGCTTTTTTTAGCTCGAACAAGTCCCAAGAGGCTTTGCGTTCAGGATCCTGGGGTTGCCAGGTAGTTTTCTGTACTGGGCCTCTTTGAATACAACCTTTTCCACAGCCTGTCTTTGGTATGTGTGTTTTGTCTTTTTCCTTTGCTTTTTTCCCTGAAAATCAACCCTTCAAAGTTACCCTTTACACAGGAAGGCAGATGCCATCTCATCTTATTACTAGAACAAAAGTTACCTTGTACCTTTGTTCTGTAGGGCAAAAATCTCCAGAGCTCAACACCCACACTTAGCAAGCAGTGCCGCAAGAAGGGGTGTAGGGGCCCAGATAATAACAGCAGTGCCTGTAATCATCTTGGCACTAATGAGGATGAGTCCTACCCGACTTGTAGGCCTTTTAGAGAGAGAGAAAGTATCTCAGGCTATAACTGGCAATGGCTGGTGGAGGGGAAAGCCTACCCCTTTAACGGTAGCCATCGTAGTAGTTGAACTCGGCAGGCCCAATGGCAAAGATGGTTAATTAAAACAGTGGTGATGCCGGTAAGAGGGATGACAAATGGGAACCCTTCATTAATGAAAATGGACGCATTATCCATTCCCTTCTCCCCTTGCTCATCAGGAAACAGCAGGGTTGAGCCCCCAGGAGGCTCCTGCTCAATTAGGCCCTGCAGGCAGTAGAAGCTGCCAAAGGACTGTGGGAAGAAAATGTAACCACCTAATTTGGGAGGGAAGGAGACGGGGCATGGGCTTTAATAGAATATGCTCCCGGCACTGCCAGGTCGGGGGGCGGGGTGATGGGGAGAACACAGGCCTGCGTGTCAATCCTGGTTCTAGAGATGTTATTTTACTTCTGTGAGACTCTGTTTTCTTACTGAAAACACAAAGATAACATCATCAAGTGCGAGATAAGATTGTGTGTGTGTGTAGAGAAAGAGAAGAGAGAGTGTGTGTCCTGTGCGTATAGGTAACACATGTAAGAGCTGGCCTTATTGCTTTCCACTGCTGCATGTCCCAGCATACTTTTCTTGATGGGCTCTCTCCCTTCCTGCCATCCCTCCTCTCCCCTCCCCCCCTTATTTTTAGCATTAGCAATTTTTTAAAATACTTAATTTTTTTTTTATTTTTAAAGATACTCAGATTACATAAATGTTACATAAATAATGTAGGGGATTTCCATATGCCCAACTCTTTACCCTTCCCACACTTTTCCACATTAACAACACCCTTCATCAGTGTGGTATACTTTTTTACAATTGATGAAAACATTTTGGAGCATTGCCACTAAGTGTGGATTATAGTTTACAGTATAGTTTAAACTCTTTCCCACACAATTTTATAAGTTCTGACAAGATATAAAATGGCCTGTATCTGTCATCACAACATCATTCAGGACAATTCCAATGTCCCAAAAATGCTCCCATAATATATCTATTTTTCCCTCTCCCTTCCCTCAGAACCTCTGGTGGTCACTGCCTCCTCATCAATGATATAAGTTCTTCCATTGCCAGAATAACAATAAGTCTAGAGTAGAATAACAGTAAGTCTCCTCTAGTCCATCATTCATTCCCCAGTCCTGATTCTGGGATAGTGATGCCCATTCCACCTCTAATTGAGAAGGAGCTTAGATCCCATTGGGCAGATGGATGGGACTCTCTTGCATGTAGTTATAGACTCTCTCTGTTCCTTGGGATGGGCATTGTCCATCATCATTTCCTTGTTGGTTGTCCTGGGTGAGTCCAATGAACTGGAGAATAGGTGTTGCAACTCTGTTGAGATTCAGGACCCAACTCCTGCCATCTCTTTTGCAACCTTCCCCTCATGGTTGTTAGTACCTGCTTATAGTTTTCTGTACTTTGCCCTTACCACATGCTACACAGAAGTGTTCTAAAGGCCTTTCATGGGTGTCTTGGGTTACTTTCTAGGGGCCAGCCCTCTAACAACAGGAGCCAGAATTTCTCTTACTTTGTCCTCTTCCTACCACCAACAGATCCTCAGTTGTCACACTGCCATTGCACTTAACTTTCCACGCACTCTCATTCCCCCAAGCCCCTTGAATCCTTAGAGACTCAGGGAAGCCCAATATAGCTAAAGAACACTCTGTCTAAATGTCTTCTTTCAGGGTTGGAGAACTTTCACTGGCACTAACATTTATATTTGTAAAGCAGAAACATCTCAGGGTATCATTTTTGTTCTTTCCAATGATCCTACTAGATTGGTAGGCTGGGCAGAGACACTCACAATTTAAATAATTTGGCTAAAATCTAAATTCTTAGAAAAGGCAGGACTAAAAGCCAGGTATTCTGAAGCAAAGTAGAATGTACTTTACATTATTCTAGAAATAATTAACAGTGGACTCTGTATCACTCAGGATTGGCGATGCAAAACTCAGTGGCTTTAAAAAACGATGGTTTATTTCTCCCTGATGTTACATGCTTGTCCCAGGCCCGCTGAGACTCTGCTCACTAAGTCATTACCCTGCAATCATCTTCGTTCTAACAGACAGGCTAATGGAGCAGTCACTGGTCTGCGAAGAACTAGCTGTGGGGCAGAGGGAAAGGAAGGGCAAGCACTTGCTTGCTCTTAAAGAATTGACCTGGAAATGACACTTGTCACTCCACTCACATTTCATTAACCAAAACAAGTCACATGACCATGCCTGAGTTCAACAGGGTAAGGAAATAAAATCCTTCCATGGGAGGGGCAGGGACATTGGTGAGCAGTATTGACCCTGCTGTTCTTTGCCTTAACCTCTAATACAATGGCACTCAGTCCTGTAGAAATCAGTGTAGTCTTCCAACTCTGGATAGCGATTTTAGGTATATATTGAGGATTGTGGGACTCTCATCTCTCTGTATGTTGGAAGAAGAAACAAGTAACAGATATCCACAATAGTACTTGCTTGCAGAAAGCAACTTAAAATGTGATGTTTGAACTTTCCTATCAGTTTAAATATGTTTAAATATTGAACTCTAAGCGAAAATGTTAGCAACTGCAGAGGAAGAAACTATATGGACTGAGCTCCTACCTCTGGTCTCTTACCACAGTTTGAAGACCACCATTCTGGGGTATGAGGATGGTTCAAAGCCACGTGCAAACTGGAAGGTACAGAAACAGCATTTCTGGGCTTTTCAGTATTGATGCAAGAGAAAATGACCAGGGACCTCAAATGCAGGACCCTATTACTGAGCTAGTGTATGGCTGAAGCTTTCCTAGGACAGGCCATATGACCTTTTCATTTATAATTACAATGTGCTTTGCATCTTCATCCTAAGAAACTAGCTTGTTTACAAAAAATGATAATAGTAATAATCCAGTGCCTTCCCTTCCAGTGCATGCAACCTGTTCAACAGAGGTAAATATCAGATTGTATTTACTTATGCACTTAGACTTTATACTTCACCTATTTCCAGGAGGCTTAAGGTGGGTTCTGCTTTAAAGTGAATGTGAAGTGGATGGGCTAGAACTAAAGTCAGATCAGAGATCTGAGATCAGAGATGGCATGGGAGAAGCAGAGTGAGTAGATGTTTCCACATCCCCTAAAATAGCTAGGGTGTTGATCACTGACTTGACTCCAAAGTTTCTAGAAGCTAAGGCACAAAAGGAGCACATGGCCTCCTTGCCTCCTTGGGGGTATTGTCCATCTGATAGCCCAAGTGATTATGCAGGTGAATTCCTACTCTGAGAGCTGTCAAATCCTGCTTTGCCTGGGCTACCAGGCTACTGTTGGGAGGCATAGGAACTTTAGGTTTATTACTAAGATACATGTGCAATAAAATATGTAGCAGTAGGCTATATCAATAATCTGTACATGTTTCTCTCCATGCTGGCCCCTCCTTCCCTCCTCACTACCTCTCATGATCATTTCTTGGTGTTCAGATATAACAGGTAAGACTGACCTTACCTGTTCCAGATATTTCTGTTCAATTGAAATCATTTAACAGTTATTTATTACCTATATATTCAGAGCCTGGAATTAAAGAGAAATGACAGATGTCCTGAGTATTCACATTAGGCTTTTGGACCAAGATGTTCCTAGCCTCTCATGGTGTGAGATGAAGCTAGGGGTGGGGAAATAGGGAGCATCCAGGAATACTTGAGCCTGGTGCTGAAAGTGTTGAGGGTGGCCTGGTGATTAGGCATGCTAGGAGATAATGGTAGAGCTAAGATTAGAGCTAGTCAGGTCTCAAGCCTAGAACAGGTTTCTTTTGGCCTAGCAAAGAGTTAATCTACCACTGTTATCAATTTCTGACTGTTTTAAGTATGATTTGATCATGAAAGGCCAAAGAGTGTTCAAGAGTCTGATTCTTCTTCTTTTTTTTTTTTATTTACTTTTTTTTTCTTTTTCTTTTTTAATTTATTTAATTCCCCTCCCCTCCCCCGGTTGTCTGTTTTCTGTGTCTTTTTGCTGCGTCTTGTTCCTTGTCCGCTTCTGTTGTCGTCATCGGCATGGGAAGTGTGGGCGGCGCCATTCCTCGGCAGGCTGCTCCCTCCTTCGCGCTGGGCGGCTCTCCTTATGGGTGCACTCCTTGCGCGTGGGGCTCCCCTACGCGGGGGACACCCCTACACGGGGGACACCCCTGTGTAGCACGGCACTCCTTGTGTGCATCAGCACTGCGCATGGGCCAGCTCCACACGGGTCAAGGAGGCCCGGGGCTTGAACCGCGGACCTCCCATGTGGTAGACGGACGCCCTAACCACTGGGCCAAAGTCCGTTTTCCCTGATTCTTCTTGTCTATCTAAATTACCATCTCAGAAGGTAAAGCAAGCCAATTTACCTCAAAGCTTTCAACAAAGAAATCTGTAGATAGTCCAGAAACCACATGCTAACAAGATAGTGAGTCCTAAATTAGAAAAAACAAACTAAAAAGCTACACTCAAACTAAAAGATATTGTTTTATGATAAACTCCCACTTGTTCAGGCAAAGGTTTCTAAGAATAGTCACACCATGTGAAATAGAAATATTCTCAATGACCATGAGGTGCAGAGATACCCAGAGATGTACTTACCAAATGCAATGGATGTGTCATGATGATGGGAGTGAGTGTTGCTGGGGGGGGAGGGGTGCGGTGGGGGTGGTGGGGTCGAATGGGACCTCATATTTTTTTTAATGTAATATTTTTACAAAATCAATAAAAATAAATAAATAAATAAATAAAAAAGAAATATTCTGGTTAACTGAGTGTTAGACTAGGATTACTTGTCCCAACAGAATTAAATGGGGAAATATTAATATAATATAAACACAACTATATCCCTTTTTTGTCACTGGCATCAGTAATTTAGGTAGCTTGACTTTTTTTTTTTTTAAGTTGCCAGTATGTACTTGGAGCATCTCCTCCAAAGATTGTCTAAGAAGTATAAGTAGAATTAGGACCAATTTCCCAAGCATTGCCCCCCTTGTTATAATCAAAGACAGGCACATAGAAATTTTCATTAGGAAGGATCAGAAATATCCTCAGGGTCGTGGTCTCCTGGCTATACCTTCTGACTCATTGTTGTGATAGGCCTTGAAATTCATACTGGAATCTTCCTCAACTACTATTATTCTAGAGTGTGTCGCTCACCAAAGAGTTCTCTTTCAATATCCTTTCCTCCTCTCTGCTCTCCCTTCTGCACTGGGAGTAGAGCAATAGTTTCTGGCCTGCTCAACTGGTTATTTTTGCTATTTGTGGTCCTCTACCATGAAAGATATGGCTTCTGCTGTCCTTAAACTTCTTCCCTTGTCAGTTCCACCTCTACCTGCCCCTTGATTCCCTTGGCATTTTTTCCCCTACACAATTTGGGAGAATTCTCCAAGAATTCTACATGAAAACAATATAGGATAGATTTAGCAGACAGGAGGGTGACACCAGAGAGTGTGATGGCTCCTAAAGGCATCCCTACAGTGTTTACCTAATTCTGAGGTCAGTCAGGCTCCATTAAGGAGGTTAGGCAGGGAAGTGATGCGACTAGGTCTGTGAAATGTGGGAGTTGGGGCCAGAGGAAAAACTTCCAGAGGCTGGGAGAGCAATTATTGCACAGTAGAACTTGGTCTTTGGGTTGAAGCAAAACTGACTTTAAATCCTAGTTTTAATACTTATCAACAATGTATCCATTTACCCCTCAGACTCAATTTCCTAATAGTTTTTTTTTTTTTTAAGTTATAATGCCTGATAGTGTCACTGAGAGTTAAAAGAGGCATAAGTTGTTTTTATTGGCGAACCAGATGAGATAGAAGGAATACACAAACTGGAGCAGTGGTTGAAGGAATAGAAAGCAGAAAACAGACTTTGGAGACAGTGTCACCAGGATAGGTAAGAGATGGTGAGGGTGACTAGGATTTCTACCTGAGGTGATCCCCATGAACTGTTAATCTCAGACTGAGCTGGAGATCAAGGGAGTACAAAGGAAAGAGCAGAAGTTTTCAAATGAAGAAAGAGTTGACACCATGTTTCATTTTGGACAAGTTGAATTTAGGTACAGGTGTTCATTAGTTTGATAGAAACAGGGATCTAAAGAGCACTATTTGGAATTCATCAGAATATAGGTCATTATTGACACTATGGCTTGCCCAGCAAGAGTCCATAGGATTCATTCACTCACTGAATCTCTCATTTACTAATTCAATAAAAATATATATTGAGTACCTCCTATGTGTGAGGCTCAGTGTTATCAAATGATGATGAACAAGGCAGAAATTGTCCTTGACCTTAGGGGTCTTATAGTCTAGGACCTAGGATCACGGAGGGCCAAGGAGGCTGCTGACCTTTAATCCTGGGCAACCACCGCCTGTGTGGCCTGGATGCCAAACACTAAGGTGGGCATGGGGAGGGCAGAACAGGGCTCGGTTGTGGATCATGGCACAAGGAAGAGTGAAGACTGTTCAACACAGAGCAAAAATGCTGGTCTAAAGTAAATTGTGTATAGAACAACAAAGGTGGAGTGTGCAAGTTCAGATAGTGGAGGGTGGGAAGATTCCTTGAGATCATTCTGGGAAACAAGGCAAAGAGCCTTTTCTAGAGTACTTGCCACCTGGATTCTGAGTTCGAAAGGAATTGCTAAAATCATCAAAGTGTTGGATCAGAAGGACTCTATTCTTTTAGCTTCAGCATCAGGCTTATTGCCTGGTTCAGAGAAAATGCTTACTTAGTAAATGCTCTTTAGAATGAAAAAAAAGAAAAAAGAAAGGAATACAAAAGGACAAGAAGAAAGGATACAGTAAAAAGATGTGAATTATCATAATCCTGGGTTACAGACTTAGAAAGTGGTGAATATTATGTGGAATCTCTATGGATCTACTACCAAGCCATGAAAAATATTATGGGAAAAACATTTTGGTAATCTGAGTTTTGAGACTGTTAGATATTAATAAAAGATTGCTCCAATGATTTTCTGTTTGGTAATGGATGTGCAACATCATAGTGTGACACTGAATATATTGTGCACCTTTTGAAAATTTCAAATTCTTAGCTTAGGAATGGCTTTCTGGCCTAGACAGAAAGGAAAATGATGATGTAAGCATAAGATAGTGGCTCTTCAGAGGTAACTGAGCTAATACATTGTGCTTCTGCTTCTACCTTCTCCTGGAAGGCAGTATGGGAGCAAAGAAAGGATTGTTGGCTGTGACTTGCAGCTGCACATGTGAACGCTGTCAGCAGTGGCTTCTTAGAACAGTAACATATAATGCTTTTGCCTAAACACAACCGGCAGGCTTCCTGGAAGGGCTCCTGGGAACGATGCCCTGAATTGCAAGGATTTAATGAATTCGTGTCCTTTTAACACCTGTAGGCATAGAGACAAGCAGGGGAGAGCATTAACTCCTGGCTGTGCCCCAGATAAAGTGAGCACCATGGATTTGTGAAGGCGCTATCTTTCTTTTCCAGCAAAGAACCTTTGATTTTACATTTATCCAATAACTATTACTGTGATATGTAAAGTTGCTAGTGCTCTTACAATAAAATTGTTTTTGAATCATATTCTTACATTTGAAAAATCATGCTATCTCTGACAGGTCAATTTCCTTCCCTCCTCTTTTACACATATTATGATGGGCTTAGTTAGTTTAAACTTGAAAACAAATGCATTTCTTAAGTTCTGATTAAATTTTCTCTCATTTAATTTTTTTCCCCACTGAACAAGCGTATCATTTACAGGAACTGATGGCACCCTGAAAGCAGGCTGTCCCCATGACTCTCAAACCCCAGTTTGGGAGGTCATAATTTCCTCTTTATTTTCAAATCTTCTTATTTCACATTCAACAACTCTTTGAATAAATTACATGCAAGCACCACCCAGAATTGTGAGGACCTTGACTTTGAATATAACTCAGGATTTCCAGATTAGGATGAAAGAGAACAGTTTGCCTACTTTTTATTCTTCTATCTCTTTTTGGTATAGTTATAATTCTTACTATAATAACAAAATAGTAACATAGCAACAGCAATATGAATCTAAGATCCCAGATTTCTAATCTAGGGTTATTTCACCAGGTAAAGCAGGCAATTTGCATTTAAAATCTTCATATTACATAAAGAAAAATCAAATAAATATGGTTTCATTCTTAACATTGATCTCAAAGAAATCATTGTCTATTTATGGCATGAAATGGCAAAAATAAAAGAGGCATTAATAGTAGAAATCATAAAAGAAGAAAACAACAGAACACAGTAATCTATCAATTATGACAATGAATATATATGATCCAACTCTCAAAAGACAAATACTCAGATTATGTAAAGAAAAATTAAACAGCCTACTAATTGTAAATTAAACTAAAAGTTGAAAAATAATATTAAAATAAAAATAGAATTTAAGGCAACAATATTAAATGGTACCAAAGGGGTCATTTTACATTGAGGACAGGATAATTAATGAAGAATTTGAAAGTCATGAGCACAAAATAGTAATTTATTGATAGAAACACAGTTATCATGTGAGATTTTAGCACCTACTCTGACTGTGATAAATATACATATGTGAATTATGTACTGCAGTTTTGGACATCGTCTTGGTTTTGATCTGCATTCTCTTGGGTGTGGACACACTGTAGAGGCCGAAGATGTAACATCTTGAAGATGTTACTTCAGTTAAAATTTGGCCCAACTGAATCGGGTTGGGCTTTAATCCAGATTTACTGGAATCCTTTATAAACAGAATGAAAGTCAGTTTCTCTTCAGAGAGAGAAGCCACTGGAAGAAAGAAGAAGTGAAGGGAGCCTTGAGGAGAAAGGAGAAGATATGGCCATGTGCACTGTCTTATGACAGGGAAGCCAAGGACCCAGGATTGCCAGCAGCCAGCCCTAGTACGCCACAGTCTTTGGAGCAAGATCATTGTTTGCTGATGCTTCAGCCTCCAGTCTGTGAATCAATAAATTCCTTTTGTTTATCAACCCATTGTATGGTATTTGTTTTAGCAGCCAGGAAACATATGATAGCATATATGCATACAAATTAAAGGATTATAAAGAGGAATATATATGTAATACACATTAATATATATATTTGTATCTGTATCATATATATAACTTAATTAAATAATCATATTTTTTCAGGCATCCATGAAATTTTTACAAACCCCAAAGGAATCTCAGTATATGTCAAAAAGGGGAAATAACTATCTGGATATATTATTGATGAAAACAATAAGAATAAAACAAGCCTGTTGCAAAATAGAGGAAATGAACTTTTACAACCAATAGAGAGAGGTATAAATAAATTTGAGTAAATAGAAAATGGAGTTTAAAAGATGAAAATATCAATAAGCATCAAAGATTAAGCATTAGAGAATAGATATTTATGAGATTTAAAATAAAATATAAAAACCTAAGACCAATGAAATAAAGGTTTAAAAACAGTAAGTAATAAGACAAAGAATACTAAGATGAAAATTCAAGCACAAATGTAGGATTCAAAATGTACCACACTAATGAAGGATATTGTTAATGTGGGAAAGTATGTGAGGGAGAAGGAGTGGGACATATGGAAATCCCCTATATTTTTGATATAGCATTTATGTAATCTAAAGCATCTTTAAAAGGAAAAAAATTAATTAAAAAGGAGAAAAAAATTGAGAACTAAAATTAAGAAGTAAAGCAAAATACATAAAATTATATGCATAAATAGGAAAAGGAAAAATATTCCTAAATAGAATGAATACAAACAGGAACATTTATGAAAGAGATGGGCAAGCCAAGGGGAAAGTTGGTAAGAAGTAGAAAAAGAAAGAACATTAATCACGAAACTCTGATGTCTTGAAATGGAAAGGATGTGATGAAGTGCTAAAGAAAGAAAAAAAGTGATAGAATCATAGAAACAAGAGATTAAACATTTTAAGAGTAAACTCATTTCTGGTAACTTGACAGAGAGCTGACACAGATTGCTTTTTCAGCTATAAACAAGTAGAAATGTTAGACAAAATATGCCAAAATAACTAAAAAACATAGCTGAGCGCAAAAGAAAAGAAGGGAAATCACCAGGTACTAGAACAAAGTAGAAACTCATCACAAGGCTGTGCAGGCTAGAAATGGGGTTTTATCTGGTTCCCTGGATAGCAGATCTGGGTGTGGAAATTTGGTTGGGAACACAGCTGTGGGAGGGGGATGGTGGTGAGCTGTGGGAGGGGGATGGTGGTGAAGGCCATGTGCTTGATGGGTGGAGGGAGAAACCAAGCTCAAATGCTTTGCCACAAAGTCTTCAGGTGATCCTACAGGGTGCTCTGGAGCTGAGATAATCCTTCAGAGTTACTGGCAGTGAGGTTGAGCAGCCTGGCTTTTAGCTCCACAGCGAAATCATTGAATGTGGACTGGCCCCAGAAAGGTCCACATGACCTTAGGTGAAGCGTTTTTCTTTAGCTGAGGGCAGGTGCTTGAGAGTCTCAGCTGAAAGTGGCCAGCCAGCAACCAATACACCCAGCATCTGGGGAAATGTGTGCTTCAGTCCTGGCGAGATGGAGGGCGGGGGTGGTGTTTGGGGAGCTAGTTATAATTTTTTTTTGTTATACAGACAATTTTTTCAACTGTTTCACAATTCATTAAGCTGCATCCATGTAATTTTAACAACTTTATGTTAGAACTTCCTTCTTGGGAAGCTACAATCATGTGCTCCATTGCTTTTTCTCCAACAGGTATTCTAAGACACTTATAAAAGTACACTCATAAAGTACCCTACTCATGTGCAAATATATCGATTTTGATATATATATTAGTGGAAAATTGGAAATAACAGAATGACCAAAAATATGGGAATGGTAAAATTACATCAGTTATTAAAATAGTTATTTTGAATTATTTTATACTCCAATAATTTTCAAATTTATATTTGATATGAAAACGGCTGTGTGAGAGTGGTAGAGTATTATATTAGGTATAGTTTTTCAATAACCTCAACTATTTTTGTACTTTTAATTTTTTCAATATTATTTCAACACTATTTTCAAGGTGAATGGGGAAAGAAAGTATATCTTGAGGGTTCCTTACTTCTCTTAACTGAGGCTTTCCTTGGAAGACAAGAGCCCCAACTGCCTCACTATGTGTAGTGTGTGCATGTGAGTCTGTATGAATGTATGCCTATGTATGCATGCATGCATGCATGTGCACGTATGTGTTTGTGTATTTATGTGTATGCAAACGTCACATGTGCATGCCTTGTGTTTGTATGTATGTGTGAAATGTGTGCATGTGTGTTTATGTGCATATACATATGTGTATATGTGTGTATCTGTGTGTGTTTCTGTGTGTTGTGTACGTGTTCAATTTAACTGCTACTCTTCTTGGGGGTCTTTCCTATAGCCTCTTCAGCTGTTTTGAAAGTATGTGTGTATGATTTCCACTATATAGAGGAATGTGGCCAAATGGCATTTTTCTAAGGTTCCAAATAGAACTAGCCCATAAACAAGGAAGGAATCCCTAATTTCCACTTAAACAGAACAAGTCAAAGATAAATTGCATCGTTCAAGGGATGTTTGAATGCATGCATTTTTTCCTCTACTAGAATTTCATTTTCTCTTTCTTTAGCTATCCTCTAGGAACTAGTCATTTAAAATATCTGACACAGCATAAACATTGAAATTGTAGGGGGATTCCATGTTAGTTTTTACTGTTTGCATTTTTCTTCTTCTACTCTTTTTCTCTCCTTCCCCGTCTCCCCTCCCCTTCCCTCCCCTTCCCTTCACTCTTAGCCCTCCCTCATTTCCTTCTTTCATTCTATTATAGTGAATTCCCAGATTCTTTGCTACAATTCCTGCTTTTTCCTCCCCCCACTCTCTACAAATCTGTACCTCACTCCTTCATCTCCAGGTTGTTTCCACATGTCACTGAGGATTTTACTGTGTTGGGATGTGCAGGGAGGGAAAAGAATCATTGAGAATAGGTTTTAGAAGCTTATGTTTGAGAGCCTGTGAAATCCTACCTGGCCTCAGAGGTTTTAAAGTGCTTCAATCCATATATTCTTTGTCTTTATAGCTTTTAAAGTTTCACATCCAATAACCACATTTGTATCCAAAGCATGGATTTTTAGAGTTTGACACAGCTGATCCTGTGGATTCAATTTCCATAAATCACTTAAAATGTCTGACTAACTTTTCTCATTTTGCAAAAATATCTAACAAAAACACAGGGGGCAACAATTGTTTTGACATCACAACAGTTTAATATGCTAACTTATTCATTAAATTGTGCTTCACATCACTTGAAATCCTCAGTTCTACAAACTATCATTTTTAAATAGCGATAAAGATTGATAATGTCACAATACAATCTCCTAGTACCCGAGTTCATACATATTATTGCACAGAAACAAAAGGAAATATCTCTTAGGAGAAATAATTTACTAATTATTGAATAACTATCTTTACATCTAAAATGGGGCACCAGGTAAAAGTCCAGATTTTTCTTTCCAACACTGAATTGATACATTATCTGAAAAATAATGCAAACAAACCCAAAGTACTTCTGAAAAGAAAAGATGACCACATGATAAAAATAATATATGACAAGGAGATGGAAGACAAATCTGACAATGACTAAATCACACAAAGCTCTGCTTCCTCAGATGGTTTGCCCTGGCAAGGACTGGGGTTTTTCAGCACTGACATCTGGCCCTTTGATGAGCTCCCACAACACAGCAGAGCATGTAAATCACGGAGGTTCCATGTAAGGTGCCAAAAGATGTCGGTTGCAGTCTTTTCCACAGACAACTCAGAACACAGCGTCAATAAACATCTGTCTCCATCGACCCAGAGTTCACCTCCAGTGAAGTCCTTGCCTAGAAATTCAGGGGCCATTGTCTTGCAGATATTGCTGGTTTTCAAAGAGAGTCGGCTGGAAATCGCAGCACCTCTGCAAGGCAGTTTTGTGAAGATGTACGTACATTCCATCCATTAGTTGACAAGACACATAAGCCTCTCTGTACTCTCCCACTGGCCCTGAAGGGTCTCATACAAAGTTTCAGAGACTTAGTTCAGGAGTGTCCAGGTGAATGCGGTGAGAATTTAGGAAGCACTGGCTTATGACCAGGGACTGAAATGGAATAGTAGATATGGAGGAAGACGATACAAAGGAGTGTCAAAATGCCCTGGAGAAAGAACCATTGTGTGTTCCCAGTGGTGACACAGAATGTGTAGAATCTTCAGACTCAGCCAACTTTGATACCTGGGGACTTTCAGCTGGAGTTTCTGGTAACCAGTGGAAGCACAATAACCACGGGAAATGAAAACCTTAGAGACATGACTGTGTATCAGAGTAGTCTTTGTCTAAGTCCATCCTAGCTTTCTCTTTGCTCCAACTCTTCCAATTCAATTAGCCTGTACTTCAGTACCTAAAACCATCTTAATGTTTTGGTCTTGTCACATGAGCCTCATTAACTTTTCTATTCTTTTAAATGGCCAAAAGAATTACAGTCCACTTGTCTCCAGCCTGCCCTTATACCTCAGGACAGAAATTGTGCCTTAGTCATTTTTCTATTTTCAAGAGTACCCGGCATGTGCCTCCCTTTTAAGAGCTCTACCTCTGTCAATATGACTTTTACCTCTTCCTAGCCCACCACCCCTGTAAGAGCCCATCACAGAGGCCTTTCATCCCAGTGAGAGGTCATGGTTGGAAAGGCATCTTTCTGTGTGGAGATTTTAGCTTATGACAGCTTAAAGCACTTCCTCTCACCAGCAAATGTGCAAAGAGACTCATTTAGCATCAAATAACTAAAGAAATAAGTAGCAGATAGAATTTCAGGGACCTGGGAAAGAAGAAGTAGAGAAAAAAGAGGGAATTTTCAAGTAGGGTTTCCATCAATTACCCTTCAAGTTTCACTATTCAGGCAGCTACTAATTCTGCTTATCTTTAACACTGAACTTCCCTAAAAGTTGTGAGCACATTCTTCAGCATATATCTTGCATTCTTTTTAGATTGGATAAATTGGACACCTAGTTAGAGGTATTTAAATGTCTGTGCTTTCTTTCTCATCTACAATGCTGCTCATTAATCCCAATGGCCATCTCTTGGACATGCCTCTCCAAATAAGAGGCACCCTCCCTGCAGGGAGGGAGTTAAGAGTCATTTCCACCAGTTTCCTTGGCATTTTCTAAGTTGTGGCAGTTCCACAAGAAGATAGGAGAAGATATATATCAATAAAGATTCATATTTCATATTTTTGCAATTTCCAATCCCAATCCTTCCACTAAGCAGCATAAAATAGTGGGAAAGGTTTTGAAGTCAAAAGACTGAGGTTCAGAGCAAATTTCTTGCTAATAAACTAGATTCTTGAGGAAATCATTCAACAATTTTGAATCTCTATTTCAAATTACCAAGTGGGATAATGAATTAAAGCCTTATTTAACATAAAAGAATGTAGTGAAGTTCAAAGATACTAAATGTAAAAAGCATTGCAAAACATTAAAAACTGTTTAAAGTTGAGAATTTTAATCTTATCCTTTGCAAACCAAGTACTAGGTAGAAAAAAAAAATGACATCGAAACATCACTTTAAATATTTTCCAGTTCCTTTTTGGGTCAGAGACTGATAGTTTCCATCAATATTAATTTGCATTGTTTTTTAAAATAAGAGAATCCCCAAATTTTTCAAGGCACAAGGATAAAGACAATGACCAATGATAAAGACATTTACAAGCTTCCTTTGCAGCTATATAATGACTAATGGCTAGGTCATAGCTCATGAGATGTAAATGGAAATAATATAAATACAATTCTACTCCTTTTTCCCTTATTAGTCTGAAATGTAAATGAGATGAGCAACCATCTTGGACCATGAGAAGGAAGCTAAACATTGGGATGAAAGAGCAACAAAAAAGAGCCTGGTCTTCAGAAAATATCACAGAGCAAAGCTATCAAACCAGTTTTGTCTTAAGTGAGAATAAAATAGTTTCAATTTTATTTAAGTCACCATTATTTTTATTTCTCTATTAAAGCAGCCAGATGTTAACCCTATCCAATATACTTACATTTATTTTTTTAATGATCTATGCTCACTTTCATGATGCTTTATCTGGTAGAATTTCTTCCCCCTATTAATACTATCTCCACTCAAACTTTTGCAAAAGTTACTTTAAAGGTATGACCAAATGGGTCATCATATTTCAAATCTTTAATCAAACCATTTAGGACAGAAATCAAGCACAAAGTTATCTCCTTTCATTGATAAGAACCTCATCTTAACACTTAAAAAAAAATAACACACTGATTGCAAATGTTATCCATTATTAGTAAGAAATTCAGTAGGGAAATCCAAACAATTCTCAGGGCAGGTTTTCTCCAGTTACCGAAAGACTAGAAGGAGGCAGAATGGATACCATCTATCTTAGTACTTAATAATTTAAACACACATATACACCAGAGTACTTCATCCTAATCTGATTACTGGGGCTGCCACTGCCAAGAAAAGGGAGGGAATGTCTAACTGGATGTGGAACTTCCTGGTGATTTTTTATTTTTTTTCCTCTTCTTGGGCTTTTGACACAAATGAATTTGGTGTTAATTTGGCTTTGGATCTTAAGGCTCTTACCTTCTTGTGGATCCTTGGTCTCTGATGCCTTCTATCAGCCACACCTACCTCAACTTCACTCAGCATATGTAGTCAATTTTCAGAGAACAAACTGCATTCCTACCTTGCCATTTCTATCAACCGAGGACCCCAATGTTGTGACAAGTATGCTGCTTTAGAATGAAATGATATGAAGGCGGAAGCCAGTGTAGGTCTTTTTAATTTGTTAGGTATTGGCCTTGGACGAATATAAAGAGATGGTTTCTCCTCCGATATCTGGTCTCAAGTGGAGCCCCATACATCAAGCCTTCAGCTGCAAGGCAGTGGAAAGCCTTTTGATATAAATCCCGAGGTGCCTAAGGAATAGGGTAAAGTCAGCAGGGGCTGCCTTTGCGTTTCAGCTATGCATGAATTCCCTGCCAAAAATTTAAAGTGAGTTTAAAAGGAACAATCCAAATGCTTTCTAACTTGTTTTGATTTTCCACATGACAAAACAATGGGTTGTCATTGTGTTTGTGTTGGTGAGTGTGCGCATCTGTGTGTTTCATCTTGGCAGGCAAAAGGATAATTTGTAGCCCTGCCATCTAGGCAGAACGTTACATCCCAACAACAAAACGTGAAGACAGAGAGGGAGCGGCTCATTAATACCGGTGGCAAGCTTCCTTCCCTCCCTACCTCTGAAACAAATCAACTGAAAGGGATACACGAGTACCTGTCAGTTGAATCTCTACCAACTAACAAGCAATAATTACTTAGCCCTTTTTAATTCACCCCTGCATATAGCTCAAAAAAAAGTACAATTGTTTAAAGTCATCAATCTCTCAGGTCTTCCTTGGGTCAGTGATAAGGAAGGGGCTGGGCTCATCCAAAGCGGTGGGGTTACTGCTGTGCCATCCTCATGGGTGAGAGACAAACGCTCTGGACAATAGCAGCTGGCTTCTTGCCTGATTGGCAGGAAGCATTTGGCTGCGTGGACACATTCCATATGGACAACAAATTGGAGTAAAAGGAGCTTGCGCTTTGCAGTTGTGAGACCTAGTTCAAAATCTGTGAGGAAGTGACTTACTGTCTCTGGACTTTAATTTTCTTATTTGTAAAATGGAGACAAATATCTACCTTTTTGTATGGAATAGATTCAAGGTATGAAAAGCTCCTCCCACAGTTCCTGGCACATGATAACATCCAACAGTGCCTTCCCTTGCACGACAGGTGAAGCCAAGAGTAGCAAAAGTATCCTACCCACTTCTCCAGATCTCTATTGGATGGAGAGGCTGGGCTTCTCTCCATTCAGGCAGGCACTCCAAAAGGCTGTGAGTTGATTGACTCTGAACTCCAGAGCACATTCTGGAGCCTGAGAGGTGGCTTACATACAGTTGGCTTAAACATCAAACATGTTTGATATTATGAAATAGGCTTTTCGATCTGATTTGGGGCCTCCTTGAAAGGACTGATAAGATCAATTTGTTGGGAAAGTTTCTGCCTAGTTTGATCCTTCTACCGAATTCTAGATAAAGGCTTTTTAGTCCCTCTGCCTTACTTTCCCTCTTATTATTTATTTACTGTTATTGTGGTTTTGATCAGGAAGAGGTGAAGATGAGAAGCACTTTGCAATGCAGCATATTGTTTGTCTAGTTTTATATACTCTAGCCTGATCTGCGGGTTATAACCATAGTCTAACAACATATAAAATTTTTGCAGTGAGAAAAAAATGTTTACTGGGCTAGAGACACTCAAGATGCTGGGAGGTAGAGTCCCTCTAAACTTCATTCCGTGTCTCATGGCCCAAATCAGAGTTCTTATCCATTTTATGACTTTGAATATGTTTTGTTCACAGGCTAGTCCAGCTCCTATTCTTCAGGCCAAATTCTTTCTAAATGTATTTTCCACTGAGAGAGGAATTTCAAACTTGGCAGTGCCATATCAAAGAAGATGATTATTCTAAAAAGGTAAAATTCTGAAACGGTCCTTTTAAAACTAAGGTTTTATAAGCCAGATTGGAAATGTTAGACATAGAGTCATCCTCCCACTTTTTTTCTTAATTTATCCTTACTTCCTCACATTGAAAAGAAAACTTGGTTAAGCGTGATCTTCTTATGAATTAGTAAATAAGCAAGTTTTCTTCCAAATGTCCCTACCAATGTTCATTTCTCAGGAGTCATAACCACCCCTACCCTGCGTCTATTCCCCCTTCCCCAAAAGATGGGGGAGGAAGCATGGTTCAAGGCTATGGTGCAGGGGGTTTGTAGGATGTGTGTCTCTAGAAATTACAAATAGAGTTCATAGATGAGTACCAGTACCCAACTCAGGGTTGGCATAAATCCTCATCTAAGTGCTGAGAGGTCTCTCTCTTTCTTGGTCTTTAAACAGACAAATACTTCCCTTGCAGAGACAGTAAACAGACTTATTTTAGCACAACATCCAAGCCATAATTTGGTTGGTTTTTTTTTTTTTTTTTTTCACTTCTGTGGATTCCAATTACTCAAACTATGATACTGCAAAGGAGATGGCAGGGGCTATGTCTATTCTTTGTTTTCTCTCTTTCTTTCCTCCCTCCCTCCTTCTCTCTATTTTTAAAATTTTTATCTCTCCTTGGGCTTCTAAAGTGATCTGTGTTAGATGAATCCCATCCTTCTTAATATCACTGATTGGAAAATGTCAGGAAAGAAAGAAACCAAACTGGATCAAGATGAAGACAAAGAGGAAGCAGATGTCCACATCAAGCCACATACAGCCAGCTGTCCTCTGAATGGCCCATCTTCCTCACTCGCCAAGGTAATGCAACAGGTTAATGCGCCTGCTCAGACTCCCCTTCCCAAGAAAGGAGAGGGCAGGGGGTCACCACCTCACCACCTGGCTGTTGTAGTCCTCAGTGACAGCCCCCTCTGAGGCCCCATCCTCTTTTGCCCACCGGTGGCCCCGATGCTCCCGCTGCAGCCTGCGCTCCTCCCGCCTCTTTTGCCGGTCCCTCTGGTGCTCTAGCTGCTTGGTGTGGTGGTAGCGCTGCTGGAAGAGATCTTTTGCGTACTCGTAAAGCTGCATGTCCAGGAAGTTTAGCTCCTCAATGCGCCGGCGGGCGCCCTCGTTGATCTCCACGTTGGAAGCCCGCGTGATGTTGAATTGCGTGAACGGGGAGATGAATTTGAGGTTGAATGTCCTCTCGAACAGGAACTGTGTCTTCCTCTGGAATTCGGTGAGCCCAAAGAACGCCATGTTCTTCAGGTTGTTCTTCGCGCTCTGCAACAGGATGGCGTTTCTTTCACTCTCGTTCATGAAAGTCAAGTTGTAGCAGCCCACCAGGCTGAGGTCAGCCAGCATGCGCACTTGGCGGTTGTTGGCCAGGTTGTAGCTGCAGTCCATAAACTCCCGCAGGCTGACCCCAGACCAGTCGTCCCCGGGGTAACAGGTGGGCAGCTCATCGGGTGTGGGGCTTCTCCCATCACACATGTGGAGAGAGGTTTTCCACGTCGCCCCTCTCTGGACGTGTTTCCACTCACTCAGGTAACGTGACACTGGATCCCGCAACATGGTGATGTAATAGAAATTTCTGGAAGACATTAGAGAAAGTGTGTCAGTATTTGACAACATTGGGATTCTGAACCTCTGCAATTTAATAGACGCGCTTTAGTCAGTGGGCTTTTCTGCCAGATGTTCACATGAGATTGTTTGCCTGGATTGGTGCCCCTCAGATGTATGTACGTATGTGTCCTTAAGAACACATCGACCATTTTTCCGTACTAAGTTTATTGGGCTTTTCCTCCCTGCTCCAAACTGGAGTGGAGTGAGGTAGGGTGGGAAAGTGGTGGGGGGATAGATTATTCATTCACTCAGCAATTAATCAGTAATAAATTTCTACTGGCAATAGCATTGCTTTACATTCAGAGGATGATTTGCAGTAGTTATTATCCATTTGGTATTTTATTTGATCCTTAAGGAAAATCTTGGTAGTAGGCGCGTCGCTGTTTGATAGGGAAAAATGCAAGGAACAGAAGCATTTGATCATGGAACAAGAAAGGACAATGTGGGACCCAACTTCCCTTAATCTTTTCCCTTTTCTCTTTGCACTGCTGTTCTAGATTATGAGGTAGGTTAAGCAGACAAGGTAGATAGAGTTGGGGGAGAGTGGGTGGGGTGTAGAGACTAATATTTACTAAGTCACTATATGTTCTAGGATAGCTTTATGAATGCTAGCATTGATAATAACGCAACTTTGTAAAATGGGTTTCATTATTACTTTTTAAAAAAACTGATGCTCAAAAAAGTGAAAACTTAGCCCGAGATCTCTGAGCCACAATCAAATCTGAGCATATTTGATTTCAAAGTCCCTCTGTTTTCCTGCATATCATGATGGTATTTTAAAAACAAAAAATCACTAATATTTATTGAGAGCATATTAATTGCCAGGTGCTGTGCTTATGTCAAAAGTCTTATCTAATCACGTCTAATGGAATATTGAAAAGAAATCTATTTCATAAATTGTTAACTTCATAATGATTTGGTGAAGGTCAGAGTACCTATGGTTAGAAAGGGCAAGAGAAATGTAAAATGACAGGATGATAATTGGGCAACTGGCAAACAGAAGGTACAGTGGGCATTAAAAGAAAGCAAATATATGTTCCTTACTAGGAAAACACTTCTAATTTGAGCAGCCTACCATTGTAGTAGGTTGCCTACCCCACCTCAAGCAATCAGCCCCCACCACAAGGAGTGTTCAGGCAGAGCCTGTAGATCTATCAATCACAAAAGTCACAGAAAGGATCCCACTGAGGATCAGGTTGGACAGAAGGCCTCCAAGCTTTCTTCCAATTCTAAGCTCCCACGTTGGCCTTTTGTACCTCCATGGACGTTTAACCCCCCTTCAGTCCTGGTTCAGCCCTGGCCTCATGGAGGGGGCATCTCCACTAATGAAGCTGCTACATCAATGCAGAGCCCCACCCTCCCCTACGCCAGGCAGACAAATGTGGTCCTGAAAAGATCTGTAAAGAACACCACGTCTGCTCTCACATCTGTAGAAAGGGCTTGGTGCTGTTCGGAATCCTGGAACTAGGGCTGATGCTGGGTCACGGTGGGTACCGCGGCCAGGAAGGCCTCACATGACCACGTTTCCTATTAATCAGGATGCCTGTGCACAACCTGGCACCTGGAGGGGATGGACAAAACAGGTCATTTTTGCTTGATACGTCTTAGTGTCTGCTCTTCGAAGAAGCTTGACACTAAAGTAAATACACATACCTATGCATATGGATAGATGATAGATACATTGGCAGATTGATAGAGATTGAGATTGATAGATAAAATAGATAGAAGCTACATAGATAGATGATAGATAAATGATGAGATAGATATGACAGAGAACCTGTTGAGGAACTCATTTTGGTTATTACTACACCACATCATATTTTGTCAATTATCTGTGTTAGTAAGGGTATCATGGGTATTACTAGCCTCAATCATCCCTTTATGTCTTTAGGGCATATATTTGCACTAACAATTTAGTAGTTGCCTGCCTGACTCTATATTTAAATCAAAAGACATATTAAAGCTGCCTGAAAGCTGAACATGAATTGGAGGAGCTGGAAAGTCACTCTGTCCTGCTTTATTCTTAAAAACATCCATCCCTCTTCACTTCTTGTTAAAGATTGTGGTATTCACATCAGGATATGTTCTATGTTGCAGATAGTGGCTTTGCCAGTACACTCTGAGTATGAGGTTTGGTGAGGAAATTTTATCATTTGCTTTAAAAGGAATGCTGAAGAAAGAGTGAAAAGAAAACTGTCACTTTGTTTATGTGTATGTGTGAACTAAGTGTCAATGGAGATGATAAGAAGATCAACATAAGACATTAAATCAATAGGAAGCACATTCCTAATTCCCACGGAAGAAAACCTGGCCTGCAGAAATGCATAATAAATATATTAGGAAAGAATAAATAGATGAAAGCTTATACTATATTTAATGGAGACTTATCATATATTCCAGCATAACTGACATGTCTACACTATTTAAGAAAAATAGTTTCTTTCAAGTTTTGAGGCAGAGGTTTTAAAATTTTGTTTTAAATTCCAATGATGAAATCTTTATTTGGATATAAACTCCCTGAAACCTTTGGATACTGAATGCCTTCCCTGCGGATTAGAGCCCAGTGAAGATGCAAGGTTTACTCCATGCCAGGCCTGGTGCTAAGGGTATAATGTATTTCAACAATATTGTGAGGTGATTGGGCCTTATAATTACTTTTGTTCACCTAGAGTTTAATACCTGAGGTCACACTGGAGGTAACTTACAGGTTTTGGATCTAACCCAGGTCTGGCTTACTGCAAAAATATTTTTAGTCACTTATTATGATGAAAGAAACGTACCATTTCATGGAAGAAACTCAATCTAGTAATATTCTATTTTGCCAAGCTAAACTAGATAAAATATAAATATATATATATACACCTAGTAAAAGCAGTGAAATAAATAAGGGCTTTAAGGTTTGATTTTTTTTTTTTTTAGTTTACTTTTAAGGAACTGATAAACTATGATATCCCAAATTATATATTTTCTGGATTCTGATATTTTAAATTCTCACCACTAGGTAAGTCAGACATTTTTCAAATGTGCTAAAGAAACTTCAGAATCATGAATTACACACACTTCTCTTTAAATCAGTAGGAGGAATTTACTGAAATGGCTAAGGACAGCCCAGCCTGAGCTCTAGCCTTTGCCAATCACCACTGTACATTACACTGTTGTCTTTCACTGTGAGAGAATGACAATTCCATCAGTGGAAGAAAATTTCCCAAAAGGTCAGTAGAGAAAGTAGAAAACTACTGACACAACTTTTGGAATCCATGAGGAAATGTTGACAGTAAAGTTTTGCTCAGAAAGGATATTACTACTGTTGAATATTGTATGACATGCCATTATTAATTCTACTTTGGTCCTTGGCTGAGACTTGTTTACATTTCAATTCCACCAACAGAGAATGATTTTTATTCCACAAAACAATTACATAATAATTATATAAATACCATAGTGATGATGATGATGTAATTCTGCTAGCTTAAGGTTGTCAGACACATTAGGTCAGAAGAGTTTAAATCAGAGAGATCTTTAAAGCGGGTCAAAGAGGACCAGAAATGGGAAATTTTTAAGTACCCTGTTAATTCAACCAAACATAAAACAGACAGAAACATAAACAACAAATAAAAAAATGTGATGATAATGAATTGACAAGTCTCAATTTCATTATGTCTTATAGACAAATTGTGGATTTAAAAAAAAATCATAAGAGTCAGAGGGCTTTGTAGTTACAAAGCTGACAATTAAAAAGGTCAGTGACAGAAAGTTTTAACTGGACCCTGCTGTAATATAAAGAAGTTCTTTTGTCTTACCTGGCAAAATTAGTCTTTGAGTTTCTGGTTCCTTTATTCCATTAGAAAGCTACGTAATCTCAAAGTTGACTGAAACTGGCTTCAATTTAAAATGCTCTTAGTTTCAGATTTCACTTTATGCAATTTATCGTTGTGTTTAACAATATCTAGACAAACAGGATGTTGTTTATATACATAAAATAAGTCCCAAATGCCTGCAACTTCTACCAAGCAAATTGGTAAGTGGTCAAATTATAACTGAAACTATGATGTCAAGAAACAGAAGTATATCAGTGGAAGGTTTATATTATTAATAACAAGTGCAAAGTTGTCCTATGGCATGGTTCTGGCACTGAGTGGTTAATAACTTTTGAGATTGTTTAAATCAGCCCAAGTCTGATTGTGTTTTGTTTATTTCAGTCCTGCAAAGGAGTCAAAATAGAAAGTTAGGAAAATAGTAAAAATAAAACAATAGGTTTGAAGAATACCTAACTATGGAAGGAAAAAACTAATTTCATTAATTAAATCTTTTCTTCTCATATATGTTAGCTTCTTTATTTTCAGACAGAAAACTGCAAAAAGTCGCTGATGAAGTGATGTCTCTCCAGTCACAAGTCCCACAAGCTTTGCTCCAGTTTGCCAAATCTCTTCCCAATGCCAAAGCAATAGAAACTCATTCTCTTCTGCTTCCATATCCTTAATACCAGTTCAGTCTATAATGAAAGTACCTAAAGGGTACTACTGAAATCTGGAACATTCATTTTTAAGACTTGTTCATTCCAGTGGAGGGAAAAATTTTTTAAAGGATAAAACAAAGAATAGAGAGGAGGGACAAGCAACACCCAAGGGCTGCTGTGGTCACGACAGGGGAGGTCTTCACTGACTCTTGTTCCTTAGAAGATGCACGTTTCAACTCAGCTTCTTAAGCTTAGGCAGAAAGAATGACGTTTATATATTTGTCCTTACAGTTAACCTAAACTCTCTCCAGTTGTTGGCAAAATAAGTAGGTAATCTAATCTTTCCTTCATTCAATCGATCCATTTATTTGTTAATTCTTCAAACATTCATTGAATTCCCTCTATTTGCCAAACACTGGGGAAAGGCAGTAAAGTCTCAGGCATTCATAAGACAGGCCTCAAGAAGATTCAGGCAGCCAACAGTTTTGGTAAAGTGCAAGAAATGCTTCCTACCAAGTTCAGGGAATGTTCTACCAATCTCCCTGGCTCAGAACAGTCCCTAAGACAGATGACCTTGTTTGCCTTGGTGACAGCATTCTGTCAGCAGTCCTCCATTTGCCACCCATTTCACTGAGAGCTTGTGTGAATTCATCCAAGAAAAGTGTAAAGCAGCTGCAGCTATTTAGAAATGTGGTTCTCGCAGCCACAGGATGATGGCAAATACCGTTTTGCTAGAACGATTAGGGAATGGGAGGCCTTGGCTATTTCCATATTAATTTTAGCTGGTAATTATGACATAGGACATAACGTCTTCTTTAACTTGAAAGACACAGAAACACACACTTTTCCAGGGCTGGTTGAGAACCACTTTAGGATCTTGCTCTGTTGCAAAGTTACCATATTAAAATACTCTAAGTGCAACATAAGGGCATCACTGCCCCCTCACTTTGATTGTGTTTGCGTTTTCTTTTCCTCATTTATATCCTGCCATCTTTCCTGGCTCGGTTTAAGGATCACATCCATCTTTCCTGACTTCCCCAGCCTATAGGGTCACTGCATCACTTAAGGCAGCTGCTACTTGTGAGTGAATGCCCCAGTCACATCTACCTTTTATTTTTCAAGCAAATGAGGGGGAAAAAAACCACTTTATTTATTGAATGTTTACTCTGTGTCAGACTTCTAGATGAGTAAACTGAGGCATAGAATAGTCAAATAATGTGTTCAGATGTACCCACCTTTTAAGTCAGGGATTCTGAACCGTTTTTGTTCCAAGGAACCCTTTGCCAGTCTGGTAAAAACCATGGATCCTTTACTAAGTCACACTGTACTGAGTATTATGTAATAAATATATCACATCTGCACCAACACGTCCCCACAAGAATAATGTTGTTTTTGAATTTCAATCCAAGCTCAGATGGCTTGTGAAGAACCACTGTTTTAAGTGGAAGAACCTGGGTTTGACTGAAGCCTGGCTGCCTGACTCTTGGTCTCAAAATCCCTGAGCCTCTGTTGCCTCAAAGACTCTAGGGACCTCCTCAAGACTCCATCTACTTCCTTTATTTTAATTTTTAAAAATTTTAAAATCAATTTTTTTGAAGTATCTCATTCACTTACGAACGTACATAAAAATAAGTATATAGTAAAAGTAGTGAATCTACGAAATAAATATGCTTAACATCATACAGGGTCCCCATACAGTACCCCACCGCCAATACCTTCCATTGTTGTGAAACATTTGTAACAAATTATGAAAGAGCATCTTCAAAGTATTACTACTAACTATAGCCCATATCTTACATTTGGTGTATTCTCCCCCCAAACACACCCTATTATTTTTTTTCATAAACCATATAATTTACCTAACACTTCAGGTGTATAATCAATGGCATTTGGTATAATCACCTAGCTGCTTATTCATCATTTCAGTCAATATTAGCGTGTTTTCCTTACTTCAAAAAAAAAAGAAAGAAAGAAAAACAACAAAAACAAAACCACTATCATATCCATACATTAATGCTACTAATTACAAATCCTACGATGTCCTTTCACCGTTTCTATTCATTTCCAAACATTTCCAAATAACTTTTTACCAATTCTGCACAGATTAAACCTCAGCTTTCCATTTTCTAACCACATTCTTTTCCCTGGTGACTTATATTCTAGCTACTAATGCCATGAGTTTGCTCAATATATTTAGTTCATAACAGCAAAATCATATAATATTTGTCCTTTTTGTGCCCGGCTTGCTTCACTTGACATAATGTTCTCTAGGTTCGTCCATGTTGTCATATGTTTCATAACTTCATTTCTTCTTACAGCTAAATAATATTCCATCATGTGTATATGCCACAGTATGTTTATCCATTTGTCAGTTGGTGACACCTGGGTTGTCTCCATCTTTTAGCAAAGATATTTGTCAAATAATGTTGCTATGAACATTGGTATGCAGATGTCTGTTTGTGTCACTGCTCTTAGTACTTTTGGGTATATACCTAGCAGTTGTATTGCCAGGTCACATGGTAGATCTATATATAAATTCCATAGGAGCTGCCAAACAATCCTCTACAGTGGCTATACTATTTGACATTCCCACAAACAGTGAATAAGGGTTATCTTTCCAGATTGTCTCGAACAGTAGCCTTTTCCTGTTTTGTTAATAGTGGCCACTTTGGTAGGTATGAAATGATATCTCCTTGTAGCTTTGATTTGCATTTCTCTAATAGCCAGTGATATTGAACATGTTTTCATGTGTTTTTTCACCATTTGTATTTCTTTAGAAAAAGTTCTAGTCAGGTCTTTTGCCCATTTTTAAACCAGGTCATTTGTCTTTTTGTTGTTAAGTTATAGGATCTCTTTATGTATAATGGATATTAGACCCTTGTCAGATATGTGATTTCCAAATATTTCCTCCCATTGTGTAGGACTTCTTCACAAAGTCCTTTGAGGTGCAGAAGTATTTAATTTTGAAGAGGTCCCTTTTATCTATTTTTTCTTTTGTTCCTTGTGCTTTGGGTGTAAGATTTAAAAGACCCCTACCTGCTACAAGTTCTTATAGATGTTTCCCTGCATTATCTTCTAATAGTTTTATGGTCCTGGCTTTTATGTTTGGGTGTTTGATCCATTTTGAGTTGATTCTTATATAAGGAGTGAGATAGGAGTCCTCTTTCATTCTTTTAGCTATGTATATCCAGTTCTCCCAGCACCATTTGTTGAAAGGACTGTTCTGTCCCAGAAAAGTGTACATGGTAGGTTTATCAAAAATCAGTTGACCATAGAGGTGAGGGTCTATTTCTGAACTCTCAATTCAATTCCCTTGATCAATGTCTATCTTTATGCCAATACCATGCTGTTTTGAGCCCTGTAGCTTTATAATTCACTTCAATGTCAAGCAGAAAGTGTGAGTCCTCTGACTATGATCTTCTTTTTTTGGATGTTTTTGACTATTTGGGACTCCTTTCCCTTCCAAATAAATTTGGCAGTTGACTTCCCTGCTTCTGTGAAGTAGGCTATTGGAATTTTGATTGGTATTGCATTGAATCTATAAATCATTTGGGTAGAATTGACATCTTCATGATGTTTAGTCTTCCAATCTGTGAACACAGACATGTCCTTCCATTTGTTTAGGTCTTCTTTGATTTCTTTGAGCAGTGTTTTGTAGTTTTCTGAATACAGTCCCTGTGTATTACTGGTTATATAATTCCTAAATATTTGACTTGTTTCATTGCTACTGTAAATGAAAAATTTTCTGATTTCCTCCTCAGCTTGCTTATTAGTAGTATATAGAAACACTAATGATTTTTGCATGTTGATCTTCTATCTTGCCACTTTGCTGAACTCATTTATTAGTTCTAATATCTTTGTTGTAGATATTTTGGGATTTTTAAATATAGGATCATGTAATCTGCAAATAGAGTTTTACATCCTCTTTTCCAATTTGAATGCCTTTTATTTTTTTCCTTGCCTAATTGTTCTAGCACAATGTTGAATAACAATGGTGAAAGTGGGCATCCTTGTCCTGTTCCTGATCTTAGAGGGAAAGTTTTCTTCTTTTCCCTATTGAGGCTGATGTTGACTGTGGGATTTTTATGTATGCTCTTTATTATGTTGAGGAAGTTCCTTTTCTATCTATCTTTTGAAGTGTTTTTATCAAAAAGGAATGCTGGACTTTGTCAAATGCCTTTTCTGCATCAATTAAGATAGATGGTCATGTGTTGTTTTTTTCCCTTCAATTTGTTAATGTGGTTTATTATGTTAAGTGATTTTCTTATGATGAACCATCCTTCCACACCAGGAATAAAATGCACTTAATTGTACTGTATATGTTTTTATATACTGTTGGATTCAATTTGCAAGTATTTTGTTGAGAATTTTTGCATCTATGTTTGTTAGAGAGATTGGTCTGTAATTCTCTTTTCTTGTAATATCTTTATCTAACTTTGTATATTAGGATGATGTTGATTTCATAAAATGTGTTGGGTATTTTCCCTCCTCTTCAATTTTTTGGAAGAGTTTAAACACTATTGGTTTTAATTTTTCTCAAAATGTTTGGTAGAATTCACCTGTGAAGCCATCTGGTCCTGGACTTTTCTTAGTTGGAAGATTTTTGATGATGGATTCAATTTCTTTACTTGTGATTGTTTTTTTTGAGCTCCTGTATTTCTTGTAGAGTAGATGTAGGTTGTGCATTTCTAGGCATTTGTCTCTTTCATCTCGATTTTCTAATTGGTTGGCATACAGTTTCTCCTAATAGCCTCTTATGATCCTTGTGGGGTCCCCTCTTTCATTCCTGATTTTATTTATTTGCATCTTCTCTCTTTTTTTCTTGCTAAGAGTGTGTTGATTTTATTGATTTTCTCAAAGAACCAGCTTTTGGTTTTGCTGATTTTCTCTATTGTTTTGTTGTTGTTGTTCTCAATTTATTTCTGCTCTAATCTTTTTTTCTTTCTTTCTGCTTGCTTGCTTTGGGGTTAGTTTGCTATTCTTTTTCTAGGTTCTCTAGTCGTTCAGCTAGATCTTTGATTGAAGCACTTTCTACTTTTTAAAATAGAGGCATTTAAGGCCATGCATTTCCCTTTAAGCACTTCTTTCACGGTATCCCATTAAGTTTTCTTTTTTTAAGATTTATTTATTTATTTAATCCCCCCCTTGTGGCTTGGTCCTTTCTTTGCTCTCTCTTCTGTGTCCATTAGCTGTGCATTTTTTCTGTATCTGCTTTTCTCCCTTTGTTGAGAAATCTTGCTGTGCCAGCTTTCTGCCGCGCAGAGCCGTCAGCTCTCCATGGCACGTGGTCCAGCTTACCTTCACAAGGAGGCCCTGGGACGAGAACCCAGGGTCTCCCATATGGTAGATGGGAGCCCAACTGATTAAGCCACAGCCTCTTCCCTATTCCATAAATTTTGATAAGTTGTATTTTCATTTGTCTCGAGGTATCTACTAATTTCTCTTGTAATTTCTTCTTGACTCACTGATTGTTTAGGAGTGTGTTGTTTAGCCTCCATATATTTGCAAAACTTCCCCTCTCCTGCCTATTATTGATTTCCAGCTTCATTTCGTTATGATCAAAGAGGGTACTTTGTATAATTTCAATCATAAATTTACTGAGAGCTGTGTTGTGGCCCAATATATGACCTATCCTGGAGAAAAATCTGTGAGCACTTAAGAAGAATGTATAACTTGTTGATTTGGGGTGTAGTGTTTTGTATATGTCTGCCACTTCCAGCTCACTTATCACATTGTTCAAGTTCTCTGTTTCCGTGTTCATCTTCTATCTAGTTGTTGTATCTATTGATGTGAGATGTGAAAGGCCTATTGAAGTCCCAACTATTTTCATAAAGACGTCTATTTCTCCTTTCAGTTTTTCCAGAGTTTGCCTCGTGTATTTTGGGGCATCCTGGTTGGGTACATAGATATTTATGACTGTTAATCCTTCCTGGTGGACTGACTCTTTTATTAATACATAATAGCTTCTACATCTCTTAACACTTTTTTTGCATTTAAAGTCTGTTTGGTCTGATACCAGTATAGTTATGTCTGCTATTTTTTTGGTTACTATTTGCATGAAATATCTTTCCGACCATTCACATTCAGTCTATTTGCATCCTTGGGTCTAAGGTGAGTTTTCCACAGACAGCATATGGATGGCTCATGTTTTCTTCTCCATTCTGTCAGCCTACATATTTTGATTAGGGATTAATCCATTAATGTTCAATGTTCATTCTGTAAAGGCATTTCCTTTTTCCCCAAATAATCTTTGGCTTTCATAGGTCATATCTTATTTTTGTCCATCTTTTTACCTTTTTGGCTATCCTTTCTGGTAGTCTTTGCTTCTACACTCCTCTCCAAGCCTCTCTTTTCTTTTCTGGCTGCAGAAATCCCCTTAGCATTTCCTGCAGTGCTGCATTCTTGTTTATGAACTTTCTTAGTTTCTGTTTATCTGTGACTATTAAATTAAGCTCACCATCATATTTGAAGGACATTTTTGCCAGATAAAGAATTCCTGGCTGGCAGTTTTTCTCATTCATTACCTTAGTTATTTCATACCACTGCCTTCTCTCCTTGGAAGAGAAATCCACATTAAGTCTTATTGGATATCCCTTGTATGTGATGTTTTGCTTTGCCCTTGCTGCGTTCAGAATTTTCTCTTTATCTTTGGTATTTGGCATCCTGCATATTATGTATGTTGGGGTAGGTCTGTTTGGATTTATTCTAATTGGAATATGCTGTGCTTCCTGGATGTGTATATCCATGTCTTTCAGGAGAGTTGGAAAATTTTCAGCCATTATTTCCACAAATACTCTTTCTGCCACTTTCGTCTTCTCGTCTCCTTCTGGAACTCTCATTATACACATATTGGTGTGCTTCTTGTTATCACTCAACTTCTTGAGCACCTGTTCATTAGTTTTCCATTCTTTCCTCAGTCTGTTCTCCTCTCTCTTCAATTTCAGTTGTTCTTTCCTCTATGTAGCTGATCCTTTCCTCCATGATTTCAAACCTGCTGTTATGTGCCTCTATTATATTTTTAATCTCTTTTATTGTGTCTTTCATTCTCATAAGTTCTGTTATTTTTCTAGCCAAGATTTTGAATTTTTCTTTGTGCTCACTCAGCACCTTCTTAATGTCTTTTATTTCCTTAGCTATTTTGTTCTTCACTTCCATGATTTGATTTAGAAGATTTGTATGAACCTCACTGATTAGCTGTTTCAAGTCCTGTGTCTCATCTGTAGTTTTGATTTGTTTCTTTGCCTGAGTCATATCTTCCTTTTTCTTTGTATGGCTTGTAATTTTTTGCTGATGTTTAGGCATCTGATTTTGATTTGGAATTTACTCTAATATTCAGTTTTTCTCTCTTACCTAGGGATTTACTGTTAAGTAGCAGTGAACTACCACTGTTCCTTAATTCTTGGTTCAACTCATTCTAGATATTAAGGATTGACCCTGTTTAACTGTTCAAATCAGGGCTAAAGACCTAGCAATGGGGAGCAGATGGCCAGTTTCCAAGGGCCTTGGACAGGGTAGCAGAAGAGGCACTCCTGAGGGCTCTGGAGACATCCAGACACTATAGGCAGGGCTGACAGCTTAGAAGTTTGGTGCCCTGCCAGTGAGCCCTATTTTGGAATTTATACTCTCTGGTGTGACAGAATTGGACTCAGTTATGGTTTCCCTAGATAGGGCTCTTCTGTCCCTTCTATTTGAACCTATAATTAGTACTAGTATTGATAGGTGTACGTCCAAAGGACTTAAACCTTTGGGCTCTCCATGTACCAGCTGGGCCCTGAATTTCAATGGAGTTGCAACATCTACTCTCCAGGTCATTGGATGCACCCAGGACAACTAACAAGGAGATAATGATGGACAACGACCATCCCAAGAACCAAGAGAGTCTACAACTGCAAGCAAGAGAGTCCCATTCATCTGCTCCATTGGGATCTAAGCCCCCTCTCAATTAGAGGTTGAGTGGGCATTACCATTCCAGAATCCTCAGGATTGGGGAATGAATTATGAACCAAAGTAGATTTACTGGTATTCTATTGTTATTCTAACAATGGAAGAACTTATATCATTGATGAGGAGGCAATGGCCACTGGAAGTTCTTGGGGCAGGAAAAGAGAAAAACAGCTGTAATATGGTGGTATTTTCAGGACTTGGGAATGGTCCCGAATGACATTACAACAATTGATACAGGCCATTATATATCTTGCCATAACCTACAAAATTGTGCGGGAGGGAGTGTAAACTACAATGTAAACTCTAATCCATGCTTAGTGGCAGTGCTCAAAAATGTGTTCATCAACTGTAAGGAATATACCACACTAATGAAGGATATTGTTAATGTGAGAAAATGTGGGAGGAGTAGGGAGCGAGCCTTGTGGTTTTCTTGCTCTCTGCTCTCCATGTCCATTTGCAGTACACTCTTCTGTGGTTTTGCTTGTCTCCGTTTTTTTGTTGTTGTTGTTGCATCACCTTGCTGAGTCAGCTCTCCATGGCTCTTGTGGGTCTGGCTTTGCTCCACAGTGTCCATGGTCTGGGCAGCACTCCACAGCATCTGCAGGCTGGGCGGCATTCCGCAGTGTGTGGGCGAGCCTGCCTTCACAAGGAGGCCTTGGGGCACGAACCCAGGGCCTCCCATATGGTAGACAGGAGCCCAACTGATTGAGCCACAGCTGCTGCTTCCCTAAATATCTTTTTAAAAAATAAAAAATATATTTAAAAAATAATGGCCCCTGCTTGTCTTATTTATTTATTTATTTATTATTTATTTATTTTTCTTTTTCATGCACTTTTCTTGTCTGGCCAGCAGATGGCACTCTTTGACAGACTGCTCAGCTCAGACCCCAGTTGCTGAGGGGAATGCATCCAGAGTAACTCCTCAGGTGGGTGAGCAGTGTAGAAGGAATGTCCTAGTGCTGGCCAAGCCTCACAAACAAATTTTTTTCAGAGGCTGTTCTCGGACCCTTGGCCAGCCACACCCTCTTTCCCTGTGCCTTCTTAGCACTCAGCCTGGGGCAGTAAGAAGGGTGTTTGAGAAGGCACATGATTTTTAGCTGCCTGCTGGCTCTCAGTACAAAAAATATCCTGACCCCACCCTGCCTGGAAGTGTGTGGCCCTCCATTCAGCAGATCATGTTCACTGGCCAAAATCTGAAATTGCTGTAGGCTGTGTCCTTTCTTCCCCCAATTCTTGGGAAAGAGGACCCCTGCAAATCCTTTAGCTGCAGCCCCTGCAGTCCATAGACCCCGCAGTCCATAGCCCCTGCAGTCCATAGCCCCTGCAGTCCATAGCCCTGCAGTCCATAGCCCCCGCAGTCCATGGCCCCTGCAGTTCATAGCCACCACAGTCCATAGCCCCCTAAATCCATGGTCACTGCAGTCCATAGCCCTCTCAGTCCATAGCCCTGCAGTCCATGGCCCCCAAAATCCATAGCCACTGCAGTCCATAGCCACTGCAGTCCATAGCCCTGCAGTCCATAGCCCCCTCAGTCCATAGCCCCTGCAGTCCATAGCCCTGCAGTCCATAGCCCCCTAAATCCAGAGCCACTGCAGTCCATAGCCCCTACAGTCCATGGCCCCTGCAGTCCATAGCCCCTACAGTCCATGGCCCTTGCAGTCCATAGCCCCCCCAGTCCATAGCCCCTGAAGTCCATAGCCCCTGAAGTCCATAGCCCATGAAGTCCATAGCCCTGCAGTCCATAGCCCCTGCAGTTCATAGCCCCCTCAGTCCATAGCCCCTGCAGTCCATAGCCCCCGCAGTCCATAGCCCTACCATGGCCCCCGCAGTCCATAGCCCCTGCAGTCCATAGCCCCCCGCAGTCCATAGCCCACTCAGTCCATAGCCCCCGCAGTCCATGGCCCCTGCAGTTCATAGCCCTGCAGTCCATAGCCCCCCGCAGTCCATAGCCCCCGTAGTCCATAGCCCCCGCAGTCCATGGACCCTGCAGTTCATAGCCACCACAGTTCAGAAGACTGCTGTTTCGTAGCTGGGGGGATGGGCACCCACTGCTGCTTTTGTAGCTCTACTTACGGATTTTTTAGCCAGCTGAGACTCCTTTCCTTTTCCTCTCTGTCTTCTCAATGGTGTCTCACCTTTTTCTGATGTCCTGAGCCCCAAAGCAGCCCTCCAGACATTCTCCATCTGTCCTCTAGCTATTTTTTCTGGGAGAGAAGTGATCCCTCTGCATCTCTAATCCTCCATCTTCCCAGAAGTCTACCACACATCTACCTTTTCAATATCCTTTCGGGTAATGGTATCTTTGCCCTTATGTCTTTAACATAAAGTCCTGCTCATAGTAGATGTTCAATAAATGATTGCTATGTAAAAGAAAATGCTTTAGAAGTATCACTAAATGAGATAAATATGTTTTAACAATTAATGTCAACATTGTTATATATGTCTTACTTCTTTCCCCCCAAAGGTAATCTGATTTTATTTGTGGATGTCTAAAATCTGTATAAAAGGTACATAATCTTCTAGTGCACTTGTCATTTGATTGTGATGGTTAATATGTAGAGAAAGTCAGTATACCTGAGAGGTAAAAAGAATATGTGATACAATAAGTAATTAGTAGCAATTAAAGTTATTTTTTAAATGCCAAATTTACCGGTTTTCTTACCTACTCCTTTAAGAACCTATGTTTCACTAAGGCGTTTATTATGTAATTGCTCCCATCTTTAATTAGCAAATTGTTTAATTAACACTTGCTTATTGAGGGTTTGCTTTGTGTAAAGAACTGTTCTAGGAATTGTGGAGGACATAGAAAATAAAATACCCTCAAGTGTTGTAGGGCAGGGTAGTAGGATAGAAAAGGGCATTCACAAATTAAGGGGGTAAGGAGTAGACGAAGAATATTTAACTAGACTGGTCCAGCAAGTTGACTGTGTGCATCTCACTAAATATTTGTTTAATAAATGAATGAGTGGAGGGGTTCAGGTGTAAAAGCAGGATGTTGGGACCAAATTGCTATGGGTCCTGAACGCAACTGCGAATTGCTCAAATAGGACAAGTGGTGATTTAGGAAGATTCATTTAGCAACATTTAAACATGGACTTGTTTGTAGCAAGTATGTAGCAGCCAGGAAAGCCATTCAGTAGCCATGGTAAAAGACCAGCAATGAACAGCCCAGATGGTGGGCGTTGATAAGAAAGAATCAGGAGCAGACTCAAGGGCATCAAACCCTCTTCTCTCATTCCATCCCTTGATCTATCGTCAGCTTTCTCTATATTACTTTTACCTCCTTGTCATAGATTGAAATGGTATTAATGATCTTGGATCCCCAAAACATTGTAAACATGTTGACCACCAATAGAATGTAAACAAATTGAGAAAAAATACTTTTGAAACAAGTGATAAGCAGACCACAGATGTGATATTGACACTTGGGGACATAAAAATCCAATACAGACGCCACTTGGGTGAGAGGCTGGTAGAGGCAGGCTGACACCCAGTTGCTCTGACCGCTGACCCCATGTCCGTGCTGTGCTGCAAGACTTGAAGTCGCCCCAACTTCTGCACTGCTCCCAGCACCTCCTGCCGACGGCTGCAGACCCTCCACTGATGATGCATCTGACAGACTCCAAGACTCTCATTAAAGGCACACACCTGCCTTGTGTTGGCCCTCAGGCCGACGGGCGTTAGAGACTCTGGTATCCTCCACCTTTAAATGTGTTATGTGCCCTCGACCTGGTTATTGTATATTGGGTGTGTTGGCAGCTTGTGATTATGCCAACAAAAAATTACACTGAACTTTCAAACTATTGTTGCCTCAAATCTTCTAAAAATGCTAAATTTACTTTCAATTCAATCTACTTTCCTGGTCTTATGACAATTACATCTATACAACACTTTACCATATTTCCTTCTTCCTTTCTATATGATCCTTCCATTTCAATACCACAATAGGAAAAGACACTAGCTCTGTTAATATCCTGATCAAAATGGTAGAATGAGGAATATAAGTCACTGGAATGACTTTGGTTATTATGATTAAAACAAATATTTCATGAGGCCATGACTTGCTTATCAAATAAGAACCATCTGAAAGAACTTAATGTTGGCTTTACAGGGGAGGTTTAAAATATCTCCCTTCCACTACCAGTATAAGCTTGATAAAACCAAGCAACAAAATTAATATCTCCAGACAAGTTCTGTCTATTCATAGCCAGGGGATCAAGTACAAACGGCTCTAGCCAGCCTCCCACAAAGCCCTCAGTTAAAGGGAGTCCTCCCAGCTGACACCTGGGTCTCTAATGCTTTACCTTCATTTCCGTGGTCAGTGACTACATCTTATCCCTTGAACAGGGTTTACTCGACCTGAAAGAGGGAATCTTGCCTGAACTAATCTTTCATCTCCCAGAGTATATAATACATGACTTTATATGTATGGGATGTTCAATTGTTCCATGTTTGTGGAATGAATAAATATATAAATTTTACCAGCCATTGTTTCAGGCTTTGTGATGATGATAATCCCAGGAAATTGAACTTTGGTGCGTTAACCAATACCTTGGCTTTGGCTAATGGTTTCTCTCAGTCCAAATTTTGTGAAATGCATGAGAAATAATGAATTTCTTCTAATTCCTCTTGCTGTGTGGACTTTGAAATGGGTTTTTCCTATATAACACAGTTTTGCCAAGGCTCGGAGAGAATCTCACGAAGAACCTTGTAAGCAACTATGAGGCGGATCTGGAGGGCATCTCCAGGGGAATTTGGGTCCTCACCACTGAGTGGACACAGGCAACTGGGACATTGTAAATGCGCATGTTAAAAAAGTGATAATGAGGGGCGGACTTGGCCCAGTGGTTAGGGCGTCCGTCGACCACATGGGAGGTCCGTGGTTCAAACCCCGGGCCTCCTTGACCCGTGTGGAGCTGGCCCATGTGCAGTGCTGATGCGCACAAGGAGTGCTGTGCCACGCAGGGGTGTCCCCCGCGTAGGGGAGCCCCACGCGCAAGGAGTGCGCCCTGTAAGGAGACCCGCCCAGCGCGAAAGAAAGTGCAGCCTGCCCAGGAATGGTGCCACACGCACAGATAGCTGACACAACGAGATGATGCAACAAAAAGAAACACAGATTCCTGTGCCGCTGACAACAACAGAAATGGACAAAGAAGATGCAGCAAACAGACACAGAGAACAGACAACCGGGATGTGGGGGGGGAGATAAATAAATAAATAAATAAATCTTAAAAAAATAAATAAAAATGAAAAAGTGATACTTAGTGCCCCCTCTATACTGCTGTACTGTGTGTGGGGGTCATTTTCCAAATGCTCAGATTGGAATTAATTTCTTGACTCTATTTAGTGCAGCACACTCATTATGGCCTGCCTGTTCTTCATTATTTCAATAGAGTATTATCTGCACTCTCGTGTATCTGATAGGGGGAATTGCAGCAGTTAGAGCTTACCAACCAGGCAGCGCTTTGACACAGTGATAAAAAGGCCTTTTAGTCAAACCTTAAAAACAAATTAAGAAATTTAAGAAGGATGCTCTAAGCAAACAGGAAATTGGGAACTATGATTGTTAAATATCATCCAAAAGGACTTTAGGGTGATGACAATGGTGTGTGTCAGAGAGATTGGTTCCAAGGATGTCCAACATTATGATTAGAAAATAGAGACATGCACCTCTTGTTATCTTACCTCACACAGAAGTCGCATATCCTGCTCCAAATTTCCATTACCCCCCACCCCGCAACAGTGACTTACAAAGCACTCGGAATCTTTGGGCTAAGGCATTTTTTTTTTACTTACTACCTGGAGATCTTGATTCTTTCGATTGGCAAGATAGAGGTGAGAGGAATGCACAGAGGACTCCCCTGAGGAGGTGAGAACCTCAGCAGCCCTTTCTTTACTTTTGTACTTGAGAACTTAAAGGGAGAAGAGTTTGAATTTAGCTGGTCTTGCATTTTTTTAAAAAAATTATTGATTACTTTTTTCACTCATTTTGGAAATGCAATATATTCTCATTATAGAAAATGTGAGAAAGGAAGAGCAGTAAAAATGAAAATAAAAATTACTTGTAGGAGAGTGGATGTGGCTCAAGCAGTTGATCACTTGCTTCCCACATGGGAAGTCCCAGGTTTGGCCCCCAGCACCTCCTAAACAACAACAACAACAACAACAACAACAACAACAACAAACAAAAAAAAAAAAAACCAACTCGGGGGAGCCAACGTGGCTTAGTGGTTGAGTGCCGGCTTCCCATATATGAGGTCCCGGGTTCAATCCCTGCCCTGATACCTCAAAAAATCAAACAAATAAACAAAAACAAAAACCTATAATCACCTCACTTGAAGTCACATTTAAATATACATATGTTATATAATGTGTCTATATAAGTGTATGTGAGTACATATAGGCATATCGGTGTATATATATTTACCTATATTTTACAAATTTGAAATTATAATGTACCTTTTTAAAACATTTTCCCATTTTATTTAATATTCTTATAAGAGTACAGTATTCTTCCATGAGAGCCTAATATTCCAACTATGGATGTACCATAATTTATGTGACTAATTTCTCAGTTTTGGACGTTTAGCTTCATTCCATTTTTTGGCTGTTATTGACAATAATCCGATGAATATCCTAGGTCATAAATATTACTGCAGACCATAAATTCCTAGGAGCAGAATTCCTGAGTCAAGAGCCTTGCCGATTTTTAAGATTTTTTTTAATACATATTGTCCACACACCTAAATAAAAATTAAGCCAGTGTAGGAGAGGGCCAGGCATTCCACCAGGCCTTGGCACCAGGGAGCCTGAAAGCTAGTGGAGGGCTGGGAACCAGGCTTGCGGCACTGCTTTCCCCCATCTGGACCACCAAGGCGTGCTGGCAGAGCATGGGCTTGAGACAGACACTTCGCAGCAGCCAGGTTGGGGTTCGTGATAGGCTGGTGAGGAAGCATTCTTCCAAAAGGATTTGTTTATATTGCATTTAATGAGCAGCTGGAACATCAAATTAGAAACTAAACCTTTGTCAAATCATATCCCGCTCATCAGGGCTGCGGCTTTTATGAAAGCCGACATCTGGATCAGAAAGACAGAGGTCCCTCACCCGATTACGTTCTGAGCCAGTCCTCACAGAAGCATCCTCTCGAGATACAGTCTTCCTCCAACGTCTAGGTGTCAGCTAACTTTAATGATGGTAAGTCGCATAGGATACGAAAACAAACCAACCAACGAAAGTATGAAATAAAAGGCTTTCGAATAACATTGATCATTTCTCAATGATCAACTCCCTGCTTCGTTAGAGGAAGGGATGTATTTATCAATAAGAGAAAACGTACAATCCTGCCACGCCGCTGCTTTATATTGACACGAAACCTGGGAGCCTCAGACTCACTAAAACGCCATGATTTTCAGGTGGTTGTCATATTTACTTTCACTTTCCCCCAAGTGGCTGCTGCAAGAATAAATTTCAGGGAATGCATGTTCCAGGGGCTTGTTTTTGCCATCTTGCTGGGTACAGTTCTTCCCAATACTGTTTCAAATGTGCCAGGGAGGGTCCTTCTCTCATGCATTATTCAGGAACTTCAGTGATTATTTGGTTCAGAGGCGCCCTGCTTTGCGCTGCATCGCTGGGATTTGGGCACGGGGATGTCGCAGGCACTCTGCAAAGCCGTGGTTTATGCTCGCAGGTATCCACCAGAAGTCTGGAGCCGCCCCAGAGTAAGATAAGGCCCAGTTCAGTCTCACTTGCAGCTCTAATCCCAGCCGGGCAGAGCAGAACACCTGATAGTACACTGAGATTGTGTTATCAGCCATTCGTGTACAGCAGTGTTCCCTTCTTAGCTAATTTCTCAGGTGCTGCTTTGCCGGAAAGGGGGAAGTACAGAGTAGAAGTGACATGGTGTCTCCTCTGCCATTGTTTAGAGCCAGTCAATTTGGAAAGGAAAAGAAGTACATCGTGATATTTAAGAGCAAGGCAAGTGTTCTAATATTCAGGTTTGTATCTGACAACTTTGATTCAGATTCTCCGGAAACATCACAAGAATTTTTTTTTTTTATTATTATTCGTCTCTGTTCAGGTTTTGCCGTGTTCTTACATAAATGGTTCATCTGCTTTAGAAATTTCCTTAAATTCTGCTGTCAGTCCTGGGCAAACATTTCAGCATACAAAACCAAACACCTGAGAAATTCCTACCTGATCCCACCCCTTGCCAATTCTCGAAAAAAGAGGGCCATTGCGGTGAAGCCATGGACAGTGATTAAGGGACAAGCTAACTTAATACAAGGAAGGTTCCATGTGAAATGAAAATGAATATTAATAACAATGGCTAAGACTTATTGAGTACTTACTATGTCCAAGTGCAGTTCTAAGTCCCACGTTTGCATTAACCAATGTAGTCATCAAAACAACCCCTTGAGTTATCCAAGCTTTGAGGTGATATCTCTAATTTTGCAAAGTGGTGATAGTTCTTGAAGTTGCTTCCAGCATCTTCTTAAGAGTCAAGCTGTTTTAGAGATGCAGTTTGTGGCTTTATGGTACAGTGACCTAGAGTGTGTTGAACTCAATGCTCTAAAATGAGCTCCTCAGGGTGAGGGACTTGTGTTTCCCCATGGGTAGGCAGCAGGAGACAAGGAAGGCAGTACCCTGCAGGGGCTGGGGGTGGACAGAGAAAGAGGAAGGACAGAGGGCTCCTGGTTTATTTGAGTCATGGGAGTGGACAGGCCCAGAGGTCCTCTAGATATTTATGGCTTAGAAGAAATCATAGGAATGATTTTCTTGAGCTCAGGACACCCACAAAACGGCATAACAAATTTCAACTTGAGGATAGGGTATTAGAAACAAGGGAGAATTACTGCAGTTGCATTAGTTTTTAACACTTTGGGGGAATCCAAATGTCAAAAACCATAGTAATCTCAGGACAATAAAGGATGGTTGGAAATAACTATGCAAGAGAATTCAGATAAAGCCAAAGATCATGCCATGCCATGGTTCTCTTTCTGGCTTTAAAGAAGGTCTTTTTCTTTTTTTTTTTTTAAACACAATGCTACAAAGACTCAGAAAAATATTCAGAGAAAGTCATTGGACCCACAGTCTTTTTTTTCCAGAGAAGATTCAAGAAAAGTAGAAATCCAGCTCTGTTCATTTGGACAGAGCATGAGAGAATAATTTAGAGCATTTAGGAAACTTTGCTTTAAGGACAGTAGAAGATATACCTTTGAAGTCAGCAGAACCTGGCTTCCAATTTCAGGCCCCCTCACTTCCTCTGTGACCTGGTTGTCTACAGGACCTCTGGGAACCTTTTGTTTCCTCATCAAAATAGTCAGGCTACAGCTGCTTACTTGATAAGGTTTGGGAATTATTGAATGAAATAACAAATATAAGGGGCCCAGCAGTACCTGACACATAGATTCTCAACAAATGTGCACACTCCTCACTTCAACATCTTCTCTTTTTCTGTGAATATTAGAGCCTCATAAACTACCCAAATACAGTGAAATTTTAAATATTAAGCAGACTGCATTAATATGAAAAAAGCCCATAGTGCTTTTTTGGTTTGCATAATGGGCTGAAGTTTTCCAAACACTTTCTTGTCCATTATTTCATTTTTATCCTTTCTTCAACACTGTGTCAGAGGCAGCAAAGGAAGTATTATTCTTATTCTAGTTTTTTAAATGCTCAGAGATAAGAAAGGACTTTTCTAAGATCAAAGAACTAAGAAGTGGTGGAACTGGGATTTCTCTTTTTCTTCTTTAGCTCCCATACACCTTTCATTTATTCAAAAATATTTGTCAATTATGTATTTCAAGCCAAATAGGTTCTTGGTACATGGCAGTATATAAGATACTGTCTGGACCTCAGTGAGCTCACTGTGCAGTCACCTTTTGATTACCCCATACCATCTTGATTTGCTCTAACATAGAAAGAAAACAGGAAATTAACTTATTGTTTTATAGTTTGGAGGTTTCACTGATTTGTATAATAGCTCCTGCTTTCTCCTTGTAATCCTCTGAAAAAGATGAGCCAGGAGAACTAGCCAGAAATGCCAGGATTTGAAAATGACTTCAGGTAATTTTTAAAGCCATGGAAAAAACATTTTGAAATAATAAACTTTTATAAGTAGGTAGTGATGTGTCCTTCAACCTGGAGATACATAATGTCTGGTGGACTCTATTTTTGTGATGATAATCATAACCATTTATGATGATTGTCTAGATCCATTTATTTCATTAGGGGGTTGAAAAATGGTGATATTCTAATACTATCATTTCTTCTTCATTTATTAGCTGTAATGCGACTATAAAGAGAAACTTTCCCTTATCAACTATTTGGTAGCCTGAGTATAGTTGATATAGGAAAGGCAGATAAATCTTGATTCTTTCATTTTATTTTTCTGGTTTTCAAATTAATGGGTTGTTCTCCTAAAATCCTCTAAGGGATTTTGTTTGTATCTTTTTGTATTATTGTAACTCATGAATCTAAACATATTTAAATAGTTGTGATATTATTCTTACCGATGCAGTTATGATTCTTAATCATGCTCAATTTAACCAATTTTTGGCCAAATGGGAGCTTATTCAAGATGGCTCCCTAGTCCTTTTGATACAACCCTTTTATGCGTATTCTTAAATGATCTTGCACATTGCAAGAGCTCCATATTAAGCAAGGTCAAGAAGTATGGGGTTAGAGCTTGAAGAAATTGTCTACATTTCCTAAACAATGAAATTATCGCTGCTCAGTTTCTCATCTTGGCGAGCGTTTTGTGCGCACCGCAGTCTCCACTCTCACTCCCCACCAAGCAGTATAACTGCTGTTTGTGCTAATTACACCTGTGCATTGAAGAGGAACTAGACCAGACACATCTTTATCCTTCACACATTCTACCAGGCACGACCATCAGGCATTTTCTCTTTCATTTTTCCTTCTCTTTTTCAACTCCCATGTACAACATTTTTCTCTGTGCTAGGAACAACAGGCAGGCTAGTGATTTGTTTGTGACTAGATGTCAGTGTCACTCCACAAAGTAATCTAGGGGAAACCAAATTAAGCTGGAAACAACACAGAGCCTTAATCAGGCTCTCTCTAAAATCCACTTGTTCATGATAATAGTGTGCTAAAGTTCCTTCCAGAAGCCCAGCTTACCAAAGGGACACTCACTGGGATCTTTCAGCTGCAATGGGTTCCAAAGCACTGCTGAAATTCTGCCCAATTAATAAGGCAATGACAGAAATTTAGAAAATATATGCATGATAATTTAAATCCTCCAGAAGAAAATCAATTTGTTCTGTCTAAACTTGCCTTGGTTTCTCTCTTCATCAATTCAATTACTGAGCACAGGGAACTTAAGTTGCAAATACTTTTCTTTAGGCGTGATTGAAGTATCAGAAAGGTGATAGGATTCAACATGTATTTCTTAAGTATTTTAAAACACTCAAACTGGGGGCATTTATTTTTCCAGTTTCCTTTGCTCTCTGTAAATCTGAAAATACTCCTTAAGATGTTCAAAGTAAGCGTAGCTAGGGGCTGCTAGAGGTAACTTTTCCATTTGCACAATCGATATATGGATTAAAGATAAGGGGGGAACCCCTGAAGAAATAGACTAATTCAACCGCAATTCCCTTGTTTTGTGAACTTCCCTAAACATGCTCCATCTGTATTGATTATTTCGCTTGGTGAGAGAAATCTGAATTTTAATTATCAGAAAAAGTACCCTTCCTCTTAAAATTGACGCCAATTATCACCTCTATTTCCTCCTTTGAAATAAGGTGAGTTATGTTGATGTTATACTAAATGAAAAACACAATTCAAAACCATAAAGTAAACAAAGAAATATAATCAAAACAAAAAAGAGAAAAGGGGGGAAAAAAAAAAGATTTCCATCAGTTTAGGTATATTATTGCCACAAGGGGGCCCTCAAATCTTTCCAAACACTAGCTAAGTGCTGCGAGCTCCATTTCTGGTAATTAATTTCCACAAATCAATATTTCTTATTAATGTACATTGCAGAGACAAGTTATAGACTTCTGATACTTTAAACTCAAGTTAGAGAGAACTTTATTTTTAAAAAATCAAGGGACCCGCAGTGATTGTGAGTCAAAGCTAAAATGAGTTGCACCTGTGATTTCCTGTGTCTGCTCTAGCATAAAAAATCCCAACACTGCAAATTTCATCAAAGGTTAAAACTGAATTTGAAGCACTGTGTATATAATGGAATACATTGACCTCCAATGGATTTTAAAGGCTATCTGCATCCTTCTGCCACATCATGCACCCCCAAAACAGCCAGGGCGCTGACAGACAAGTTAAAATGCAGTGACCCTCTCCTGGGGCAGTGGGAAGTTGCTAGCACCATTAGTACCAGGAGGTATTCAACTCCTGCTGAGAGCTTGATGTTGTTGATGGTGTTCACAGTCTGCACCACAGAAGACACTTGGAACTCAAGAGGGCGTTTTAATTTTCTGTTCAAGCCAGAAGGACTGGAATTTAGTGCCACTCCATACACACTGTATGCACTACGTGGAAATGGGAGGTTTCGGCAAATAAGGGCAGATTGGAAACTAGGCTTTCTCCAAAGCCCCAGCAGAAGAGAGAATACCTCCTATCACCCTTACTACACAGAAAATGTAAGAACAGGGCAGAAATATTCCCAAAACATATCAGATTGGTTAGAATAATATCAAAATCACCTTTCTGGCATCTCAGAAATCTCTTCTGAGCTTTGACATGAATCTAAGTTTCCTTTGAGATGGTTGCCTTTGATAAAATCTAATGGTGAGTTCGTCTCAAGGAAAGGTAAGCATGGGAAACAGTTCTGCTACCAAAGGGCAGGAGTATTTCTGTGACATTTTTGGGAAATGGTCTTTCTTCTGGACAGCTTGTTCTCCAGGATGCAGCCCCACGTGTAGTTCAACTATCAGGGGCTATCAATTTCTCAACACACCATGCTCTCACTTTCATTCATTTCTTGAGATTTGGAATTACCATCTTAGAGCAAATACCTAGTTCATGGAGGCCAATGTTCTACCTCTGGCTGAGGCACCAAGATATGTGTTATGGAAAAGCAAAGCTGTCAGTCATGAAATCTGAAATTGCTTGGTTTATACCCCCCAAAACACATTGAACTAAACCTTGATGTAAACCGCATAGATTTTCAGTGAATATTTTTTAGACTTAGTGTTTCCCCAAGGTTAATTCACAGTTTCAAAAGCATAGTCTCTCTTCATTTGCCTTAACATTTCTGTTTAGAATTTCAAAAGGTACCTCGTAGGATTCCAGGAACATACTTTTTTTCCCTTCCTTCCTGATCTGGCCCAGATTTCCATTTAAATCTTTCCCCTGAACAAACATTGTAAGTTACATTTGTGCTTTTCCACATCTATCCCAGAACACATTTTCTCATTCAAGCACCCTTGGAATGTTGTCTTTTTGTGGACCTTCTCTCATTAGAGCATTCCAGGGGTTACCTGGGGACTTAAGTTCAGCCAAGGGCATGTGTGAACAGACAAGGAGTCTCGGGTCTGAGACTAAGCACTGAGGCAGATCTGTGAAGGAGACACATGAATAACAAGTAGGCAGAAGCATCCAGCTCCCTATCAGATCATGGGACATTTTGCTTTTGGAGAAAGCACATAGCATCAAGTTTAAGGATATTTCTTTGAAACACATTTTGATCTACTTAAAATAAGATTATAAATATAAGAATTCCCCACCTCTAAGCAAAAGCCAAAGGTTAGTGTTTAGAAATAATAAAGGAAAACTTTCTCTACCTTCTCTCTCTCAGAGAGCTGTGGGCTACAACAGCATTTGACCAGGTTAAACCCTAAAGAAATTAAATGCTTAAATGATATACTGCGGTAGAGTAGGGTAGTACAGGCATCTGAGGATAAGCATTTCTTAGTTTAGAATTCACCAGCCCAACAGCAGATCCTCTTTACTAGTCACCACAAAACCCACCTTTGACTCTCCTATTGAGGGGAGACGTTTATTGGAGAAACAGATGAACTTGAACTTAGTGGCAGAATAAACCCATTCTAGATACCCATGTTAATTAATCTAATCATTATTTATAAATATGAGTAAACAACCGTGGATTACTAAATGTTTGAGAAAAAAAAACTAAACAGAATAATTGCCTGGAACAAATAGTTTTTTTTAAAAAAATAGCAGAGTTCTACATTATCGTGACTATTCTTAAAGAGATTTGAGAAGTTATCACAACCATTAAACAAGAATATGTTAGTAGGAAAAAGAACAAGAAGATCTCCTAGAAATTAATTTAGGTATTATAGAAGTGATTTGCCTGAAAAAAAAAATCCATAGATGAGGTCAATGATAGGGAACAGGAAACCTGCCAGATATGGGTAGGAAATGGGGAGGAAGGCTTGGAAAAATAAGAGAAAAGAAACTAAGGACAGAGATCTATTCTTTAGGTTCAATACCATCTAGGAAGACTTTGAAGACAGAGAATAAAGAGAAATAAGAAAACAAAGGAGAAGAAAAAAAGTAAAAAAATAAACTAATATTTCCTTAGCCTGAAATAAAGAAGTGTTCAAATTGAAAAGACCTGTGGAATTCAAAGAATATGAGTGAAATTTTAAAACCCACAAGATAAGAGAAGTTTCAAAAGGCTTCTGGAGGACAGCAACCTAAAAGGGGATTAGAAAAATGGAATGAAAATAAATTTTAAAAAATCTTCTCATCTGAATTCTGAAAGCAACAAGACAATGGATTTAAGTTGACTTTAAATTTTTGATGGAAAACAATTTTAAATATTGATTTCTATACCTAGCCAAATTGTCAATCATGTATGAAGGCAAAAATTTTTTTTTTAATTGATATGTGGAACTTATAAAATTTACCTCCTCTATATTTTCTATGGAAAAAAAAGAAAACTGTATTCAGGAAATCATCCCAACATAAGAAAAAGGAATCCATGAAAAAGAGGAGGGATCTAATGTGAGATTAACACAGCAAGGGAAAGGTTTACAAAGATGATAACTCAGATAGCTCTAAGAATACATTTAAGAAGAAAATGATTTCGTGTCAACAAAGACCAAGTTTCAGGAGCTTGCATATTTTAAATAATAATGGAGAAGAAGGTGTACAATTCCTCTCTTAGTAAGATAAAAGACAATTTGCAACTGCAAGGAAAACGAAAAGCGGAAAAAGCAAGTCACCATCAGATGTGAAGCAAACTGAAATGGTAACATTATCTTAAGGACTGGATGGAGGGTAAAAAAGGAGAATCCATTTGCCCTTGACATGAAAAACCACTGCACATTTCCTTGTTTGGGGGAGTGCAATCACACTATTTGAGAATGTTTTCATTATCCCAGTATGCATGTTGTTTACTGACTTTTTAACTTTAAGAATCATCCTGCAGAGAGAATTCAGAAGTCTATGTAACACTGACGGGCAGAATTACCTCTGTAAGGGAAGTTCAAAGAACTTTAGGGATAGAGTGAACTGTGATAGAGGCTGGGCAGAGAACTATAGGTGAGCAAAATTCCTCATTTTATATAGTGGAGAGTGAAGACCTCTCTGGGTAAAAGAGAAAGAAATAAAGCTTTTACTTAATGAGTAGCTAATATTGGTTGAGCCCCTGCATAGCAGAGCCAAGAACAGAAGCACCACCCAGTAAGTAGCTTTACTCCTTACACTAACTGTCTTATTCCTTGTTCTCTGGTGATGGCGTTGATGCTGGAGTGCACAGATCTACACTGCATCTATGCACTCCGTTGTTAATGCGGACGTAGAACTTGCTAATGGATAAAAGCGAGTGAAGAAAAGAGGACTTAAATTAAGGGCACATATGGGGGCACATGAGTGTATGGTTGCCATTTACAGAGGTGGGGGTTAGAATTGTTCAAGATCAGGTTTGGAGGGTTAATAAGCTTAAATATATGCTTCAACATTTAAACAAATTAACCAATAAAAGACTTAAATCCAAAACTAAAAAAAAATAGTCTGAGGATTTAGGTGAGAATTAGTGAAAGAGCCAAATTCATTGCCTTTTTATCATGGAGGATCAAACGTATGTTTAAAATGTACTTTTAAAAAATGAATAAAGAATATGTTATCAATATATTATTTAGTATTACAGTGGTTATTATTTACAACCTGGGAAATAGATTGAGAGATACGTAAGGGGGAAACTATTACTTTTTATGAGATATACTTCTGTATTACTTTTCTTTTACCATGTGCATGTATTATTTTTACAATAAAAATATATAAAGGGATATCATATTTAGCGTCATAAAATTTAATAAATGGGTTTTACTAGTTCATATTTCTGAGCACATGGAGGTGTGTTGGGAGTTTCTAGTGTTGTGTTATTCATTCTAATCTTTTCTTTAGAAACGCAAATTATTCTCCTCATGTCTAATGAACATCTGTACATCTTTACCTCTTCCCTGAGAGCTTTTACTTCTTGGATTATTTACCTACATGCTGTAATGTTTTCTCAAACCTGTTTCCTAAGATATTAATTAATTTTTAAAAAAATTATGTTTAGCAAAGACTTTCATGTACGGAGTTTATTGGTCAAATTGTTCTAAAGGATTTATCACAAGAACATTCCAATTCCCCCTAACTCCTGCCTTTCCCCTGTAATCTTGCACCTGTAGAGTAACTAATGTCCATTCAAAGTTATTTACATATGTAAGCAATATGTTTAGATAACTTGTGTATACAGTTATTTCTTGATTTTCCAGTTTTGGATATTATATTAATATATTGACTCCCTTTTAGAGAAGATGAGGCATGGTCTCCAACAAGCAAACCCCCACCCCCACCCCCACGCTTTAAAAACATGTACTGGTATTGGAATATTTCCTACTAATCAGTGTTTATTGTGGCAATGTAATTGTGTCTATGGCAAATACATGTAAGATGCTTTTCTTACATTTACTTTCTGTTACAATGTTTTGGTTTTGTCTGGAATTGCATTCTTGTTTATTCATTACTAAGATTTTTTACATTTTTATCATTAATTCATTCACAAACATTTTGCTAGACATGTCGGCCTGCTCTCAGTACTTTCAAATGCATAAGGTTTTCCATAAATTTCAGTTTCTCTGAGGAAACAGTTCTCTTGAGGCTTTCATTTTCCTTCAGTTGAACAGCTACCTTGTCTTCCAGGTCTGTTTTTGTATGGCCCACGAGCTAAGAATGTCTCTTACATTTTTAAATGGTTGAAAAAAATTTCAATGTTCCTAAATAAAGTTTCGTTGACAGACAGCAGACCTATTTGCTCATATAATATCTATGGCAGCTGTTGTATTACAGTGACGGAATTAAGTACCTGGATAAGAGACTATATGGCCTGCAAAGGCTAAGATATTTACTCTTTGACCCATTTACAGAAAAAGTTTTCCTGACCTTTGCTCTAATTTCTCCTATTTCTCATCCCTTTATATGTTTGTTTTACTTTCTGAGAGATTACTTCTATTTTATCTTTCAAATTTTCTAGTGCATTTTTTATTTCTGTCCTCAGTTTTTAATTTTCAAGAATTCTGTCTCTGTTTTGCTTTATTTCTATTTGGTAGCCAGCTATTCTTATTTCATGTATGTAGTATTTTTTTCAAGCCTCTCTATATATTTTGCAATTTTCTTCTTTTCTATTTGTTTTTTTTTTTTTTTAAAGATTTTATTTATTTATTTAATTTCCCCCCCTCCCCTGGTTGTCTGTTCTTGGTGTCTATTTGCTGCGTCTTGTTTCTTTTGTCCGCTTCTGTTGTCGTCAGCGGCACGGGAAGTGTGGGCGGCGCCATTCCTGGGCAGGCTGCTCTTTCTTTTCACGCTGGGCGGCTTTCCTCACGGGCACACTCCTTGCGCGTGGGGCTCCCCCACGCGGGGGACACCCTTGCGTGGCACGGCACTCCTTGCGCGCATCAGTACTGCGCATGGCCAGCTCCACACGGGTCAAGGAGGCCCGGGGTTTGAACCGCGGACCTCCCATATGGTAGACGGACGCACTAACCACTGGGCCAAAGTCCGTTTCCCTCTATTTGTTTTATTTGTATCTGTTATGTCAGAGGCTTTCCTCAAAAGTCTGGTAATCCTGCACTGTCTGACTACCTAAAGTGGGACAATAAAGAGCGCTTGGGAGCTCAGTGAGTGGGCTTGTCCCCTGTACTGTTGAGCTCCACCAAGCGGTGTGATGGCTGCCTGTTTCAGATGGGACTCTGATGGTCAGATTATGAAGACCTTTTCTCTGGGTCAGTAAAATTCATGAGAGAAAAATCCTCCAGATTGCTCTATTGGTAACAGAAGTAGGCAAACAGAGTTACAGAAGCCAAGGATTTGGGGGAGTCAGGGGCAACAGAGCTGGGTTCCTTGTGAGGGTTTTGACAACATCTTAAATCTGGACTCAGTTCAGTTCTCAGCAAGGTCAGCTTTGCCCTTTATTATTTAATGCCTTTTTAAAATCTGCAAGGATAGTATGGGTTTCTTTACTTTCTTCATTAGCTTCCTTTTCTTATTATCTTTCACCTCTTATTTTTCTTGAAAAATACAAAGAAGTCATAGGTTCATACAGGTCTGTCTTCATTTTCCTGGGGAGAATCTTCATGCCAAGAGTTCTATTCAACTGTATCTCTTATGCAGCTTTTTGTTCGTGGTGGTGGTGGTATTGTCTGTGCTGCAGAAAAAAATTTTTGTGAAGATCTTTTTCCTTTCTATTTGCATTTTTACTAATACTTACCTTCTAATGTAGCCATTTCCAACTGAACTTATTCTTTTCTTTGCATTGTTTCCCCATTTACCTGAGTACTGCTGAATCCCTTTCTTAGAACCTAGACTAACAGACTGGTTGCCCGGTAGCTTTATATTCCCCACTCATCATTCTGCCTGACTGAATTGGAGAGGGTTCTGGAACTCAAGACAGCACTGTCCTTTTTCTGTATTTTGACATTTTGCTTTTATTTTTTGTCGATTTCTGGGCAGCTGCACTTATGCTGCTATCTTTCTGGGAGTAAATTGCAAAGTTCATCTTGATACCCATCTAGCATCTGAAGCAAGGGCTTTAAATATAATTCCTCTGCCAGACCAGAGATTAGATTAAAGAGTAGGCAAAGCTGGTCGTACAGGTACTGTGATCAGAGAAGACCAACAGAAGGAAGCAGGCCCTGCAATTGCCAGAGTCTCTAGTTCTCAGAAATTCTAAAGATAGGATAATCCTATACTAGATTCCTCTGGTTCAACTCCGCAGAAGTCTCTGAAAACATGGGCCCTTCCAGCACACCCTGACAGGTCTCAAAGACATGTTTCCACCTTCTGACACCAATGCTCAAGGTGTGTGTGTGCTTTCTAAATAGGAAGATAATTCTTCACGGGCAGAAGGGGAAAATTCACTGCAACTGGTTGACAACTTCATAATGAGCTGAGCTTCAGTTAATAGTTGGAGTAAATGGTGTTTCAAAAATTGAAGAATAAAAGGATAACGAGCTAGCAATTGTTAGCAGGCAAACTGTTCTTCTGAGCAGATCTTCATTGTCCTCATGTGAAAGTGAGGAGAAAAAAATTATAAAGGTTATTTTAGAGCCAAGTTTAGAATTCTTCTTAGGAGGAAAACTGCCTTTTCTTAGTAACACATCTACATGAATATCTATTTTTATAAAGATGAAGCTCTGATTTTAGTGTAGAGGTGCTGGGGACAGATAAAATAAGAACTCAAATACTTTATGTAAGAAGCTAACTTGAATTGGAGGTAAGAGGAGGTAGAAAAGAAAGACAGATTTCAAGAAAGAGAAAAAGCCTAGCATCACTGTGAAGGCATGTGGGGAAATAACAGCCAGCAAGAAGCGTCAGGGTAGTTGTGGATTTGAAGAACAGGGATGACTCATTCTAACATTTTAAATTGACTTTTATGTGATTCTGTCATGTAAGCCCTCTTTGTCACTCTGTCTGGGGTGATGTCTGGAATGCAAACAAATGTCTTGTGTGGGTAGTAAATTGGGTCAATCAAGAAATTGAGGCTGACTTCTTTAGATGGGCCAGGGTATGGATGTCACTGAATTCAGGATAAGAGCCAAAGGTGACCTGGAAGCAGAACGAAGCCCTCACTTTCCATAGAGAATTTGGGGAGGACTCTCTGCCTCCCATTGTTATCTCCCACTTGCTGACTCAGACTCCACCACTCCAGGCCAACTAATAGACCCAGCCTCACTCCCCAAACACATGTGCAGTCTCCCCCGATTGCCTGTGACAGTTCTGAACATATTTGTTCAGGGCTCGTAGATACTGAGTTTTTCTAGCTTGGGGACCTAGATATTACATGTTCTTTCATGCTTCTGTCTTTGTTTTCAAACATTAGTATTTTTTCTATTTTAAACAAGGCTTTTCTTTGATGGTGAAAGACAAAATTACAACAGTAAGTACAAATGATGATTTATTTGGTGTGCTCCACTTTCTTATTTGTTTTAAATGAGATCTATTCATGTGTGGTTTTTTTTTCTTTCATTAATTCCTTTAATAGAAACTTAAATACCTACTATTTGCAGGCACTGTATATTTTATTCCATGAAATAGTCCCACCTTTTTGTATTTTGTAACAAATGCATTTGCTTCCCAATGTAGCAAAAGTAGAATAATATTAAGCTTTTCTTTGATCTTCTTTTTACAAAGAACTGCATTTTTCTTATTTACATGGTGCTCAAGGCATTTATTGAACCTTTTCCAAAGATTCACTAATACGCCAGCCAAGTAGGTGAAAAAGAATTGCTATTCTGATTCAAAGATGATTTAGGAACAGGGACCACTTCATAAAATAAGTTAAAAAGCCATTTAAAAATAGGACTTTTCTTCTTGGTCCTCTCTGCCAAAGCAATGCTGGCACAGTCTCCTGATGGTACCTTATCACTTCCTAGCTAACTTGCTGAATGGATATTTCATTTGCAGCCCTGAGGTAAGTAACAAGAATTGCTTTTCATTTCTGCTGTTGGTTTTATACCAGTAAAAATGTTCATTTTACTTCATTAACAAGAAAAAACGATTCACACTGTCTAGGGGCATGCTGTTCCTTCATAAAGAACATTATTTCCTTATCACTTGTCCTAAACAGACCCACTGGATTTGGGAGGTCTCTAGAGAATTTGTTTCTGATGGCCCCTATTATTAGTACATAATATATTGTTCACAGTTCAGAGACCTATAATTAAAACTTCAAGAAAACCTGAATTGTAATTTCTTATTTCTGACTAACACAAGTAATAGAAAAAATTACCTTGACTCTACAGCTACATTTACTGTTTTGTTTGTTTTTCATTTCTTGGACAATTTCCCATAAAAGTAAAGGCAAAACAGATTCCATCATTCTTCAACACACACATCTAAAGTCTAAATTGGAAGCAAAGACCCCAGCTCAGAGCAATTCACGCTTTCTCTCAATTTTCAACTTAACCAGAAATCCATTTTTAATATTGTCCTAGGATTTGCTCATTAGACAGAAACCAAGCTTTGATACCACGTACTTGAACAAATTATTTAACCTCTCTGAACTTTATCTTCCTTGTGTCTAAATGGTTATAAAAATAGTACCAACCTCAAAGGATTTCCTGTGAAACATAACATGAAAAAAAAAATCTTATTATAGAGTATATTACGTAGTAAGCACTAATAAAGGTCAGCTAGTCTCATCATCCATAAAGTTTTATGATAATAATAATAAATAATAACAGCAGTGCAAACAAATGCTTCTTATGGAGTACTTCCAATATGCCTGGAGCAAAGAGGAAATACTTGAGTGTCCTCCTTCTCTACTCAACCCCTTGTCTCCCTCCCTTCCTAAAGAAAGGGGAAGGTTCCCTAATAATTTTAATTAGAGCCTAGGATATGTTCTAGCCATGTTTTCCTCCTATGAAGAGCTACTGAACCTTTACAGTGAGTCCTCTGTACTGGCTTCTCCAGTGTGAGGGAGGCAAGAAGCTTCACAGGGGCTTTCAGGTCTAACCCACATTCTTCAGCCTTGAGGATATGGCATGCTGTCTTCACCTTTAATCAGCTGGAATCTTTATTCCTCTTTGACTGCTGCTTCTTGGACAATTTTCCTTGGTCAGTAATGCCAAACCTAGTTTTCTTGCACACTGGCCAAAGCACCATTTTAACTGGACAAAGCACCATCTTAACCAAAATCCCATACCAAGCACTTAGCCAAGCATCTTAGAGACATAAACTTTATATAAATTCCATAATTGACAGGGAGGAAAGTGTTATAATCTTAATCTTTCAGAGGAGCATACCAAGCCCGGAGAGGTTCCAGACCTTATCATAGAATAATCAGTGTTAGTGTGAATCTAGGTCCGATTGGCTGCAAAGCCAGTGCCCAGAAGTCTTACACGGCTCTACCTCTTATGTTCCAGGAATTTAGTATGTTCTAGGAATACTGAGACAAATACAGTCTTGCCTTCATGGAGAGCATGGTCAATTCTCAGAGCTCAGGGTCAGTACAGTGTCCTTCCAGGGGTCTACAGACCACCTTCATAACATTATCTGAGGTACTTCTTCAAATGTAGTTCTGGATCCCTCCCCTACCAGATTGATAAGTCCCTCTGGTTTGGAACTGATAATCCTACATTTTTAAATAAGCTTCCAGGTGTTTTCTAATGAAATTAAAAGTTGAAAACGTCTAATTTCAAGTTTAAAGAATAAAAGGCAAGATAGAAAAGAAATGGTATATTCATAGGGTGTTCTTTTCACCAATTGTATCCTTCTAAATTCTTAGTTTGAACTATTTTCCAAGGTTGCTTAAATCCAACAAACATAAGTCTTAGTTAGGAAGAGTTATGTTAGCAGTGGATAATAATAAATATTTTATTACCAAATTTCACTTTAAATAAAAAGAGTGCATTATTAGAGGCCTAATAAGAATCATGACTCAAATATGATAAGGTCCAAACAGCCCTTTTCTTAAGTCAAAAATAGTAAGCCAATAGCTCAAATGGCTAGAGATGAATCTATTAATTCTCCCCAGATTATATTTTTCTTTTAATATTTTTTGTGGTTTAAAAGTGGATGATACAATCATTTTAAGTAAATTTCTTATCTATTCACACTCTATCTGCAGTAGCTTAAATGGTCTCTCTTCATTTGTTATAATGATTCCTTTCTTTGATTCCTTCAGACCATTTCCTTCATGTTAATCATCAAATTAACTTTTCATAGCCACCCCCTACTTGAAAACAGAATCCAGAAATTCTTGCTTCTTAGTCTGATATTGAAAATTCTCTGCAATCTGGTTTCCCTTGTCTTTTTTTTTTAGTCTTAGAAATTTTTGTTTTTTTTTTTTAGGTACTGGGACTGGAGTTTGAACCTGGGACCTCGTCTCTGGGAAGTTGGCGCTCAAGCACTGAGCCACATTGGCTCCCCTGAGTTGGTTTCTTTGTTTATTTTGCTTGTTGTTTTGTCATTGTTTCTAAAAGGCACCGGGAACCAAATCTGGGACCTCCCATGTGGGAAGCAGGTACTCAATTGCTTGGGCTACATCTGCTCCCCCAGAATCAACTTCTTTTTAAAATTAAGTTTCTTCAAGCAGTTGACCTGCTTATGACTTCTATATTCCCATATCCATGTTTTTACTTTTACCTGTTCTCCTACCAGTACTGGATCAGTCAGAATGGACTGGGTTATAAGCAATAACAAAGCAACCCCTAATACTCGGTGGCTTAAAGTAACAAAGTCTTATTTTGTGCTCCAGTTGCATGTCTGCCATGTATTAGCAAGCAGAGAGGGCTCATCCTTACACAGTACTGACCCACCTGGAAGAAGCAGCCATTTCAAACCTTACTGGTTACTATACCAGAGGAAGAAAGGAGCTCCGGAGTATCTCACACTTGCAAAGGAATGCTTTGGCCTGGAAAGGACACGTTTCTTTCACTCTTGACGAATTCACCAAAACTAGTCACATGGCTGCCCAACCACAGGGAGTTAGGATGTGCAATCCCGCCATGGCCTCAAACGGGGAAAAAAAAATATTGGCAAACAGGATTCATGACTAACAAAAATATTATTCAAATCCTATCAATACTAAAGGCTGAGCTCAAATCCCCTCTCTGTTGTTTTTCTGGCAGAGCCCAGCTGGGTAACAGTGGCTTTTCTCCTTAAGTCTTAGAACTTTTACTTTCTTTTCCTTTTTGGAGGTGGGGTAGGGGTGGAGAGGCAATTGGCAAATCTAAACACATTCTAAGCTATTATTTCATATACATATGTCTTATATCCCTCAAGACAGAGTACATCTTTTTGGAAATCAAGCATCCAACCCACCACAGTAATGCACACTTAACAGGCAGTTGATAGCATATCCAAGCATTGATCATCTTTCTAAACCGGGGTTAAGACATAGGATTGATTACATGGCACTATCATTTTATACCACTGATATATATATATTGCCATAAATTAGGACTTTGAGCTCCTTGTCTGCCAGTTAAATTTTTATGATAATAATTTCAAATATCTTTTCCTTAGTTCTTTTTACTATCAAGCACTTTATATTTCAGTAAGTGCTTATTAGATTTTTAAAAAAATTTTATCACCCCCCGACCCTTGCAGCTTTTTGCATGCTGTCTGCTCTTTGTGTCCATTCACTGTGTGTTCTTCTGTGTCTTGTATTTATTTCCCCTCCCCGCTTGTGACTTGCTTGCTGTTTGCTCTTTGTGTCCATTCACTGTGGGCTCTTCTATGTTCTCACTTGTCTCACTTCTTTGTTGCATCACCTTGCTGATTCTGCTATCCGTGGCGTCTGTGGGTGAGCCTGCCTTCACAAGGAGGCCCCAGGACACAAACCCAGGGCCTCCCATATGATAGACGGGCACTCATCTGACTGAGCCACAGCCGCTTCCGTGCTTATTAGATTTTTAAAATGTTTTACATATGTATGTCCAAAACACATTAAATAGCACTTGATAAATAATAAGTATCCAATACAGATTTGTTGTATTATTCATTTATGTACAAAATGATCTAAACAAGAAAGCATCCCATTTTACAGATGAAGAAACTCAGTGAAACTTAGGAAAGTACGCAATAAAATACTCATATATAAAATAAAGCTTCTTTTATTTAAAATTCTATTAAAATGCATTGTTTTATTTTAAGATAGCCTTAAAAATTTAAAACATTTAAATTATTATTCTAGCAGGGTCTTTGATTGCAATCAAGAGAAGCAAACTCTAGCTAACTTAGGCAAAAAAGAAATTTTTTGGTAGTGGTGGTGGTAGGATAAAGGAGAATTTGTAGAATTCATAAACTGGTAAAAGAATTAGGATCAGAAAGGAAAAGCAGAGACTAGGGGAGGCATGTTTCAGCTGTAGCCCCTTGGCAGAAGTCTGCTCAGGAAATCTCCCCTGGTCCTTTCCTATAGGTGCTGGCTCCATAGCTGCTGGCCTTTCCATCCTGCTGAAACTCTCTGCCATCTTCAACTTTCCCCTTACCTGTGAGTAACTTCCTCAAGAATTGATGGGGTCTAGAAGCCTACAATTGGTTTAGCTTTGTTCATAGGCTTGTGCCTTGGGTGACAAGATTATATGAGAGGCCCTACTTTCTTCCATCCCATCTTTTTTTTTTTTTTTTTTAAGATTTATTTATTATTTATTTCTCTCCCCTTCCCTCCCCCCCACCCCGGTTGTCTGTTTTCTTTGTCTATTTGCTGTGTCTTCTTCTTTGACCACTTCTGTTGTTGTCAGCGGCACGGGTATCTGTTTCTTTTTGTTGCGTCATCTTGTTGTGTCAGCTCTCCGTGTGCGCCAGGCTGCACTTTCTTTCGCGCTGGGCGGCTCTCCTTATGGTGTGCACATCTTGCGCATGGGGCTCCCCTACGCAGGGACACCCCTGTGTGGCATGGCACTCCTTGCACGCATCAGCACTGCACATGGGCCAGCTGCACACAGGTCAAGGAGGCCCGGGGTTTGACCCTCAGACCTCCCATGAGGTAGACGGATGCCCTAACCACTGGGCCAAGTCCGCCGCCCATCTTGAGGATCCCCCAAATAAGACCAGTAAATATCCCAAATAACAAATTTCTGATACAGTTATGTGGGGTTAATTAGTCCCTCAGAAGCTGGACTGGGGAAACGGACTTGGCCCAGTGGTTAGGGCGTCCGTCTACCACATGGGAGGTCCGCGGTTCAAAAACCCTGGGCCTCCTTGACCTGTGTGGAGCTGGCCCATGTGCAGTGCTGATGCGCGCAAGGAGTGCCCTGCCACGCAGGGGTGTCCACCGCGTAGGGGAGCCCCCCGCGTAGGGGAGCCCCACGCGCAAGGAGTGCGCCCTGTAAGGAGAGCCGCCCAGCGCAAAAGAAAGTGCAGCCTGCCCAGGAATGGCGCTGCCCACACTTCCTGTGCCACTGACAACAGAAGCGGGCAAAGAAACAAGACACAGCAAATAGACACAGAGAACAGACAACGGGGGGGGGGGGGGGGGTTTAAATAAATAAATAAATAAAATCTTTAAAAAAAGAAGCTGGACTGGCATCCCTGAGCTGCAAATCAATAAAATATGATCAATGCAAGGATCAGATCTAATAAAGAAAGTGCTTCCACATAGATTTTCCTTTAGGTATAGATTTAACTACAGTTCTGATTTTACGGGGAGGAAACTGAGTCTCAGATAGGTTACCTGATTTGAACAATAGAGTAAATTAGTGGTGGCAGAGCCTAACCTCAAGCCTTTCTGTTTACTGAGAAGAGTTCATCTTATCACATTATACTGCATTTCAATCCATGCTGGAATTTAGGAAAGATAAAAATTTATTTATAAAAGACAGGATGATGGTTTTGTTACTTAGAACTCTCCTTCCTAGCATCTTTCATGTAATGTCACATATAGAAAACAATCATTTGTATAAAGCTTACTTGAGTAAATGGATGTGGCTGCTCAGGGTCAAAGACTCCAGTGAAATCCAGGCCTTATTTGGCTTCACAACAAGCTGAAGGCCTCAGTATTTCAGGTCTTACTTTTGGGGAAGCTTTGATTCATAAAGCAGCTACCTAAAAACTATTCTAGGAAGCATTTTCTACCCGGTGTATCTGGGAGTCTAGTATGAACTGATATAGCCCATTGCCAGAGATAATCCCCCAAGTACTGATTTCACACCGACTATGAACCAAGTTGTGTGGTGTAGGGAGAATGACACTCCCAACAGCTCAGATTTTCATAGAAAAAATAGGAAAGTAAACAGACAATTACCATGTAGTGTGATGCAACCACAGGTCAAGGAGTACCATAGGCCAAGATGCCGGCAGCCAAAAGCCAGAAGGGGCAAGGGAACAATTCTCCCTGAGAACCTCTGGAGGGGGTGTGGCCTGCCAGCACCCAGATTTCAGCCATAATAATGACTTCAGATTTCCGGTGTGAAGAACTATGAGAAAATAAATTTTGTTGTTTTAATTCCCAAGTTTGTGGTAATTCATTACAGCTTGAGCTATAATGTTTTACTGTTAATGTGGGAATGACATTTCCCAGAATCCCTTTCTCTGTACAGGTTCAGGTTAGAGTTGACTGAAGTGAAATTATGCGAGTTTTGAAAAGTTGAAGCAAGGTAGTAGCCATTACACTCTGAAGATCGTCATTGGCTGGAAGCTGAGACAGGGGTAGGGGTTCAGGCAAGTTCCATTTTTGCTCACTCTTACCCACTCTGTACCCATATCTCCTTGCTGACTGCCAGTCCTGCTGACCGACATGCCTCCAGACCTAAATGAAAGTCTCCGTTAACAACTTGCAGAGCCAGGGAGCCATGAGGAGCCAACAACCATCCACAGACTTCTATATTAGCCACCTTACTGGTCCCACGGGGCCAGATGTATGTGCCTAGTTGATGAATTCCTTGTAAGTTTTGACTCTTTCAACCACAACACACCAGGACTAATCAGTACTTTTCTTTAATTAAAAAAAAAATTTTTTTTAAAGAACTTTTAGATTACATATGTGTCACATCAAAAATAGGTGATTTAGACACCAACTCCAAATACTTTCCCACATTAACAACTTTCGTTAGTGTGGTGCACTTGTTATAATTGATGAACACATATGGAAGCATTGTACTAATCACGGACTATGGTTTACATTATAGTGTACACTTTGTCCTACACAGTATTATAGGTTTTGACAAAATGTATAATGGTCTGTATCCATCGTTGCAATGTCATGCAGGACAATTACCATGTCCCAAAAATGTACCCATGGTGCACCTATTCTTCCCTCTCTTCCCCTCAGAACCTCTGGTAGCCACTACCTTTATATCAATAATACAATTTCTTCCATTGCTTTCTTTTTAATGTTTAATTTTATTTTTAGATCTTTACTTTCTCAGCTCCTCCCACAACTGTGAAAGTTCTATTCCTGCAATCAATTCCTTACTCTGCATAATAATTTTTCTTCCCTGGTTGAATCATGATTGATATAGGGCATTAATCCAAACCTGAGATGAGAGGTCAGGAAAGCCTTTGGAGAAGAAGCTATAGGTGAGGTGAGGTTATAGGTCTTAGCCAACTGCACTTGGAAGGATGAATGAGCATAAGCAAAAGTATGAAATGGGAGAGCTGGGATGGCTGAACATACTGACTGGATGATCACCAGGTGATTAAAATTAGTATTTCCACTTTCCAGAGGCTTAGAAATTAAGACATAAAGAGTTTAAGTTACTTGGCTAAGGTGACACAGCTAGTCAAAGCAGAGGTAGACTTTGAACAGATATTTGTGATCCAGAAATCTTGCTCCGAACCTTTATGACATTCTTTCTTCAGGTTAGCCCGTGAAAGATGGTGTCTAATAGGCATTATTACTGCTTGGTACAGATTTGGCAATCATCAGCATAGAAATAGCTTGGACATTCTAGAATGTGACCAAATCTAAAAATATGATTCTCAACTGCAGTTGAAGCTATGAACATTATACTGATTCATGGTCAATTTATCCTATATAGTAAGTCTACTCATTCAGTTAATATTACTCATTCAGTAATATCCATTACTAGACCACAAACTCAGTGATGAGAGGGGCTGGATCTATTTTGTTTCCTTTATCTATTAACTGACATACGCTTGATAAAATTTCTATAGACGTATGAATATATAAATGAATTGAGCTTTGATTATCCATTGTTCTCAGGCTTGGTAAGTATTAAAAATTGTTTTAGGATGAAAGTTTTGTTCCCATCCATGAAATCTCTGTGGGTGAAGTTACAGTGACCTACTTACTTTTTGCCTTAGGTACTCTCTACCATGTTTATAAGAACAAAACACCCCCACCCCTAGCTATGGACTGTACTTCACAAGTGATAGAGATTCTACAATTCTAGGTATTTGTCAGGGAATATAAGTACTTAATAAAAACTCTGAAATGGAATTTGTGGAGCATTGCTTTAAGAATAAAATTACCCTTGCCTCCAAGTACCTTAAATTTATCCTTGGATTAGGCCAGAGCATTAGAGTTCTGCATTCCTGAATTTTTAGAATTTTAACTGGACTTCATATTGATTGAAATGTAACATTATAACAACTTTATAACTTTCTAATGTTCTCTAATTCAATTAGATTAATCAAAGGACATTTTTTGAGGATATTGGTCACTACTTAAAACAGGGTCTTCTTGATGGTGACCTATGAAAAATATCAGGTCACATTATACTTCTCTTGAAAAATTTCTTTTTATCGAACAGCCAGGTGTCAGTTTCTTTAGTTGAAAGATGGGGATAATAAAAGTGTTTACCTCATAGGGTTTGGGAGAGGATAAAATGGGATGCCAATGAAATGCTTCCTTAGCACAGTACTTGGCACATGGTAAGCAATTAATAAGCTTTGGCTATTTGTCATCATCATCATTATCATCATATTGCCCTCTTCTCATTTGTGATTGGAAAGCCCCAAGTCACATTCTTGGCCATCTCTACCAAATGAAATTACTTTATGGCCAAAACAACCTTCATTTTATCTTTATTTCTCCCTAGGACCAATTTTCTCATTCACATTTTTCTAAGCTCATTTTTGTGCCTACTTTTAGACACTGGCTTACAATGTTTATGGAACAAAGTGATTTATTAATACATACCAACAAATAGTTTTCAAAGGGGGAAAGATGGACCACAGAGAGGTGAAATGACTTGTACTCAAAGTACCAAAGCAGGAATAAATCCTGTTTTCCGAATTTTAGTTCCAGGTGTTTTTGTCCAGAAGGCCACTGAAGCTTCATTTTTGCTGAGTTTCCATGCCCTCTGATCAGAGAGTTATATGTGTTTTTTTCACACATTCTGTGCTACTTACTGTTGAAATGAAAACTTTCCATCTTATTCAGCACAGGAACTATGATGACAGAAGGAAGAATCCTGAAAGAATGGATCATAATAACTAGAAAGGGAGAAAGAATTCCTGGAGTGTTTTCTATTTCCTACGTAACCTAAATATTGCATAGTGAACTGATACATACAGGAATTTTAGTATTTTTTTTTTAAAGAAGGAAAAAGTTGATGACTCTTTCCAGTGGTAGCTGGGATTAATCTGTGGGGATAAGAAGGGGGGGCAGCCTGACCCAGAGTCCTAATGGATTTAGGCTGCATAGTTGAAGAATCCCAAGTTTTAATAAATACATTTGTAAGCCCTGGGCTGTAGCCTTAAGCATTCAAGGTGCCTCTTCCCTCTCTCTTTATACCACATGGGCACAGAAACCAGGTAGGAAGACATTTGGGGCTACTGCCTGCCCCACATTTCTCTTCAAAGGTTGGCTTCCCTCTGTTGTGATCAGTTTAGCTGTATTATCTCTTCCATCACCATCATCATGATCCCTACCCCCAATCCTCAACCTTACCCCTAGTATTTTCTCAATTTGGATTTGATAACTTGACCCCAAACCATTTTCCTTGGCACAGGGCAAATGAAAGTCCCACATGGAATGCTGAACAAACAACTGTAATAGCCTGTAAGCTTATGAGCCCGCAGTTTAGGTGCTACCCCCCAGAACCCTGTCCAGGCCCCCAGGATATGTCAATAGACAGAGTCAGAGGGAGAGGCAGGTCCTAGATACTTTTCCTTCAGGTAAGCTGCCGGCTCTTGAGGGCAGGAACCACTTCACCTCCCAAAATCTGGCCAGTTCCTTAGAGCAGGAATTAGATTAAACTTTTTTTTTCTTTTTTTTTTGCATAACCCTTTCCCTCATCTAGATGTATATTCCATAGGCACATGATTTAATAAGTGCTTACTTGAGTTTTTTTTTTCTTTCTCCTGCTGTCAAGGGCTCCAGATGCTAGAATTATCCATGCCCCATCCCCAAGTTTCTTGTCTACCCATTCTCAGCATTGAATTTAAAACTATAAAGAAACAAATAAATATGAGTAAAATTTCAGATTTGAATATATGGTTGTTTTCCAGGAAACCCTGAGTTTTGGTATGAAAAGAGCAAAAACAAAACACATTTTCTCATCAATTTGTGCAAAGTCATTCTCACCTGCCCCTCTGGGTACAGTAAGGATTAATGGGTTCTATTTCCTAACAACACCCCAGACCCTTTCTGATAGTAAGTTAGGGATATGGGACCATTAGCTGCAAATGTTGCTCCAGTGGCCTTAAAGGATTAATATACCTCCCAAAGCCCTTAGCTTACTGGGAAAATCTAGCCCACTGATTTAATGGACTAGTTAATTGTCAATTCTACAAAGACGGTAAGTGTTATTATTTTGCACTTTATTAAATTCTGGAAGATTAAAATCTATGGGGTGCAGTTGCTAAGAGGATTTGAAAGAGGCTGGGCCATTGTGACAAACATACTGGCATCGACAAACTTCTGTCCAGCCTCCACTGGGGAAATGAGCAGAAGATGCCATTAACTATATTCCATGGGTAACTCTGACAACCAGACCAGTTGGGAAAAGATTGGAATCCACCATCTAAAAGTCCTTTTAGATGTGATAAAGTATAATGAATATGCCATAAAGTAAAATGTGTCATAAAGTAAAATGCAGAAGCATGGCATTAGAATAATTCTGTTTCCATGTTATTGGGTGAGAGAGGCATTGCCTATTGATGAGTGAATCAGGACAAGATTTCATATATGGTATAACTGAACACATAGGTACTTTATAGTGAGGTTTTATTATGTTACTTGGACCTACAGTTTAGTTCATAGCCATAGAAGACAGCATAGGGAAAGTCCTTGCAAATGTGAATATTCTGTAAGTAAGAGTGAGGTGAGACCAGCACTGGGCATCTGAGTCACAACATACTATGAGTAAGGAGAAGTCTTTGGAAGACATTCAATTTGTTGGTTATGATCAGAGATTATATAGGTAAGACAACTTGTTCCTAAGGAGAAAACTTTAAAATTGCATGAGCCTCTGGATGATTTTGGAGTGTGTTCAATCCCTTAGCACAACATGACTTTTTAAAAAAAAGATTTATTTATTTATCCCCTCCCCCCAACCATGCCATGCCATTGTCTGCTCTCTGTGTCCTTTCACTGTGTGTTCTTCTGTGTCTGCTTGTCTTCTCTTTAGGTGGTACTAGGAACTGATCTTGGACCTTCTGGAGTGAGAGAGAGATGCCTGATCTCTTGTGCCATCTCAGCTACCCGGTCTGCTGCATCTCTTATTGTCTCTCCTCTGTGTCTCTTTTTGTTGTGTCATCTTGCTGCACCAGCTGTCTGCCTGGCCAGCTTGCCAAGAAGGCCAGCACTCCACTCAGGCCAGCTCATCACATGGGCCAGCACTCTGCATGGGACAACTTACCACACAGCCCAGCTTGCCCTCACCAGGAGGACCCAGGAATCAAACCCTGGACCTCCCATATGGTAGTTAGGAGCCCAATCACTTGAGCCACATCCGCTTCCCCAACAGGACATTTTGAAGAATTGGAAATCTTACACAGAATAGTCACAGACCAAAAGCTGCATAATTAAACATTCCTGGTACCACAAGAAACATGTTTTATATAAGGCTCTTGCCAACATAGTAGCTAGCAGCGTCTTTGGGGAGAAAAAAGTACGTGTGTAGAGTAGCTCAAAAGTTCTCCCTTGAAAAGTGAGTTTTTATTGAACCAGAAAATGGCTTCAAAATCACACACACACACATACACACTCAAAGTGAGCAGTCCCAGACATAGTGCGTGATACACTCTGAGAAATGGAGTAGATCCTATTTGTTGTCTGGGTCCGTTGCTGCTATTGACTGATTTCCAGATGGGTGGGTAGCCACTTTTGAGATATGGGAGGTTATCTACTTGGGGACTTCTGAAAGGTTTTCCTCCCTGATAGATTTCCTAACTCAGGTACAACTCCTTTTCTATTGCTGGATAATGTGTTATTTTGGTATGTTTCTGTAACTATTTCAGTCACCTTGCAATTATAAGGAAAAACAGACTTTGGGTGAATGCAAAACAGAGAGCTGTAAAGCAGCCTAGGCTCTTTTGTTTTTTTCTTCCCTTCCCTCTCCCCCACTATGCTGTGGGGTTTTTTTTATTTTTGTTTTTTGTTTTTTCTTGCTGTCTGTGTCCATTCGCTGTGGGATCTTCAGTATCTATTTCTCCTTTTTGTCTTTTCTTCTTGTCTTTCTCCTTTAGGATTCACCAGGATTCAATCCTGACGACCTCTGATGTGGAGAGAGGTTCCCTGTCAATTGTGCCACCTCGGTTCTTGGTCTCTGCTCTGTGTCACCCTGACTCTCCCCTTTGTCTCTCTTTTGTTGCATCATCATCTTGGTGCGTGACTTACTTGCGTGGGCACTCGACTTGCTGCACAGACACTCACCAAGTTGGCATTTGGCTTGCTGTGCAGACACTTGGCTCACCACATAGGCACTAGCTTGCCATGTGAGCACTTGTGTGGGCACTTGGTTCACAACGTGGGCACTCGGTTCGCCTCACAGGTGCTCAACTCACTGCATGGGCACAGCTCACACACGGGCACTGCTTCACTGCACAGACATGCTTTCTTTTCTTCTTTCTCACCAGGAGACCCCAGGGATCGAACCTGGGTCCTCCCATATAATAGGCAGAGGCCCTATCACCTAAGCCATAATTGATTCCCCAGCCTGGGTTGTTGATGACAGTCTTGAGCTACTGATCTTGCTGAGACATACCTCTGGACTTATTTCATGTGAGATGATAAATCCCATCATTGTTCATTCCAGTTGAAATGAATTCTATGCTTCTTGCAGCCAAAAGCATCCTCACAGATTCAGAAGAAATAGTCATATAATGATGTCAAACTGCACACATCCAGAAATGTTGAAAGTAATATTATTTGTTTAGTAAGAGCACTCACAATAGAGTCAGACCTGTGGCTGGATCTTCTCTGCCATGGATGATATGGACTTGGGTAAGACACGCAAACTCTCTAATCCTCAAGCGCTTGTCTATACAGGGACAATAACCACTGTCTCTTAGGGTAGCTGTAAAGATTGTGTAAGATAATGCATGCAAAGTGGGGGCTGTCAATAAATAAGAGCTAACATACAAACACACTCAGGCCTCTTAAAAGCTGTTTTCAAATAGGAAACACATCAAGTGAAAAAATTAACACCTTTCAAGCAGCAAGAAAGTAAAACCAGTAAGATATATGGTATATTGTACTACCTTTGAGTCTAGGACTTAAAACCTGTCTTTGCATCAGATTCAAGGTTAGGTGTAAAAATATTATTTTTCTTAGATCCTTTAGGAACCTGGAATCTGAGAAGAGGATCCCTAAGAAACCTGAATCTGAGAGGTACTTATTATTTAAGAGCATGAAAAAGAAGGATCAAACAATGGGGACTGAAAGGTGGTAGTCAATTATATGGGGAAAACAAGAACAAATTGAACATGCTAAACCAGAAGCCAAAAGAAGGAAGTGTTCATGAAGGATAAAGTAGACAATTGTGTTGAATGCTGCTAAGAGACAATGCAAAATAAATACAGAAAAGTAAACATAAGGGTTTTGGTGGAGGGAGGACATGTAAATGTATTTGGAAGTGGTTGGTGGGTAAAGAGGACCAACAACAAAAAAAATGGAGGTAATAACTATGTACATCTTTTAAATACACTTTACTATGAGAAAATAAAAAGAAACCCAGAGGGCATCCAAGGTATTTTGTTTTTCTTTTAAGATACTAGATACTAGAACATGTATATCTTGACAGAAATGATGTAGTAAAGAGGGAGAAACTGGTGATGCTGAGAGAAGGGAGATGACTGAAAAAGAAGTTTTGAGAAAGCGAGATAATGATGAAATACTTGGCCTTAGGTACGAGCAGGGAAACTTGATTTATTATAACAAGATGGAAGGAAAGGAGGGTGCAGACAGATGTAGATACATTGGTAAATTTTGTGATGGAAAGATGAGTGGATTTCTATTTGTTGGCCTCCATCCTGGATGGTATAACATAAAAGTAAAAAGATAAAGGATTTCTCTGAAATGGAAAAGTCTTATGCCTTTACCTTGTTCTAGATTTCACATTTTTTGACCTTGGGATAAAGGTATAGAATTCTGAGAAAGAAGAGTAGAATTTGCTGCTAATTAAGAGAATACTAGAATTGTCTAGATACTGATCTCCTGGGATGAAAACCTGCTTTGGAAGATATACAGTGTAAATGCTTTGGGGAAGCATAGTCAGCGATTATCATTCAGTAAGATCAGTTATCTTACCATCATTCAACTGTTTGGTGGCATCATAAACTGGCAAAAAGAAGACCATCTGGGATCAAAAGAATTGAGGTACACTCCCAGCTTTACAACTGACATACATTGCATGATATTAAGCAAGTATGTTACTTTCTCTGTACTTCAGTTTCCCTACCTACACATAAAATGATATAAGAATTTCCCCTCACATATTTGATAAGAAAATCAAAGTATATGATAATAGTAATATCCCTGATAATAAGGGATAAAAAGAGCTATTATATATTGGTTCCCAACTATGGGGTACTAGTTCTAAAGTCAACTGCATATATACACATTAGCATAAACTGTAATATAAAGTCATATATTATTTGTATAATCTCTTATCCTTACTCTAACTTTGCAAAGCAAGATGTTATTATCCTTATGTTATAGATGAAGGCATGGAAGATTAGAGCAATTTAACTGACTCCCTCAAGGCTGCCCAGGACAGGTAAATGCTTCAAAGGGCATATTAACCATAGGAATCTCATTCCAGGCAATTATAAAAATACTGAAATCATAGAATCAGAAATTAAAGAGAAATATGTTCAATTTGCCTGTTGCTCAGAATTACATGCATTCTTAAATAGATTCCTACCTTGTGTGCTATGGTTTTATAGATTTCTTTTGTTGTTTTCAGAGCTCCAATACCACTATTTCTTCAAGGTTTATTAGAATTTTTCAGCATCCTTATTGTGCCTCCTTGCCATTCAATCATTCAAATTAAATTAACCAGATTGTTTGTTTATTTTTTCTTCCTTTGTTCCCATCTCATCTGGGGTTAGTCCAGGGAGTTGCAGCTCACCGGTTTTGCAATGAAGTACTTAGATCAGAATTCTAAGCAGGACTCAGTTTACTGGGACAGCCTTGCAATCAGATGACATCAAATATCAGTGCAGCCCAGGACCTTGTAGCTTTGCAAACATTTGTGCTCTCTGCTTTACCCTGCAGCATTTTGGTTCCATTAAAAGTGAAGCCAAAAATATCCCTTGTGCATCCATGCCTGGGAACTGGGTGACTTCCAGTTGAAGGGTCAGCAAATAAATATAATTAAAAGACTCATCCAACTGGATCTCTTTTCCTGAGTGTCTTCCTTTGGAGCGTCAACACTCTTCATCTCATAAATGGAATTTTTAAAACACGAGGACTTTGGAAGTTTGTAGATATCCTCAGACTATTTTATTTATTTGCATAATTAGACTCCTGGGAAGTTGTAGTCAGGGTTGCAAGACTTGTAAGGGGATGGACACACTCTGATATGCAGGAAGCCAACAGATAATGTTGACCGCATTATTGTTTGACCAACAGTCCCTTACTTAAGAAATGGTCATACATCAGGTCTCCTCAAACTCAGGTAAGAGTGCCATGACCCATTAGGAAATAACAAGAGCAAAACAATAGTAGCCAATTTCTTGAGCAACTGTTATGTAACAGGACATTTCTTTGTATTTTTACATACCTTGGTCCTATTTCTGAATGAATCAACACTGCAAGCTGCATATTATCAATTCTCTCCTATTACTAAGAAAACCAAGCTGAGTGAATTTAACTAATGTATTCAAGGCCACATAATTATAAAGTGTTTGAGAATGTTTCTCTATGTCCAAGGCCCATGTCCTTTTATCATATCAAATTTTCAACCAACTGATCATCACTGACATCTCCAAACGATGAATTTTCTTTAAAAAGTTACCCTTTGAAATTTTATTAAGTCAAATGGTACTGCCCTATACCACCAGCATGAGTTGTTCTCCTCCTTTAGAAGTCTAGATGTTCAGTGATCTTTTGAATTATTAGTTTATTGCCATATCATTCAAAAGAAATGACAGTATGGTTCATTTTAAAAATTTCTTTTGCGTCTAAGGTTTTGCCAAGATCTGTTTATCGCTGTCATGTAGAAAAGGAAAATATGATGAGGTTTGAAACGTTCAAATGTGAAGTTTCCCTTTTCCCATTCAAATAAGGGTTGGCAATAAATCAAAAGGCTAGATTTCATTTTCAGTGAGTGACTTAGGCCAACGAAAGGCTGAGTAAATACTAGAAAAATTAGATGTGGTGACTGTTGCTTAAAATATGTGAATCTTAATGCTTCTGAAAGATAACAGATTGGTAAGAGATCTTCTATCTATAATAATGGTAACATTAAGGACTATGATAACAGTGATTAGGGCTTATGTTGCCTTTTTCCTTCTAAGAACCTCAAAGTCATTGACAGATACATTCAGAAACAAAGACCACCAATAGCCACGTACAGTGAGCATCTTTGTACTGGACTACTGTGCCTCACTCCATCAAACAGAAGCCCCTCTAGGAAGTTCATTTCCTTGCCCTTTGGTGAAGATTGCAAAGGAGAATTCAGTCAAATGCTTGTTGCTATGGGGATAAGAGTAAAGAAAAGAGATGTTTGATGAAAAGTGGTCCCCCAATATAAACCCTTCCCTTTAGATATAATTCTCTTCTGAACTCCCTGGGGACCAGACTGGATATAATTTGCTAAAAATCAGAAACTTAAATGAATAGGAGCATAACCTTTAAATATATTTTTATTGTTACATTCTTCTTGTATTTTTGTTCAAAAAAATGTAAGGCAGATTTTAATGAATGAGTAACAGAAGCATCAACTTAATAACATTTCAATAGCTTAGCAGTTAAGAGAATGAGATTGGGATTCAGAGACTTGCTTCAAATCCTGCTGCTGCCATTTATTAGCTATGTGGCCTTGGGGAAGTTAATCTCTTCCTTTTCAATCCCCTTATCTATAAATGGGAAATAACAATCACGTTTACTTCATAGAACTGTAAACATAAGAATCATAATGTATATGAAGCATGATTCAAATATCGGGCACATAGACACAGTAACAATTGTAGATGTTAATATTATAATTAATTATTAATATTACTATAGCATTGTGGTGAAATGACTGGGTAATAATGCTACCAGTCAGCAAAAAAACTAATTGTGTAATGTGTACTTCCAAAGATAGTAAAGAGGATGAAAAAGTGTGAAGGGTTTGAAAGATAATAAGAGGGTTTTTGCTGGGATGACTTTGATATAAATAGATTTTCTGGAGGAGGGGGATGTTCGGGATTTTTAAAAGAAAGTAAGCCAAATATTTTTAAAATACCATACAGTGGGGTACTAAGGTAGAAGTCACAGATGAAAATCAATATGCTTTGCTAAAAATATAAATAAGAAAACTCATCAGCTAGAAGAAGCATTGCTACAATGTGCATGTTACTTCCATCTGGAAGAAAAATGCTAGAAAGTAACTTAATATTCATGACTGACACATTTTCTTTTTACCATCAGTCAACTGGAACTAAAATACACAGCTGGTTAGAAAGCCCAGCTCTACTTCATGTTTCATCTGATGACCTTATAAATCAACTCAAGAATCATGACCCAAAACAACTCTTTCTTCTACTTTATTTTTCAGAGAGGGTACAGTGACCAAAATCTGTCACAATGGACCCTGTTTCTTTTCTTTACCTATCAAGTTCTTATCATAAAATCAAAACCAGAATTCAAGTATGTAAGTCCACTTACCAGCCCCCAAAATAAGGGAGGAAAAAAATACCCACTTGGTCAAATAGCTTATGTGAGGGCAAAGTAATTTGTCAAACATAAGATTTATTTTTGTTTCCAGAGTACTGAAGTTATATAGAAATAAATTAAAATACATTTTTAAAAACTTGACCATAAATATACAGAAATCTAAGTGTTGGGAAAGAATTTTCATTGTTAGAATATGTCTATCTTTTATAGATTGTGAATTTCTTGAGTGTAGCATCCTAGACTTTGGAGCTGCACAAAGGAATATTTCTCAGTCATGCTTTGTAAATGCACAGAACCCATTTGCCTAATTATAAATTCAGAGCTTCATTTATTTATTTATTTTAAAGATTTATTTTATTTATTTCTCTCCCCTTCCCTCCCCCCACCCCCCAGTTGTGTGCTCTCTGTGTCCATTCTCTGTGTGTTCTTCCGTGTCTGCTTGTATTCTTGTCAGCAGCACAGGAATCTGTGTCTCTTTTTGTTGCATCATCTTGCTGCATCAGCTCTCCTTGTGTGCAGCACCACTTGTGGGCATGCTGTACTTTTTTAGCACAGGGTGGCTCTCCTTGTGGGGGTGCACTCCTTGCACGTGGGCTCCCCTATGTGGGGACATCCCTGCGTGGCCCTGCACTCTTTGCAGGCATCAGCACTGCACATGGGCCAGCTCACCACACGGGCCAGAAGGCCCTGGGTTTGAACTCTGGGTCTCCCATATAGTAAGTAGGTCAATGCTCTATCAGTTGAGCCAAATCCACTTCCCAGGGCTTTATATTTTCACATAGAAGGTGAGTGTCTAAATTTGACTGTTTAATCTGTGATAAGGATTGAAATAAAGGAATCCACAGGGAAGGATGACGCTGAAGTGTAGGGCTTTGCTGAAAACTGACATCACAACAAATTTAGAGGCTTGGGGGCACTGTTCTGGTCTCTTTGGAAGAAGAAAATCAGTGGTCTATTGCTTTTTCTGAGAAAATTGAATGTGTGGCAAGTACAAAATCAGTAGAAATCAAGGGAGGCTTGGCAAAGGCATGCTTAACTTTTCCTCCATGATGTCTTTCTTCTTTACTCTATCACAGTATTTAATCAGTAAGAAAATACTTGGGTGATGATGACAAAACTAAAACGAAATTATTATCTTCAACAATAATTTATAAGGGAAGTAGTTCTTAGAACCTAAAAACACCCTTGTTCCCTCCAAAGCGACTACTTCAAACTAGCATTAACTCCCTGAGCATTGTAGTGGAAATAAATTCCTAGAATTCTGGCCTTTGGAGAATTGATTGCAGATTTATATATCTTCGCTTGCTATGGTATGGAAAAGCAGACTGTAAAGATCCTAGGATGACAGAGTGTGGTTGTGATCTTGCGGTATGAGAGATTTAATTAGACATCAAATGTGCATTGCCCTAATGATGGTTGTTTAAATTACCAAGGCACACACTGCAATTCTCTAGCCCACAAGCCGGAAGGAAAGATGAAGTTAAAATACAGTAAATCCCCCTCTGACATAATGGGATGCAGGGAAATATGGTGTTACCATTGGCAGGCTCACAGCTCACCAACCTCCTTCCCTAATAGTTTAGGCTGTTGTGTATTTCACAGATGATTGCTGCTTATTCCCTGTCTCCCAACTACCAGGTCTTCTCACCATCACATTTATCTACTTAATACCCTGGCTAATTTTACCCCAGAATACTGTTTCTGTTTTTAGAAGCCTAGCCTCTGTGGCAAGCAACAGATACCCAGAAGTTTCCAGGGAAGCAACAATAATGGATGCTGGGATGGCAAGGAGAGACTCTCCAATCAAAAATCACCTCTCTCTTCCATCTCCCTGTCAGTCCTCACCATTGGGAAGTGGTGATTAGAACCCTGCTGCGTGCAGCTGTACATCTCAATCCAGCCTGCCTGAGTGGGAGGACGCAGAGGGCACCTCATTAGCACAACGTTGACACTGTAAGGCAAAGAGTAATGTGAAATGAATCCTTTCAACTAAAGGTCAGCAACTACTAGGGTATGTCGGCAAGTGCACAAGCTCAGTCACTTCTCAGGGCTAAGCAATTTGTTTCATTACCCTCCATCATTCTAACTTACAAGGCATGGACCACATATGACCAAAGAGAAGCCACTCTTGGTCTTTTCAACAAATTGGTGTGGTGCCAGGAGTGAAGGAAACCATGCTTATTACAGAAAGATTGATGGCTGTGAATGTTTTCCAGGTACAAACCATCTGGGCAGATGTCTTTTAACTAAGATTAATAAACATATGTCACCAGAAGTTTCTCATTACAAGAGGGATGATAATGGAGTATCAGAATTTCCATGTTAAACTGCTACACTGCCACAGAACTGAATCTCTCCAGCTGAACAAAGCCATGCCAGTTCAGACAGGAAAAAGCTTCCCTTACTACACCTGGAATATTTTATACCCAAGATAAATAGTCCTCGTTTCTTCTGAAAAAGTGAACACGGGCCAAAATCTTCTGGGTCCAGGCCAAAACACAGCTTATAAATTTTTTTCTCAACTGACAATCTGTGCTCATATGGACAAAAAAGCCGCACCCTGGCCTCGAGGTTAATGCCTGAAGCCAACAGACAATTTAGAGGCTTTCATCTAAAATTGGTGGCCAGGCGAGGAAGAGACCAGCAACTTCCAAGGTCAGCTATACAAAAATTGAATACTCTGGTGACAAATGGAGGAAGTGCTCTAAGGTACACCAGAGGGGGCCACATGTGGTTTATTAAAAATGTAGTATCTCCCAGAATGTTGAAATGGATGAGGGCTGTGAGTGCCCCCAAAACGATCTGAGTCATCATTTTGTTTTCAAATTCAATATCAAAGTATATTTCCATTCTACAGCTCATGTGTGCAAATCACCTACTGAACACTAGTTTAAATTTAGCTGTGAAACTATGAGCAATCTCTTTTCACAAAAACTTCTAAGTGCTCAAAAAATAGTATATATACCACATTTTGTTTACACATTCATCTAGTGATGGGCACTTGGGTTGCTTCTACCTTTTGGCTATTTTGAATAATGACTGCTGTGAACATTGGTGCACAATGCTCTTTTGGATATATGCCTAGCAATGGAATTTCCTGGTCATAGGGTAATTCTGTTTAACTTTCTAAGGAAATGCCAAACTTTTCCACAGTGACTGCGACATTTACATTCCCATCAACAATGTACAAGGGTTCCTGTCTCCTCACATCCTCACCAACACTTGTTATTTTCTGTTATATTAAAAAAAATAGTAGCCATTCTAGTGGTGTGAAGTGGTATTCCATTGTACTTTTGATTTGCATTTCTCTGATGGCTAATGATGTTGGGCATATTTTCACATGCAATTTTCACTTTCGACTCAGGGTATAAATGTATGTAAGTGTATTTGTGTAAATATAAGTATGTGCATATATATATATATACACACACACATATATATACACATAAGTTTAGTATATATATTGATTTCTCCAATGAGAATGAGAATGGATGTTATTTTCCTGTGACCCCAGATTATACACATTTTTCTTTTTTATAGCTTGCCATAGCTAAGGCAACTAAATTTCATCCCATGTGCCAAGTTTGATGGTTTGGTGTGGCTGCCTGGACCCCTAAATTTGACTCTGAAGCTACATTTAGGCTTAGAGTGGGTATGGAAAACCAATAGAAAAAATCTCTGCTGTGACTACAAGACAGACAGATGGTGTTTATAAAACATGTACTTGTCATGTCTCATCCTGGCCTAATAGGTTCCTATTAACTATTTATTATTGAAGATGATGAACAGAATAATAGCATGCAAGACATCATAGGACTATTAGCTAGAAGCTTTAGGATGGTGAAATCCTAACAGCAAGCTGAAGCTTCCCAATGAAATAGAAGTCCAGAAAATTTCAGTTACTTGGTGGAACTGGCTTCTGCATAAGACTGTCATCTTTCAACCTAAGAAGAATCTATTTGACACTGAAAAACCTGAGGAGCTGGCCACTGAGAAGATGGTTTCTCAGATCTGCATCTAATAACAGTGGGGGTAGTAAGGAGAAAAAGAACCCTAAAAACATTTATTCATGAGTAACAATAGCAAATTAGGGAATCAAAGTACATACACTTCCTTGTAACACAACAGAGATTTTTCTTAAGGAGAGGGAGTGGTATGTTCAATGGAAAGTTAGGTAACCATTTATCAAAATTTTGTGTGGGAATTAATTCATGAGTTACCAAAATCACTCTGAATTAAGGTTCTACATCAAATTCACTCCATAGCTATTGAGCCACATAATGCCCAATCTGCTTGCACAAGGCAAGGCCTGTGTGTCTCATAGAGTTCCCAAGACATTCTTACATACACCATATTGAAAACAACTAAAGTTTAGCAAACTGCTGAAGCTCAATTTGGACAGGCAAAATTTTTCTAATAAATAAATAAATGGTCTAGTGGAGGGTAATAACCATCCCTGTGTGACTATTTGGCATAGTAGTTAGCATACAGTAGGAACTAAATAAATACTGGCTGAATCTGAATATTGTTAGGACATCCTCATACTTCCTAATTGTTAAGTTTTTCCCTCATTCCATCAATGATTATAAGTATTACATAGAGCATGTTACTTATCATGCGGTAGGGACCCAGTAAGTATTGGTTGAATTTGACTCAAGTTAGGTTCTCAGGACTTCCTAATTTTAAGTATTAGCCTTATTTTCAAAATGTTTAAATGCTGCATACTGTATAGGTGTGTGTGTGTTTTAGAATACTATTATGAAGCCAGTTTCCAGAAAACAAGGCTACACTAAACTAGAAATCTACAAAAACAGCAGTACTTGTTGATTGAGTGAACAGTCTACAGTAATACTGTATCACTGAAGGGACACATGGAATATCTCCATTGTTCAGATTGACACTTTTCTAAAAAAGATGAAATAGTCTGAATAGAAAGAGTTGAAACTCAGATTTCCTGAGTTTACTATATGCTTGGATTCTTTTGCTTAGGCAATAGAACCAATAACCATTCCTACTGTTTTTGCAGCTAATTTTAATTTAATCCGACCCATTGTTTACAGTTTTACCTATAATTACAAAAACATAACACAACTTTTAAGTCTTTCTTGAGGTTCTAGTCCTGGTAAAGGTGCATTAAGCAGACCCTATAGTGACTCTATCACTGGAAACAACTAAAATCTGGAATGGAATATATGGAGTAACACCATAATTCTGAAAGGTGAAAGTCAGCAGACAGATTGGGGGAGGGAAAGAGATCTTAACATACCAGAAAGCTAATGATGAGTTTCCCGCTGTTTTCTGCCTCCAGCAAGAAGGTATAAGAGATGCCAAAGAGGAAAAACTCAGAGAAAGTTATCCCGTTAAGTTGTGTATGACTCCTGGGTTCATTGCTATGCTGTGCCTGGGTGGTGAATCTAGAAAGCATTTCAAAAGCTTTGAGGAATGAAATATGGGATGGATAACTGCCCAGGTTCTTGACTGGTCACAGGGAGGCCGATATAGGTGACAGATCCAAAGAACATTGTAAATATATTGGGAAAAAAAAAAAAGAATGAAATTACAGTAGAGCCACAGTTCTCAGAAGGTAGATAGGAACTTTTGGCCTGAACACAAACATTGAATTGTCTGTTAAACACAAAAATCAACATTCTCCCCAAGGACCATAATATAACATTCTAAATGTTTAGAACACAATCCCAAATTACTCAACATCTGTGTTATCAGAGTCCTAGAATGCAAAGCAAAAAGAGTATGGCATGGAAAACAAAACAAACAAAAACTAGAACCATGGCTAAAAATAGCCTAAATTTTTTTTCTTTTTTTTTTTATTGACTTTGTAATAATATTACATCAAAAATATATATGTGAGGTCCCATTCAACCCCGCTCCCCCACCCCCCCTCTCCCCCCCCAACAACACTCGTTCCCATCATCATGACACATCCATTAAATAGCCTAAATTTGTCACATACACATATACACCCACACACACACAACTTGAAGATTTAAGAAGCTTGGTAAATCCCAAACTAGAAAAATTGGAAATCATAATCAAATTGCTAAAAACTAAAGGCAGTAGAAAAAATCTTAAAAATAACCAGAGAAAAGTGTTGCATTACATGCAGTGGACAAACTGTTCAAATGACTGTGGATTTCTCATCAGAAATCTTGGAGGCTAGGAGGTGGTATAATACTTTTTAAATGTTCAAAGAAAAGAACTGTCAACCCAGAATCTCAAATATAGCAAAAGTATATTTAAGAAATAAATAGAAGAAGGAAAACTAAGGAAATTCATCAAGAACAAGTCTGCTCTAAAATTAAACTTCTTAAAATGAAAGGGAAACTTCATCAGTGGAAAATATGGAACTTCAAGAATGAAGGAAGAGCGACAGAAATAGTAAATATCTGGTTAACAGATTATTTAGACATCTTATTCTTTAGAGTTTCAATGTATATAGATGTTTTATATATATATATAATATATATCTTATGACTACAGCATAAAAGAGCTTTGGGCAAAAGCACATCTATAGTGGTAAAATTCCCACATTCTGCTTAAAGTAATAAAATATTAATATTAAGTAGATTATGAAAAGTTCACTATGTATATTATGATCCCTAGATAATCACTAAGAAATGATGCAAAGAGAAATATTTTGAAGTTTAATAGAAGGGAGTGAGTGTAGCTCAGTGGATTAGCCCTGCTTTGTGTGTATGAGGTCCTGGGTTCAATCCCCAGTACCTCCTAAAAAATGTAATAGATAAAAAGAAATAATAAAAAATTCAAGTAATCCAGAAGAAGGCAGGAATGAGGAAAAAGAAAAATGAAAAAGCAGGGAACAAATGAAAAAATAATAGAAATAGTAAAATGAAATCCAAGTTTATCGATATTTGCATTAAATATAAATATAATGGCATAGTTAATATAAAAATAAAAGGCTAGAATGATATCCATGCAAATAATGATTAAAAGAAAGAGAGGCTATACTAATTTCAGATGAAGTAGAGTTCAGAACAAAGAAAATTACCAGGGATAAAGAAGAGTTATATAATGACAAAAGGATAAATTCACCAAGAAGAAACAATCCTAAATGTGTATGCACCTAACAATATGAACTTCAAAAGTCATGATACAAAAAGCTAATTGAACAGAAAAGGAAAATGGGCTAATCCATCATCATAGTTGGGTAGTTGGAAACTTCAATGCAATTCCCTCAGTAATCAAAATAATAAGTAAACAGAAAAATCAGGAAGGATTAGGAGAATTTAACAATATCACCAATCAATGTATCAAATAGACCTTTACAGAAAGCTCCACCTTGAGCAGCAGAATGGTAAGCTGAAAAATTACCTAGACTGCAAAGAAAAAAGAAAAACACTGATGAAAGAAATCAAAGAAAACCTAATAATTCACCTAACACATATTAGGAAACTCAATATAGTTAAGGTATCAATTTTCCCCAAATGATCTATGTACTTAATCAGTTTTAACCAAAATCCTAGCAAGACGTTTTGTAGACATAAGCAAGTTGATTCTAAAATTTATCTTGAAAGAGAAAATCATATAGTCAAAACACTTTTGAAAAAGGAAGAGTAATGTTGGAGAACTCACACTATCTGATTTTAAGACTTACTATAAAACTACAAGAAGACAGTGTGGTGTTACCAAATGTCCATGGAACAGACTAGAGAACCTGGAGATAGATCCACATAAGTAAGTTCAACTGATTTTTAACAAAGGTGCAAAAGCAATTCAGTGAAGGAAGGATAGTGTTTTCAACAAGTGGGGCTGGAATAATTGGACATGGAGAGGTAAGAAAAAAAAAAAAAGAACCTCAACTGAAACCTGACTTCTTATACAAAAATTAATTCACAACATATCATAGACCTAAGCATAAAATATAAAGCTAGAAATCTTTTAGAAGAAAACAGGAGAAAACCTACTTTTTCTTGGGTGAGGCAGAGACCTCAGGCATGATACCAAAATCATGATCCATAAATTAAAATGTTATAAATTGGACATCAAAAAGTTTGCCCTTCAAATGACACTATAAAGAGAAAGAACAAATTGGGAGAAAATATTTGCAAACTACATGTCATGCAAAGAACACGATTAAAAAATTTATAAAGAACTCTTACAATGAAATAAGACAAACAGCCCAATTTTAAAATGGGCAACCTATCTGAGTAGATATTTCAGTAAAGAAGATGTACAGATGGAAAATAAGCATATGAAAAGACTCTCAACATCATTACTCACTAAGGAAATGTAAATTAAAACTACAATTAGACACTACTACACACCTATTAGAATGTCCAAAATAAATAAGTGCATATATAGATACAGAAATACATGATAAAGTCAAGTTTTGATGAAGATGAGAAATCCTTGGCATTCTCCTATATTGCTTGTAGGAATGAAAACTGGCCCAGACACTATGAAAAACATTTTGGCAGTTTCCTAAAAAGTTAAGCATATACTTATCATATGATCTAGCCATGCCACTCCTGGGTATTTAAAAAAGGAAACTTACATTAACTCAAAAACCTGTACAGTTAGAGTAGCAGAAATATTTGATTTTTAGAAAAGGTACCGTGAGGGAGGTTATTTTGTGTTTTTGGAAATGTTCTGTATCCTGATTATGGAGAGGTTACACAAATCTATACATGTGTTGAAACTCATAGAATCAAATGCTTATAAAAGGTCAATTTTATGTATGTAAATTTAAAATTACTTTAAAATCAAAAAGTCTTTTTCAATCATATATAAAATTATCCTGTCTTTCTTGTTATACCATGTAAGAACAGGGGTATATTTTTGTGTGCATATGTATTTGTTTTATAACTGTGTACAACTCTCCATGTGTCTGTGTAGCCCCAATAAGAGACCCTTATAGTCTAATGAAAGGAACACATGCTTTGGGAACTTGTTTGAATTTAAAAATTGCCCTAACATTTTATTTATTAATCAATGTTTCCTGAGCACCTACTATGTGCCAATTATGTACTAGGTTCTGGAAACAGAAGGGTAAGCAAAACAAATGCTTTGTATCCATGAACTTAAAATCTTGTGAGGGAAACAAATACTAAGAGTAAGCAGGTAAATAAAGATGATCGTAGACTGTGGTAAGTGCTTTTAATTTACTGTGATAAGTGCTTTTAGGAAAATAGTCAGATGATGAGCTTGAGTAGAATAGAGGAAGTGTTTTTTTAGTTAGGGTGGTCAGAGAAACCTTTCTGAGAAGGGGACACCAGGAGGCACCTTAAGGATGACAATGACCCATCCATGCAAAAAATGAGGAAAAGGGGATTACTGTTGGAGGAAATAACAAGTGATAAGAGACAGTTGTAAGAAATAGCCTGCTGTGATTGGGAAGAGAGATGAAGTCAGGATGTCTGAAGTGCTCAGCAGGACAAAGAGGAGAGAAAGTACCTATGTCATCTAGAGTCTTGAAGGCCACAGCATGAAACTGGCTCTAGAAGCAATGGAAAACCACTGTTTTTTGGTTGTATTTTTGTTTTTGTTTTAAGCAAGGAAGTAGCTATGATCTGGTTTATGTTAGCGGTGTTAGCTTTGGAAAGTTGCTTTATGAGTCTCGGTTTCTACATCAACTGATTGGAGATAATACCCACAGAATAATATTTTTGTGAGAAATAATTTATATACATATAATTACATAATATATAATGTATAGAATTATGCCTGTTACCCAACAGGTGCTCAATGAACTTCCTCCATCTCTTTCTCTTTGTGTGTACGTCCACCTCTTTGTTGCCTTTCCATTTGCCTGGGCCCCTCAGTTCTCTTTCTTTTTATTCCTGCCTGCCAGTCCATCTTTTATTCATTCTGTCTGACCTTGGAAAAAGAACCTAAGCAAGTCCTCAAGCACCAGGCACAAAGGTGCTGGTTTCTGCTCTCTATACCTACTTGTAATAATGAACTGGGAGACAGCCACTAAGTTGAACCATAAGAAATAGCCATTTTTGTAGGTCAAGACTGGTAAAATTAGATTGAACTAAAATCACTTGGTTCAGCTTGGTAGCACAATAGAGTATGACCTTGAGTTCAGGTTCTTCATTTCTAGAGGAGAGCATTAGATTAGATTATTTGTGAGGCCCATTATAGTTGTAAATTTTATTATTCTAATCAAGCCCATCTCATCAAGCATACATCCTTTCTCACTAGCATAAGCGAGCATCCATCTTTCTTGCATCCTGCTCCTCTTAACAACAAATTGCCAGAGATTCTCTTCTGAAAGAGTCATGGTACCAATATAAAAAGGAACATTTCCAAACAATGCATTCTATATTAAAAACATTCAATCACTTTTATCTTTTTATTAGGAAAATTTTATGATACCATGGAACACTATTTCTATCACTGTGAATAGACTTCATATAAAGTACCAATGAATTAAAGAATCAAGTCTAACTAATCCAGTCCGTTGATATGGCACTAGTTTACAGGTTCATTTTGAGGCACATAATTTAGAGTGGCCTGAGGATAATATGTAACAGCTATAAACTTCATCTTGAACAATGTTTTTTAGCTGACTAATTCATTGTTTGAAATAAAAATCCATTCTCCAGTGCTTTCCCTGGAGGTTTAAGTCATTTTATCTGTCTACAAGAGAATGATGACATTGTCATGCTCTAGCTGAAAGCTATCCTAAAACTAAAACTGACTGTATTGCTACTTAGTGTGCACGTATGTATGTGTCTGTCTTCATCTATCTAATCTTTAGCCATCTATATATATACATATATGTATAGTATATATTATATATATATAAGGATATGCTATTTTATCCAGCTTTCGACCTCCTCCTTGACAAAAATAAATTGATAAGTAAAAATTTTAAATTATGTGGTCAGTTGAGTGACATACCCCAGAAAAAAAATGTGTTCTTAAACTTAATCTGAAATCCTGTGGGAGTGAACCCATAATGAATAGTACCTCTTGAAGATGTTACTTTTAGTTAAAATAGAGCCCTGCTGCATGAGGGTGGATGTTAATCTGGATTAATGGAAGCTTCTTGTAGAGGATCCAGGAGGCATGGAAACAAAAAAAAAGGGAAAGGACATCACCATGACAGGAGGCAGAAATGCAAGCCAAGGGATCCCAATCTCTGCCGGCAGCCAGCACCAGATTACTAGTCTTCAGGGAGAAAGCAAGCCTTTACTACATTTTGATTTTGGACTTCTCTTAGCCTCAAAACAATAAGCGAATAAACTAATTTATGCCAACCCATTGTGTGGTATTTGTGATAGCAGCCCAGGCAAACCAAGTTACAAATCTCAAAAACGAATTTTCTGAACAGCAAGTTATAATTCCTTTCCCTTCCTCCTTTCATTGCTCCAGTTCCTAACCCACTTCTTGAAGCACCAACTTTCAGCCGGAAAGGTCACTTAGGAAGATAAGATTTATTTCCGAATGTTTTTCATTATTGCCATTAATCTTTCCCCAAATCCTCACGAGGAGATAGGCAGATATCAATACAAATAAGAATGCAACTTATTTACTTATCTCAAAGCTCCTTTCTTCTCAGCAGGAAGTAAATTTCAGTCTCAGTACTGAAATCTCTCAATACTGATGAATCAAAGGTCTATAGCTAGAAGAGCTCGAAAATATTAAAATCAAGAGAGGCCTCTCGGGCCTGACTGCCCTCTGTTCTTTCCACTGAGTATTTCTTTCTTCAGGTATAGCCATTTAACTCGTTGGCAACTGCTGGAGTGCAGCATCATGGGAGTTTCTGGAGATCAATGACATACCAATACGATGGTTTTAAGGCACCCTCTTCTCAAACTAATCAATAACAGCTTTAATGTGCCTCATGATGCAAAGTTCTTTCACACATAGCTGCCAGGCTCTGTTTAATCACATTTTGCTTTCCTATTCAAGAGTTCTCATTGCTGAAAATTGCATTGCTCATCCCTGCAGTAAAAGGAATTGGTTTATATTGTCTCAAATTGCCTGACAAAGCTGCCTTGGCTCCATCCTCTCGATGAATAAGCCCCTGGAAGACTCCTTTCTTCTTTTCATTGTACCAAAGAAATATCTTTATTTTTCTAATACCTGACAGTTAAAGGTAACAGTGATAATCAGCTGTAGGATTCACAATTTCTTAATAGAAATATATAAATTGTTATCAATGTGAAACTCAGAGACGGTAACACAGAAATTAAGGCAAGGTGGAAAATGTCAGAGATCTCTACACCCCAGATAACACCAAAACATTAGGACAAATTGAAAAATTCTGCCTCCTTTCTTGATTTTAGCTTGTAGGGCATCAAATGCTCTGGTGTGTGTATGTGTGTGTGTGTGTGTGGTGACAGGAAAGGAAAGCATAGTCATAATCCAATATGTAGATAAATAAGCCTGGTTCCTGAGCCCAAAGGCTGAGCATCTGATAAATTCATCTGCACTGAGGTATAAATGCCTGATCATGAGTTGCCTCTATCAGGAGGTGTTTGATCCTGTTGGATTTCGAAGAAAGAAATGGTCCCAAGAGCTTTAGTGCACTAAGAGAGTAAATGCTCAGTCAGCTCCATAAATTCAGGCTGTTTTTTTAAATTCAAATTTTTAAAGAAGCTTTAGAGTACATAAATGTTACATAAAAAATATAGGAGGTTCTCATATGCCTCCGCCCCTCCCCCTCCCAGACTTTCCCACATTAACAACAAACTTCATTAGTGTGGTACATTTGTGACAATTGATGAACACATACAGAAGCAGTGCTACTAACCATGGTCTATAGATGACTTTATAGTTTACACTCTATCCCGCACCATTTCGTAGGTTTTGAGCTTTGCCCACGTATCAGCCTAAGAATCTTAGAACCTTCCTTCAACAAATAATGTGCTCTTTTTTGCCTTCACTTGACCACAGGATTAGAAATAATTAACTCAATGCATTCACAAATTACTTAGTGGCTGGTACCTCTGCTTGTTTTTATCGACAGGCGTTTCTGGCTTCTAGTAGTTTACTTCTCCTGCCACAGAGAGTGCCCGCTTCTTTTCTTTTTTTCCTTCATAAGAGGGACCAGAAATTTACATTTGAGAATTTGGAGAGTTTCTGGAAGGTAAGTGATTTTTTTTTTTTTGGCAGTGTTCCACATGCTTTATTGGTATTGTTTTATGACTTGGTGACAATTTTTTTTCTTAATTCGAATCTTTAAATAATTCATTATCCCAGTATCCAGCTAAAGTTTTAAGTAAACCTCAGGCAAACCTTATACCATGCAGGCGGCTTGGTAGGAGGGCGCCCCTTAACGGACCCTCCCTCTCTGCTCACTGATTTGATTTAAAGGAGTATCTGAAATTAAACACCTCCTGGTAAAGGCATCCCATGATCAGACATTTATATCTCAGTATGGAATAAATTTATCAAATGCCAAGGAAGTGTGTTGTGAAAGCAGGGCACGAGGAACTTAAATGAAAAGAACATCACGTTCACCAACTTTCCCTGCCAGCTCCATTTCTCTGTATGATGAGTTGCTTATTTCTAGTCTATATCCTTGTTCAATAAGGTCTCCAAAATTCCATATCTCCCTTAATATATTCACAATCTTAGAGCTGACTAATGGCCACTTAGCAGCTTACTGCCGCACATCCATGTGCAAGGACAGACTCTGAAGCTGAATGGAACAAAGGAAACTCATTTTAATTGGCAATGATGCAATGTGTTCATGGCAACCATTTTGGAGAATATGGAAAAAATTGGCAATATTTAGCTCTGGGATAATTTTACTCCGTTCGGTTTCTTAAATAATTCAGTGATCCTCTTTCCCTGAACATTAACATGTCCAACTAGAGGAAACTGGGGGCAGCCTAAAGGCTAGATTGGTAAATTGATTATGTTTTCTGAAGAGAAGTGTCAGACTCTGGGGAAAACAAAAACAAAACAATATAGCTGAGCCAAGCTTGAAAGTTTACAATCAATATGGATGTTAATATATCACAAAATATGACTTATCACTTCTATTCATTTTCCTAACAGATTTCTAAGTCACCCACTACTATTCCTGTTTCACGTGAGAAGTTTGTATTAAGGCTAAGTGGATAATGGACATAAGATAATTACTTGGCAACATATTTATGAAAATAAGATTACTTTTTCAGTGTTTCAGTCCATGACTTTTCTTTCAAGGTTTGACAACTTACTAATAATAATGCCAATAAATACCATCAACAACATATTTGTCAATGTACCACAATAGCTAAGTGGAAGCAATTTTAGCTGAACAACACTCTTAGATTTGCAAGAAGTGGAAAAAAAAAATTCACATTGTCCCTTAAAAATGGAAGAGAGATTATTTTTGTGGACCAAAGACAACATAAGTTGTTTTGAATTGGGCTTCATCTCATTACTGATATATTTTCATTTGCTGAATTGCAGCAGAATTATGATCTGCCCTGGTTTCCTGTTGAGACTTTCATCTTTTCATTTTTATAGTACATGTCTTTTCAAAAGAGTAAATTTCCAGAGCAATTTGTTTAAGAAGATACAGCTACTGAATATCATACTTGATATCAAGATCACTGAAGAATTGCCGCGAATACACTACAGCTTGTCCTGAGACCAGAGCTTTGTCCTTGGCTCCTCACCTCTGATAGCATTATGGGAACATTAGCTCAAGGCTGCTGCATAGACCCAGGCAGGTACTTTACTCTACTAGGGCACCTGGCCAAGGGGTAAATTGGGGCTGAAATCCAGCCAGTTCTCTGCTTGCCGAGCCATGTGCCCTAGGTTATGACTGAATCTAACTGGAAGAAGGAGTGCCTTTTTTTCTGATTTGCACAAGGTAATATATTGGCTAATCATGTCCTTAATTAGCTAGGCAGTTAATATGGAATAGGAAAACTCGGAAATGTTGAGATTAAATTTTGTTCTGTAAAAGGCAGGTCCACAAGTAAGATGGCAGAATTGGAAAAATGGAAAGATGAATTCTTCATAGTCAGACATACCTAGCTTTCTGCCCGTGGACAGTCAAAATATACTTCTGCTATGCTGAGTTTCCTCATCAGTAAAATAGATGTAATAAGAGTTTTTAAGATGGTAAAGTGCATAATACAGTGGTTAATTGTTAATAGGTCTTCAATGCTTGGCAGCTGTTGCTGTGGCTGCTGGTGTTTTATTGTGATGAGATTAATATCTTTTATTTTCCCTTAAGCCCCAGTAAGAAAATCACTGTCAGAACCAGCCCACCATAAACACATGTGCAGCCAGGATGCTTACGTGGCTCAAGGCCACTGGATTCTTCCTGCTACCCCTATATATGAGGCAGGCAGGGTCTTTGCTCCCTGAGGGCAGCTAGAGTGTGCCACAGAACGGCTGGCTTATTTTCACCCAGCACCCTGCATTTGGGGTTCTCAGTAGATAACTGAGAGAAGTCTGTCGACTTCCACAATTAAAGGAAATGTGGAGGGTATATGAGTCTTTCCAAGTCTCTGAAATGACTCTCTAGCATTCATCCAATTCTCAAAGTCTTAAATTTCTCCTCCTGTTGTCCCTGTCACCACACACACACACACACACACAGAAGCTACAGCTCTAGAATAAGGAGAGAAAGAGGGAAGAAATTAGGGAAGATTATTTTCCTTTAACTGCGGGAAATGGAGTTCTTATCTGGAATGAGTGTCAAAGAACTGCTTTGTCCAGCTCCTCCTTACCTCTAAGTTCCTGTTTATCTCTTTGGTAAGACTTGGACTGTCCAACTAAGGTAACTGGTTCTTACTAATGCAGGAAACTCACTTCTAACTTGATCTGAAACAAATACTTGGCTGAGTATCAAGAGTATTTACTATTGCTTCTTCTATGTGCTGTCTGTCCCTCTGCACAGATCCTTGATCCCTGCTATACACTGTCCTTTCCTAGGTTCTTAGTCTTGATGTCTGCTGACTTTTTTCTTTTGGTACAGCCTTTCTCCCCTAATTATAACTATTTACATTTCCAGGTGTGAGCACGTCCTTAGGAATCGTGCTGCATGCCTACCCCCACACTCACCCTCTGCCCACTCTGCCTCCAGCTTTCATGGTCCTAGTTCTTTGCTTGACTCACGCTGACAGAATCATGCTCAAGCTTTTTAAAATAGATATGTCATTCAATAATATATTCCAATAATGGTAGCTCCATTCTTACATTGGCCAATAGGTCACTGAGGCCTGCAGAGTTTATGAGCCATCTTGTCTTCTTCCCAGCTCTTCAACGTAAGTCACAGTTTTGGTGAGCAAGACAACAAGGACTTACGTGCCCCTGCAGAAAAACAGTATAAATAATTATGGAGATTTTTAAAAAGAAAATATATCTGCTTATCTTGGGGCAAATTTAAAAGCCAGAGATACATCTGTTCTAAATTCTGAGTTGCTCTACCTATACTCATTGATTTAACCTCATGTTCACTCTTGCACAGTATGTGGAACACTCAACAAGTCTGAAGTACCCTACATCTCTTTATATCATGTATTTCTAACAACTATCGTATCCATCTTTACATGGATGTTCTGATAATCCCTCATACTTAAAATGCTAAAACCCTCAATTCACTGCTTTCCCCCAAAGTGACCTCCAAACTCTGATGTATTTTTCACAATACATTCAGAGATTTTTCTAACGTGCAACTCTGATATAGTTATGGATCACCTCTAAGAGTTCCAATAATATCCCATTTCTTATATAAAGATTTCCACATTTCTCAAGATGGCATTCAAGGCTATAATGTACTTGAAATCAAGGACCATGCTTTAGCCAACAGTAAATTTCTGATAAAGAAATAATAACTTGCAGAAATGTTCTTCTCAATGAATGTTCATTACGTGCTTTTTCAAAACCATTGATGTAGTTGTATAACTTGTGCAGATTTCTTAACATACCTCAGCCATTGTTCATATAACATTCTTAGCAACATCCCTAGATCATTGAAGATGTCAGTTTATTTCCTCATATGCCCTTTGGACAACTTTAATTTAACACAGCCCTTTTGACTTCCCCCTGCTAATTGCCAGTAATATTTTGAGTATTAGATGGCCATGGCTGAACTACAAAATGACTTTTTGGTCTATTATCCATCTTTGCCTCTATCCAATGGGGTAGTAATATTACTCCCCTTTGTTTTTTAACTGGGTTTGCAAGGGAAATTTCCAGATTGGAGATGGTCTGGAAGCTAGAAGCATTTAATTGATCTAGGCAGCAGTGATTCTAATACTTCCTACTATTTTCACATCCCTCTTAAGAATCTCTCACTTTGGTTACTATTGCTGGCATCTTGGCCAAGTGCATGAATGCAAATCTCTTCCCTTGTTATCCCTTAGCAAAGTAAAAACACCACTGTGATGGCTGAGTTCATGTGTCAACTTGGCTAGGTTATGGTGAACAGCTAGCTGTTCAGTTAAGGAAACACTAGCCAGCATGTTACTATGAGTGTATTTCATGGATTTAAATAATTAGTCAATTGATTGCATCTATGTCTGATTACATCTACAATGAACAAATGAGACTGCCTGCAACAATGAGAGATTCCTTTTCCAATCAGTTGAAGGCCTTAAAGGAAGAAATGATGATTTCAGCAGTGAGAAAGGAGAACTTCTATCTCTATTTCAGCCAGCCAGCTTCTCCTGGGGAATTCATTGAAACCTTCAGGAATTCAGAATTGTCAATCCCAGCAGTTGGGTGAGCCAATCTCATAATATTTACAAATATGTAATTCCTGTCAGTTCTGTTGCCCAGGAGAACCCCGCCTAAAACAAATTCTGATACTAAGAATGCTGCTTGAGGAACATAAATTTTAAGGATAAGATTTCTAAGTTGATTCTGAGGTTTTTGAAATTGGTTCTGTAATCTGATTAGATAAAAGCCACTAATGACTCTATTCTAATGTGAACTGTCAATAGAGAAAAGTAAAATATCCATTGGATACGGTTACTCAAATGCTTATAAGAAGCAAGATTCTGAGTGACAGTGCATTTGATACCTGAACAGAGTTTTGTGGAGTTACTAAGTATAATGATTTTTACTGGTTTTCCTAACAAAACCGATAAAATTGTTAAAGGAAGAAAGGAATGATCTCGAGTCCTCAAATTCCTAGCTCAGGTGTCACATGAACACAAAATTTACTACATGTACTCTGAAAGGAACTCCTATTTCTTGTAGGGGCAGACTTGAGATTTCTGAAACCAGACCCACAGTCTCATTGTGCAATTGGCTGAATTACAACATAAATTGAATTCTCATGCTTGCAGGGTGTCTGTTCTTATAGTCAGGGTATTGACTGGAAATAAATGGGATGTTGAAAATTGGAATGGGAGTATTTGGGCTGATGATGATGGGGACTTAAGTCCTAGATTCTCGAGTCTTCCTTGCCAGGTTAAACTGTAATGGTCTGCCCTGAGGAATCAGCCACCTGACCTCCAGCCTGCTCTGAGGAATCAGCCATGCCATCCCACCTCCACCTTCTGAGTTTAACTCTGCTGTGACTGATAAATCTGCAACTGTCTCCCCTGAGGAAACAGTCCCACATCTCCATATAAAAAGACTCACCCTATTTCACCAGATGAAACCATAATGAGTGCCCTGAGGTAGTTGGCTTGCAAGTCACTGCTATGTCCTCTCATGATCCACCCCACCACCTTTTTTTTCCTCCAGACCTTTAGCTGGACTGAATTTCCAACAGGCCCTGAAATAAGAGGTACAAAGTGTGACTTCTTTAGGGTGTATATATGTTACTAGATTAAAATGAAAAAAACGATGCCCATTGTCTCTGCTCCTATTTAACATTGTCTTAGAAGTACTTGCTCGAGCACTGAGGCAAGAACCAGATATAAAAGGCATTCAAATTGGAAAGGAAGAAGTCAAAATTTCATTATTTGCAGATGACATGATCCTATACATAGAAAACCCTGAGAGATCTACAACAAAGCTTCTAGAACTCATAAATGAGTTTAGTAAAGTTGCAGGTTATAAGATCAATGCGCAAAAATCAGTAGCATTTCTGTACACCAATAATGAGCAAGATCAAGAGGAAATCAAGAAACAAATACCATTCACAATAGAAAATAAAAAAATCAAATACTTAGGAATAAATTTAACTAAAGAGGTAAAAAACTTATACACCGAGAACTATACAAGACTGTTCAAGGAAACTAAAGAAGACCTAAATAAATGGAAGAATATTCCTTGTTCATGGATAGGAAGACTGAATATTATCAAGATGTCTATCCTACCAAAACTGATCTACACATTCAATGCAATCCCAATAAAAATCAACACAGCCTTCTTTAAGGAACTAGAAAAACTAACTATGAAATTTATTTGGAAAGGAAAGAGACCCCGAATAGCCAAAGACATACTGAAAAAGAAAAACGAAATTGGAGGAATCACACTACTTGACTTCAAAACATACTACAAAGCTACAGTAGTGAAAACAGCATGGTATTGGCATAAGGAGAGACACACAGACCAATGGAATCGAATTGAAAGCTCTGATATAGAACCTCACATATATAGCCATATAATATTCGATAAAGCCACCAAACCCTCTCAACTGGGAGAGAGTGGCCTATTCAACAAATGGTGCCTGGAGAACTGGATAGCCATATGTAGAAGAATGAAAGAGGATTACCATCTCACACCTTATACAAAGATCAACTCAAGATGGATCAAAGACCTAAATATAAGAGCCAAGACCATAAAAACCTTGGAAAGCAGTGTAGGGAAACATCTACAGGACCTTGTAATAGGAAATGGCTTCATGAATATCACACCAAAAGCACGAGCAGCAAAAGAACTAATAGATAAATGGGACTTCCTCAAAATTAAAGCCTTCTGCACCTCAAAGGAGTTTGTTAAGAAAGTAAAAAGGGAGCCCACACAGTGGGAGAAAATATTTGGCAACCATATATCTGATAAGAAACTTATAACTTGCATATATAAAGAACTCATATATCTTGAAAATAAAAAGATAAACAACCCATTTAAAAAATGGGAAAAAGATTTAAACAGACACTTCTCCAAAGAAGAAATACAAATGGCTAAAAAGCACATGAAAAAATGCTCCAAATCTCTAGCTATCAGGGAAATGCAAATCAAAACTACAATGAGATACCATCTTACTCCCATAAGATTGGCAGCTATAAAAAAAAAACAGAAGAATACAAATGCTGGAAAGGATGTGAAGAAAGGGGAACACTCATCCACTGCTGGTGGGAATGCAGAAGGATCCAACCATTCTGGAGGACAGTTTGGCGGTTTCTCAAAAAGCTAACCATAGATTTGCCATATGATCCAGCAATACCACTGCTGGGTATATACTCAGCAGAACTGAAAACAAGGACACAAACCGATATATGTACACCAATGTTCATAGCAGCATTGTTCACTATTGCCAAAAGTTGGAATCAACCCAAATGCCCATCACCAGATGAGTGGATCAATAAAATGTGGTATATACACACAATGGAATACTACGTGGCTGTAAGAACAAATACACTACAAACACATGTGATAACATAGATGAATCTTGAGAACCTTATGTTGAGTGAAGCAACCCAGGCATCGAAGGACAAATACTACATGACCTCAATGATATGAAATAAACAAGCTGCCTCAGAGAGCTAGAGACTGAATGATAGGCTTACAGGAAATCGGGGGGTGGAGGAAGGATGTGAGCCAACATCAGCAGGGGTGGAATTTATGATGAGCTGGCAGTAAGTATGAACACAAAGAAGAGATAAAATGGGGGCAAGGGGTTGCCTTTGGGTGGGGCTTTGCGGGTTTGAGGGGGGCTGGGGATGGGCGGATTGGGATATTGCCCAAAAAGTGGGGGGAGGGAGGGGTAGCATACGAACACAGGAGAGTGTCAGGTGTTGGTTGAGAGTAAAATGCTGAGAAAATTGTATCAAAATATAATTAAGAGGGTTACCTGTTTAGGATGCTCGGAAGGGATGGTCCGATGCGGGACGGGCTCCTGGGGAATGTCTGAATGCTCATTTTGCCAGAGTGGGTGATACCATTGGGTAGAGACCCAAGTAGTGAGAGTGGGGGTGGACCCACATCCTGGGGAGGACTAATGCCATCAAATGGAGGGAACTGTATCTCTCGAGAGAAAGGGTGGCTCCCAGGGCATTGGGGCAGCTGAGCAATTTAGGACCTGAACACTGTTGCAAGTATCTCTGGACGTGGCTCTTCGGGAAACGGAGGTTGGCTGTCACTGTGGGCACCAAGGGGATGGGAAAATGGATGTTAAATGTGTGAAACCAAGGTAAATGTAGGGTAAGAGAGGAGTTCGTGAGAGTACACAAGGATGGATATAAAATATGTAATATTACATCATAAACATATAGGGGACGACAGAATGATAATGTAAACCATAATGTAAAACATAGGATAACTAAAAATGTTAGAAAACTGCGTGTCCTAAAGTATGCACCACAATGTAAGCACAGATGTCACCTGGTTTGAAAGCTATTGTCTCAGACTCTGTACATCACTTTAAGTAAATACGTTGTGAATAGGTTGTAAGAGTATCGCTGTGGAAGGGAAAAGGTTTTGTGGTGGATGTGTGGGAGTGCTGTATATTGCATACATGAATTGCTGTGGTCTAGGGCTCTTGTGAAGAGAAGTTCAATAATTAGGGGGAAAAAAAAAAGGAAAAGAAAAAGATAGGATGTAGAATTTTTCCAAGTCAACACGTATTCTATATCTAACCTTTAAACCCATCGCTATATCCCATTTTGCTAGTAAGAGATCCTGACATTATATTGGGGCTTCAATATTCAGGAAGTTCTGGATCCCAGAGTGGTCCAACAATGGCAGCGGAGGAATACTGGTATAGGATACTATTGACAGGGGATATATGGCTGACAGGGAGCTATACAGGGCATATGTCCAGGGTGCGTGGTAATGTTTGGATATACTCATAGTGGCAACAATTAAAAACTAAAGCTGGGGGGGTACTGGATCCCTGGCCGGGGGTGCTGTGCCGTGGTCCCTAGGGGAGCAGCGGCAGTCCCCCAAGTGCAGCGGCAAGGACCGAGAAGGAATGAGGGTCCAACAGTGAGCCCCTGATACTAATGACTATGCTTGTGAGCCTATATGCCTGAAATAAGAACAAGGCCTAGAGCAGCACTGTGCCTGGGAATTTCCTCCTGATAGCCTTCATGTTACTCAAATGTGGCCAGTCTCGAAGCCTAACTCAGCATCTAAATGCAATGCCTTCCCCCCAGCGTGGGACATGACACCCGGGGATAAGCCTCCCTGGCACCAAGGGATCACTATCAACTAACAACTGATAATGCAACTGGAAAATGACCTTGAATTGAAGGTTCAATGCGGATCAGCAGAATATCCCTGTCTACATAGAATAATATGACTTTAAAATGCTGTTTGATCTAATGTAAGGGGGAAATAGAAAGGAGAAATGAGTTTATATGGCTATGAGTCTCTAAAAAAAAAGAGTCTGGAGGCTGTCAGAAGGATTGCCCTTATGCACAACTGAGCAGAGTCTAAGAGAGAGAAAAGTAGATACAATCCCCAGGTATTGGTTCCTTTGAGGGCTAAAGGGACCCATGGGTTCTATGGTCATGGCAGATAGGGTTCACTGCCATGTCAGATGGCCCTTCTTTGGAGCTGGTGTTTCTGCATGATGAAACTGGACCCAGAGGGGATCTCTTTTCATAAGACTATCATGCTACTTTACTGGAATTGTAGTTGGTATTGGGGTTTAAGATATATTTAGGGGATTGAATCTTTTTACTGACAATATGATAGCCAGGCCCTGAGCCTCAACAGACTCCAGCTCCTACAATCTGATTTATTGGACTCACCTCACTCAGCTAAGATGGAGTTGAAGAAGGACAACCACCACACCAGGGAGCCTAGAGTGCCTACAACTGAAAGCAGGAGGATTGCATCCAGTAACCATGTGGAATCTGAGCCTCCTTTTGACATAGAGGTGCAACGGACACAACCAATCCAAGGACCACAGAGAAAAGGTGGCATTGGAGTGGGAAAAGTGGACATGGTGGCTGATGGGTATGGGGAATGGCAGGAAGAGATGAGATGTGGAGGCGCCTTTGGGACTTGGAGTTGCCCTGGATGGTGCTTCAGGGGCAATCAATGGACATTGTAAATCCTCCCAGGGCTCACTGGATGGAATGGGGGAGAGTGTGGGCCATGATGTGGACCAATGACCATGAGGTGCAGAGATACCCAGAGATGTTCTTACCAAATGCAATGGATGTGTCATGAAAAAAATAAAAAAATAAAAAAAATAAAAAATAAAATAAAATAAAATGAAAAAAACAACGCATAGCACTGTACAATGCAAAGAGTGAACCATAATGTAAACCAAAAGCTGTAGCCAATATATAAACATTTTCTTTCATCAGTTTTAACAAATGTATGATGCTAATGCAAGGAGTTAATAATATGGTGGTATATGGGAACTCTGTATTTTATGCATGATTTTTCTGTAAACCTACACCTACTCTAATTTAAAAAATGAAATAAAAATGTGTGACCTCTGAGGCAGTGCACTACACTCTAAAAGAATTGTATGATTTCCAATTTATATAGATAACAATCAGGGGAATTTGTGTGGCAATGGATATTAAGGGTATAGGATAATGGCAGAATTATAAAGTTGGACCAGGCTAAATTTATTCATATGAACCAACTAAGGAGCAATTCTGGATTCAATGTATCATGGGATTGAAAAGGGCTCTGTTTGTTTGGGTGGTTGGCTGAAGCATGGATCACAAGGTGGCTATGTTTCCTGAAGTTAAAATTCAAGAACTGTCCTGGTATAATGTAGATGAGGGTATCCAAAGACTTAGAAAGATTGGAATATTAGAGTGAATTTATAATGCAAGAACTGCTCACACATCCCAGAAACATCTAGGGGACAAAACTTCACCATGTCCATGAGAAATAAATTGTGAGAGCAGCTCCATTATTTCTGAAGAACTCTGTGGTTGCTATTCTTTGTAGGACAGATATTACTATGAGAACTACTGCCACTGAACTCGGATCCTTAAACAAAACGGGGATGATCAGATACCTAGTTGGCAGAAGTCAATATCATCACTCAACCACCACAGACAATGTGGGTGTGGCCACTTTAATGGAAGGTAGAGTCAGTAATCAGAATAAGAATAGTCATCAGAATCAGAAATCAGAATAGTGATCATAAAGCAGTAATCAGAATAGTCTGACTTGCAGAGACCTATGGTGTTGTCTAGTTGATCATGGGTTACCTAGAAGTAGATAGTTGGACAGTCTACTAAATTATCACTTGATCTGTATAAGGAGAAGCATTCTAGGTCAAGTGAACAAAAGTCTAAGTTGAGTTACAAAAACAGAGAGCTATGACTCCTCAATCAATTCCCAGACTTGTGACAATTGACAGACTCAGAACCCTTTGAATGAAGGGAAGGCCATGTTCCCTTGGGGAAGGCCCATGCTACACTGTCAAAAATTTACATTGTTAATCTTCCTTCCAGTCTTCACCAAAAGGACTTAGGACCTTTTACCAGGGTGACTATGCATTGAGGGGAAAGAAAAAAATCAGGCATTTTGGGGATTATTAGGCTCTGGCTCTAAATAGACATTATTTGCAAGAGACCCAAAATATCACTGTGGTCCACCAGTCAGAGAAGAGGCTTATGGAGGTGACATGATTAATGGAGTTTAGGTCAAGCCCATCTCACAGAGGTTCAATGGGTCCCCAAATTCTTTCTTTGGGTATTTATCCAGTTTTGGAATTCTTAATTTGAGTAGAACTACTCATGAACTGTCACAATTCCCATATTTGTTTCCTGACTTGTGGAGTGAGGGCATTTATGGTGTGGAAGTCCAGATAGAAGAACTAGAACAACCTCTACCTAGCAAAATAGTAAACCAAAAGCAATACTACATTCCTAAAGTGATTGCTGAGGTTAGTGCCATTACTAAGGATTTGAACAACACAAAAGTGGTGATTCCCACCACATCCCTATTCAACTTTCTTATTTGTCCTGTGCCAAAAACAGATGGCTCTTGGAGGATGACAGTGGAATATCATCAATTTAACCAGGTGGTGATTCCAATTGCAGCTGCTGTTCCAGATGTGGTATCATTGCTTGAGCAATTAACACATTTCCTGGTAACTGGTACGCAGCTATTTATCTGGCAAATGATTTTTTCTCAATTGCTTTTTAGTAAAGACCACCATAAACAGTTTGCCTTCACCTGGAAAGGCCAGCAGTACACCTCCACTGTCCTACCTTGGGGATATAGAAACTCTTCAGCTCTATGTCATAATCAAATCCTCAGGGGCCTTGATCATTTTTTCCTTCCATAAGACATGACATTGGTCCATTACATTAATGATATTATAGTGACTGGACATACAGAGCAAATAGTAGCACCTACTCTAGACTTACTGCATGTCAGAGGTGGGAGATAAATCCAATGAAAAATCAAGGACCTTCCATTACAGTGAAATTTCTACACAACCAGTGGTGTGGGATATGTCAAGATAACTCATCTAAGGTGAAGGGTAAGCTGTTCCATTTGGTCCTTACTAAAATCAAGGAAGGGGTATGTTTGAGTTTCCTGTCTTCTAAAGAACATACAATGGGGTGGAAATTAATTGGTTTATGGTTTTCAAAAAAAGTCCAAAATCAAGGCATTATCAAGGTGATGCTTTCTCCCAGAAGACTGCAGCATTCTGGGGTTGGCTGCTGGTGATCCTTGATCCTTGATTTTTCTACCACATGGCAATGCCCATGGTGGTCTCTCCTGGCTTCTTTTTTCTCTTCCAGCTTCTATTGACTTCCAACTTCGGACTACTCCCTGTGGCTTTCTCTTTCTCTGTGGCATTCTCTATAAGACCTTCGGTAATAGGATTAAAACATATCATGACTTATTTGGGCCATACCCTAAGGCCACACTCTTAACTGAAGCAACCTTATCAAAAGGTCTTATTTAGAATGGGTTCATACCTACATGAATGGGTTAAGTTTAAGAACAAATTTTTCTGGAGTACATAGCTCTACTCCACCACTACCCAATATCTGGACCCCAAAAAGACACATTCTCCCCACATGCAAAATTCATTCATACAATCACAACATCCCAAAAACCTTGTCTTTTCAGTCACAATGCTAAGTACAAAGTCTCATCAAAATAGATTACGGGTGTGATCTGTCCAAGGAAACAACTCCCCTCTGTCTGGGGAGCTGTGAAACTTAGACAATGAGTTATCTTCTTCTAATTACAATTGAGGTATAGGCATAGGATAAACATTGCCATTCCAGAAGCAATAACTTGGAAAGTAAACAGTGGTAATGCCTCCCAAACAATTCCAAAACCCAGCAAGGTAAACACCATTAGATTTCAAGGTCTAAGAATCATTTATGGATTGAGGTGCTATCCCTGGGGTCTAATGAAGCAACAGCCCCATCCATTCCATATGCTGGTAAAGTGGCCAAGCTCTCCACAAACACTGAAGTTCTACCTTCTCTAAATATTTGGATGGCAGACAACTTCTCCACAAATGCCAGGGCACAGACTCCATCATCTCTGAGCATAGAGGTGAATGCACCCTCCCTGAACAATGAGGCACAAGGCCCACCCCTTGCAACCTCTGAGGCAGATGGCCTTCCTCTTCCAAACAGGGGTAAACCATTCCCTTCCACACACATGGGTGAGCCTGCTCTCTTGGCCTGATGAGATCTTTTCTTTCAGGACCTCAGCTTATATCATTCAATCCTTGAAGTCATTTTTCCTTCAATTTGTCCCTTCACTTTCCCTTTCAGTCCAGGCTGGCAGTCTGCTTATTCAGATTTTGCAAAAACCTTGTTGGCTTGATGTGCTGTTCACAGAGATCCAAACCATTAGACAACAGAATTGTCCACAGATCCTTCCTGCATAACTGCATTTCCAATTCTGACCTCCAATGAAACGACTGACTGAAGCTATGCTCAGTTAAACCCTCGCTATTCTCCAAGGACTTTCTTTCCAGAAACTCAAGGAGGTTCCTGATAGAATCTTAGTCTCAGAATATACTATGTGTACAGGCTCAGAATTTTCCAAACAATTTCTGTTTTGTGTGTGTGGGCTTAAAAAATCATTTCTTAGCATATCTCTTTCCTCTTTTCACAATAAGCTGCAAGGAGAGATCAGGCTGTTCCTTCCACACTTAGCTTGCAAATCTCCTCAGCTAAATATCCAAGTTCATCTCTTCCATGTTCTTCCTTTCATCTGATATCAGAATCCAGTTTTACCAAGTTTTCTGTCACTTTATAACAAGGAACTCCTTTCCTCCAGTTTCCAATAACACATTCATCTCACATTTGTTCACATATACAGGAAAGGCTTAAGTTTGAGAACATGTTGTTCTGGGGCACATAGCTCCAAGCCACTACAAGGTACAATGCCTAGTTGGCTTCTCTGGGTTTTGGAGTCAATATAGTTCTCATTTTGGTGTACTACTCTGGTCCATTTACCAAGTGACCCAAAAAGCTACTAGTGTTCAGTGGGACTAGAACAAAAGGAGGCTCTGTAATAGGTCCAAGCTGCCATGCAAGCACTCTGGCACTTGCACAATATGATCCAGCTCAATGGTACTGGAAGTTTCAGTGGCAAATAGAGGTGCTGTTTGGAGCTTTTGGCAGGTCACTGTAGGGGAATCACAGTACAGACCCTTGGGATATTGGAGCAAAGTCTGCCACCCTCTGAAGATAACTGCTCTTCTTCTAAGAAACATCTTTTTGCCCACTACTGGGCCTTTATTAGAGACCTGAGGCCTCCAAATTACTATGAGACCTGAGTTGGCCATCATGAACTGGATTTTGTCCAACTAACAAAGCCATAAAGTTGGGCATGTTCAGCAGCACTTCAACATCAAATGAAAGTGATATTTATGAATTCGTTCTCAAGCAGGCCTGAAAGCACAAGTAAGTTACTTAAGGAAGCATCCCAAATGCCCATGTACCCTATTCCTGCCACAGTTACACCTCTTGGGAAATTCTCTACAATCAGTTGACTGAGGAAAAGAAATTTGAACCTTGTCTACAGACAGTTCTGCATGATACGTAAGTACCACCCAAAAGTAGATAGCCACAGCACTATACCCCCTTTCTAGAATATTCCTAAAGGAGAGTGATGAAAGGAAATCCTCCCAGTGGGAAGAACTTTGAGCAGAGCACTTGATTGTTCATTCTGCTTGGAAGGAGAAATGGCCAGAGGTATGTTTGTATACTGATTCATGGGCTGTCAATGATGGTTTGGCTGGAAGGTCAGGGTCTTGAGAGGAACATGTTTGGAAAATTGGTGACAAAGAGGTCTGGGGAAGAGGTATGTGGATAGAGGTATGTGTCCCATGTGAATGCTCAACAGAGGGTGGCTTCAGTAGAGAAGAATTTAATAATCAAGAGAATAGGATGATCAGTTCTGTGGATAACAGTTGTCTTATTTCCCCTGCAACTCCTATAATTGATGGGCTCCTGAAAAAAGTGGCAAAGGCTGTAGGTATGGAGGTTATGCAGGTAGTCAGCAACATGGACTTTCACTCACCAAGGCCAACCTGGCTAGAGCCACTGCTGAGTGCCCAATGTGCCAGCAACAGAGCTATTCAGTCCCCAATATAGCGCCACACCCTGAGGTGATTGGTCTCCTACCTGGTGTCAGGCTGATTACATTGGACCACTTCCATCATGGAAAGGGCAGCATTTTGTTCTTACAGGAATAGATACATACTCTGGATACCAGTTCAAGCAATGTTTCTGCTTAAACTACCATCCCTGGACTTACAGAATACCTTGTCCACTGTCATGATATTCTGCATAGCATCACTTTTCATTGAGGAACTCTCTATACAGTAAATGAAATGTGGGCATGAACACATGCTCATGGAATTCACTGGTCTTATCAAATTCCCCTTTATCCTGAAGCTGCCATATTGATACAACAGTGGGAAGGTCTTTGAAAACTCAATTACAGTGCCAGCTGGGTAGAAATACCTTGCAGGGCTGGGACAATATTCTCCAGAAGGCTCTATATGCTTTAAATCAGCATCCACTCTATGGTACTGTTCTCCTATATCCAAATTCATGGAATGAAATCTTAAGAGATAGTAGTAGCACTGCTCCCTATTACCTCTAGTAATCTACTAGAAAAAAAACTTTGCTTCCTGTCCCCATGACCTTAAGCTCTGCTCATTTACAGGTGTTTGTTCAAAGAGGGAAGTGTTTCCATCAGAAGACACAACAATTCTATTGAACTAGAAGATTGTTGCCCAGACACTTTGGGCTTCTCATGCCTCTAAATCAACAGGCAAAGAAGGGAATTACTGTACTGGCTGGGTGATTGATCTTGATAATGAAGGGGAAATTGGATTGCTACTACACAAAGAAAGTAAAGAAGAGTTTGCCTGGAATACGGAAACCCCTTAGGGCAGGGGTTCTTAACCTTTTTTGTTCCATGGACCCCTTCACCAGTCAGGTGAAAACCGTGGACCCCTTTTCAGAATGTAGTGGCAGATAGTTTTATGACACTCAACATTGGTATATCTTTAAATTAAATTGTAGAGTTATTCAAAATTATGTTTTACAACTTTCCCATAATTTCAACACCTGATAACCTAACACGATTCAACATCTGTACAAACAATCATTTTTGGCAAACCTTTAGAAATTCAAGTTTTCCCAAGGTGTCATAAAACCATCTCCTCCATCCTTACCAACCTTTTTCAAAGTTATCCACTGAACTCAGAATACCCTACATCAAAATAAAAATCATCCTAAGTCCACACCATACTGTGTATTATTTAATAAATGTATCACACTCGCACCAATATGTCCCTACAAGAATATTTTTTTGAATTTTTAATTCAAGCTCATGGACCCCCTGAAATCTTTCCATGGACCCTTGGTTAAGAACCCCTGCCTTAGGGCATATTTTAGTACTATTACGCCCTGTGATTAAAGTCAAAGGAAAACAGCAACAATCAGGCCAGACTGGACTACCAATTGCCCAGACCCTTCAGGAATGAATGTTTGGATCTCCCCACCAGTCACAGAACAAAGACCAGGTGAAGTGCTTGCTGAGGGTAAAGGGAATATGGAATGGTTAGTGAAAGAAGGTAGTTATAAATATAAGCTAAATCCAGGTGGCCAGTTGCAGAAAAGAGAACTACATTAGTTATGTGAATTTCTTCCTTGTTTTATTATGAATATATTTGCAAACATATACAAAAAGCAAATATCTTTGTTTTCTTCTCTATCTTATTCCCTTATCATATAACATAAGTTGTATTCTCTTTATGTTGTAGTATTTAAGTTACACAATATCAAGTTTAAGAGTGAATATAACCCAAAGACTTGAGTCCTCTTCTGGGGAAAGGGTTTGTGTGTTTCTAGTTGTATGTAGGATAGTTGAATTAAGTTAGGTGAAAGCATAACTGTTATTGCTTTTGTTTAGAGCTCAAGTATGGTTTAAGAAGATGTGTATGGGTGCCAGGTGACACGAGGTTGACTGTGATGGTTGAGTTTATGTGTCAACTTGGCTAGGTTATGATGTCCAGTTGTTTGGTCAAGCAAGTACTGGCCTGATTATTACTATAAGGGTATTTCATGGATTTAAATCCTTAGTCAGCTGTTTGCGTCTGTGGCTGATTACATCTACAATGAACAAAGGAGACTATTTTCAACAATGAGAGAGTTCTTATCCAATCAGTTGAAGGTCCTAAAGAGAGAAATGATGATTTTAACAGTGAGAAAGAAAAATTTCTATCTCTACTTCAACCAGTCAGCAACTCATGGGGAATTCACTGAAACCTTTGTCACCAGTTCCCTACAGTCTGACCTATGGAATTTGGACTTGCCAAATCCTGTGGTCTTGTGAGCCAATTCCTATAATAAGTTTCATAATATTTACATATATATTATGTTTCTGTTTCTCTGGAGAACCTTAATTGACACAATCACTAAAGCACAAATAAGACTTCACATAATATGGAAGAACAAAAATACAAGGAAAGCATGAGAAGCATGCTTATACCATATGTATTTGTGATATTTCATAGATGATAGCTCATAGCCACTCCTCACCCTTGCCAGATGCAGAAGTTAAGGGGAAGATAGCCTCATTGTAAAATATTATATCTTTTTTCTTTTTCATTTGGTCCTTCCCAGTAGTCTTGTTCAGATGGATGCCTGATCTATCCCAGAGTTTTTTCAGTCAGAATGTGATCATGAGTATCAAAAGCAGTCATGTCAGTATCTTCCCTAAATGCCTGGGAAAGATTGGAATGCCTGCTGGGTGACAGGACAAAGCTGTCAAAATCTTAGAAGGCTTGGCATCATGATAGAGGGAAAAAAATAAACATTTGTATTTATGATAATATTCCTAAAATATACATATGTTTTCTCAATTTGGGGCTGGGCTCATTAGGTTTCGCCTCCCCTCTTACTTCCACACAGCCATTTTTGGTCTACTTGACTTACATATCCATGATAGTTGACATCATTCTTGAATTCTTTCAGAAAGGACAGAAAGAGGAGTCTTGCTTTCTGCTCAGCCAAGCTCCAGGCTACCAGCAGGGGAGAAGGCCCACCACACAAGGCAGGGCAAAGATTTGCCAGACTCCAAGGGCAGGAGTCCAGACACTTATGATGGCTCCATGGTTCTGCAGTTTCATAGTCACCAAGAAGATCCACCCTAGAAGCACTGACTGGAACCACACTTCACTCTCAAAGAGAAGGCACAAAGCAAGGTCAGCTTCAGTAGTGGGCGCTGGTCTCCCATGGCCAGCAGGGTCCCTCCTGACAGTCCACGCAGTGATGGTTTGCACACACCTTTCTTGTGCTATGAAATGAGACCTTCTACCCTCCCAAAGGGGAACAGGTATCCTCCTGGGGTTGGCTAGGTGTCATATGATGTATAGGCTTAAGCAAGACAAGTTCAGTGTGCACTAGAACAGGGGAGGATCACCCTGCAGGGAAGAAAGACTTCAGCTGAGAATGAGCTCACTTCCCAGCCTCCAAAGAAGGGAATGATCCAGCCCTGGGCTTGGATTAGGGCAAGTGTGGGAAGGGGCAGCAAGTCACATTGTCATCTAATGTGCCAACCTGAAGTCATTCTGTCAGTGAAATTTCTCTTTACCATAGTACTATCTTCCATTCAGAGACCAAAACTGGTTTAACATGTGCAACTTCATTAAGACTTGATCACCCTTGATGGGGTGACCTGTATACCTGTAGAGATACCTCATGTAGGGTGACTATAGACCTTAGATTTCAACTCAAGTTTGATCAAAGGGATTATTGTTTCAAATATTTCTCTTGACTTCTGACAGTTATTACCCAATAACTGTAAAGCAATCCCAAGTCAATACCTTTTTGAGTGCTCACCATGCCAAAGAATCTACTAGCTTTTCACCTTCTATTTCATTTATAGCAATAGAATCAAGTGTTCTTTTTTGGCATGATAGTTTTCTGTATATTGCTGCAAACAAAATTTTGCCTTACAGAACCACAATTCATGTCAAGTAAATATAATATCCAATTAAGAATCACTTGGTTCCAAAGGCAAGCATGTAAGAGAAACATGCAAGTATTAGGTCTAAGTTTCTGGTCATTTAAAAAATGAAAATACGCCAGCATTAAAATTATACTCGAGAGAAATTGTTTTGAGAATTGGTAAATGTCAAAAAAACACAGTTAGGATCCATTTTCAATTAATATGTTCATCCGCTGGAGCTCCAGCTTGCCTTCTACAAACAACTAAACTGCATTGGACAGGAAGCCAGCATGCAGAGCCAATAGAGTGCGTATGCACACAGTTCTGGGCAATTTATTATTCTGTACAGTAAATGGCTGGTCCATAACTCACGGGCTGAGAGTTAATGAGAATATCTGTCCCTCATACCCGTAAGAAAGATAAGGAGTGGTATAATGTGGTTTATCCAGCACTTCTGAGCCTTTCAAGGGCAGGAGTGAAAGCCTCTGACAGCAAAATGCAATAAGAAATACTGCACTGACCTACAGACTCCCTGCTCTCCCATCAAACCAATCCATGTGTAGAGGCATTAAGGAACAATTCATTCTGAATAACTGTCCCCAAATAACCTGATCCTCTTTAATTGCTGGCATAATTAACCTTAATGATGTAATTGTGTTGCTCCAAAAAGTAAAGGGGCAGAGTAGGGATAATAGTTTATAGCTTCCTCATAACTTAGCTACCAAAACTAAATATATGTATATGTATTTAGATACACATATATATACACACATACATATATGTACATACATACATATTTCTCACACACACAGAAAAGTAGAGTTCAGAGTAAGAAGAAAATTAAACAGGGGGATGTCCTCTCAAAGACTAATTGTTTGTTTATCGGTTTATCTGTTTTTATTACCAACCTTGAGAAAGTAGATATATGCTGGGGGTTTCATCTGAGGAGTAATAAATATTAATAATTACCAATTGACTAGAGGTTTTTAATGTTCCTCCTAAAACAATGTGTCAGCAATACTCTGTTCCTAGTAAGCACAGAATGGATGTCTGCATTAACAGCTTTTCCTTTGTTTGGGGTTTTAAACCCAGGGATGTTCTCAATGGTCTCTCCGAATGGCCCTCTAACTCTCTCTGCTATTTCCTTGAAGGCAACTGAAACGTCTTGTAAAGAAGATAAGTGTTACCACGCTATGCTGGAACGAACTTACCAAATCCGCGGCCTTAAATACAAGCAGATCATGTGTGCGCATGCGTTGCCTCACGTCCCTGCTGGTGGGTGGTTCTGAACGTGGTCCCTTCAGCTGGAAGCAGTGCTCCTGAAAGTGGTTCATGAACAAGCAATATTGCTATCACCGCAGAGCTTGTTAGAGATGGAAATTCTCAGGTCCCATTACCGACCCTTTACTCTCGGAGGCAGAGCCCAGAAACCTGTGTTTACAAGCTCTCCACGCGATGTTTTCCCTCCCTAAAGTTTCTGAAGTACTTGGTATAGAATTTTTCTTGACTGAGGAGTACAGCTCAATGCTGTGCTACGAATAAAGTGGGCGTAGGCAAGGAGATGTCAGAGACGTAATGATGTGATTGCTGACATTTCAGATTTTATCTACATGGCTCACAGGATCAATGGCACTGCGTGGACATTTACTGAAGAGTTTGCTTTTTATGAAGGGCATGCTCAGGGGATCTGAAAAAGTGAAGAGCATGAAGAGTCATTTTCCCACTCTTACTTTGTGGTTTGCATGGCAGAAAAAACTCATTTTATTCTGTGGTTAATCACACTTCAGTTAGAGTACAAGAAATGGAATTTGAGGATTCATGTTAAAATTTTGTACCCTAACAACTGTGTCTGAGGAAAAAGCTAGATAAGAATACAAAAGTGACAAAGTCAGAGTTCGTGATCATTTTCTAAGAAAGCCTTATGTGCGTACTTAAATGTACTGCCTGCAAAATGCAGGCCCCAAATCACTACTGGCAATTACTTTTCTACACGGTTAACTAGCTGAGGGAGTGAAGCTAAGCATTCTCCCTCCTGCATATACAGTATTCATTTCCCTTTCCCTTAATCTGTTCCCTCAAAGGCAGTTAAAAGTGGTGTCTGCATGCTAAGTAAGTGTGACCTGCCTTCCAAGCATCAGCAAGGTAAACAAAGAGAAGATGAAGCTGGAGCTAGTGATTGGAAAAATAATGAGAGCATTCTTCTTTTCAAGCCCTTGGAAAAAGAGCATGAGACTCTAAGACTCTACTGTGCCTGCCTGAATGAGAAGGGAGAATAGAAACCCAGGTACTGTATGACCTTAAGGATGTTTTCTTCTCCAGTCCCTGGCACCATTCTTCTTAACTAAAATGGGAAAGCAAAAGTACTTTGGTTTCCAATGGGGGACGAAGAACAAAGAAGATATCTGATTTTAATATCAGTTTCTTTCAACAACCCAAGGCACTCTGGTTCTATGCCTGCCTGGGTGATGGGTTTCTCCTTGAGATAAAGTCGTAGGGACACTGCTCTTTCTCACTTGCAGCCCAAGACACATACAACTCCTTGCCCACTTAATTATTAATTTCTGGGCTGAGATTTTGGTTATTTCTTAATCTGGCTGGCTGCAGGTCACAGCCTGCATTCCTCAACTCCCAGTCTCATTTCGTTCTCCTGATCCATTGCACATGGCTTCAGTCGTTTATCAGCACATAACGCCCTGACCTCCAATGGGCAGAAATTTTGTCAAAAATCCATATTTGTCACAACATCCACACACCCAGCTTTGTTTCAGTTGCATTAAGAGTTTATCAGACCAACATGAAAGCAATGTACAAGATGTATAAAAGGTGCCAAATAGGTAAAAAATACTGTATGAATTTTTATCTTTTGGCAAATCTCACCTTCCCAACAAAATTACAATTTCAATATTGCTCATTGTTATGAATTCCTCCAAATCAGTGGTAATAAGGACAAGGTAGGCAGAGGTTTTGTTGAACAGAGATATAGATGACCTTCATTTTCTTGAACCTTAAGGGTGATGTGTGTATACGTGCTTGTGTGTGTGTGCATGCACGAACATGTGTGCATATGTATACAATTCTACTATGACTAATTTAGTCATGGCACTTAGCACACAGGAATATTTGTTAAGTGTTTGTTGAATGAATTATTGAAAATGTGCTAAATATTTGTTTTGTAACTCACATTGTCTTATAATATACATGAAACAAGAAGACCATGCATAGGATTTTGGTGTGGGCCTGAGAATCCCAGGCATGTTGGCATCACTGTCATCTCACAGTGGTTATTTATTAACTATTACTTAGCATAATATTGTAAAGCCTTTGATGAATAGGTGCTGGAAAAACATAGGGTAATAATTATACTCTGCAAAAAATACATTAACACTACACAGGCTTGAGGCACTTCAGTCATACATTAGCTCTGTTCAAAAGCAAGCTACTCCTGGAGTGAGTTATGCCTCTTTGTTAAGTATATTAATTCTTTCAGCTCAGTAGGGTTCTAATGGGAGAAAGTTAGTATGTAATTTTTTGCATGCAACCAGAAGAGTTCTCAAACAATCTTGTTGAAGGGCAAGCATCCTAGCTAGAAATGGCTTGGTGGTTATAAATTGTATTTGATGACAACAGGGGGATTATTTTCATCAGAAAATAAAAAGACTGAAGCTAGTGCAAGGTTGCCTAAGAAATATTTCTCTGTGACACCCCAAAGGAAGCTTATCCTTAGAGAAAAGTGCAATTCTCTTGATGGATTACAAGCAAAAGGATTCCCCTTAAAGATGTTAGAGACATCCTGAGTCTCACAAACAATTAGCTGCAATCATGTAATCAGTCATCTCCAAACGTGATCCCACCTAGGCTCATAAAACTTATACTTAATGATCATGTCAGAAAACTCCTCCCAAGGGAATTACTGCCTGGAGAAAGGAGGGGGAAAATATGCACATGCTAACAATCTTTCCTAGTTGAGGAATAGAAATAATAAGCAAAAGACAATTAGTACATGTTATCAGCACTTTGGAAATTTGCCATATTCAGGGTTTTAAAATTTCCCCTTTTAAGATGATTAGCACCGTCCTGTCACAGATACTTTTCAAAGGGGTTTAAACAGAAATTCTGTGTTATTTGATTTTCCAATCATTTGTTTTAGTTTGTAGACTGAGTTTCATAAATGGTTCTCACTAGATAATTAAATTTTGCCCTTTCACAAAAGTAGTGGGAAGTGGGAGGGAAATTCTAGTTCCTACAATTTTAACCTCTATTTTTCTTATTCTTTTTGCTTCCAGTCTCAGGGCTACAGAAAAGAATGTAGCAGAGCCCAACTTGAGGGTATAATTGATTGACAAAAGGTTCTACTGCCAGTTTATGCTCAGAATTTGTATATAAAAATTTGAAATTTGAAAGAATTTGCCTCAGTCAAACAAAAATCAACTGCTAACCTGATTTCATTAACTGTAATAGCATTTATTACAGTGTCATTTCTACATCTCAGATAAAGCTTTTATCTCAAAATAGAACGTGTCCTCATCTCTTTCTGAACCTGTTCATAGTAAAACACCTGCCAACACTTCAAAAGAAAAAAAAACTCTTTAAAACTCTGAAGCTATATTTAGTACACAAAGTTTTTATTGAACACATTACCATATTCTTTGTCAAGTGCTGGTTCTAACATACACAATGAATATGAGAGGTAGACTATGCTAGATGGAGGGAGTTAGAGAGAGAGAGATATAGATTAAGATTTTCTGCTCATAGAAACTTTCAAGGAAGGAACCCAGGATGGTATTACCAAACCCAAGAAGAGTCCCCAGAAAATCTAGAGGGACTTGAGAGTCATCTAATCCAATTCCTTTACTTAGAGATGAGGAGGCTGAGACTGAGAGAGATAAAATGGGACTATGGAGCACCTAAAATACAAATAGTGCAACTGAGGAACTGAATTTATAATTTTGATTGATTTAAATATAAACATCAAGAGATTCATATGGCTAGTGACTAAATTTAGTGTTGCTCATATACTCAATACAAAATGATCTCAAGTATTTACAGGAGAACCATCTCTTATTGGAGAATGCAGATGCCCTTCCTGTAGCCTTCTCTTCTTTAGTCCTTAAACATGGCCAAAGAGTTAAGAGACACAAAAGACCACAGTAATTCACAACTGATGAATTTCCTTCAGAAACCCACCACTTTAAACAACATGCATTCCAGGGAAATGGGGTCAATGAAACGAAGAACCACCAAAACAAAAACACTTGAGGGGACTTAAATTCCTCAGCAAGTGCTGAAAGGACTACAAATAGCCACTGCCCTGGCACAGGGGAACAGCCAGTAAACCAACCTGTCATTCTGAGCTCTCAACAAGCAAGGATTCTGCCTTAGCAGAAATGCTGTGAAAGAAAGCGAGTTTAGATATCATCAACAATTAGTAAAAGGGGAACCACTGAGCAAGACCGCAAGGTTGGAAAGACACTAAGATCCACCCGCCCATTGCCTTGCCAACCGAAGCTGGTGGGAGCGATCACTAATCAAATATATTGGATTTTTATCTCTATGTTAGCATGTTAGAGTGTGACCTTGGGAAACCCACTTAACTCGCTATCTCACTTGCTTCATCTATTTAAAGAAATGGTAATGAGACTTGCTTCCAGGTGCTTTGGGAAGCTGAAGATGAAAGTGTAAGATATAATCATCACTTGTTTCTTTTCTCCTTTTCCATCAGGCCTTGCTTTCCTATCCAGTTAATAAGACCAATCACTTTCAAACCCACAGTCTAGCTACTTGTTATAAAATCGTCCTTTGAAAACAGTCGTGCTTAACACTTTTTTTAGCTTCTTTGGGAATATAACAATTGGAGCTAAAATTAGTGTTGTTCCTGTACTCAATACAAAAAGGCTTTAAAATAGTTAAAGGGGTTCATGACTGTGTGAGCAAGTCCTTAGAATCGAAAGAAGTGAATGTGAGTAAACGTCAAATTAAGAATACCATGATCTGCTCTATATAAAACTACAAATGATTGTGATTTTTAGTTATATTTGGAAGTACTTGTGACTTCTTTTGATACTACAATTATTTCTGCACAGCCATGCTTTTCTTTGCAATCTCCTGCTTCCCTAACTTCAAGGTTAACACAAGAAGAGTTATGTTTGAAATGCATATAGTTGCAATATGACTTGTATCTTATTTTTCATCCAAATTTTTTCTCATTTAATTATTTATCTAGAAAACATTATGTAGTGCTGGCTATATATCCAACACTGTTTTAAGCATATTATAGATATTAACTCTGATCAGTGATGTTATAAAATAGGTACCATTATAAAACTTCCAGTTTACAGATGAAGAAACTGAAGCAAAAGGAGATGATGTTACTTGTTTGCGGCCACAGAGCTAGTGATGATGGAACCATGGTTGAATGCAGGAAGTCTGGCTCTCTTACCCATTAGACCATCCTGCCTTTTTAGATATATACGTGCCAAATTTTAAAATAATCATTGTAAAACTAACTGTCTTGAAAAACTTTTTAGTTGGCCACATATTTTCTCAGTGCTGCTTTCCCACACTCTTCTCTTCCCACTCACAGCTTATTCTCTAAAGAATATGAAATGGCAATAAGGTACATCATCTTATATATGCAAATCATTTTTCTCAGAAAGAGCTAAATCACCCATTAAACAAGGGCTATGTCAGGAGAGAAAGCTGGTTCCAACACTTTTATTTTTCCTTTACTTCATTGTTTCTGAATTTAAGGGACAGAAATTGAGAGGGCAGACTCAAAAGAAAAGAAAAAAAGAAAGAGGAGGGGGGATAAATGAAAGGGTAGAAAGGAAGGTGGGGGCAATGAGAAAGCATAGGAAAGGTAGTGCCATGGAAAGATGCCTTGCAAAGTCTTGTAACATGTTCAGTTCTTACAAGATAAATGTAGTAACTGCTAACTATTTAGAGTCATTGACTTAAGTGGCTAAAGAAGAGGTTGGACTTCAAATAAATGTATCTTATGTTCTCAAATAGAAACAGTCTTGAGCAAACAGAAGCAAACATTGAGCCAATGAATACTTCGTTTGTTTTGTTGGCAGGGTGGCAAGGACAACCTAAGGAACAAAGAGAAAGTCTTCGGTTGGAGTCTGCACAGAACCAGCCTTCAAAGAGGTCAGCACACCTGCAAACATCACCTTACACTGCTGAGTAAATGTAATAAGAAAAGTTTATAATTCATGTACTAACAGCTCCCAATGTTTAGGACATTTTAAAATAACTCCCCTACTCTAACTTGGTGGTATGTATCTAAATATTTTTATCCCTTAAATACAAACAATCTATTTTCTAATTTCATTAGTTCATAAATACATATATTTTAAAACATACTTAAAGATACTAAATATATAGGTATGTATTTATATACCATAATACTATACTCATTTATTTTGTTTTTATTAATTTTTTATTTTATGTTATTTAGCTCATAGTTCAAGAAAGAGAATTGAGCAATTTATTTTTTTTCATCCTAAAGTTACATTAAAATGCCAGAAAAGGAACATATTCTGCATTATGTATGTGCATGTGTATCAATATACATAAGTCTCAAAATATGGCCCTTAGTAAAAATAGGCAATTAAAAAATTATGTATGTTCCATTCACAACATAATAATTATATAAATGAAAATTTTCAAAAATGCTACTTATTGTTTATGGGAGCATATAAAATAAAATGAAGAATATGATCTGGAAGGATACAAACTCAATTTACATTAGTGGTTGTCTCTGGAGAGAGGGAAAATAAGATCGTGAAAGAGCACTATCAAGTTTTAGAGAGAATTTGGAGCAACAGAAAACTCTCCTACACAGCTGGTGGGAGTAATATTTAATAATTGATGTCAACACCTTAGAAAGCAACTTTGCAATACCTTGTATACTTAAATATGTGCACACACTGAGAATGAGCAATTCTAGTATACAATGGGACATGTACATGTGTGTTAGTAAATACTAGCAAAATCCTGCTGCAAATAGCTCAAATAACCATCAAAGGAAAAATGGATGCAGAAACAAATGAATGTAGCACATGGATAATCTTAAAACCATTTGTTGAATGACATAAACATACCTGAAAAGATTACCTTGACTATGATACCACTATACAAACTAAAAATAAAAGGCCAGCAATATACTGTCTAAGGGTATGTCTTAGTTTCCCAGCTGCTATGACAAATACCACACAATGACAACAGGGATTTACTGCATCATGTTTTTGGAGGCTGGAAGGCTTGCTTCCTCCTGGGTTTGGTAGCGTTCTGGCGGACTGGCAATCCTTGGGTTTCCTTGGCTTTCCCATCACATGGTGATGCCGTCTCCTCTCTCTTTTATGTTCCATTGACTTTCAGCTTCTGGCTCCTCCATGTCTCTTCAAAATCTCCCAGAAATAGGAATAAGGCTCAACTGCACTGAAGTAAACAACATGTTAACTAAAAATAACATCTTTAAAAGGACCTATTTACAATGGGTTCATATCCACAAAAGTGGTTTACAATTAAGAACATGTTTTTTTTCCTAGGGTACATAATTAAACTGCAGGATACGTATGTATTTTTTTTTTTTTTAAAGATTTATTTTTATTTATTTAATTCCCCTCCCCTCCCCCGGTTGTCTGTTTTCTGTGTCTTTTTGCTGCGTCTTGTTTCTTTGTCCGCTTCTGTTGTCGTCAGCGGCACGGGAAGTGTGGGCGGCGCCATTCCTCGGCAGGCTGCTCCCTCCTTCGCGCTGGGCGGCTCTCCTTATGGGTGCACTCCTTGCGCGTAGGGCTCCCCTACGCGGGGGACACCCCTGTGTGGCACTGCACTCCTTGCGCGCATCAGCACTGCGCATGGGCCAGCTCCGCATGGGCCAGCTCCACACGGGTCAAGGAGGCCCGGGGCTTGAACCGCTGACCTCCCATGTGGTAGACGGACGCCCTAACCACTGGGCCAAAGTCCGTATTTTTAAAGACAGGGGCCATGGGAGTTACTAAAGGCAGGGAGAGGGAAGAAGAGGTGTGATATTAGGGCATTTTTGGGACTTGGAGTTGTCCTGAATGATACTGCGGGGACAGATGCAGGACATTATATATCCTGCCATAACCCACTGAATGGACTGGGAAAGAGTGTAAGCTGCAACGTAAACCCTAATCTATTCTGTGTAGCAATGGTCCAAAATGTACTCATCAAATGCAATGAATGTACCACACTAATGATAGAAGTAGTAGATGTGGGAGGAGTGAGGGGTGTGGGGAGTGGGGTATATGGGAGCCTCTTATATTTTTTAATGTAGCATTTTTTGTGATCTATGTATCTTTTTTAAAAAAAGACAACAAATATTCAAAAAAAACTTTTAAAAAACAAAACTGTTTTTAAAACAGAGAAGGACAGAGAGTGGTTATCTTTGCAGGGTATTCTAGGAGTAGGGGAGCAGGAAGCTTGCCCAAGTACTTTCACCAATATTGGTAAAATCCAGTTCTTAAAGTTGGTAGTCAGTTTATAAGCATTTGCATTTTAATTATTTGCACAAACTTCAAATGAACTTTTATATGTATTATACATCACATAATTTTTTAAAGATGGGATACAATATACAATATGTATCTCTGTCTTGGAAAAAAAAAAAGGTATTTGGTCTCAAACACAGTATTCAAGAAAATCTTTGCATTAACCATGATTACTTACATGCCTACTTTTTTGAATATATTAAGAATCCAGAGAAACTAAAAAAATGTATCCATTGATATGTTTCAGTGGGTTTTGTAGGTATATCCACATATGTTTTATATCTTATTTTGAATATATAAAAATTAAAAAAAAATAAAACTTGAAAAGATAGTTACAGAAAGTGGACTTGGCCCAGTGGTTAGGGCATCCGTCTACCACATGGGAGGTCCGCGGTTCAAACCCCGGGCGTCCTTGACCTGTGTGCAGCTGACCCATGCACAGTGTTGATGCGCGCAAGGAGTGCTGTGCCATGCAGGGGTGTCCCCGTGTAGGGGAGTCCCACGTGCAAGGAGTGCACCCCATAAGGAGAACTGCCCAGTGCAAAAGAAAGTACAGCCTGCCCAGGAGTGGCACCACACACACACAAGATGATGCAACAAAAAGAAACACAGATTCCCGTGCCACTGACAACAACAGAAGTGGACAAAGAAGAACATGCAGCGAATAGACACAGAGAACAGACAATGGTGTGGGCGGGGAGGGGGGAAGGGGAGAGAAATAAATAAATCTTTAAAATAAAAAAAGAGATAGTTACAACATGTGATGAGGGAAAAAGTCTGTGATTATCACTTTATCCAAAATCATATATTTTTATCTATTACAATACATAGATGTCTGAGAAGTGTATTTACTAGATTGTGATTTCTCTGTGTGGAAGTAAATAAGAAATTTTAATTTTATGTTCTTCTATATTGCTTGAAGGTGTTTCAATGAGCCTATAAATTTTTATAAGCAGAAGAAATTTGCAAGTTCTTTTATTTTGAATTTAAAATGCCATAGATAGGTTTCTTTTTGGTATTTTAAAATCTTCAACTACTTTTCAGCTTACCTTGACAGAATTTTAAAAGGATGCTAATGATATTTCACAATATTATATGTTATGGCTGGTCTCTTGCGCATTGGGCAAAGTTTTATTCTTTCTCGAATGTCCACTCAACAGAATGGATAAGGGTCAGACTTAAAATCTTTGTGTCCAAGACCAGTGGAACATTTCTTCTTTTTAAAAAGCAGTTACTATTACTACTATTGCTGTCACTATTACTGTTATTATTGTTATTCTTTTTCTGGTCAAAGACATGCAAAGCATTTTAAAGACAATGAATTATATCATTAACAATAATTCTTGATCTGATGACAGATTTATTGAGAGGTGGTGTGTGGCATGTGCCTTTGTCTTCACTTTACTGTCAAAGACAGGCTGACACATTGAGGACGGAATGTACATTGTCTAGGTCACCTGTGAGGAAAGAGAGGTCTGGGAACTGCACCTAAGGTCATGACTCCTGGGCGTGTAACACTGGAAGCTGCTGCAATGAAATCCTGCATTTCTTATAATCGCTGGCTTTCTCTTCTTGGACAGACCTAGGCAGCATATATAAAAGCTGTTACCAAAAGATGATCATTTCTCTTGAGCCATGTAACTACAATATCATCTTTCGACTTTTTCACCAAGTGCCAGTGAGCGGCATGCAATGAGCAGTAGCTTCTACAAGCTTCCTGCAATGGTACCAGGGTAATTTAAATATGGACCAACGGAATTTATTTCATGTCTTCTTGTCACATCGATGGTTTTTATTTTTGGCAAACACTTAGGGGAGGACTCTGTAGTTAAAAACTGCTTATACAAAATAATATCTTATTCAATTTAATTGTAGAACTGTGGAGTCAGAGTCAAGAGTTTTTAAATTTGATTTATTCTCATCCTTATGGACTAAGGTAACTCATAAGTCAGGATAGTTATTGTTGGGGATTGAATCATGACCCCCACAAAAGGCATGTTCAGGTCCCAGTCCCTGGTTCTCTGGGTGTGAACCCATTTGTAAACAGGATTTTCGAAGATGTTATTAGCTAAAATATGCCCAATCTGAATGAGGGTGGGCCTTAATCCAGTATGGCAGAATTCCCTATAAGCAAAGGAAATTGGACACAGAAAGAGAAGGCACAGGGAGCAGCCAGAAGCTGGAAGTGAATGGAAACTGGAAGAGAAAGAGGACACCTCCATGTGCATTGCCATGGGATAGAAAGTCCAAGAAACCCCATAGACAGACAGACAGACAGAAGATACCGACCTTGGGAGGAAACAGGTCTTCTAGCCTCTGCAACTCTGCGCTGATTAGTTCCTATTGTTAAGCTAACCTTTTGTATGGGACTTGTTTTAGCAGCTAGGAAACTAAAGTCATTATTAATTCTAGATTATGATACCTAAGGATATTATGAATTAAATGAAAAATGTGGCAAATTAAAAATAAAGAGAGCAGAGAGGAAAACTTAAGAAAGATTAAAGTAGAAATAGACGAAATAGAAAACTAAAAAACAATAATGCTGAGTAATTAAAATAAAAGCACAAAACATACAAAGTTTTGACCAATCTGATAAAAGAAGGAAATATATATAATAATATTAGAAAAGTGACATTGCTACAGATATAGAGATGATTTTAAAATTTTTAAAAGAATACTTTATTCAACTTTACTCAAGAATATTTAAAAATATAACTGCAAGTGACAATTAATGACAATATTAATATCAATTACCAAAACTGATTTAAAAATATTTAAACTACTTCAATGACTGAATGATGATAGAAGAAATTAAAATTTAGCCAAATCTCTATCCTAATATAGAGTAACAACTAAGATAATTTTACAAATGAGAACCTAAAAAACAAGACAATGGGAACTACCTACCTTATTTAATCTATTAGAGCTTAGAAAATGATGAGAAAATCTTAGGAAAGCTTTCCCACTTTTCTACAATGCTCATTAAAACAATGACCCCAGACCTAGACAAGGAGAAAACTTGTACATGGATACACACAATCAATAAACTAATCTCATTTATGAAATAAAGGCAAAATTCCTAAAGAAAATATCAAAAAAGTAAATCTGGGAAGTGGACTTGGCCCAATGGATAGGGCATCCGCCTACCACATGGGAGGTCCGCGGTTCAAACCCCAGGCCTCCTTGATCTGTGTGGAGGTGGCGCGTGCGCAGTGCTGATGCACGCAAGTAGTGCCGTGCCACGCAGGGGTGTCCCCCACATAGGGGAGCCCCATGTGCAAGGAGTGCGCCCCGTAAGGAGAGCCACCCAGCATGAAAGAAAGTGCAGCCTGCCCAGGAATGGTGCCACACACACAGAGAGCTGACACAAGATGATGCAACGAAAAGAGCACACAGCGAATGGACACAGAGAGCAGACAACTGGGGGAGGGGGGGAGGGATGGGGAGAAAAATAAATAAAAAATAACTCTTTAAAAAAAAGATAAAGAAAAATTTTTAAAGTAAATCTTACCACTTACTGACAAAGTATTATATGTGCATACATACATATGTAAATTATATATTTATGTCTATGTGTGCACATATATCACACAAGACTTATTAATTGTACATATTGTCCTCTTTTCCACTTAAATGTGAAAGCACATCTTGACTTCTTATCATCTTCAACAATGCTATTTTATTAGTTGCATAGTATTCCATCAAAACATTGAAATCAGTTCTTTAAGAAAAAAATAAAGAAAGCATGTGTCAAACACAGAACCTATTTGCAGCAGTATTAGGAAAAACAAAACACCTGACAGTTGCTTATTTTAAGTTAGTTCCAATAACTCTGCAAATAACTGTGGAATCAACTGTCTACTTTCTATTTTAGTAAGAAATTAACACTGCAGAGGAAAAGGAGGTACATGCAATAAGAGATAACTCAAAGATCTGGTGAGCTAAAAATATTTAAATGTCAGGACTATTTATTTTCTAGACCAGAGAGTAATAGAGGAGGCAGGAGGTAGGAGAGACCAGGGATTTATTGGAGGGCACCAAGGGCCAATTTAAATGAAGGCAATTAAAATGACAAGAACTCCACAAGCTATTTTACAAAAGTAGGAAAAAACATGGTTGTTATCATTCACTTCACAAACATTTTTAAGGTCTGCTACCAGCCAGGCACAACAGTAGGCAAGGCACAGTCACTTAATGAAGCTTGATAAGTTACACTGTAATTGATGAGACCAGGCAAAACACTTATATATATATAAAGGCATACAACAAGGGCATGCAGAATTGCATTTGAGACATGTGCAAGCTACTTAGTTCTGAGTAGCTAAATATACCGGAATGAGTTAGACTGATTGGTCCTGAGTAGGATTAGCCATGCTTAATTAATCAGCCAGGACCGAAAACCCTTCCTCCATATTAACTGAAGATTTTTGCTCTGGTTTATGGTCTTCCTGTCCAACTGTATCAGAAGGTATTGCTCCAAAGAGTCCCCTTTTCATAACACCAAGCATCCCTGGTACAGTGTGAGGGGGAGGACACATTGGTCAAGCAAGCATAGAATACCTATTTCTCCATTTGCAATGATTGGCTCAGGGGGCACAGGACTAAAGCAGGGGTATAAAGAATCTTACATTTGTATGTGGTATTTGTAAGGCACAAGTTCATGTTATACACTGGTTGCTAAACTAGGAAATTGGAACTCTGGGAATGCCATGGCCATCTTTGTGCCATATGGAGAGCACTTGTGTGAAGCAGCAGAGAATAAAGCAAACACAAGAGTGAAAGTGACAAGCTAAAATGAGTGATGGATCTAGAAAAATGCCTAACATGATGTGTGAAGTGGGATTTACCTCCAGTGGGAAGCACTTATGTAAGCCAACAAATTTGTTTTGCATTAGTTAAAAATTTCTATCATTTGCAGTCAAATATCTCCTGAATATACTTCCTAATACCAACCCTACTCCTAGGAGACTTCCAAATGTGAAAGATTCATGCAACATCCTAGCATCACCATTTTTGAAATCATACTGTCTCCAATCCACTTCAATCCACTTGAATTTAATCCTTGAACCTCAATCCACTTCATTTATCCATTCCTGTGGCCATAATTGGACCCATGCCATTACCAAAACCTGCCTATGAAATGTTATCCTCTAATAATCCAATTTCTATTAATTACAGTGATACACATATTCATTAGATTCTGGACTATGAAAAATCAACAGAGACAAATTGCATAATTAAACATTATAAAGTTTTAAAAGATAATTTTTTACTTGAGGTAGGTAGTATAGTTAGAAATATTAAGTTTTTTATATAAACTCTACCTGAGCATATGACTGATAAACGAACAGGTTTTGTTATTGATTCTCATTGCCTCTGTTTTAAAATACATGGTATTCTTATATAATGATTAGTCTTTAACCAAAATAGACAAAAAGGGAAAACTACATCATTCCAATCCCACTGAAGTCTAAATATAATTGATCTTTTTCCTTCATATTTCTTTTAGCCTTATGCTGCATTTTTTAGAAGCATATAGAAATAATTGTATCTGATGACTGGCTAAAATGTTCTGGGACAACTTTGGGATAATAGGGAGGTAGAGAGCTGAACCAATGTAAATCATAGCAGCACCCTGCTTAAATGCTAGAATGCATCAGCAATCTGCTATTGCCATATTGATTTCACTTAGCGGTTCTGGATGGCATATCAGTGAGCTTTTCCAATGTAGAGTCAAGGCAGATGGTTTGGAGGTTGGGGGAAAATTGTCTCGCAATGTAATGAAAGTCAAAGCAAAGCATTTTGAAAAATATTATCGTAATTTCTTGACAAACAACTGACATCAAACCAAAAACATCTACTAGTACCATGGCAAGAATCAATGGCATAAAACCTTTATAGCCTTCTCTAATATTCACTAGCTACTTACATTTTTACCAATGAAGTTAGAACTCTTAGAGCTTTCGATGGCTCCCTTATATGTGGTTTTCTAAAATTGTTTTATAAAACAAATGACATATTACCATTAGTTAGAGTAGAGTCAGGGCTATTCCTCAGGGGAAATTTTAACCTGAACATGGGATTTTCAAAATGACATTTAATTCCCCAGCAAATGTTTAAATGTAAACAGCAAATGTAAAATATTCTTATTAATTAAACATTTACAGCAATGCTTCATGATTTCACCTGGAATCAATACATAAACCAAAATTATTGTATTCTTGAGATGCAAAAAATTACAGACACCCATTCTCATTTTGGGAGCATTTAGAGATTTCTTTATTCTACCTGAAGCATTGGAAGTACCTAGTTTAAACACTGCTTCACAATGAATGGTTACTACACTCTTCAGTCCTTGTGCATATTCTTCACTAACTAGATATTTTTCGATCCAGGAATCTTCAGAATTTGGGGAGGAACTAAGATAATTATTATTCTACTAAAAGTAGTTAAAAATATGTATTTTGGGGATCGAGGGCTTTCATCCAAATTTAGCACATATTAGAAGTATATGATCTTGGACAAGTTACTTAATGTTTTTAAGCCTTCAATTCCTAATTGCAATATGAAAGGTTATTAAGATTAGACACATAATTATATAAAAGTGCCTGGATTAGTCCCATTCCTTTCCCTTAGTCTTGGCAAGAAACAACATTCTCTCTTGAAAGCAGGAATGGGGCCGTATAATTTTCAAGTGGATGTTTTTGCACACTCAACCAGTCTAATGCACTCCTTGGGTCTAGTCCTGATATTCCTGGGGAAGGGACCCCTTGTGAATTTGCTTGTTTTGACTAGAGCTGGCAATTTATGCCTGTGAGGAAGGCCAATTTACTGGAAAATGTTGCTACAACACATTGCCTGGGCTTTGTTTTTCTCAAGCAATCAAAAAGACTGAAGATGAAAGTGAGACACCAGGAACAAGACTGAGAAAGTAGAAGCAAGATTCAAGAAGAAATATGACTCTGTGTCACAGCTGTCAGCCAGGTGGCTACCAGAGTAATATTGGAGTCAATGCAGAAAGTTTCAGAAGTCAAATCAAACAGCATCAAATGTGAGTAAAGTCAGAGACCTAACTAATTTAATGCATTAATATGAGTTAGAAGATATAGAATGTGCATTAAATGTAATTGACCTGTCCTGGAAACTCTAGTCTTGCCTGTTCTTTCTACTCCTAAACCAGTTGAACTGAGGGCACTGTAACTCTGTTAAGGTTAATTCATGACTTTTGGCACATTGTGGAAAGCTAAATGTCTCCAGCTGTGCCCTGATGGGTAGGTCCTGAAGAGCTTTGACTCATCTCTTTTAAGTGGGTATGGGATCATGTATGTTCCAAATGAGAAGACAAGTCATAACTTTTACAACAACTTGATTGGGCACTGCCTGAAATCCCAGCACATTTTGTTCCCATGAGTTTTGCACTTAATTTGTTCTCTCCTTGCCTTTGATCTCCAACTTCTTCTATAGATTGGGAGGTAGGTTCAGATTGACAATAGATGAGAAAAATTGAGACTGTAATGTTTGAGCTAGAAAGTATGTTAGAAAATATTTATTTCAATTGCCTCATTTTTGCACAGGCCAAGAGATTATGTCACTGGCAGAGGTTACACAACTAGTGGTGGAGTTAGAACCCAAATGTCATTAGCTCCTTTCCAGTGATTTTTGTACTAATAAAGCAACGTATCTTCTCTTGGACATGAATCAAACAATTTGCTGGACATTTAGTAGGCCTTGAACAGTAAATGTTGGGTCAGTAGTGTAAGATGTTGGACTGAGACAATTGGACCTGGAGACCAGTGATTGCAGACAAAGATTTATTGGGAAGCTCTCCCAATAGAGGGGTTCTGAAGAATAAACTTCAGCCCACCTCTGGCAGAGGCAGTCATGAATTTATACAGTACTTCTATAGGTGGGAACATGCTTAGTCTGTGGAAGTGGGTTGGGGCTTGGGTAAGACCCGAGGGCCTGTAGGGATGGCTAGGGGCTGATGGGCTAGAGGTAGTGAATTCTAGGGATGCAGGAGGGGTTGGTGGGGTCATGTGGCTTCTTTGTCTATTCTTCTTATGAGGAAATGAACTATATCTAGACACATGGGCTCTGGATGGCGGGCTGCTCTTGGTCATGGGATGTGGCTCCTTCTGAGTAAACAGCTGGGCACACTTCCACGAGTGGGCAGGTTAATAATACACTTGGAACTTCTCCAAGTCGTCACTGTCATTCAGGTTGGGAGCTAGAGATAGGGTCTAGTCCTGTCAAGTGGTCGTTCAACAAGTGATTGCCATATAAAACATTTGATCAGTAAGAAACTAGATTCCAGTTAATTTGACATTCTGTAGAAAACAATATGGTTTATATGTCACTATTTTCTACCTGTTCCTTTGGATATGATAATTGTAAAACAGCAAAAGTGAGTGAAAAAAAGCTTAAGTAAATGTGCTAGCAAATATACAAGCAAGATATTTGATTTAATGGGCCACTGTGGTCATGTTTCCCCCTTTCATCTTGGCCACCTTCCCACCTCAGAAAGTTCTGCCCTCTGGGCTGCAGTGCATTTGCTTATACAAAATTGATATTAAAAATCTGGTTCATCAAAAAGGAAAAAGATGATTGTCACAAGGGGAAGGATTCTGAGAGCTAAAGACAAGCTGCTCCCTTCCAACTGAAAATGTCAAACACTTATTCATATGGTTCTTACCAGACTTGATTTATATGAGCAACTGCCAATCCTTAAACTCCCCCTCATGCATGTGCAAATGGGAAGCCTGTTCATTCAGCCATTAATATTATGCTATTTTTGTTTGATATCCTGAATAGAAAATAATTTCTTCCCTCCATGTGAGTCATTGATTTACCCTGCTGCTCATTTTTAAATCTTCTAGTTTTTAAACATGTTTGTTGTTTACCTGCAGTGTTGTAAAAAAAAAAAAAAAAGATTATTTTCTTTATGGTTTCTAGAAGTTTGGCTTAACAGACATAAACATTGCTTACAACTTGACTTGTAATTTGAATTTATATTTTCCAAGCCTCATGAAAATTACACTCTTTTAAGGAAAGAGAAAAAATAGAAATAAGATAAAATTTCATTTGTACCATGATTCCAAGCAATAATGTGTCTTACATATTGAAATCTATGCATCTACTGAATGTCTCAAATGTTTTAAATCTTTACTTTTTTCATTTCCTAGATGATATATGAATTTTTAGAAATATTCTTTAAAGGAGCATCCCTAGATAATGGGAGAATTAATGAGTAAAATGGCATGCATAGGGTTAGGACAGAGGAAAAGAAAGTTTTCAGTGAAAATTCAAATAACAAAAAAAAGAAAAAGGAAAAAGAACAAGCTTGGCTCTATAGAATGAGTCACTTATTTCAGAAACAGAAGGGGAATCAAAACGCATGATGTATTGGACCATGGTCCAATAAATCATAGCTAAGAAAACGAGTTGTAAAGTACAAAGCATTTCCTGTGATATACCTCTTCAAGCACCAGATTGATAAATCTTCAAAAATTAGACCCTACCCCAAACGTGTATTACAAGAGTAAGCTGTCTTTAAATCTCCTAATTCACAATACCCTCATTGTCAAGCTAACAAAGAAAAGACCACAAGCTGTGTTTTGGTTTTATTTCATATAGCACAAGTACTAAGAGCTCCAGAAAACCTACAAAGAAACATGCCCCCATTTCCCTACTTCAAAAAGAATAGAAGGATCAGTTATTCCCTAAGCAGGATTTCCACTGTGATTATGGGATTTTACTCACAGTATGTAGCACTCCTACAAGAAAAGAATACAGGATGCTTAATGGCCTTACACTCCAGGGAAAGCTGGATTTTCTCAGGGGCTTTCTCTCCTGATACAAATGCTCAGTCCAAGAAGGGAAAATGAGACCAGAGCAAATCAATAACCGGTCAATATCCTGAATATTTTAAAATGAATATCAGTTAGCTCATTTCTCTACTTTTTAAAAACTCAGTTTTCCACATTCAATAGCTTTCTTTTGGGAAACGCCGGACAGATAACTCAGAGCAAAGAATGACATGAGGCAGCATAAATTAGCCACTGGCTTGGCCTTAAGGAAACATATTACCTCCCCCTCTTATTAGTAAAATCCCACCTGATCATCAAGGGTTGGCGATGAAACTTGGAGGAGATTGGGGATTTCTTTGGAGATCTCACACTTGTTACTGCTGCCATATGAAGAAATGTACTACCACTTTAAAAAATCACCTACACTTCTCTATGAGCCTTGAAGGATAAGAGGAAGGTTAGAGGGATACAAAGAAATATCTATTTCCTGAAGAAGATTCCCTCTCAACTCAACATTGGCAACCTGGACTGGGTTTTATTAAGGAAGTTGTGGTTCTCCCTAACAATATTCCAGTTCTCATTAACTCTTCAGTTAAGATTTCACTAGACTTATATTGCAGCTTCATGATCTTCAGGTTCATGAGCTACTGAGAAAAAAAAGTTAAGACGCAATTTTTTACAGAAGCATGCGTCGTCATAAAGAATGTGTTTTCATCTGTAGCATTTTAATAAGAAATGACATTAATATTTCTAATACAAAAACCTAATTAGTTTGTGAAAATAAACCTAAAAATTAACAATTTCTTAAAAAAAATGACTCCCAAATTTAAAACAAGCTTGAAAATTCATGCACCTAAAATCTTGATATTTAATTATGTGCTTTTGGTCTTTTAAAAGCTGCACAAATTGGAAATCATTGCCACATGTCAAAGAATTACCTGACACCAGTGGCTTTAATTGCAAGTACATTTATTTGTTAATATTTATCTTATGTATGTTTTTTCATCATTTCACACTCAATCTTTCTGTGTCCTTATGTTTTATGCTTGTCATTTTATGGGTGCTACCTGTAAACAGCAAATAGTTGAATTTTGTTTTTCTTTTATTCAAATTAAAATATCTGTATTTAAACTAGAGAGTTTGGCCCTTTTATACCTATTAAATTATTGATATATTTGGAATTATTTCTAATCATTCCTTTTACTTTATTGTTTCTATTTGTTCTGATTATATTTACATTTTTCCTCTCTTTCTGCCTTTTAGTTCGCAATTTTTAAATTGCTCTCCATCCCCCCAACCCACCACTGGCTTGGCTTTAACACACTCTATTTCTTTACTTTAGTAGCTATTTATATTAACTAGCAATTGCTCAGACTGAGTGAAGTACTTTGTACTTTTAATATAACTACTGGCTCCACAAATTCTTTTTCAATGGGATCCTGATATAACTTCAAAGATGACAAAGACCAGTCTTGCTTAGAGAGACATGAAATATTTTGTTAACCTTGTGAACCCAAGAATCACAAGGGAGGCAGTTAGAGTAGCACGAGGGAAAGAGGCTAGTATGTCTACCACATTCCCAGGTTCAGTCTGTGCTTCATTCATCCATCCATGTAGTCAGTGAACATCCATGTAGTGAATGAAGACATCTTTGCTGAGTGCCTCTCAGGCTAAAGATGTATTACTTGTAGATGCAACCAAATTGTTTCATATAAATTTTCCTTCACTGACTACATTGTTCTTTCCAAACGAACAAAGAGATTATCTTTTATTTGTTTTCCATCTTCTCACTCAGTAGTTCTCAAACCCTGGTGAGCATCAGAATCACAGGGTAAATTTGACAGTCAGGGGTGGGGCCCAGGGATTTGGATTTTTAACCAGAGCTGTCTCTCAAGAAGAGGAAGCATGGTCTGTCTTGTCAAACCTGCACACAGTGGCATTTCATAAATACTTACTAAGGTGAGGTATATGGCCCAGAAAAGGGATGGTGGTGAAATTGTACATAGAAATGGTAAATCAGTAGCTAAGATATTAGTTGACAAGGCCTTGATAGTATGGTGCACAGAAGAAAAGTTAATCAAAAGTAAAAATAACCATGGTTATATTTTATCTTTATATTAGACTGGCCCATTTAATCCTATGAAGTCGGACTAAGAATGGGATTTTCTCAAAATCATCTCTGGCTGAGAAGTCCTCAAAATAGATTAGACTAAGTAAGATTGCAAAGAATCTTTGGGATTGTGAAAATGTTGCTCCGTGGCAAAAAACAAAAAAAGGATACTACTATAATTTCAAGACTTCAATAATGCCACATAATGTCAAATGCCAGCCAATTATATACGTTTCTAAAAGAAGCCATATTTCTGGTGGCAGTAAATTGTTTTCCAGAAAGAAAATTTCTTTAAAAAATGATAAGGAATTGATTGTTTCCACTTCTGGATTTCAGTTGAAGGGGAACATTTCAGTTGAAGGGAAAAATGCTTAATGCTAACTAAGTGCCTTTGCTTAGCAACATCACAACCACTCGTAACCTCCCACGATTACGTGCTAGAGGGTACCTGGTACTTGTTTAATCAAGAATTATTTCTGCCCTAGCCTTGCTGACAGAGACAGAGTTGATCCATTTTGTGAGACACTATACATCTGCTCACCTCTGTCTCCCCCGTCTTCATTTCTTAGCTGCTAAAACTAAAACCATAAAGTATATTGACTTAAAAAAAATGGAAATTCATTGACTCACAGTGTTAAGACTAGGAGAAGTTCCAAATTGAGGTATCAGTAAGGCAATGCTTTCTTCCCCCAGATTATGGCATTCTGGGGCTCATTTCTGGTGATTCTTCGTCCTTGGTTTTTCTGTCACATGGTAATGCACATGGCAATGTTTTCTCTTTTGTCTTCCAGGTTACTTTGACTCCCAGTTTCTGGTTGTTCCCTGTGGCTCCTCTTTCCCTGTCCAATTTCCTTTGCTTTTAAGGACTTCAGTCATATTGGATTAAAGTCCACCCTTACTCAGTTTGGACACACCTGAACTAACAACATCTTCAAAGGTCCTATTTACAAATGGGTTCACACCCACAGGACCAGTTGTTGGGACCTAAGCATGGCTTTTTTGGGGAGCATGATTCAATCCCAATACCCCTTTAGGACACATCTTATTGCTATGGTTCAAGTGCTAAATTTGACATTCATCTCAGGCATCCTGTGAATGTGGATACTACCTTCCTAAAATTCTCTTTGAAAGTGGAGTAATAGAATAGAAAGAAGGAACTGGTGATGGAAACAATCATCAACACTTGATGATGAATGCTAAATTACCATATGATTGATGAGGACTAATCAGTGACCCTGAGTGGACATGGGAGGCTTCACATTTTTGGTTCAAAAACTGCTACTTAAGGCCAACTCACAGTTGAGATTAGAGTCTTTGCCTAATATTTTAAAATTGTTTATAAATAATCTAATTTGATTATTTAAAATTAGTGAAACAAGCATAAAATTCAAAGATAGAAAGTGCATGGAGTAAAAATAGTCCCTTTCCCTGATTATCCCCCCAAAACCCAATTCCCCTCCACAGAGGAACCTCTGTTTTCATTCTTGCATGCATCCTTCCAGAACTACTCTAAGTCCATATAATGAAATAATAATGCTTTCAACAAATATTTATTGAGTACCTAATGTGTGTCAGCCACTTTTCTGAATAACGGGTATATAGCAGTGAACAAAACTTAGTATTTCTTCTTTTTAGGTAGTGTGCCTTCTAGTTCAGGAAGAGATGTAATAAATATGCTAATTTTGTGGCATATTAGAAGAAGATAATCACTATGGGAAAAAATCAAATACAGAGGTACAGAGACTTGGAAAGGTATAGAAATCGATGTCAAAATTTAAAAGTGGTCAGAAAAAGTCTCATGGAGAATTGATATTGGAAGAAAGACATAAAGGAGATAAGAGAGAGCAAGTTCTGTGGCTATTAGGGAATAGCATTCCAGAAAAATTGCCTTTGGGAGCAAAGAGTAGGAAAGGAGGTCAAAGTTAAAGGTGGGCCAGAAGAGGCAGGGATGTGTAACTGTAATGAATTTAGCCTTTATTCTGAGGAAATAGGGAGCATTGGTGTAGTTTGAGCAAGGAATGACATGATCTGAGTTACCTTTTGGCAGGATGCCCTAGATGCTTTGTTGAGAATAATCTGAAAGGTAGCAAAGGCCAAAGATAGGAGAATACTTAAGAGGACACTGCAGAAATACAGGCAAAGGATGATGATGGATGACCCAAATTATGACAGTGACAATGAAGGTGGTGAGAAATGGTGAGATTCTGAATATAATTGACAGCAGATTCAATATGGCTTGGATGTGGGCTGTGAGAGGAAGTCAAGTGATAAAAGTTATTTCAAGGATTTTAGTCAGAAAACTGGAAAAATGGAGGTGCTATTGCTTCAAATGGGGAGACCGAAGGAGGAGTAAGTTTTTTGGGGTAGAAGTGAAGTTCAGTCTTAGATTTGCTAGTTTTGGGATGCATATTAGACATCAAATTGGAGATGCTACATAAGCAGTTGGATATTCAAGTATGAAATTCAGGAAATAGATCTGAGCATAAGATAAAAATTTGAGAGTCAAAGGCAAACAGATGGCATTTGAGATTGATGAAGCCCCCACAGCAACAAGTGTAGATATAAAGAGAAAGGGACCGAGTCAGAGCTCTGGGATCCTTCATTGTTTGCAGTGAAAGAGGAAAAGCAAAGAACCTGAGAAGGAAACCAGTGTGTGGTGTCCTGGAAGCCAAGACAAGCAAACAGTTCAAGGAGGCAAAATGACAATTGTGTCTTGTGCTGCTTAACAATTTACTGAGATGTAAGTCAATGGTAATATTGATGAGAAGAATTTAGTGGAACACAAATGAATTAGAATGGATTTAAGCATAAAGAACAGAGGAGAAACTGGAGAAAATGAGTATAGATTACCTCATTTGAGGAGTTTTGCTCTAAAAGAGAACCCAAGGAAAGGAGTAATCATTAGAGGGGGGAAATACGATAAAGCGGAGATTTTTTAAATGGGAGAAATAAAAAGTATGTTTAAAAATGTTGATGACAATGAACTAATAAAGGGAGAAAATGGAAAATATATTTATTTTGTTGCATATTTAATATATAGTTACATACTAATCTGTAAGCATTCCCACTTAATTACATTATTTCATTAAATTTAAGACCTCATGGATCCCAAAATTCGCCATTCTTATTTTTCTGCTATGAAAGAAAAAAATAATGTCATTTATACTATGACAGACCATTATTTGAAAGATACATGCTTATTTCAGAAATGTTAAAATGTAAAAGAAAAAAGTGCTTCTCATAAGCAATGAAACATGATCTGTATCTTGGGTATCCCATTTTATTACTGTACTAATCTTTAATGATGATTTACTTATTTTCAATTCTTTGATGTTAGAAAAATACTGCAATGAATCTCCTTGTCCATATAATCATTTCAATATATGAAGGTGAATTGGTAAAAGAAATTCCTAGAAGTGTGGTTGTAATCTTTTGGATATTTCAAATGGCTAGTGCATATAGCTTTTACTAGCTTTCAGAAATGTCTCAGATTGTTTGTTTACCCACACCCTCATCCAATGTATTATGTTATCAAATATATTAGTCTTTGTTAATATGTTGTGTTAGGTACAAAATGTCCATGTCCTCTTCCCCAGCAGCTGTAAATACGTTACCAGGTAGGCCAGAGATCCCAGAAGGAACACAGCCTTGTCAACACCTTAATTATAGCACTGGGAGACCCATTTTGGAATTCTAACCTCCAGAACTGTAAGATAATAAATTTCTGTTGTTTTAAGTCACTCTCTAAGTTTATGTTGATTTGTTAAAGCAGTGATAGGAAACTAATACATATGGTGTTTTAAAAATTGTATCTAATAATTTTCATTTGCGATTATTTTTCTATGGTTCGGGATGAGAATCTTTTAAGTCTAAAACACATTTGTGATCTTTTTTCTATGAACTGTCTGTAGGAATCCTTTAGCTGGTTTTCTTGTGAGTAGTTAGTGTTTTTAATTTGAGGGGACTTTATATACTTAAGAAATTAGCTCTTTGTAATAATGAATGGCAAATTTTTCTCATTTGTCTTTCAACTATGTTTAAGGTATAGGTAGCCATCAATCTTTATTTTATAGTCTTTTTAAAAGAAATAGTTAAACATCTCCATTATTTGCTGTAGCCATTTTATGGTTTCAGTGTTTATGTTTAAATTTTGATAGATTGGGCATCTATCTCTATAGAGATAGAATTTTTCTAACTACCCAGCTGTTTTCTTCCCATTTAACTTAATAATCTATATTTGCTCCACTGATTTGAAGCCAACTTTATCATATACTAAATTTCCATATGTATCCAAGTCTATTTGTGGACTTTATACTTTGTTTCCTCCATTTATCTCTCTATGCAAATGTCAAAACCACATTGCAATTATTGTAGTTATAACATTTAATGTGCAATAATATCTGGTCAGTCTAGTCCCTCTTCTTACTGATTCCTTTTAAGAATTTTCCCACCTATAATAATATCTTTATGCTTGCATATTACCTTTAGAATCAGTTTGTCTATTCAGATCATGTCAAATTTATGAATTAACTTAGGGAAAATTTAAAATCATTTTGAAATTGAGAATTCCTATTCAAAATCATGGAATGCTTTTCAACTATTTTTCTTTGTGTGTGTGTGTTGTTCAGTGTTTTCTCTAAAAGAATTACATGGATCTTCTACCCTTTGTTCATACCCATTTTATTTATTTATTTATTTAGTTAGTTAGTTAGTTTCCTTCTATGTTACCTGATTAACTTGGTTAATTATGCATCTATTTTTAAGTTAACCAGATTTTGGATTCATTTATAAGTTCTATAATTTTTCTGTTTTCTAATCAATTAACATCTGTTTTTACCCTCTTAATTATTCCTTTGCATTTTTTAGAAGTATAAATTATTTTTTCTTGTATATTAGTAAAATTATTTAGTGCTATGACTTTTCCTTTGAGCATGACTTTAGTTATATATTATAGGTTATAACATCATGTTTTCATCAGTCCCTTCCAGCTATATTACAGTTTTGATATCTTTATTGATTCAAGTGTTAAAAGAAATGATTTAAATTTTCACTTGATTGTGCTTTTTTAAATTGTTATTTTTTTCTATATCCTTCATAATTGTTTTACCATTTGGCCTGTTGATGCCTGTCATATATAAATTAAAATCTTCTATTTCTCTTATATACCTGGCAATTTTTATAATGAATACTGCTGCTGTGTTATTTGGCAATTAGATATTCATATTGTTAGATCTTCATTGTAGTTTCCACTCCATATCATTTCAAAGTGCCATTCTTTGTCTAGATTAATATTTTTGTCTTGGATTTAAATTCATCTGATGTCAAGATTATGGTCCATGCTTTCTTTTGTTCACATCCACCTGGGATATCATTGCCTCCCTTTGGAGTTCTTCCTTTTTAACAGTCACTTGGCTTTAGATTCTTCCTTTTAAACTCCATATAGCTGAGCTTTGTGTTGTGTGTCTGAGTCTTTCTTTTAGATGAGCTTTACCAATTTAAACTTATCAAAATATAATTGATCTTAGCTCCACCTTTACTGTTTTATTCATTTTTTAAAATGGTTCACTATATGGTAGAAGAGAACTCTGGTTCCTTTTCTTTTTAGCAGTGGACTCAGGAAGTTGAGGGAAAGATGGATTGGGGTTCTACTTTCGAATGCCAGAAATGAGGATGGTTCTTTCTATTATTTACTCCCCAGTATATGTGTGATGGTTAATTTCAAGTGTCATCTCGGCTAGGTTATGGTATCCAGTTGTTGGCCAAGCTAGTTCTGGACTGATTGTTACTATGAGGGTATTTCATGGATTTAAATCATCTGTCAGGTGATTGCATCTATGGCTGAGTACATCTACAATCAACAAAGGAGACAGCCTTCACCAATGGGAGAAGCTTCATCCACTTAGTTGAAGGCCTTAAAGGAAGAACTCATGACTTCAGCAGTGAAGAAAAATCTCTATGTCTACTTCAGCCAATCAGCTTCTCCTGAGGAATTCAACATCACCATTGAGTTTCCATTTGAGGCCTGCTCTGTGGAATTCAGATTTACCAATTCCCATAGTTGCATGTGACAATTCCTGTAATAAATTTCCTGTCAGTTCTGGTTCCTTGGAGAACCCTAAAACAGGATGACACTATGTTTTATACCAATGTCCTTGCTACGCTTTGGGGAAGTTTTCACTTTTTTATGTTTAATCTTTTCTCTTATATATGCTGATGCCTCTTTTATAGTGGTTATCTATAATGAATAAGAATTATTTAATTGGCAATAGACATAGATAACTCCCATTACTACTATTTGACATTGACATCTTGTCATTCTGATAACTTGCCAATATGATTTCCACATTTCTGAAGTTGCATAGTTCCCTACTTATACTCCCCCCAAACACACGACACAAAACACATCAGCCCTTCCGAGATACTTTAAGTAAAAGTAAAATAATTCTGCCTTAATAATTTTTTGTTGGTTGTTTTTTGCTATAGGTGATTTTCATCTTATACCCTTCTAAGCTATGTACAGGTAAATAGCTCATTAGAATTTTGTGGGTAATGATGCACCCAGCTGAGTGATCTTCTTCATTGTACAATTGAAAGTCTGACAACTCTACTTTCTTTGTCAACTTAACATATTATATACCTAATTTGAATGAATATAAATGTCAAAATTCTGTCTCTAAAATAGCCCTGTAGCATCTCAACCTTCAGCTTTTGGGGAGAATGCCAGAGTTTGTTCCATAAGATGCTTCTTAACTGCAAATGATTAGGACTGCAAAGCTTAAAGGCACATGTAACACCTCATTTGAAAAAAAACAACAGCCCATTAGCAGAAGCTACACTGGTGTGTGTGAATGAAGGAAAACAAATTTCTCCAGATGTCATGTCCTGGAGAGAGAATCAAATAGTGGGTGTGCTGTCACTTGATGGCCCTCTGCATTAATGTTGCTTCAGGCATTGCTCATTTTAGTTTTGCATTAGCAAATAATCTTATTAAAACGATAGCCATGATAACACTGACTGATGGAGAGGCAGCATGCCCGGTGGAAAATACTCACAATTCATAATCATCTATGCTTTAACAATGTAAAGATGTCATTTAAAATGTACCATATAATCTATTTCTGAGGCAAATTCCAATGATTTAGAATCTAAATCTATATGAAATTCTAATGATTTGAATGTAATATTCATTGAAAGATTCTTCATTTTCATTCCAACTGTCTCCTCTTTACAGAGTTTCTTTAATCTCTAAGAACTTTATTCTAGAAGATTCAATGATTATTAAATGCCAGAGTATGGGGTGATGAAGGTGGTACAAATATAGGAGCAATCGTAGTTTTACCATTTCTCATTGTGAGCCATCTTTGAACAATCTATTTTAGAAACAGACCTAGGTAGAAATTCTATGACCAAACAGAGAGAAAACAATCTCCCTTTTCACCTTTGCAATAGTGCAGAGTCTTTCTTTGGTTCAGCAAATATTTGTGAGTACCTCCAGTGTGTTAGGCAATGGGATAGATACTGCTGAGTTGGTGTTAAAAAGGAAAATCTGGTTCCTGCCCTAATGGAACTTGTGTTCTGTAAAATAGCCAGATCATAACTAAATAAGGGGTTTGAGTTATATTGCAAGAGCAGTGGGAAGTCCCTGCAAGATGTAAGCAATGGTGTGATTTGCACTTTGAAAAGGTTAAATCTGGCTGCATTGTAAGCAATGATGGGAGGAGGGTGGAGTTGAGGCAAAGAGATCACCCCAAGTTTATTACAGGGGCCCATGACAAGGCTTTTAGGTGGCAGTGGATGGTTTGAGGTGTGTTTCTTGGTAAAGTGGCAACAGGACTTGTTATTGATTGGATATGCAGAGGAATGAGTGAATCAAAGATCTTTCCTAAATTTTTGGTTTGAGCAATGGGACAGATGGAAACATTTGTGACTAGAAAAACAAGGCAGGAATATGCCCAGGGTTAACCCTACACAAGAATTTTCTTAGGTCCTTACATATGTGACATTAACCTCATAAGGTTAAATATTACTATCTCCATTTTGTTGATAAGCAACTGAGGCTGAAAGAAGGTATATAATTTGCTTACAGTCATATATCTAGTGAGTAAAAGAGTCAGAATTCATTACTAATCTAGCATCTAAACTTAGATTCCACTCTTTTCCTTTATGCCATTCTTGATATAGTTTAGCAGGACTTTTAAAATGTGTTTTCCCCCTTTATTTCTCTTTTATTTATTCATTATTCTCTGATGTCCTATGACAGTTGGGTTTTTTTTTTTTTTCCCATCCTTACTGTAAATATGGATTTAGGGAGCAGATGGGACTCAACCAGCTGGGCATCTGCCATCCACATGGGAGGTCCTGGGTTCAGTTTCCTGTATCTCCTAAAGAAAATGAGCAGATGCAATGAGCAGACACAATTAGTTGACTCAACAAGCAGACAATGAGCAGACAGATGAGGGAGCCATCTCTGGGGGGCGGATTAAATATGGATTTAGTATATGCTACCTCAAATCCCTTCAAGAACTACATAGGAGTATAAAGACATCTTTAAATCTTATTAATATTAAAGTAGTACTTATATATATTTTTGCTTTTATAATCTATATCCGTTTCTGGATTAAGAGAGTATCTAAAATATAAAAAACAGACTTCATAAGTATTTAAAAGGACCTGGAAAAGCAGCTAAAAGCTATTTTAAAACATATACTCAATGAAGATTTATGTTTTCATGTTTTTATTTTTTTGGATGGGGGTATGGATAAAGCAAATTACTGATGTAGTGACCCAATTTACCTCTACTAATATTTACCTAGAGCTTATTAAGTGCAAGGCACTACTATTAGATTATGAAACACCCTTTATAACTTAACTCAAAATGGCTGGATATGAGCAATATCTGGAAGACTGTAAAGTAACTGGCAAGTCCTCAAAAAAAAAAAAAAATGATAAAGGGCAACATGTCGAGCTACCAGAAGACCAACAGGGAGTCATGGGAATGAATGTCAGGCTTAGTTTGAGCTACAACTTTATTAATGATCTGGAAAAAGAGGCATATTAATGACATTTCCGGATGATACTAAATAGGGAATTGTCAAGCACACCAGTGGAAACAGAGAGATAATATTATGTACAAAGGCTAATAGCAAGAAATAAAGGTTAGGCATAGGGAAAAGAATAATTGCATGAAATTCTGCTTTAAAACACCATATTCTACATAAAGAAGAAGAATTCAAAAATAACAATTGCTAATTGGATTCAGCATGTACCAGAGGTGAGATAAAACAGTAAAACAGTAAAATCCAAAGAGACAGAGGTGTTACATATACAGAAAATGAAGAGGAAGTCAGAAAACCAGTTGCTAACTAAATGGACTAAAAACATTTTGCTGTGTTTTCCATACAGAAAGTATTGCAGGTTGAGTCATGTACTCCTCAAGACATCTTCTTAATTTTAATCTGTGTTTCTGTGAGTTTGAACCCACTTGTAAGCAGTTCCTTTGGAAGTTAAGGTAGAGCCAAATTGAATCAGGGTAGGTCTAAATCTACCTTAACTGGATGCCTTAAAAAGAAAGGCAGTTCAGATGGCAGCCAGTCAGTGAAGCCAGAAGTAGAAGCCAAGTGTCAGGGGAAGACAGAGAAGAGAAAGAATTGCATGAGAAGGAGGACTGCCATCACCAGAACACTACTGACCAGAGGAGAAAGCTCGGCCTTCTCGACATCTGGATTTTAGACGTGTAGTCTTCAAAACTGTGAGACAATAAATGCTTATTTCCGCCAACTCATTGTGTAGCATTTGTCATAGCAGCTGTGGAGAACTAAGAAAGTATATAAAAAGTAAAGTCTCAAACAAGTACTAAAGATATGTCAAGGTTGCAAGAGTTTAGTCAATTAAGCATCTTCTCTCATCCAGGTTCTGTTCGCCCTTCCTGTTTTCTGTAGTTCAGAGTGCAGGACTCCCCAGGCTTTTACTCTGCTTTTTGGAATGTAGAGCCCCTTTGTGCTCTGAGATGATATAATACGACTTTGTCATATTGAAAAGGACTCACTATTATATTCATATTTTGCATAATGAAGCAACTAGAAATATACTCAAGTGGTGGGTGGGTGGCTTTTTCCTTCCAGCAGACAATGTTAAATTTTAGGAAAAAATTCTTTTTAAGTATTTAAGGTATTCCTTGAATTATATTTTATCTCAATCCTGGGGTATCTCTCTGGCTAATCGGTTTTTTAAGAAGATAGAATAATGCCATGGAACATACCCTAATCTAGATAATTTGAATCCTGAATTCTAGATCTAGATCTGCCAGAAATTGGCTAAATCAATATAAGCAATTGATTTATTATATAAATCAATATAATTTACTTTATTTAATTTATTGGTTCATTCATTCAGTAAGTGTGTATTGAGCATCAGTAAGAAGTAATCTCTCACTTCTGAATCTATATAATGCTAAAAGTATATCCCATTTATCCATGCTGTATTTTCAGTATTATATATTTACCCTTCTTATTTAACTCATTTAGTCAATGATATTTATTGAGTAGGTAAATTTTTGCTGGCAATGTGCTAAAGGGGCACTGTCCTTGCCTTCAAGAAATCTATAACAAATGGAGAAGACAGACAAGAAAATAGACAATTACAATCAGTGTAACTGGAGTTATGAGAGTACAGTACAGTAATGGGTTGTATGAACCAGAGAAAGGGATGCCAAATCTGAACTTGGTCACTCAGGGAAAGATTCCTGGGGGAAGTGGAAGCTGAACTGAAATTTGAAGGATGTATAGGAAATAGCTAAACGAATAATGCAGTTAGCACAGATATTCTAGAAAGGAACAGCTCGTAAAATGGCTGAGAGGTAAAAGAAAATATAACTCTTTGTAAAAGAGAAAGTAATTCATTAGGATTGAGCATTTGGCATAGTAACATGGAAATGAAGTGAGCAAAAGTTGCCTAATTATGAGGAAATGTGGTGAGAAAAGAAAGTACCAGATGATTAAGGGTCTTTCAAGCCAAGTTGATTACTTTGGTTCTTTCATGAAGTTTTTTTTTGGCATTATATTCTAAAAGAGAAGTAAGCTGAAAATGACATGCTTACATTTTTTATTTTGCAATGAATACTTGGGCCTTGGTATGAAGAACAGATTGTAGGAAGGGAACGACTCAAAGCTCTTGTAACAACCTAAGTGAAAAGTGACAGTGACAGAGCTATAACAGTACTATTGGGAATGATGATGATAATGACTGTGATAGTGATCAACATAAGAGCTAATGTATATTGAGCATTTACCAAGTTCCAGACAATGTGTTATTATTTTTTAAGCTTTGGGTCCTTTGTTCTTCATAGCCCATAAAACAGACACTTTTATTATTTCTACTTTACAGATGAGAAAACAAAGGCTTCCTCAGGAATTCCCATTTAATGACTGGCAGAGCAAGTTTTTGAAACTAATATATCTGACTCCATTTATTAAGTTGGCAATTTTTATCCCAGCTTTTGTTAGGTGCTGAGTGAATAGTGGTAAGCAAGAGAGATGAAGGTCCTCACCCTTACAAGTGAGTTGGGAGAAAGACTAAACATATAAATAAATAAATACCTTAAATACAGTTATGATACATGCTATATAGAGAAATGCTGGCACTGAAAGCATGCATTACAAAAGGATCTCACAGAACTTAAGCAACCTGCCTAATACCACTCAGAGAAGCAAAGAAGGGACTTCAAACATATCAGCTACCTAGCTGTGGACTTAAAACAGGGCTGTGAGCAACATAAGCATGTTAAGATGCTTGTTGACAAAAAACTAGAGGGCTGAAAAGGAATCATCAAACAAACAAACAAAAAACACAGACTCTAAACCTAGAAAATGCAATGTATGGGAAGAAAACATCTTGAAGTTCAATATGTCAAATAAGATAAAGACTGAAGTCTCCACTGGATTTAGCAACAACAAGCCTGTAAATGATGTAAGCTCTAAATTAGAGAAACAGGGTCAGATTTCACAGAGTAAAGAAAGAATGAAGTTAGAAAGTAGAACCAATATTAAAGAACTTTGGGTATGAAGGCAATGAAAAAGCTAGAAGAAGATGTAGGGATAACTAACAAAGAAGGTCTTGAGGAGTAGAAGGTGATTAGATCCAGAGCATAGATGAAGGGAGCATTCTTAAACAGGTGACAGGACTCCTACGGATAGGCATCTAATTTTCTTATGAAGTAGTGCATTAGGTCATCTGCTATGAGTGATGGGGAAGGCAGTGAGGTTGGTGGTTTAAAGACAATGGAGAAAGTTTGGCATAGTCATAGGAAAGTATGGGAGAGAGAGTTCCTAGGGAAACAGAAAGACTATGGAGCTGTACAACCACTGAGGTTTTTTTTTTCAAATCTTTTAAAAAAATACATAGTTATAAGGGTTTCTGGTTCCTATCAATATGGAGAAACAACAACTAGATTTTCCTTCCAGCCTGTGACAATCAAAATCACCAAAGTATATAAAATAAAAATTTTCAAGGCACTGGGCATTAATTTCAAAAGGGCAGTGATATAAGAGATGGGAAAAAATAAGATAAGCCTTATGATTATATAAACTTATCATCTATAGCATTTAGTTATTTAGTGTCCAGTTGTGGTACAGAAAAGAGATATCTGGTGCAGGCTGTTGGATTCTGGAATGGAAGAGTAGAAGTTGAGAGTCCAGAGATACTAAGATGGGCAGAGTTCAGAATTCTAAAGAGGAGAGTGCTGCATAGAAAGAGAAACCCTCATTGCAGAGAGGTCCCTGTTGAATAGTCAGCAGAGTACTGAGTAGCACATATACATAAGGAAACTATCCAAGGCCAAAGAAAGAACAACCCCAGTATATTAAAGGGAATAATTCTTGGCATCACACAGAAGGCTGGGAATTGTCCCTGTTTCTACCAGTCAAACTAGTATCTCATATTTCATAGGATTCACTGTTTTCTTTTTTTTCTTTTTTCTTTTTCTTTATTTTTTTAATATTATATTCAAAAAAATATTAGGTCCCCATATACCCTCCACCCCCTTCACCCCACTCCTCCCCCTATAGCAACAATCATGCAATTAAGTTACTTAGAAATTGTTTGATCCTTTCAGGTCTTCCTTCTGAGATTTATTAGGTGAGATCAGAAAACAATGTTTAGCAACTAAATGTTTAGCAACTAAACATTGTTTTCTGATCCCATCTAATAAATCTCAGAGGGAAGACCTGAAAGGATCAAACAATTTCTAAGTAACTTAATTGCATCTAAGAAAAAAGTCTAAGAATAATTACAGGCATATAAAATATCCAACATCCAACAAAGTAAAAATCACAATGTGTGTCAACCACTCAAAAATTATCAGACAAGCAAAGAAGTAGAAAAAATACCACCCAAAATGAGGAGAAAAATCAACAAATCAAACCAGACCCAAAAGTCATGCAGATATTAGAATTAGTAGATGAGAACATTCAAAGTTATTATAACTATAGTTAACATGCTCAAATACTTAAGTAAAAACATTGAAGATTTATAATGACCTAAATCAAATTTTTAGGTATGAAAACAAGAATGTCTGAGATGAAAAATACTTTGGATGGATTAATCATGGTTAGACATTGTAGAAGAAAGGATCAGTGAGTTTGATGTCAATAATCAAAACCATCCGAAATGAAATATTGAGAGAAGACAACTTTAAAAAAAAAATGCAAACAGCATCAGTGATCTATGGGACAACTACAAGAGACTTAACATGTGCAATTATAATGCCTAAAGGAGAGGGGAGGGGAAACAGAAAAAAACATTTGAATAATAATGACTGAAACTTTAAACGCCCATATCCAAGAAGCTCAAGGAATACCAAAGCACAAAAAAAGTAAAAATTGTAAGAACAGCTAAAGGAAAGTATATGTAACTTAAAGAGAGATAAAATAAGGATGACAGATTCTCATTGGAAAAGAATTCAAGCAAGAAGACAGTGAAGTAACAATTTTAAAGTACTGGAAAAAGTGGAATTTCTATCACCAATAAAAAACATCTTTCCAAAATGAAGTTTAATAATTTTCAGCCAGATTAAAGGTAAATAATTCATCACCAGCAGACCCTTACTTCCAGAAATGTTAAAGGAAAGTTTCTAGTCATAAGGAAAATGATGCTAGAAAACAATATGGATTGACACACAGGAATGAAGAAGTAAAATTGTCTTTATTCACAGAGAACACTATAATCTATGCAAAAAATTCTTTGGACTCTATAAGAAAAGCATGAGAATGAATAATTGAATTTAGCAAGGTTACACTATACAAGATCAATATTCAAAACTCCATTACTATCTATATATTAGCAAGTAAATATCCTAGATTTGATGTAAACCAGTACAATTTACAATAACATAAAAATATGAAATATTTATGGAAAAATATGAGCAAATATCTGCAAAATCTATGCACTGGAAACTATAAAACATTGCTGATAGAAATTAAATAACGTTTAATTACCATGTTCATGAATCTGAAGAATCAGTATCATTAAGAAGTCAATCCTTCCCTGAATGATCTACAGATTCAACACAATTCCAAAATAGAAAATATTTGCAAATCATGTATTTAACAAACTATATATCCTGGATATCTACTCCCAAAAAAATATTATAAGAAACTCCCAAATCTCAATAATAAGAAAACAAATAATTCAGTAAAAAATAGGCAAAGATTTGAAGAGATGCTTAACCAAAGGAAATACATGAATAGCAAACAAGCACATGAAAAGGTATTCAATATCATTAGTCATTAGGGAAATACAAATTGAAACCTCAATCAGATACTACTACACATCTATTAGAATGATAAATTTAAAAGATTGACCAACACAAACATTGGGGACAATGTGGAATATCTGAAACTCTCCCATACACTGCCATGGGGAACATAAAATGGTTCAGTCACTTTAGAAGACAGTTTGACAGTTTCATAAAATGTTAAACAAATACCCACAATATGATCCAGGCATTCCACTCCTAGGCAATTATCTAAGAGAAATGATAACATTTATTCACATAAGACTTACATACAAATGTTCCTGGTAGCTTTGTCTGTAATAACCAAAAACTGGAAATAACTCAAATGTTCACCAACAAATAAATGAATAAAGTATGGCATATCTATACTATGAACTATTACTCAGCAGTAAAAATGAATGAACTATCAAAAATGCAAAAATATGGATGAATCTCAAAATGGTTATGCTGAGTAAAAGAAGCCAGACCCCAAAAATAAAGTTTTTATTTATTTTATATAAAATTCTTGAAAATGAAAACTAAACTATAGTGACAGCAGATCAATTTTGCCTAGATGAGGGTGGGATGGGAGAGGCAGGGAAAGGGATTAAGAAAGGGTAGAAGGAAGCTACTGGGAGTGATGAATATGTTCAATATCTTGATTATGGTGATGTTTTTATGGTACATACATATGTCAAAATGTATCAGTTTACACTTTAAATATGTATAGTTCATTGTATGTCAACTCTTCCTCAATAAAGCTGTTTAAAAAGATCTCTACTTTTAACCCATTTCCCTCCTTGCCTCCACATATGTAACTAGGATTAGAGTTGATGTGTATCCTCTTAGTGCATTTATTTTTACTTTTTCTATATTTATGTGTATCCATACAATATATACTTTGGTTTTTCCATGTGTTTTAAATCTACATAAATGTTAATATAGTGTATGTTTTACTTTTTATTGGCTCTAATATCTCCAGAGTTCTGTGAGGAATATATGAGCTTCATGTTTGAAGCTGTACTGCCTGCTGGGAAGAAGCTAATATTTCCTCAGGAAGGAAATAAAGCAACGAAGAGCAAACTTTTTCTAAAATAGAAAAATGAGAATAAAAGAAAGGAAAGAAAGGATGTGATAAAGAATCTGGAAGAGAGGATGTTAAAAGTAAACCTCGTAAAGTATTTCACAATGAAACATCAAGAGTTCTATAATCATAAAATAGGAATTAAAGGAATTTAAGATGAGACCATTAAAAAGATCTTTAAGAGGCTGCCGGGAATGAAAGTAGAATAAAACAGAAATGTCACATAAAATATCTTACATAAACTGTTAGTTAAATCCAGAGAGTGTTGAAGGGTAGAGAGAAAGAAAGCACCTGGGAGAAAAGGTTACCTGCCAGGTAGTTCATGAATTCACGGTAGGAATTAGCCAGAAAGCTTAGACTACAAGGTTCAGAAGAACATCCAAGAGAGTTCATGGGTTCTAAGAAAAAGCAGATTGTGAGCCGAGTACAAGAGAACAAACATTTATTTAAAGCTTTATCAATTAGCATTAGGTTCAGCTGTGACTGACATCCCAATGGCTTAATAAGACGTAAGTTTGTTTCTCTCTCATATAAAAGCAATCTAGAAGTAGAAAGTGCAGGTCCCTTGTACCAGCTCCAGAGAGTCCTCAGGGAGCTGTCCAGGTTTCCTGTACACCATTCCACCATCCCTAGGGTGGAAACTGTCATCACAGGTTCTGGATATCTGCTGGAGCATCTCATGGTTGTTACAAATTAGAGAATGAAACAAAGGAGGAGCAAAGGATACAGTTTCCTTGGGAGGTTTCCAAGGAGGTGTCACACAGGTCTTCTGCTTTCATTTCTTTGGCCATAATTTAGTGTCATGGCCACACCTAGCTGCAAAGTCAATCTCCAACACTAGATAACAAGCTGTCTTTGCCACAAACTCCTTTAGGCTAAGCATTTTTATATACACACACACACAACAATTAACCTTCACATCAATCCTAAAAGGTAGACATTTTTAGTACTATTTTATTTTTTAAAAAGATTTATTTATTTATTTATTTTTATTTATTTATTTATTTATTTCTCTCCCCTCCCCCCACAGTTGTCTGTTCTCTGTGTCTATTTGCTGCGTCTTCTTTGTCTGCTTCTGTTGTTGTCAGCGGCAGGGAAATCTGTGTTTCTTTTTGTTGCGTCATCTTGCTGTGTCAGCTCTCCATGTGTGTGGCGCCATTCCTGGGCAGGCTGCACTTTCTTTCGCGCTGGGCAGCTCTCCTTACAGGGTGCACTCCTTGTGCGTGGGGCTCCCCTACGCGGGGGACACCCCTGCATGGCATGGCACTCCTTGCGCGCATCAGCACTACACATGGGCCAGCTGCACATGGGTCAGGGAGGCCCGGGGTTTGAACCGCGAACCTCCCATGTGGTGGACGGATGCCCTAACCACTGGGCCAAGTCCGCCGCCTTTAGTCCTATTTTAGATGCAAATAAAATGTGGTCCCAAGAGTTCAAGTAAATTATTGATGGGCATAGCTAGGATTAAATTCAAGACCTGTCTGGCTCCAAAGTGTATATTTTTTTCACTGTTTTTTAAAAATAGGAAATTTAGGAGTCCTGGGGTAAAGCTTCTTAAGAAGAGCACAATTATGAATGTAGAAAGAAAAGAAAGACTCAAGCAGAAAAATAAAAGGGCAGTGACTTGACAATTTTGTGGGGTGGGTTTGATAAGAAATCAATAAGTGAGTCAATGAAACACTTTTGGCTTATGTCAGTGAAAATCTGGGCCTTTAACATATTTTGTACAGGTCCACAGTCCCCTACTTACAATTCCAAATCCCCAAATATCTGAAAACCAAATCATTTATTAGCAAAACCTGATTTAAGCAGATGTGAGAGTCTTGATCTTTGCTATTTAACTTGTATTGTGTTATTATTATAAGTTTCACACAGTGATACTAATGGCCTTTACTATGGGGACTACTCCAACACTCAGGAGGCTATGTAATATGTGGTGTATGTACAATATTATCTTTAAAAGTCCAAAAGTGTTTTTTTGAAAAATATGCTTGCCCCTAAAGGTTCAGATAAAGTATAAAAAAATAAAAGTCTTTCTATGCTTGAAAATCAAATAAGGTAATATCTGTTAAGGTGTTTGGGGATGACTTAAGAAACTCATAAATGTAAAATTTATGATAATAATAATAATTATTATTATTAATCTGCGGCCAGATTGGCTCATTCGACTTTAGCACAGCAAGTAAATACCTGAGGTATGCTTTCTTCCATAAAAAGAATGTCTTTGAATTTACTTTGAATACACATTTCTTAGACATGATTATTATTAGGTATATTTTGTGATTTATGCAGTTATTCTAATTAGCTGGGCTCAATTTGGTTACAGAAAAATCTTCCTCAGAGACAACACTTTATGTGTGGTAAATCCCTGAAGACTCCTGACTGTAACACAAATCACCAGTTTACCAGAGCAGAGGAAAATGTGAGGCCATTAAATAGATAAAGATATAAAAATGCTGCATCTTGTTCTAAAACAGTATGTCTAAGTACCTCGTATACAGGTGATACGCACCATAAAAACACATAAACACGTTGTTCCTCAATAATAAGAGGAATTATCATTAGCATCAGTAAAGAGACAATCTGCATGAGAAGGTTTTGAAGAATTTAAAACTTTGCTGCCAAGCCTGCTTGTTAATTCGCAATTTCTAAGTCTTCACTGTTTATTCACCATGTGTCTTTCTAAAAATTGTAAAATTTCTCTTTATCTCCAGCAGTGGCTATCATTAAGTAGAATATCTTTGAGCTCTTACAAAGATATCCAATGAAGAGAGAACATGAAAATTTGTTAATATGCGTTGTTCTTTTAATGACACCCTTAAACATGCCATATGAATGCCATAAGACATTATTTCCTAAACGAGCAACAAACTTTTCAAAATACTGTTAAGGCATATCTATGTTGCCATTTTAGGAGCCAGAGGCCTATCATGTTACAAGGATTATAGATAAAGAAGAAAATGTTTATTTCCATATTGCTTTTCATCAATAAAAGAAATTGTTTTTGTTGTACATACTGCGTTTTTACCGCTTCAGTATGACAGTAAAAGTAGTGGATAGTGAAATAGTGACTAAAGAAGTTATCAGTAGCTTGATGATAACAAGAGCTAAACAGAGGGAAATGGACTTAGCCCAGTGGTTAGGGTGTTCGTCTACCACAAGGGAGGTCCGCGGTTCAAACCCCGGGCCTCCTTGACCCATGTGGAGCTGGCCCACGTGCAGTGCTGATACGCACAAGGAGTGCTGTGCCACGCAGGGGTGTCCCCCACGTAGGGCAGCCCCACGTGCAAGGAGTGTGCCCTGTAAGGAGAGCCGCCCAGCGTGAAAGAAAGTGCAGCCTGCCCAGGAATGGCGCCACACACACAGAAAGCTGACACAGCAAGATGACGCAACAAAAAGAAACACAGATTCCTGTGCCACTGACAACAACAGAAGCAGACAAAGAAACAAGACGCAGCAAATAGACACAGAGAGCAGACAACCAGGGTGGGGGTGGGCGGGGAGGGGAGAGAAATAAATAAATAAATCTTAAATAAAAAAAAGAGCTAAACAGATATGTTAGCTTACTAAAAAGAAATGATAGGGAACACAGAAACCCAATACCATGTAACGGAAGAACTCTATTTTGACTCCCATAATCCTAAAGAAGCAAAAGAAATCTAATGTTAAACCCAAGGGTAATAGGACAGCAGACACTTGCCTCTCTCTGGATGTCTTGGGGTTTGGGGGAGGGACTGCTTCGAATGAAGCCAAGGTGTTGCTGAAGGGTCCAAGGCCCTCCTTTCTGTATTAATTACTACCTACTACACCTACGATATGCAAGTTGCTATGAGTAATACAAAATGGAGGATGATAAACTCCACCTCCAGTTTATAATCCACTTAGTGAGATCAAAGGTAAAGGACAAAAATTCAATTGAAGGCAGCACAGGATGAGTAACAAGTGGGCTTCAGAACCAATAGAACATAGACACTTAGAGAAGGGAGACATTATTTGGGAATCTTCAGGACCCGTCTTATGGGTTCCAGAAGCAGAATGACTTCCTTTCTCACTGCCTCCAGGGTCCCTATAACCTGGGGAGGAAGGCAGGAAGGAGAAGCAATGGGGTAAAGCAGGTAAGCAAGCACTGTGCTTGGCCTCTGGGCTCCAAAAGACAAACATCTCCCTACCCCAATTTGTCAGCACCTTGCTAGTGATGTTGAGAGAGCTTCCCCTTGAGCCCAGGGAGAAATATGGCTGCCTCTAAAAAGGAGAGTTGGTCAGCAAACAGGAAAGAAGGGATAGACAGAGCGGAAGAAAAACGAGCAAATTAGGGGAAGATGGTTCTCCAGGCACGCGAGGGGGTTGGGTATTCTTGTCTGGGTCTTAAAACATCTCTAGGACAAGTTTGTAGAAGGTGGATTCACAGTTACAGGTAAAAACATAGGTGCTAAATTATTTCACTAAATTTTCTTTAGTCCTGCAAGCATGAGCACTATAAAACTGTAGAAAGACTGATTCACAGGAAAAAGCCCAGTGCAGATCACATAATGTAAAACAGTAATTATGCTGGCAATTACTCATTTTAAAGTCTAAGCAAGCTGGCTTTAATAAACCACAAACCACATATCACAAATACTCTCCTTTTTATTACAATAAAATAGAACGTTCAAGCTTGTAATTGCTTTATAGACCTAGAAATAGAACGTTGATGAGATTATTTCCACAGGGTTCAAATATTTATGAAAATTCTAATAATTTTAAAAGTCAAAACAAACATTACCAAAAAAATTTAAGCCATAAAATAAAACAGGCTCTCTGCTGCTTTTCCTATTGCTTCCAAATGAATAATAAACATTGGTCTCACATTTACTAGCATCTTGAAGTAGGAGCTTCTTAGGGGCCATTTCAAAGAAAATATTTTGTAGGGAAATTTGAATGGTATATGCCTGGGGTGTTTCTAAAGAAACAAGCTTCTTTATAAAGATGCACCTTCAGAATGTATTTTAGCTATTTCTTCTGGAAAAATTTACTAAATAGGATTCATTATTTAAAGAAAGAAGTTTTAGCTGAGAGGAGAGATGGGAATATCATGAAAGAGAAAAGAGGGACAGAGATGGCTGATGAATAACATTTAAAAATAGAAACCACAATGGCCAATCTAGGTAGTTACCAAAGGTAGGTACTCATCCATTTACTTATTCTCTCATTTAACAAATTTATAAGCAGGGTGTTTTCTTCATACAGTATTATTCTTTAGAAGTTACCTCAGTAGTTATTAGGTTATTTTTCAAATTAAATCTTATATGATAAGACATACAAAATAGGTCAAAGAGGTATTTTATTTATTTATATGTATGCCTTAAGTTCAAATTTATAAGCTTTGCATAGTCAATTATCAAACAATATAGTTATTTTGATGAACCCCAAAATTTAAGATTGGTAGTTATAGAAGTCAGCATCTGTATCAGTCAGCCAAAGGGATGCTGATGCAAAATACCAGAAATCGGTTGATTTTTATAAAGGGTATTTATTTGGGATAGGAGTGTACAGATACCAGGCCATAAAGCATAAGTTACTTCCCTCACCAAAGTCTATTTTCACATGTTGGAGCAAGATGGCTGCCGACATCTGTGAGGGTTCAGTTTTCCTGGGTTCCTCCCTTCGTGGGGCTTGCTTCTCTTTCCTCTGTGTGCTTACTTCCTGGGGCTCCAACTTAAGGCTTCAACATCAAACTCCAACAACAAAACTCCAATATCAGAAATCCTCAACTCTGTTCTTTGCCATTGCCTTACTGATGTGGCCCCATCAAAGCCCTAATCATAACTTAATCATGCCCAGGTACAGATCAGATTACAAACATAATCCAATATCTATTTTTGGAATTCGTAACCATATCAAACTGCTACACCTGGGATGGAGAACCATCATACCAGGCATTCTTCCAGTAGAGTGTGGTTTTTAGTTCACTATCTTCATGGTTAACTTATACTCTTATCCTTGGCTCACAAAGCTACACCAATGGATAGGTCAAGAGCATTTGCTATCTTTTCCTTTTCACTTTATTTTTATAGTATGCCGTCTTTTAAAAGCTTGAAAACCACCCATATCCTTTCTGGATCAAGAACAGAGACAAAATAATATTGATATAGGCAGATATTTAGAGAGATAGTTGGGTGATGAGAGAGAGAGAGGTGGGTACTGTTGTGGGCAGATTTCTAAAGTTACCTCCCCAACCCTGGTTAATTAGATGGTAATTTAGATGCTGCTTGTTTGCAGCTGTAAATCAGGTGAGCCTGATCAAATACACAACCCTTAAACCCAGAGATCTTTCTCCAACTGATAGGAGAAAAGAAGTCAGAGATTCCAAGCTTGAAGATGGAGAGAGCCACATGAGAAGAAATGCAAGTGGCTCTAAGAGTAGAGAGGAACCCCTGGCTGACAACCAGCCTGGAAACAGGATCTCATGTCTACACCGACAAGGAAAAATATTCTGCCAACAACTTGAACAAACTTGGAAGCAGATTCTTTCCCAAAGCCTCCAGATAAGCGCTTAGTCCTGTTTACACTTTGATTTCCCTCTTGTGATACCTAGATGTCACAAGAAGCCAGCTGAACCCACTAAGCCTTCCAACGTATACAACTATATGCTAAGTTTGTGGTAAGTTGTAATGCAACAACAGAAAATGAGTGAAGATTTATAGATCGATAGATAGAAAGATAGGTAGAGTAGTCAGCATTTTGCTTTAATTAAAACAATAGAAAATTGAAATAATTACATACGGGCATGTTATAGGAGGGCTGTTTGATAGTGAGTTTAGAGCAAGCATACCTGCTTGTGTTTTGCTGGAGACAGAGTTTAAGTTTCACTTTTGGTTATTATTTCTTCAATAAAGATTTTACTTCCAGTTTAATATAAAATCAAAGATACAATTCCACATCATTTAACAATGGTGAGATAGCTTTCGAGTTGTTCCTGTCTCCTAGGCTTTAGACTTCTAGTAGGCTCTTTAGGTAACTGTCCAGAACAGTATCCACTTAAACAAACAAACAAAAAACTCCATTTAGTGCTTCAGTGGAATGCTTGATATTATGGAACATTTGAAAATTTTGAGGAAATTATAATGGTACTAATGCAAGAAATAAAGGCAATTGGAATTTCCAAGAAAAGCAAAAAGCAGTATGAAAAAAGAAAATCATGCTTCATTCCTTGCATCTGTTTAAATTATATTAAATAATCCCAGTACTATAAATATTCTTTATTGATTTGGATCTTTTAGAATTAGTTTAGTAACAAAGCCCAGAATTTTTAATTATGATTATAGTACATAATGTAGATATTAATCTCCATAATGTAAAAGCACAGAAGAAAAAGTCTCAGAGGTAAAAGGAAAGGAAAGCGAGAGTAACAACAAACACTATAATTAATGGACAAAGAAATTGAGAGTCATAAAACATGTATCTTAAAACTTAATACTGTTTTAAGTATTAAGGAAGTGGTCAAATGAGTACAAAAATCAGCTTTCATTGTGGCAAACTGATAATTTGTCAATAGAAGGGACATACATCTTAACTAGAAATGTAATGTGAACTGCTAGAAGAAATAGCTAAAGGTAGTCAATAATGTTTGCCTCTGGGGAGTGATACAGGAATGGAAAGAAGTCAGAAAGAGGATTAATGTGTTTTTACAATTTTTAGTTATGAAATATTACAAGAATTCAAGAAAGAATGGATACGAACATAATAAACACCCGAGTATACCCTGCTTCATCCACTTTATTATTTTTGCCATATATGCTCTAGATTTCAAAAAACCTAATTAAAATACAGTTGAAGAATCCAGTGTACCTCTCTAATTCATTATCTACTCTCCTTCCACAGGGGTATTGATGAGCTTGAGGTGGCTATTTCATTCCCTTGAATGTTTTGTTTTTCCCTTTGGACATCTAAGTCCATAAAAGACAGTATTATTTTGCACATTATTATTTAACTTTAAATGAATGCTTGGACAGTTTCCCCCTCAATATTTTTTCTTTAAGATTTATTGATATTGATATATGTAATTTTATTTTTTAGAATTTTTTTTGTGTTTTGTATTGCACTTTATGACTACTCTACAAATTATTAATTCTTTCCCAGGCAGCTGGACTATTTCCAAATCTTCGCTATTATAAGTAATTATCAATAACCTCCTACATCTTATGTACTTATTTATGCACATGTGCAAGGGTTTTTGGAGGACATGTATTTAACAGTGCATTGCAGAATATTAGGGAATGCACAACTTCAGCTTTACTATATCTTGCCGAGTTAATCTCTAAAATAGTGATACCAGTTAAAATTCCCATGAGCAAAAAGAGTGTTTCTGTTGTTTCACAATCTTGCCAACTCTTGGCATTTTCCAGCTTTTATAATTTGCATACTCAATGAGGTAAAATGTCATTGATTTCCTTCATTCTGCTTTTACCTGATTTTTCATAAGGTAGATCATATAGCATATTTTCATATGTGTATTGGGAGTTTGGGTTTCCTCTTTTGTACTTATCCTGTCCCTCTTCATTGCACATTGTCCATTGTGTTGTTTATTTTTTCCTAGTGTTATATAAAAGTTATTTATATGTTTTGGATACGGATTCTTTATCATAATATCCATTACAAATATCTTCTAGATTTTAAATTTTATTTTGTCATGTAGAAGCTATCACTTTTAATATGCTCAAATTTCTCAATATTTTCTTTTAAATTTTATGATTTTTGGTACAGTACACCTCTTCCTACCCTGAGTTCATAAAATATTCTCGAATATTTTCTTCTACAAATCTGAGGGTTTTTTTTTTCTTATTTCCTTTGGATGTGGGAATGTCAGCCCCAGGCAAAACACAAAGCCTCCGCCCTCACTGCCATCCTATGTCCAGACTCAGAGAGGGTTTTTCTATCTAACACTCCCACACTCAGACTTAAAGACTGAAATAAAATAACTCTTTAAAAAATTTGTCTTTAATCCACATGGTGTGAGCATAGTGTGGTGTAAGAGTCTAGTTTTATCCTATGGATAACCATTTATTCCAACACCATTTACTGAATAATTCATTCTTTCCCCTCTGGTTTTTATGCTAACCCTCTCAGACCAAGTTTCCACACATGTAAAGAAGGTTTCTAAGCACTTTATTCTATTCTATTCATCATTTGTTTTTCATTGCTGGTTATTCTGAAGTATTTATTTTAACCATGGATATATATTCACATCATAGAAATAAATATTAATAAAGTTTAAAAATCTAAATATTTTTCACTTCTTAAGGTAGAGAATTTTTCCTTTTTTCCTTTGAGGCTGTATACAAAGTGCTTTCAGTAAAACTATAACTGTCTGCTTCTACCAAAGCATCTGAACCAAAGCAAATTACTTTTACAAATAATCACAAAATTGTTGGGTGCACATGCCTTGGAAAATATATTTTATTTAAAACATTGAATAAATAACTCAGTAGCATAATCACCTCCCTTGGTATAAAATAAAATTCACATATAGGAGGTGTTCAAGGTCTATTCTTGGAGAGATGTTAAAAATGGGCTCTAATGCATCTTTTGGAGCCATTAAACCTTGCCAGGTAAATAATGTGTGTTTTAAACATCCCTGAATCTATATTTACAGTCATAAGATAAATGGTAATGGCTCCAAAGAGAAACATTAAGATCTAATGGACATTTAAAGCAGCCCCTCAATATGTATTTATGCAAGGGATCTAAGGAGACTCAAAAGCAGCTTTGTTGTATTTAATCAATGACAACGATTTTGAAAGATATAGAATATTTGAAGAATCCATATTTTAAAACTTCCATAACCAGCATGCCTGCAAGCTTATGGTTATAAATGTTCTTTCTAGCTTGGGACAGATGTGGAATTTTGAAAATATCCCATTAACATCACACCAAAAAAAAAGGCCAAGAAAATTTAGCACAGAAAAAGATGACATTTCACAATAGTAAAGTTGTGGTAACAAACAAGAAAAGCTGGTGCATCCTTTTTATAGCCTCAAATGGATTTTCATTTTATGTTACTCAGTAGGAGTCATTTTGAAGACAATTTCTTCTGAAAATAAGCTTTGAAGCGCTACTGTTTTAAAAAATCCCATTTGATTCCCTTTGCACAGGCCTTGGTTTCTATTTCTGGCCTTTCTTCCTCTTAGAATCACTTGTACTTTGATTCTATTGTGTGAATGAAAGAAACCACACCTACTCAAACCCTTTTAAATGCACTGTGTGGGAAGGGAGGTGGAGGGTATCAGAGACCTAGAAATTGTATCAGATTCTTGGAAAGCCCTTAATGGCTAAAGAATGGCATAAAACTTTAGGGTACTTTTAGAAGCCATCAAAGCCTATCAACATATGAGATAGACTTAATTGTTAATTTGAATGTCAGTGCAACTCTTCCTGTTCTGGGAAAGTTGCTCTATGACACTCCCAATGGACTAGAGCATTAAGGAACAGTCCTGGTGACTAGTTCCTTCTCGGGCTGGCTGTCCATAAAATACTACCCCAGCCCTCACCCAGAATAACAAAGACCCTATGCTTTTGCTTTGTTGACCCCTGTATCCCATTAAGTTGAGCACCGGGAATTCCAATCTAATAGAGCCTATCACTATGAGACTCAAAATGCCATAGCTCCAAATTAAGTAATAATGGTGTATTAGTCGAAGGGATGCTGATGCATAATACCAGAAATTGGTTGGTTTTTATAAAGGGTATTTATTTGGGGTAGGAGCTTACAGTTACCAGGCCATAAAGCATAAGTTACTTCCCTCACCAAAGTCTATTTCCATATGTTGGAGCAAGATGGCTGCCAAAGTCTGTGAGGGTTCAGGCTTCCTAGGTTCCTCTGGGCTCAGCTGCAATACGTCTGTTTACTGCTTTATTGATGTTGCAAGGTCTTGTCATATCAAGAATTCTCTACAGAGATACTGATGTCAAGAGAGAGGCATCTGTATTTCTTAGGTTAGTGTTCATGTCCTAAAGACTCTCTTTTATTATCTGTTATTCAAGTCAGTCCAATTCAGCCACTTTTAAAGGATCTAGATGGCCCTTATACAATCCCCAATCTATAGGTTACTGAGTGAAGTGAAGTAGAATCAGTACTGGTTCACTCAAGAGGTAAGAGGTGAATACAGAACACTCCTAACATGTATTTTTGGCCATCTGTGCCATAGTAGAATAAAGCATCTAATATCCTGGAAAACTGGAGTTTCATACAATTCAAATATTTTATATTCTACTGGGGCAGAGACTCATAAGAAATCTTAACTTCAAAGATAGAATATTAACTCTTCAATCTATTGCAATTATAGCCAATGCCAATGTTATATAGAATTTACCAGCGATTATAAAAAAGTTCAGGTTGATCACAATCTGAATTATGAAATCCCAATATAGGAATATAAACAGACATGGAGCCATAAACACTAACATGGAGTGAGAATGTGGCACAAAACATTCTTAGGAAACATGGGGAGAGTCTGGAGTGAGACCCACAATGACATAAGGAGTCACTGAGGAGACTGTGGGAAAGAACCTCCTCAAGAGGCCCCTTAATTGATGCTTTAGATGGTGGCTTCAGAAGGCGACACCCTTAGATACTGGGAGAAAAAATATATGTATGGCAAGTGGAAAGCAAGGGATACATAGCGGGAGATAAAGTGACAAAAGCCAAAGGGAATGAAGGCGGGCAAAGATGAGGACCATCTTGTCATAATTGTTCATATTCCCCTTTCATACAAAGAAATGCTTCATAAATTTATATATGTTATGCATAAAATGGTTCATTTTGGTGCCAAAACAATAATTTATTTTTTATCCCCACAATGTTATGTTATTAATGAATTCTGCAAATAGTTAGGGATGTATGCATTATGCATCATTAGAGTGCCTAGTTGCTTTATTTTCACCACATAATTACACATCTGCTGGGTGTCATCGCTGGCCAGGCTCTGAGGAGTTGGGAGGGTAGGTCATTCCAGCTGGGCTATAGGGGATACGGGTCAGGTATAGACCACTTGGGAGGACTCATTTCAGGCTGAGGTTATTGGCCAGGGTATGAAGAAGTCTAAGAAAACACTAAGGCAGAAAATGGAACATAAGTCAATTGCCTCACTATGGGCTGAGCAGATTACACATCAAGCGGGGTCAGGTTGTAGAACAAGTTTAGAACAAATGATAAAGGTGGGTAGGGGTTAGTCCTAGGGCAGCCTGCCACCTTTCCCTGGTATTCACAGATATGTCCTGTGCTTGGTACCAGATGTCTTGGCTTGGTGAGATAGAACACATCCCCTAGCAGACAGGAGACTGCCAACACATTCCTTCCCCTGTTGTCCAAAGCACATGTGAAAGGAGAAAAGTGTGCACATATTATGACATCTGCTCACCTCCCCCAGGTGGTATAACTGCTCCTGGAAGGTAGGGACTAGAGTTTCTCCACTACAGCACACACACAAGAGAGGGGTGCTATACAAAGAACATCTCCTTGAGTAGGCGGCAGATTGAGACCTGCTGGCCGTGGGGGACTGAAACCCATTAGTGAAGCTGACTTTGCTCTTTCCCTTATCTATGTGCATAAAACATTGTTCCAGCCAGAGCCTGTGTAAGTCCTGTGTTTGTTTGTAAGTCTAACACCTGCAAACAGCAGAGTGGGTGGGGAGCCTATGGCTGTGTTCCTGGTGGCAGGCATTGTTACGCTCTTGCTACCCTCTTGCTGTGAAACTCCTCCTCTAGGCTCCTCTCCTTTCTAACCAACAGTAATTTTTCTTGGTGAGACCAGCAAAGCCTAGTGAAAGGATGGAGTCACTGAAGGGTCTGAGAGAAATATGTTCTCTAGTCCAGCATGGCTCATGCAGGGCCAGCTGGTTAAGGTCACTCTGAGATAGCTACCATTTGATCTGAGAGAACTGGGACAGTTACCCTTAGGTCTGATTTCCTAGGCCAGTGGTAGATTCAGCTTCCATCCAGAATTCTCCATGATGCCTTCCCCACCATTGGGAAGCATTTCTCTGCATACAGGTAACTTCCTGGTAACCAGGCCATAAGTAACAATGTGCCTCTTGTGGGTCTCTCCACTGAGATTTCTTAAGGACACTTGCACGTGCTCAGGAGCTGGGAGAGATGATGTAGGTCTCACTGCAGCTTTCAGGCCTGTTCACTGGGGGACTCTGAACTATGGAATCAGGCTCCTTCCCTTCATAACCGAATGTGTGAGTGATCTGCCTAATCTGTTTACTTACAGAGAGAATTCCCATTGTAATTTGCTTTCAACTAGGAAGGCCAAGACCTGATATATCCCAGTTTTATCACCTTAGTCTTTGGATCTGGAAGCAAAGGAATCTGGGCGGGACATGCTCAGGGTTCCAGGTACAGAAATAGCCCAGTGCCAGCTGCATCCAGGCCCTCAAGTGTACATGGCTAGGTCAGGCTGGGACCTGCTTTGTGCTTTCATTTATAAATTAATTTTCAGATGATATTGTTTAACAGCTCATCCTATTTTCATTGGGTTGTCTTTTTTTTCAATTTTGAAAACTTTGAGTTATATAATAGTATGCTAATTATACATAGGAGAAAAATTAGAATAATGGCCATTGTGATAGTAATTAATGCAATCAAGTGAGTATTTACTATGTAGCAGGATTGTTTCAGTTATATACCTTACCTCTCCAAGTGACTGAGAAGCAGCTGAGAGTTGCACTGAACTCTAGACACAGGTCCATACCCAACTCTGCCACTTAGGGCCATTTTTGGGTTATAAATTATTTTCTTTACATTTTCTCCAAGTTACAAAAGGTAATCATAATGAAGATGGAGCTTTCTCTTTAAAATTATCACTTCGGACAGATATACAAATTAAATGATACCTTAAATGACCCATCTTGAGTAAATTATTTGGGAAACATTTATTGATGGCTTACAATTGGGCAAAGAAGAAAAAGACACAATTCCTACACTCAAAGAGATTTTAGTCATGAGTGTGTGTATATGTGTGTTAGTGTGAGAAAGAGAGAAAGTGAGATGCAGAGAGAAAATGGGAGAGAAAGTGAAGGTGTTTAGGGATGGAGGCAGGGATATAGAAACTTCTTTCTTTCTATCCTTTCCTCCAACTTACCAACAGCTAACAGTGTTTAACATTTCTTTTCATTGCCTTGTTCCTCATTGATAAACTTATCATTCAGCCTCTTCTCCCACATTCATTCTGCTGGAGAACTGCTCCATAGATGAGTTGAAAAGAACAATTACATTCCTCCCAGCTTGGTTGGTGTAGGATTCTATGGTCCCTCACCATTGGGCAATTGTCCCTCCGGGGACTGAGAATCAGGTTCTGGGTAGTGAGTAAGGGTTGCCGAAGCAAATCCTGTATATATATATTTATGGAGAGGGCAAGGGCCATAGGAGGAGAGGAGAGAGAGAGAATAGTGGTATTGGAAATGAAAAAATAAGTGAAGGATGTGCTAAGCAAATTGAATATTATTGATTTAATACATCAATATTTTTCTGACCTTCATTCTAAGAGGTGATTATATTCATTTTTCTTCAGTGAGCCAATTGGCCTGACATGAGGCGAAAGAAAGAGAACATGGCATTCTCAAGTTGGACTGTCCTTGCTTTGGAAAGTCAGAATTATAATACTGAAAATCCCAGTTTACATGCTACAAATGTGAGGTCCAAGTTTTCATACGATCTCCATTTTTCAGAAACCTAATCCAGTCTTTAGCTGCTCACATATAATTATGGGGGAAAAAAGTAAATTGGCTTCTAAGTGTAGTGTTTATTCATTTTCCACAAATGTCCTGTGAAGTAGTGAACACATAAACAAGAGTCCTGGAATGATTTCTGTCCACTGTTTTCATAAACCCCTAACACCAGCACTTAGTGCCTTTCTGCAGAATGGCTGGAAAATTCACAAATCCAATATCCCCAGGAGTTATTTCATTAGATTTCCTGACTTTAAAGCCCATCTGGAGTGTCCTTATTCCTTTGCGACTTTTATTGATTGACTCTGATTATGCCAGCAGCAAACCGCACTAACTCCAGTTCTTCATTTGGATCATTAATGGTCAATAGAGGGCCCAAGATGATTCACTATTAACTTCTTTTCATGCAGGGGACTGACATGGAATATTTTTCCTTTGTTTTTCACTGCATGCTCCACTTGGCTCTCTAAGGGGAAAGAAAGGAGAGAGTGAAATAAATCCTGGATTCTTCCCACATGTACAGGAGCCCTGGGATTGTCAGGGCATCTTTATAAAACGGAGCAGAAAAGGAGTTCATGGAAATGATGTCCAGTGTGTGTGGCTCTCAGGGCATGAGTGTAGAAGCCAGAAGGAGGCCTGGCTAACATGAACTGCCACCACGGTCCTTACACAATAGCTCTCTACTCTGTCCTTGGCTCCTGGCCTGGCTGGCCGCCCTGCAATATGGAGAGGCTTAAAATGCAGATACCCAGGCCCTGCACCTTTGCAGGTCTGGAGTGGAGTTCAGAAATCTCTTTAAAAAGCTACTCAGGTGATTCTAATGCAAAACCAGGAGAGAGAACAGCTAGCTGTTCCAGCAAGCTTTTAACAGCTCAAAAGGGGGTTGGTGCAGCCAGAACTAGACTCTGTCATATGAGCATCCTGAGCTGGTAAATAATTTGCTGCACCTCTAAACTAATAGTCTTCAAATCCCTTTTTTTTTTTTTTTAACATTCATTTGCGGGAGAGACAGGATGTGGCCTAGGGTATGGTGTAAGATAATGTATTATTGGGAAGCAATGGTCAACCTTGCCTTCCTGATCCTGAAAAATTCAGCTCTGATGTCAAACACATAGCTCACCTCACAAAGCAAAAGCCCTGCAATTCAGTGGACCCACGGTCCTTGGAAGAGATTTACTTGCCCATTTGTTGTTATCAAAGCCTGCCCTTTAAAGCCTCAATACCACAACTAACTAGTCACCTATTCTTTGTCTTCTTTATATATACAGAGAGAGAGAGAGGAAGAGAGTTGTGAATTACCTATAACATAAAATTAACCATTTTAAAGCAAAGAATTCAGTGGCATTTAATACACTCACAATATTGTGCACAGTCACTTCTATCTAGTTTCAAAACATTTTTATCATCCCCAAAGAAAACTCCAGTTCCCATTAGCAGTGAAGTCACTCCCCATGTCCTCCCCACCCCCTCTATTTTCAGTCTCTATAGATTTGCTTATTTGGATATTTCATATAAATGGAATGCTAACAATATGAGGTCTTCTATGACCGGCTTCTTTCAGCATAATGTTTTCAAGTTTCATCCATATCGTAGCATATATCAGTACTTCATTCCTTTTTATAGCCAAACAATGTTCCATTGCACATATATACCAAAATTTATTTATCCACTCATCTACTGATGGACATTTGGGCTGTTTCCACCTTTTGGCTATTATGAATAATGAGCTATAAACACTCAAGTACAAGTTTCTGTGTGGACATGTGCTTTCCTTTCTCTTGGATGCATACACACAACACACATAGGAGTGGAATCATATGGTAATGCTATGCTTAAATTTTGAGTAGCTGACCAACTGTTTTCCACAGTGACTATATCATTTTACATTCTTACCAGCAATTTTCAAAAGTTCCAATCACTCCACACCTTTGCCAATACTTATTTTCTGATTTTTTTAAAAAAATTATTATTTAGCCATCATAGTGTGAAGTAGCATTGCATTGTGGTTTTGATCTGCATTTCCCGTAATGACTAAAGATGTTGAGCATTTTTCATGTTCTTTTTGGTCATTCATCTATTCTTCCTAATCCACTAAACAGTCTCCCTGATAATAGTACAATTTTCTCTTCCTATTACATTTCCAGTGATGTTTTAGCTTCCAGGGATTCTTTTTATCTTTTCATGCCTTCTAGCTTGGCAACCCTGACTACTAACAGTTCTGTAACACATAATCCCAAAAACAACTTCCAGAAACCACCTGCTCATTTTCTGGGGCTAAGATCCTGGTCGAAGAGAAGTGGTGCTTATTTCCTTTCTGTTCTTTGGGTACAGACATATTGAAGGAAGTAAGGGAAACAGGTATATATGGTTTCCTTAGTTGTAAAATGTACAAGAGATAACTCAAGATGATGCTTTTGGGAGGTGTCATGAAAAAGGAACCGATAGATTATTCGGGGAGAAAAGATTCCTTGATGAGACCAGACTTGACCAACACTGGTATGAAAGCAGAGGACTAGACAGACATCTAGGAGAGAAAGAGGAAAAAGAGGGCAAGTGACAATGAGAAGTGCCCTCTCACCTTCCCTGGGATGAAATCAGCAAGTTTAGTGATGTGACTTACAGCCTGAGAGCTAATGAGACCACAGGTGATTGCTGTAGGTGTGCATAGGGCCAGGGATAGAGCAGATAGATGCCCGTGTGAATTGCTGGAGACTGAGCAGGCAGCTGCAGACAGAGCAGCTCCTGATCTGTTAGGATTGATGGGAGCAGATGCTTTTCTGCCTGCCTTTTAGATTCTGTGTGTGCTCCAAGGTAGGGCTTGCTTTGGGAAATGAATGCATCCAGCAGGTGCCTGAGGATGTGAGCCACGAAAAGGGCTTCCAGGCTTGAGCTGAAAGAGGTTACTGACAACTGGGTGAGAGGACTAGTTCAAGGCTGGGATGGTCCAGCGAGTCCCAGCTACTTTTGTACAGGACCCATATGAAATTTCTGAGTTCAGACACTCCCAGGAAGGGAAATTTGCTAAATATCACTTGAAGGAATTTGAGGGAAAAACACACTGACAAAAGAGCTAATCTGACTCATTATTCTGGCTACTTTTACTTTTCTAAGAGTTATTCTTACCTGGATTGATAAGCCACTTAAAAAGTCCTAATAGAGTCTCTTAACAAAATGATCTTGTTTAAACACCTCCTGGAAAGAGGCGATACAGCACCTCCATGGGATCTCTATCCCTGATAGCGACCCTGAGTTGCCTATAAAAGCCAGTCCTCTTGACTCAAATCTCCCTGTGACCTAGTGTCCCCATTTTTATAGTTTGCATCCTGCACCCTCATATCCAGCTGTCTCTCTGCTAAGCATGCCGCAATCAAGTCAACTCTTCAGACTCCTGAACCTGGATTTTCACTCAGCCTGCTCTTTAGCCCTGCCCTGAGACACCCAGCTCAAAAGCAACATCTTAATTCTTGCATGCCCAATACAGAATTTTAGATATATTGACTCTGCATGAATTCAACAATCTTAATTTATAGTCTTTGGTCCTCAAAAAATTATAACTTCTTAAATTATAATTATCTTCCCACTTGAGGCAGCCACCTGAATTTGACTGATCTAACTGCTAATATTTGCCCTCTGAAAGGTGTTTAGGGAAGTCTAGCTTGGGGATGAGTCTTATAAACTACTGGTCTCAATCTAGATTGCAGAGAAACAAAAGACTTCCAGGTTGGGATTTATTCTGGAAACAAGGGATGGGCACAGTAGGAGTATCAGGTGCAGAATCCCATCTGATATGTGTAAAGTTGACCAGAGACATGGTCCACTGTCAGTTAATATTCTGACCCACTACTCTCTATTTGCTTGGGCAGGTTGTCAAGTTGCCAGAGGTATTTTGGGTTTATTAGGAAGAGCCTATAGGGGATATGCTGGGGATAAGGACTAATGCCAGCATATTTAAGTAAGATCCTTTACAATAGAAGATATCTAGCATATTCTTTTGTAGAGTGCCCCAGTAGCGAAGTAAGTTATCCAAAGAATTCCAGAATTGAGTGATTCTAAGTGGCAGCATCAATGCCTGTGGGGTTGCTGCATTTTCTTTGTTATCCCCACTTTAGATATACGAAAATATTTGCAGCAAATTTATGCTGAACAAAAAGCAAGCGTTCAATCAGGCTAAGTGCCTTTGATGAGTGCACAACATTATTTTCCTTCTCCGTTTTTAATTAGGGTGCACCAGAAAATTACAGGTTGGTTACTGTTCTCATGAGCAGAGCTGCTTCTCAGGTTAAGACTAAAAGTTCTCAGCGCCATTTGTTAAATACAGTCCTTCTGCAAGCAGAGTAAAAGCATCAGTAATGGGCAATGCCAGTGTCAATACATTATTTAGAAAAGTTAGTCTTTAGAGAAACTATCTTGGAGACACACAGGGCTTGCTATTTGGAAAGAGAAACTTTTTCTGGTAACAAGCTTCTGTCCGGTATTAGAATTTGACTTTATAGCTAAAGAAAGCAATTCAGAGAGCAAATAGGTCCAATAGACATGAATATTTTAGACATGGAAGTGATTGGGTTTTGGCGATCCCATAATTCAATCATTTTATAAGACAAAAGAATAGGCTTGGAGTGATTCAAGCAGATCGTCCAAAGTTACAGAGCAGAAAATAACAACAATAATAGCAACTTATGCTTTATTAACTTTCATAGTTTAAAAATATTTTCAAGAGCACCATTCCTTTTGTGGAAACTGAGGTTTAGCATATTTAATTGAGATGCCCTAGGTCAAGCAACTAGTAAGTGGCAGAGAAGAGGACTCTCGCCAGGTCACCTACTCTAACTTTGTCTCTCACACCCTTTGCTACATGTCTAGCTAATACTCCTTGTGACCTTACATTGTCACATTATTTCATGTGAGATATTCTAAAGCCCTTTTTCCAGACTCTATCCTTACAACTATTACACCTTCAATGTCTGACTTTCTTTAGCTCCCTTTGGCTTTTTGGTAATTTCTCTTATCTTTCTTATCTTCCTCTTAGTTGTAGACAATTTAGACATGGGAACTCTCCTTAAGTCCCCTAAACGCCTGGTATACATCAGAGTATTCTGAGTGTTAAACTTTGACTTTCCTTTCCAGCTCTATGAACTCTGTAGTGTTGGATTTTATTTCTGTGCCCAGAAAAAAAGCTGAGGCAAGTTAAATATGTATATTTAACCACTTCCAATAGTTATTTAAAATCCAGTCTCTTCTAATTTTATTCTTAAATACCATAATTAGGATTTGTCTATACATAATGTAGAATCTCAATGAGCTACCACATTATTCGATTAGTCATTCTCTTCATCTTCAGACCAGTAATTATCATTTCACCTGTCTCGAATTGCATATAGTGTCTTAGATGAAATGAAAACAAAGTGAAAGGCTGGTTTTAATAATATGCCATGCCAGTTGCCATGATAGAAATGTTGTGACTTAGATAAGTATAGGACTTCTTTTGTTAGATGGTAATTTTGATTGATAGATCTACCCAACTTTTTAAAATAGCTGATTATTTTCCAAGATGTTTCTTCTCCCAAAATCAGCTAAAACTGTTCTGCTTATTATGATGATCAAAATGATTTTGTGAGTAAACCATTCACCCTTAAATTGTGACCATGTCATTCTAGGAGGTGAATCTCTGCTAGCCTGAATGTTTCTTCTGGTGAACTAAATGAGCCCCAGATGTCCCAATGCCCTTGTCCCATATGAGCACGGAATTTACACTCATTAAGTCATTATCTACCCTAAGGATTAAACCCAATGAAGTAAGAGTGAATCATTTGCTCCAGGGGAAGTATGCCATCTATTTTAGGCCAAAAGGAAACAATTTTGCAAATGACCTTTTCCAGTGTGACAAGCAGTCCTTTTGGTGCCAGGGGGAATTAAGACTTCTTCCTCCTCAGAGTGGATATTTTTTTCTCCTTTCCTACATGGACCAGATACAGTAAGATGAAAAGCAAAGGACTCAAGTTGTTTCTGTTAGCCTTAGGACTTGTGGATGTAATAGTTTTGGTTTTATATATTAAGAAAAAATCATCATCTGCAAAAATAATTACGTGACCTGATGGTCTGATTGAATATAAAGTCTTTAAAATGGGCATTGCAAAGGCTTTGGACATAATTCCAAACAAATGAAAAAATAAGCAAGCAGATAAATAATGCTGAGTTACTGGGCAAGGGTGATAGTGCTTAGGAACACACAAGTGTGGAGCAGGTTAGGGACCTAGACTATCAATAAGCTCAGTAGGATTTAGCAAAAATTATTCTTCCCAAAAAGGCTAATGAAATCTTGGTTCACCTGTCCAGTAGAAATAGATTATCAAAAAGGTGTTAAGTGGTGAACCTGCACTGTTTGGTACTGATCAGGCCATATGTGGCATTTTGTGTTTGCTTTTGTATATCATACTTTTGAAAAATACAAAAATATATTTCACCAGTCACTGGAGAATATTAGAAAGGAATATAAAGAAAACCAAAAGACAAATGAAATAACTAGTTATCCCACCAACCAAAGATCTCACTAACTGGTAGCATTCCATGCTCAAAACCATTTTCCCTCATACTATCATTTTAAAGGTATTGTACCATTGTCTTCTAACATGCATTGTTGATGATAGGACTAATACACATTCTCTTCAGTGATGGGAGGTGAGTTGCTTTTTGTTTACTTGTTTATTTGTTTTAATTTCCCCTCTATATGGAAACTTTTAGGGCATTTTCCTTATTCTCAGCTTTCTGAAATTTCATACTGATTTGTTTAACTGTGGGTGTTTCCTTATTCTTCCTGTTCAACATTCAGTAGAAATTTTTAATTTCAAAGATTTTGCCTCCATTCAACTCTAAAAATTTTCTTCAATAGTCTCTTTGCTTGTTTCTTCCTCTGTATTTTCTCTGTTCTCCTTTGTGAAAATTTTAATTGTCATTTGTTAGAGTGCATGAATTTATTCTAACCTTTCTTAAGTGTCTGAAGTTTCTGACTGGTTGTTTATATCAAACAATGAGGAAAGACAAAGGCAAACAGAGAGGTGGTCTGCGTATGAAGATTAGACTTGTACTTTTTTTAAATTTTTTTTTATTTTTTAATGTTACATTCAAAAAATATGAGGTCCCTGAAACCTCCCACCCCCCTTACCCCACTCCTCCCACAACAACAACCTCCTCCAACATCATGGTGTTTTTTATATTTTGTTTTAGAGGAAGCAGATCTTCAGCTCACTGTAAGCCTGGGAGCTCTTCTAAATGCTAGATGAGATAGGCTCTCCTCATCTGCCAGAGCTCAGTATGGCTGTCCTAATTCTTCCTAGATGTTGGTTTGGTTTCATTTGAGAAAAACTCTTATTATTTTGCTCAGATATAAAGGTTAGTTATTATTCAATTGCACAGAAACACAAGGGAGAAAGATGTGAGAAGATCGTGAGACCTTAGTAAACATACTTTTCTGCCTCACTTTGCACTCTTGCCAGGCAGGTCAACTTCCTCCTCTGCTGTAGCCCCATCAGTGTATTTTAAACTGGGGTTTCCTCCTCTTTGAGTCATTAGTGCACATTTTTCCATTTATTTTCTATCTTCCATTGTGTTGGCCAGTTTTATGTGTCAACTTGGCTAGGCTACCACCCCCAGTTATTCAACCAAATTACTAATCTAGGGGTACCTGTGAAATATTTTATAGATGTGATTAAAGTCCATAATCAGTTTATTTTAAGTAAGGGAGATTATCTGGGATAATCTGAGGGGAACTGATCCAATCAGTTGAAAGGTCTTAAGGGCAGAGTTGAGGTTTCCTTGAGAAAGAAGAAATTTCCCCTGTGAACCACACCTTTAACCCATGCTTGTGAGTTCCAATCTGCCCTTCCTGACTTCCTGCTCTATGATTTCCCTAGCCAGCCCACACAACTGTGTAAGCCAATCCCTTGCAAGAAATCTCTTAATAAGTATCTTCTACTGGCTCTGTTTGAAACATGATTGATGTCTCTAGACATCTGTTAAACTCTGTCATCTATTGAGGGAGTCCCCTCCCTCAAGCTCTTTTTACTGTCAATTATACCACTAAATTTTAGTACATTGTTACAAACAAGGGAATACGAACATGTATTCTCAGTCTGTCATTTTTGAGCCAGAAGCCACTGATTATTTAACTAACCCACTTTTTTGAATATTTAGGTGGTTTTGGGGGGTTTCCAAGTTTTCATTATCATTTTTATAGATAAAGCTGTGTTAGGCATCACTGTACATAATCATTATACATATCTTGGGGTTTTTTATGCTACGTTTCTTTAAGAGGAATTGCTAGATCAAAGGGTAGGTATCTTTTAAAATCTTTTGTTACATATTGCCAAATTGTCCTCTAGGAATTTTATACCTATTTCTCATTCACACCTGCAAAGTATATGGGTGGCTATTAAACTTTCAGAGGGGCAATGTTAAATATAACACTTTCAAATGAGACTGTTCATCACAAAGAATAAAATCAGAACACGTCCTATATTCACAAGAACAAGGGAGGGCTCACCTAGAGAAGACTGAGGTGGAACACGAGAGCAGTCTTCAAGGTTTTGCCTCACAGAAGTGGAACAGTATCAATGGGAGCTATCTAAAGAGAGGCAGAGAGACCAATCTCCCATCCCCACCCTAGTCAACAGAAGGAAGAACTTAAAAAAAAAAGTACTACAAAATATATTAAGATAAGTATGTTTTCTCATCATTGGACATATTTAAGCACTTAGCTGATATACTATCAAGCATCAAACAACTGGGACTTTGGACGAAAAGGTTTTTAAGGACACTTCCAACCCTGAGCTTCTAGGTGTTTGTTTTTCTGTGCAGACTTGAAAATTAGTGCTTGTGTGTGTGTGTGTGTCCCTTGTTTTAATACATCAAGTTTCCATTTTTTTCCATAAGACTTAAAATTATGGACAAAGAAAGAAAGATAAGACAGTCTATGGAAATGAGAAAAATATGATTGCATAAGCTCAGTTGCTTTTAGAGTTTTAGGTCTATTAGTTATATATGGTTGCTGAGAGCAGTAGTGAATGTGAATTAAGAGTCAAATCTGGGCCTGTGTAACTTTAATTTAAACACGAGTCTCTGGGACAGGCTATAGTCAATTCCCAAATGAGCGATTTTAGGAGATTGAGAATACGAGTCTGACTTTAACCTTTGTGAGGGATGGTCTGAGTCTGGCTCTACTTAATTTCCCCCTGGGTTCTGCCAATAGCCAATCATTATTTTGCTATAGGAATAAATAACTGAAACAATATAGATTACACAGTTAACTGCAATGCAACTGTAAAAAGTCTGGGTACATTTATTTAAAAAATAGAATAGCAAAGTTATGTATATCTGACATCAGAGAAGGGAGTTCTATACTCAATGATGAACTTGGGATCCATTTTCATATTTTTATTAAAACACCAAGTGAAACAAGAACACTAAACTTCCTTGCATATCACTGACAGAGAAAACAGCCTTTCCTACATAAAAGTGAGGTAAGAGAAAAAGGGTGAATTTCATCTTGGAGAACTAAAATGAAATTATGACTTGGGATTATGGATGGCTCCCAACCCTTTGGAGTCATCATTCCTGAATATGAAACTTAACTTCTCAAATGGAAATAATCAATATCTTTAGGCCACAAATGACTTTTAAACAAAATTAATTTATTGAAGTATATCATTCATACATAAACATACGTAAACAGTAAGGGTGTAATAATAGTTGTGAACTTACAAAACAAACATATATAACATCATACAGGACTCTCATAACTCACCCTACCACCAATAATTTGCGTTTTTGTTAAACCTTTTTAACTAATGATTAAAGAGCATTGTCAAATTATTACTACTAACCAAAGTATTCCCCCAACCAACCCTATTATTATCTTTATATCATTTATATATGATCATTCATAAACAATTCAGTGTACAGTAAAAGTTGTAAACTTACAAAGCAAACGTGCATAACATCATACAGGGGTCCCATATATCAACCCTCCACCAACTCCTTGCATTGTCGTGACTTTTTTTTATCTGATTGCATCATTGTCTTTTTTGGTGCATCACTCTGCCTGTGCAGGGGCCTGTGCCTCTCTGTGCTGTGCAGGTCTGGGATGTCTTTTTTTTTTTTTTTTACCAGGAGGTCCCCAGGATCGAACCTGGATCCTCAATGTGGTAAACGGGAGCTCAATTGCTTAAGCCACAGCCACCTCCCCACAAATGACCTTTTAAAGCAAAAAAGACATGAGCTTTGTAAAATATAGACTGGACCATGTTCCTTAAATAGAGCATCAGAAAATTCACTGATCTAGCAAAGTATTTTCTTCTATACAGTAATGTTTTTGAGAGTAGTAATTAGATTTACATAATTCTGAATGCAAAACATAAGATAAAAAAACACAAAGGAATTAATAGGAGACCAAAATTAGTAAATAAATGAATGGAAAAATATACATTTTGGTTTACTGATTTGACCAAAAATAGCTATGACAAAAAAAGAAAAGGAAAATGAACATCTGCTATTCCCTGAAAAATTATTAATATTCATATAGAAATAGATGCTGCCGAATCATTCAGTATGGAATCTTAATGTAGTTTAATTATTTTCATCTTCAGGATGAGCACAAGCACTCTGAAAGCAATCTGTGATTAAAGTTTCCAACAAATTTGGTAATACATATTCTTTCCTAATAGTGATAAGTGTTCTTGAATATACTATGAAATGGGCAAGGCTGCCAAGGCTAAATAATTCTGTAGAAATTGAGAAAACTATTTATTTCCCAAAAATATAGTTGTTTGAAAGAATCTAAAGATTTCAATCTTAGCTGATTACTGGAATGATCAAACTTCAATATTCTAAGTATTAGTCTTAGTCACAATAAACATGATGTAATTCAGTTATAGCAGTTGGAATAAAAGCACACTGTATTTAGACTTAGGCAAAAGGTTAAATTTTTGCAAGTTGTATGACTTTGATGCATTGCTTAACTTCTGCCATTGTTTTTTCTTCTACTGAGTGAGAATATTAACACCTAACTAAAGGTTGGGTAAGGATTAAATGAGATAAACTTGTGCCTTGATTAGTTAAGAGCAGGTACTCATTTAATAATTTGTTTCTTTAGGATGTAAACCCACCAAATTTGTTATTTTTCTTTAACATCTGTTCTTTACTGAGTGAGTGTAAAGATTGGGCCTATGATATAGGGTGAGGAAAATAAAAAAGTAAAGAAAGGAAAATAAAAGCAAAAACAATGAATACAAAAGAAAAGGAAATAAAAGAAAGGCATGAAAAGGAAAAACTGAACAGTTATCAGAGCTGGCTAGCAAACCCTCAAAACATGTCGGGCCAATTTTGCCATCTTACAAAATCAAAAACCTAATTTACAATATGCTTATTTAAATCCCAACCACTTGTTCCTTTCTTTTGTTCTACCCTGTATACAACTGCCAATGACAAGAAAAGATAAAATGGGATTCATTCAATTGATAAATATTATAGAGACACTATGGCGTTCAAATGAGTAAGGGCAGAGGCGGACGGAGCCTGGCTACCAGTCTTATATTTAACACTCCAGTTTAAATATCTTAACGTCAGTAGCCTGTTACCAGAGCAATCATTTACACATGGCCCTCTGACAATTTATCAATCATGACACAGCTGCAAATTAAATATTTTGGCTGAAAACACCCCCTCCTTATGGCAGGACACATTAATTTGAAATAAACATTTTGCTGCAATGTGAAATGAATCAGATCCATTAAAAGCTACCAGTCATGTGTCTTGATTCATTACTTTCTAATATAGTATTTATCGTTATGTAGATACAGTAACATTGACCAATATGGTGGATTCTCTATGGGACAGAATGGGAACTGAAAGCCCATTCAATTTGAGGATATTTCCCTATACAATAACCTGTTAGGGAGGTGCTATCCTAATTCATGGATTGAAAATTTGAAAACCATCTTAGCCGAGCAATGATAATAAAAATAAGAGCCAGATTCAGATTATTTTCTTATATCTCTTATATGTGTTCATTCATAGGTGATAGGCCTTTCTGCATGTTGAGATTGATTTTCTTATTTCTCTAACCCTAGGTGGTTTCCAAGTAGACTAATGAATTCTGCACAGAAGCACTTTTGAAAAGTGATCAAAAATGCATTTCAACGATTTCAGAAATCCTTGTTAGTTCTTGAAAGGTAATCTCTGTCCAGATAAATGAAAGGGAACATTATAAGATGCCAGAGCTAAGGGGACTTTCTCAGCATCCCCTCCTTGTCTGAGAGACAACTTTCATTTTAAATGATCCCCGAAGGTCTTTGGAAGCATACCAGAGAAGTCTGTGCTGTATTTATAAATACCCCATTATCCGGTTTCAAAATACCAAGGCGGAAGAGAGTCACGCAATCCTGTCTAGAAAAGTTTTCGTTGTGAAAACTCAAAATACCAATCTATCAAACAAAGATGATGCGATTGTATTTTGAATAGTAAGTCATACGCAGAGACTATGTCTGCATATAAATTATGACCTGAGTAATGAAACCAAATGTTCCAGTATTCTCATACTTTTGCCTACGGTTTGGAGTCTATCCACTCTTTCCTTCCAGTATTTTTAAATGATAATTTTTTCCTTTAAGCTTCTATTTCATGTCATTCAAAGATTCACGCATGCTTTTTAACCTAATATTATAAAAATGTGATGGACTAAAGACCCCTTTGTTAGGACTGAGACAAATAGCTTAAATCTATTACTTAGAAATTGTATTTCTTTCCTGAGGCTTCCATAACAAATCAGCACAAATTTGGTGACTTTAAAAAAACACGGAAATTTATACTCTCACAGGTCTGGAAGGCAGTAGTCTGAAAGCAAGGGCCCCCAAAGGCTCTAGGGGAGACACCTCCCTTCCTTTCCATCTTCTGTGCATCCAGACAGTCCTTTGCTTGCAGCTTACCTTCTGTCCATTTCTGCTTCCATCATCACGTTGTCTCCTCACCTCCATGTCTCTGTGTGTCTCCTCTTCTCTGTATTTTTTAAGGACAACCATCCTTGGACTTAGGGACCACTCTAATCCATGATGATCTCATCTGGAGATCTTTAGCTTAATTATCGCTGCAACAATCCCATTTTCAAATAAGTTCACATTCATTATGACTATGCAAGACAAGTATTCACTCACTACGGCAACATTCATTTCATAAGAGGTGATTCCATCCATAGAATCGATCCCCGCTTCTATTCACTGCAAATGTAAAACATGAACATTTAGAGGGCGCCTAAGGCCTTTTGCAAATGAGCTACTTCTTGTGCTTTTGTTTTCAACCTTATATCCAGTCTATTATATAGGTAAGTTATCAATGTTAGTGAAAAATCAAGGACTGGACACTTACATTATAATAAAAAGGAGATACCTATGGCCAGCACCATCTGAAGGTAATATTACATTCCTCAGCAAACATCTCCTTCTGGATATTGAAAAAATAAATGTAGCAAAAGAAGTCAACTTTCTCTTTTATTCACATCTGTTTCTGATGCCAAACCAGAAGTGGCATGGTACTTCCTGCATACCTGCTACGTAAATGTACTCATTTCTATACAGCTATCAACAACAATTATTTTTTTTAAAAACCTACAAACACAATTGATGATCCTGATTATTAAGCAAACGATTAACAGTTTTGGACAACCCTCTTATTAAGTATATTCCATAAATTTTTGCCTGTCCTGGTGTTACTAGCAATATAATTGGGGATATAGGGCATATACATAAAACGTAACAAAATAAAATGTATCATAAGTGCTAAATACTATAGATCAGTACTTTAGGAATTTTGACAAAGGCAAAATATGGGGAATAGAGAAGAGGCTGGATTTTATTATCCAACAACTTCGAGTTTAAATTCTCATTCATCTACCTACCAGCTATGAAAGAAGTTAGTGAGGTGACACTTACCTTCCAGGATCCTTAAGTTGACTGGAGGTGATAACCTATAAAAATTTGCTGAGTGATGACTATGGACACTCTGTTAACCCTTATATATGCTGTTTTATTTAATCCTCAGAACAACTCTGTGAAGCAAATTAAGTATTTATACTTTGATTATTCCCATCTTATGATTGATGAAACTGGGATTCGGAGAATTTAAATAACTTGCCCCAGGTCGCACAACTAGGATGCAGCAGAATGCGGTTGGTGGCTAAGCATGAGCCAATAACCACTGCACCATAATGTCTCATCACTGGCTTTCTTGCAGGAAGACAAGTCACCTAGGTAGGCCTAGTGCTTGATATAGAGTGGTTGTCTGGACTGGGTTGTGGGAAAGTCTTCAAAAAAACCCACAATTTCAGCTGAGTTTTAAAATGTAAGTAAGATTCAGATAAATAGGGGTGAGAAGGACACTTTGAGGGAGGGGTCTTGGGCAAATGTGAATTGGCAAAGCATTGTTAGTTCACCCCAAGCAGACCATGGTGGCAGGACGAAGGATATATGCCAGGAGTTGGGGGTTCTTTTGTATGGTGATGGGCAGCTTATTTAATGAAGACTATACATCTATTTCATCATGCTAAATAGGTCACCATAGAGGATAGAGGGTTCACACACAACCGACAGATTCATAAGTTCAAGAAAAACTCATTAACGAAAAGACATTTAAATCCAGAGGTTGTGAATTTGACAGCTGATAGGTTAGAATAAACTTCTATATCAAGTGAGCATCTTTTCTCTATTATTCCTTCAGCCATATCCTTCACATGACCTGAAAAGTTGGTGAAAGCAATTAAAAACAGAGGGAAGAAACCATACTTGAGCTGCCTTCCCTTTGATCTGGACTAATTCTATCTCTCCATGTTACCAGCTGGATGAAGTCAAATAAATAACAAATAACTAAGTCCATTAAAAAAATAAAATCATTCACCACAGCCCAGCATCCAGCTAAGCATCCATGGCCTAGCTGAGTACTATTGGGGGGAGGTTTGAAGGGACTTCAGTTGACAAAGTTGGAGCCAGAGATAATCAGTTCATGAGTCTTGTATACAAATGATGTGAATGTGAACTAAAACAATATTTGAGTGTCTCATTCATTTTTTAGCCAATATTTAGTGATAAATTGTAGTGCCAGTCATTGTGCTTCATTGCCTTTTTTCTAGTCATTTACTGTCCAGGTGCCTAGAAGAACAAAGGGTCTTGATTCCTGACAGTCCCCCCTGACCTTTTACTAGTCTATTCCCAATGCTGCCAAACACCACACCTGCCCCCATCCGTGATAATATTTAGATACATCCAGAGCATAGCATCACCAGCCTCTCAGATTGACATGCACACTGCCAGATCATTTCAAAGTTGGAAAGTGCTTCAAATTTTTCAAGCACTAGTAGATATGTGAGTTGGAAATATATAATCATTTCTGCCCTTCATTTCCCTACAAACCTAAAACACCAAAGTAAGCTCAACTGTGAGTGTGTTTAGAGACATTTTGCATATTGTAGTCATTCTTTAAATTCGCTCTGTCTAGATGTGTTGCAAACATAAGTTGCCCAAATTCAAAGTAATTGACTTCCAGCCAACTGTGACCAAATCACACACAAAAAAGAATGCACCATGTGTTACAGCATAAAAACCATCCCAAACTCAGAAGTTTCTTCCCTGGGAAAACTTTTAACAGTTTGCTTTGAAACCACACAAATATACCACTGTGGCTAAAAACAATTTATTTGCTGGGGGTGGAAGGTGTAAATTTGTCTCACTGACATTATTTTTAACAGAATTACTTTTGTAGTTTATATTAAAAATATTCACAAAATGAATATCTTACTGCGGCGGCTTGCTCGATCGGTAGAGGTCGGGTCTGGCTGCGGACGAGGGGTCGGTCCCGCTTGGGACGAGGGGTCAGTCCGGCAGCAGACGAGGGATCGGTCTCACAAGGGGTTGCGCGGTTTGGCTGACGGGGTCGCCCGGCGAAGCCGGCGACGAAGGGGTCGCCCGGAGAAGCAGGCGACGAAGGGGTCGCCCGGAGAAGCAGGCGACGAACTGGGGACAAGGGAGGCCAGGCCCTTGTCGGGGGCTCTCAGGACTGGAGGGCGCACGGCAGAAGAACTACCGTGGAGACAAGGTAAACACGCAAGTCCACTTTATTGAGGGAGAGGCAACAGTTTTATAGGGGCTGGGGAAGGCTGATTGGTCGAAGCCACACCCTGTTCTGATTGGTTGCCGGCGAAAGGTCAGTGGGCAGTACTGGACGGGGGAGGGGTGGTGATTAGGGATTGGCTGTCGCTATTGCTGGGGGAAGGGGCAGGGTTTAGGGATTGGTGGCTGCTGTTGCTGGGGTGGAGGGCAGATTTGAGTTTCCCGCCCACGCCTGACTGTTGCTGCTGTCGGGGGAAGGGAAGAGGGCAGACTGGATTTTTCCGCCCACGCCTGGCTGTTGCTGCTGTCAGGGGAGGGGAAAGGGCAGACTGGATTTTTCCGCCCACGCCTGGCTGTTGCTGTTGTCGGGGGAGGGGAAAAGGGCAGACTGGAATTTTCCGCCCTGCGCCTGCGCAGGGAGAAAGAAGGCATCGTGTGGCGCTATCTGGGAGGAGGGGCGGCCGCGGAAGCATGGCTGCCGAGAAGGGGAGACCCGAGGGCACTCTGCGCCCATGCCGAGCTCCCTTCAGGGGTGGCGGTGAGTCCGACCAGCCACCCTATTATGGGGGCAGCGGCTTGGCCTGCCACAACCGCTCCCCCGCCAGGCCAGCAAACCACACTTCAGCCCGAGGGGTGACCGCATTTCCCCCTTCTTTTCAAATAAAGGCCAGGATGGCAGCAGTAGCAAATAGCCGAGGCCCAAGAGGCAGCAAGCAATGAGGGAAGCGGGGCTGAAGAGGGAGGTGAGTATGCCGGGGATATAAGTGTACAATTTGGGGGGCGGTATCTTGCCGTTGCAAGCAAGGGTGGCCAGTGTCCAATTCTTGTTGATCTCGGCGGCTATAAGGTTTTGGGGCTTTTAACAACATATAGATCTTATAGCCGCCGAGATCAAGAATTGGACACTGGCCACCCTTGCTTGCAACGGCAAGATACCGCCCCCCAAATTGTACACTTATATCCCCGGCATACTCACCTCCCTCTTCAGCCCCGCTTCCCTCATTGCTTGCTGCCTCTTGGGCCTCGGCTATTTGCTACTGCTGCCATCCTGGCCTTTATTTGAAAAGAAGGGGGAAATGCGGTCACCCCTCGGGCTGAAGTGTGGTTTGCTGGCCTGGCGGGGGAGCGGTTGTGGCAGGCCAAGCCGCTGCCCCCATAATAGGGTGGCTGGTCGGACTCACCGCCACCCCTGAAGGGAGCTCGGCATGGGCGCAGAGTGCCCTCGGGTCTCCCCTTCTCGGCAGCCATGCTTCCGCGGCCGCCCCTCCTCCCAGATAGCGCCACACGATGCCTTCTTTCTCCCTGCGCAGGCGCAGGGCGGAAAATTCCAGTCTGCCCTTTTCCCCTCCCCCGACAACAGCAACAGCCAGGCGTGGGCGGAAAAATCCAGTCTGCCCTTTCCCCTCCCCTGACAGCAGCAACAGCCAGGCGTGGGCGGAAAAATCCAGTCTGCCCTCTTCCCTTCCCCCGACAGCAGCAACAGTCAGGCGTGGGCGGGAAACTCAAATCTGCCCTCCACCCCAGCAACAGCAGCCACCAATCCCTAAACCCTGCCCCTTCCCCCAGCAATAGCGACAGCCAATCCCTAATCACCACCCCTCCCCCGTCCAGTACTGCCCACTGACCTTTCGCCGGCAACCAATCAGAACAGGGTGTGGCTTCGACCAATCAGCCTTCCCCAGCCCCTATAAAACTGTTGCCTCTCCCTCAATAAAGTGGACTTGCGTGTTTACCTTGTCTCCACGGTAGTTCTTCTGCCGTGCGCCCTCCAGTCCTGAGAGCCCCCGACAAGGGCCTGGCCTCCCTTGTCCCCAGTTCGTCGCCTGCTTCTCCGGGCGACCCCTTCGTTGCCGGCTTCACCGGGCGACCCCGTCAGCCAAACCGCGCAACCCCTTGTGAGACCGATCCCTCATCTGCTGCCGTACCGACCCCTCATCCCAGGTGGGACCGACCCCTCGTCCCAAGCGGGACCAACCCCTCGTCCGCAGCCAGACCCCACCTCTACCGACCGAGCAAGCCGCCGCATCTTACCATCATAATTATAAAATAAAATAAAGACTCTTTTGACTGTTTCAGTATATATTTGGTATTTGATCAGTGTTCCTTTAATAAAAAAGAGAAAAGGAGGCCTGGAGGAAAGGGAGCAGCAAGTGTGCATAAATTAAATTACACTTTCCTCTCCAGTGAATATTAAATACAAAACATACATTTTAATAAATCTGATTTTTGTGTGCATCAGAGTACAAAATGGGAAAAATCACTGAAACTATCTAAAGACAATAGATGCCATAAAAATGTATTGATAACATATGATTCTGAATCCCATCCCTCAACATCAGCATTATACAGTGTTATCTTCTGTTACTTTCCACAATGGAAAAAATAAACTCCATAGCATAAGAGGAACATAACAAACATGTCATTTTAACTGTTCTTAACCGTAAGTGTGCTTGCTTTATCAGACAGCCTATTGTACTTTATTATTTGGTTGTACATGTCATGAGCTTCTTGAGAGAAGGGGCTGTTTTGTGTATTCAGTGCCTTACGAATGGCAGTTATTAGTTGTCTTAAATTAACAACAACAATAAAAATGATTATTAATCCTTTCTGATGTGCATAGCCTATACAAGATAGAATATTGAAGGCTTCAATTGGTTTAGTGACCTTGAATTCAGAAGAAAACTATAAAAACTCAGGCCATTTTTTTGGATGACTTTGGCCTCTGAGCTGTACTAAGCACTATTTCAGTATGTACAGAGGTAACAAACTATAATTCTTAAAAGGGAATAAAACATTACTGTAGATGAAACCACAAGTTGGTTTTCGCATCAATAAAAATATCTTTCCACTTGTGACAGTTATTTTATTGGCTTGAAAGGTCATCATTTACTTGAATAAATAAGCGAAGGAAAGGCTTTTCAAGCTGTGTATATAGGGAAAATGAGACCCCAAATTGGAAGAGATGGGTATGGTAATGAGAACATGTGATGATGAATTGTGTGTAACTGCAAGCAAATACCTTCCTCCTTGTATGGAAATTTAATGATGGGGTTCTTTTCCAACGAGAAAGTAATAACTTAGGTTAGTAAATTTGTACACTCTAAAAATTAAATTATTTTCAGTTTTAAAATATGATGCCAATGCTATATACCTATAATTTTGTCTGTCACTGTCATTAGCTGAGCACCTAAAGTGCATTTTGAACATCTCATCCTCTGAATTACATTTTGTCCCTTATGATTTAGAAGGGAATCTTGGCAACCTAATTGTAATGTGGATCATATTTCTAGGAAATTCTGGAAAATTTTTCTGGGTAAATGAGGGAAAATGGGAATGAATTACAGTATCTCATTGCGTAGCTCGGTTGAGATGATATTTTATCTAGTTGAGGTATTATTCTACCTCTTTTACCATTTAGACCCATCATAGAATAGTACATTCTTAGATGGACAGTCATAATGTATATATGTCAAGCTCCTGCAGAATTTAAGATCCCAACTGCATGCTGATGCAAATATTGTTGCTGCTCAGCATATGTTGTTTGAACTAATGGATTAATGTCATGTTTATTCTATATGCAGTATCTAACAGCATGGAACCCACCAGATAAATGAGTAATAAGAGTCACTTTATTATATAAAGTTGAATACAGCAACAAAAATAGGGATTTGTCTTTCCATACTTCTGTGCCAGATATTTAAAAATTAATCCTCTTTTCACAATCAGTAGCCCTGTTTCCATCTTTAATTTACTACAAAACCAAAACAGCAAGAATGAGGTAGTAAGGGAAATAAACTATCTGCATATAAATCTTTTGACTTTAGTCAAATAACTTCTGATCTACCCAATGCCAAAATGACTGGTTTGAACTGCATTTTTACTACCCATTGGTTTGTTTTGGAATCATGTCAGATGAAGAGAATCAGCTTCTGCCAAATAAGTTGCTTCAGTGTGGTATGTGCTGAATACTCATTTAATATATTGATCTCTTTTTTTTTTTTCACTCATATATCTTTGCTTCAAGCTAAATTCAGGCAAAGAACCAAATCATAAATGATGTATAAATATGCTTGTGTTGAGTGTACATATGTACAGTTATGTGCACAAACACATATACAGAGCATTTTTCCACTGTCACTCTCCTGGTAAGCAGCTTTTAAATGCATCTAGTACTTCTTGCTTGGATGGGTCTTTTGCTGGCATTCTTGCTGTCATATGCCACTGTGAAGTGCATTGTAATTAGCTGTACATTTCATGTCATGGAGCTGCAATACCAAGTGATAACAGGTTAGGGCTGTCAGTTCAAGTGTCAAGAGTGTGAAAAGATATTAAGTGTAAGGATGACAACACAATGGGAACACTTCAGAGCCAACAGTCATTCAAAGTTAGGTTCTCTATCAAGTAACATATTACCTTTACATTTACCTGTACATTTTTCTGGCCCTCTTCACACCCTTACCTCTCGGGGCACTTGGAACAGTGTGTTCTTAGTCTTGACTTTTGGATTTGCCTCTACAATTGTACGCATGGGTCTCCCAGCCCTGGCCCCGCTTGTTGTTGCTGCCTAAAAGGGGAGACTTCACTTCAAAAGAGTTGGTTGGTGTCAAACACTAATGCCGAAACCTGTTAGCCACTTAAAGCATTTCAAAAATTAGACATCTCATATTGCCCCAGAACACAGTGTCTCTGAATACACAGAAGTGAAGTTTAAAACAGACCACTTTTGGGTTCATCCATGTAGAAAATAGTGGAAAGTTATATTCAGGAAAAAAATTACAACACAAAAGGGAGATGAAGAAAAAAAGGGATTTTTTTTACCCAGTGTATTAGTCAACTAAAAGGAGTGCTGATGCAAAGTACCAGAACTCTGTTGGCTTTTATAAAGGGTATTTCTTTGGGGTATTAGCTTACAGCCACAAGGCCCTAAAGAGTCCAACTCAAGGTTCCTTACCAAACTCTGTTGCCACATGTTGATGCAAGATAGTGGGTGATATCTGTGAGGGCTCAGCCTTTCTCTCCCCACTTAAGGCTCTGTGGGTCCAGCTTCTGATCTCAGCTGTGGACTGACATAAGGCTTGTCTCTCTTCCTGGGGCTCATTTCTTTCTGGGCTCAGCTGCTCTGTTCTCTTCACAAGGTGAGCTGGAAACCATCAGACTCATCTCTCTTCCTGGGGCCTCTGCCTTGTCTAATGAGCTATCTCTCTTCCTCTGCCATGTCTTTTTCTGTGTGAATGTTCACCCACGAAGGGGGTGGGGACTCAATGCCCTATTGACATGGCCAAATCAAAGCCCTAATCTTAATTTGATCAAGTAAATGTAACCTTTGAATTTAATACGATCAAAGGGTATCGTGTCCTGAGGAATGGACCAATTTACAAATATAATCAAATACCTTTTTTGGAATTCATAAATAATATCAAATTTCTACACCCAGTTTCCTAGAAATAATTTATAGTAGAAAATATAGTACGTTTTGACTCTGAGCAAAGTAGTTTAGCCATTGGAGAATGACATATGTGTGAAATCCATTACCCTATGCTAACCAAATATACTTTCTACAAAACTGCAATGGTTTAAGTATTTCTGGATAAGCAAATATTAATAGACTTGTAAAAAGTGACTTAGCTCTCAACTTACCCTTTCAGATTTCCCAGTATATAAAGATCATTTCAATTAGAGAGGTGTTCAGAGTAATTTGGAACAAAATGCTTACTTCTATTAAAAAAACCACTACCCTTCAAACGCATCCACCCACATTTCAATTGTTTTCAGATTCTACTCTGCAATTCTTAATTTTCATACTGCAAAGTTTTTTTCCTAAACTGAGAAAAAGAAATAATTGTGTTCTGTTATGCTAAGTGACTTAAGAATTGGTTAGGTTTTGATGTTGCTGTTATAATTACTGAAGTGTTTTTCTTTCCCCCTATCAAAAAAAAATGAAAGTATTTCTTGTTCAGACAAGTAATAGTTCATTATCATCAACAGAAATTAAACATATGATGAGAGAATATTCCCCCAGAAATGAAAATTGGTTCACAAAATTGTGACTTAGCTAAATAAATAAAAATTTATTAATACTGATGCCTACTTCTCGTTTCCACAGTGTTTTGGCTAGCACTTACTTGGAATAAAGTGACAAAAATAAATGAATTAGTAATGTACTAAAACAATGATGTAATAATAACTGATTGTATTCATACATTTGCAATGTCTTAACGAATACACAGTTTTAAAAATGCAACTGCTTTAGAGGATTGTATCCTTCATTAAAACATCTGTCAAGGCCTATAAAGGTTTAATTAAAACATCAAAATGTGGGGAGAAATACAATTTGACAGATAGATGTGAATATCATGGCATTGTCACTGAACTTTTCTAATGAGGTTAGGTTCCTTCTTTTGTTGACATTTCTAAGGCACAGATAAGATAAATTTAAAGAGAGCAGTTATATATAGCTGGACTGTAGCTGGAGGAACCAGTGTTTGACATTTAAATATCGTAAATGTATAATACACTCCCCTTACAAACACAGTCAGTATTAAGAAGGATAAGCAGAAACTTTCAATATACAAGCACAGAGAATCACACAAGTGATGTGGATAAACGTTATAACAACACTGTTATATCAAACAAACCTTCTTGAAATCACTTCCATTTAATGCATTTACCATCTTATGTAAAAAAGGAAAGTGGCTCCTATAGTAGCTCTAAAGGTAATTTACTTTCTTATTTAAAAAATAAGAGAGTATCCTTAAAGTTTCTTCTGAAAGTGTGTCAATGATTTTTAAAAATAATGTTAATAGGGTGATTTTCCGGAATTATTTTCATTTGGTACTAACAAAAGATATAGGGAAAATTGATCAACTGATGCAAGGTCACATGGTGATCAAGAAAAAAGACAGAAACCCATCATTTATTTTAAATTATCAATACAAGAGCTTCTTTTTTTTAATTGGCCTTTAATGAGGTTTCCACTCTGAATTAGCCTTAAGCGCTTTAGCTTAATGAACAAAATTTCCTATTATAAAGTCTTTTTTGTATCAGGTATAAAATCCAAGTACAGCAGCATCAAGATTTACAGTGGACTATTGCATTTAGTTCTTTAAGTATTGCCAGAGTTTCCTGGAGCCAAAGCCATTCTGCTTCATTTGCCCAATTTAGAGCTGGAGTTCCTCTGTTAATTCAGCACGTTTCAAAGAATCATTGTGTTCCTACAAATCTTTAAACAAAGCTGAGTAGGAACAAAAGGTGACTACACATGGAAAAGGAATAAAGCATTTAGCTTCAGGAGGCAAGAAGGTACTAAGCTTGGTGAATATAAAGAGAAAATAAGCAGTATGAAGATCATATGCATTAAGAAGTTATTATGTTGCCTAAAAATTATGCACAAACAAAACTTCAGTGAGTTTAATATGTATTTGTGGATATACAGAGGTCATACACACATTTAAAAATCCGTACTCATGTGTATGAACAGGTATCATTAATATCTGTACTAAGCCCAATGTACTTGTTAATGCTTTCCGAGAAGAAAAATAATTATTAAGTTTATGAATTATATTTTAGTAGTTTCCCCATTTTTTATGAAGCACCCACCTTAGGCCAGACATGAAGTTAAATAACTCAGTTTCCTTGGTCTCTAGCAGTTCAGTCTATGGAACAGGCAATAATATATCCAAAATATTGTATTAAATAGACCTTATTTTACCCAGGTAGTCCAATGCTTGAACAGAATACTAAAGGATAGTGGCAAGAGCTAAACTATCTTTGGTTCTGCTTTGAGACAATTGCTGAGGTAAGCTGGAGTTTTAAACATTGGGATGGGCATGATACTGGCAAGGGAGAAGGAATGGGAGAGAAAATGAAGGTATCCAAGTATGCATGTGTCAATGTGCCTGTGTAATAGTTTTCCATTAAGAACCTACGTGAATGCTCGTTGAGAGTAGGGGTAGTGGGACTCTCTGGCCTCCGTGTTTCAGGGGTGAGATGAGCAGGGATATGCTGCAGTGTGCTTTAAACAAGCCTATTCAGGGCCTCTTAAGCACATGCTTATGTTTCTCATCATTAATTAATTAATTAGTTAATTAGTCCATTCATCAGATAGCTTTGACCATTATATTAAGATGCTAAAAATCCAGAGATAAGTGTAGGTTCTAGCTAACAGACTAATTGAGGAACAGATTGTCACCTAAGAGGATACTACCATGTAACAGTGAAAGAACAAGCAAACAAGAACCTAGCTGTGGCAAGTCAGATGTGTAAAGGTATGGGTAGCTGACAGAACACAGCCTAGGCTCTCGTTCCCTGGGTTCCTAGAGAAGTGACATAAGTTCAAAGTTCAGCTGAAGAAATACATGTACTTTTTTTGACATCTCCATACCCAGGGTGACTTCAGGGTTGCCTTTTTTTTTTTTTTTTTTTAAGGCTTTATAAATAGGGAAAATATCCATTTGAAATTCTGATCTCTTCATTCGCTATGGAGAACTTCCTCATGCTAAGTGGGCTACACAAGCAGCTCAACTGGTAAGAAAAATAAGCAGATAATGAAATGGATAGTATAGTAATTAGCTGGCCCTCAATTAATGAGCCAAATCAGTCTGAATTAAAGCAACTCAACATTATTGCCAATTCTTCACTTTGCTTTTGAGCTGAGGAGTCCAATATTATTTTATCTGGTTTTAAGTATTAGCCATATTTCTACAGTAGAGTTTTATAAATAGGAGTACTACCAAATATCCTAGACCCAAGTCCTAAAAATAAATTAAAGAACTCAATATGAGACAATAAATAAATAAAAGTTTTGGCCAAGTACAATACTAACTTAAGTTTGAAATAAGATTATTTGAATCCAGAATGACTCAAAATCTGGAGGAGAGAAATAAATATTTATAACACAATTTCATAAAACCATATAAGAAAATTGAGTGTAAAGTGATATGGCATGGAAGTGATAATAATATATCTGAAAATAAACCTTTTTAAAAAAGAAATATGGCTCAGGGAATGAAAGTGATATGTAACCTTTTCACTTTAATTTTTCTTGAACAATAACTTTTTGCCTGAAAATTGTATAAAATGGGAAATTTTAGATTGTATATATGTCACCTGACCAAAAATAAAATAAAATAATAAAATTGTTCAACACAAAGTGTGAACCATAACATAAACTATGGAATATATAATATGTAATATATATTATTATATATAATAATATTGTTTCATCAATTGTTAACATCAAAGTGTTAAGAATAGGGAAAACCACATGTGAGGGGGTATAAATAAGAACTCTCTACATGGTTTTTCTGTAAACTTACAACTGCTCTAATAAAAAGATGCAAAAATACATATATATACATACATATGTATATATGTATAGATATACATACCCAGCTAAAAGAAATTTTTTAAAAAAAAACACCATAGTCATTGCAGAGAGACCAGCTTACTCACTTCTTGTTTAACATTGGGAATTTTGTCCCAAAGAGATTCAGTCTGCAAAAATTGTAGAAACAAAGCTAACAAGAATGTAATAGAAAGAAATATGACTCATTTATTTCCTCTTTTAATGGTATTTCTTATTTTAGTTTTTATTTCATCATTAGAAGTAGAGAAAATGTATCCTATCAAAATGCAACCAACCCCCCAAAATCTGCTTTAATACAGAAAGTTCTGAATTTCAAAAGAAAACATATATATTCTCATGTTTTACTTCCAGGTAATATAATCCAACAGCCAACTGATATGGCAAGTAATTTTCTCCTTCAATCTGAAATTTTCCTCAACCACCAATAAAGATGACCCTCTCTCTACTTCAGAGATCTAAAGCACTCATCATAATGCAATAAGTATTGGGAAAAAAGCAAGTAGAGTAAATATAAAACCAACTTTTTTCTATTTACTATGAACTTGATCTCCAATTCTAGTTTACTTGGTGAGCTTTTCTAACAAAGCATCAAACGTGCTGATTACCACACCTAAGGAGAGGGTACTGGAAGAACCAAAATAACTTTTCAAGGAACAGATCACAGCAATCTAAATTACTTCTTTGACAGAGTAATGGATCTTACAGATGAAAGGGAACAGAAGGTGTCATTTATCTTGACTTCACAAGACTTGTCAACTTTTCTTGGTCTTTTCTGCTGAACACACTCATAAATAATTGAGAAAATTATGACTTAGACCTCAAAAAATTTGAGATAGGTTACCACAACCTGGGGATGAGAACTCTAAAACTCTAAGAACTCTCTCTTTTGAGTGGAATGGGAATCATAATTTATCAGGCATTTTTTTGAGCCTGGTACTATCGAAAATGGATATGAATGATTCATATCCTGGATAATTCAACTTCATTTAATTCAGTAAATATACATTTGTTTAGTTGAGTGGGCTTGAAAATTGCACTGGGTATGTCACTTATGGTGTTTTGCCCCAGAGTCGGCTTCTGGTTCCAGCAGCTCTGAGCACGGAGCCCTGTGCTAAGCAGTGGTACACAGGTGGTCCTGGCTGGACCAGAGATAAGCAAGTGACCCGAGAATAACGTATTTGTAGACTGACTGACAGTCTTTTGGTCCAATCAAACAAAGACAATGAGCCATGAAATCAGACTGGCTTGTTCTTGGTTTCACACTGGTGAATGGAATGGATTGAAAGTCAAAATTTAAAGAAGGGCGCAGATGCACAAAGAAAAAAGCGACAATTTAGAGAGACCATGTGGACTATTAGTGAAAACTAGAGCAAGAGGTTAAGCCTTCAAGTTACTTTAGAATGATTTCTAAATCTGATTCCAATCCACATTTATTCTTATAAAAATCTCTGCCTTGCTCCTTCTTCTCTTACAATATCTTTATATAACTCAATGTCCAGGGGAAACTGTATCTTACATTGATTTAAACCTGGAAAAACAGTTATTCCTAATGTTACATTGAGAAGCATCCAGATTGGAGGTTGGATTTGCATTTGGAAGAGAACATTCCTTTATTTGGAAAGAATCCTTTAAATTCATTCTGCAAATATGAGACCTTGTCTTTCTGCAAATATGAAAAAGCTCCAGACCTTTTTATTCTTGAGGAAGTATTTTACTCAATGAATGAAGAAAAGTAAATTGTACATTTCAATATTAAGACGGGTGTCGTTACAAAATCATTCCCCTTCGAAATTAGAAAAACATAATTCTTGATTTTCTCTAAAGCTGAATTTAGGTTACTCTATGTCTTAAAATGATAATTTATACTAGAGAAAGTGTAAATAATTTGGTTGTGGGTGCTGTCTGTTTCTATTTACATTCTTGTCCAAGTATTAGCTCCCTCAAAGTCAGGAATGGAGATTGGACTCCCGCAATAAGGAACACAGAACTGAACTTCATTTCACATTATGCTGGAAAAACAGCCAGGGATTATAGAGCAAATGCTGTAGTGGATTATTTGGATGATACCAAAGTTAAATATGGTAAGTTGAACCCATGCATTTATTTCTGTTTTCTTCTGAAACACTAAAAAGTAAAAGTAAAGGAATAAGATATGACATATACTCACAAGGATTTTATCCTGAAAATAGATGAGGAGACAATATCAAGTAAGAGAGATCAACAAAGTTTATGAAACCAGAGTTTAAATATATGTTTGTGGTATGGGGGAGGGAGATATCAGGATGGGCACTAAGCCTGGAAAGAAGCAAGCAACTAAGCACTGCTGAACTCCAAAAAGGCTCAGAAATCAGACTTGCCATTTCCTTTTAAGATCATGGCCTTGGTTAGAAGTATGCATTGCCTCTATTACCCATCTCTCACAGCCAGATAACTGTTGTTCCCCCAGTCTAGCGAAGAAGGGAAGTTAACTTTCTGCTGAGACTGTCAGCAATCATATAAACTCAGGAACATGAAGGACATGGGGAAGAGGCCCAATAGAGGGACTAAGTGCAAGTCTACATCACAGATGGTGAGAACCCCAGCCTCTTTCTGTACTCAGCTCCCAATATGCTTGCAGCCTGGCTCACACTCTCCAGAAAAGCAATTTGAGGATTTCTGTGGTGGTTGGATGCTATATGTACCCCAGAAAAACATATTCTTAAAGTTAATAAATTTCTGTGGGTGTAAACCCATTGTAAATGAGACTTTTTGATGAAGTTACTTCAGTTAAGGTATGATCCAACTCAGTCAGGATGGGTCTTAATCTCATTACTGAATTTATAAGAGAAAGAAATTCAGACAGCGAAAAGACAGAGAAGCATGAAGATGAAAACAAAGAAACCCAAAAGAGAAGGGAGAGACCAGTAGAGGCGACCATGTTTTGCCATGTGACTTAGTAGCCAAGAATCACTGCCAGTTGGTCTTTGGAAAGAAAGCTTTGCTTTAATGATGCCTTGATTTGGACAATTGTCCAGCCTCATAATCATGAGCTAATAAAATCCCTTGGTTTAAAATACCCTATTTCATGTTATTTGCTTTGAACAACCTGAAAAACTAAAATAGATTTGATACCAAAAGAGTAGAGTGCTGCTATTGCAAACATTAAAATGTGGAAACGGCCCCAAAAGCTGAGGGACAAAGTGTGACCCAGGAGGAGGTATGCTACACTCTAACAGGATGACATGATTTTTCCAATATTTATAGGCAGAAATTGGGGGAATATGTGTGGAATGGATTTGAGGAATGAATATTATTCAAAGAACCAAACCCTATCCTGGAGCAAGTTAATACATTTCTGTTTGTACATAGGGCAGCTGAGTGTCGTGGGCAAAAATGATGACTGTTATTGTTTTTATTTAGAGATTAAGTATGGTTTAAGGTGATGTGTATAGATGCCATGTTGACAAACTGTGGACCATAATGGTTAAGTACATGTGCCAACTTGGCCAGGTTATGGTGACCAGTTTATTAAGTAAATACTGGCCTGATTGTTACCCTGAGGACATTTTGTAGACCTAAATCATTAGTAAATTGATTGCATCTATGGCTGGATGCATCTACAATCAACTAAGGAAATTGCCTTCAATAATGAGAGAAGTCTCGTCCAATCAGTTGAAGGCTGTAGCAGTTTGATATGGTTATGAATTCCAAAAATAGATACTGGATTATGTTTGTAATCTGGTCTATACCTGGGTATGATTAAGTTATGATTGGGCCACATCATTAGGGCATGAAGGGGTGGGGACTCACAGATAAAAGACATGGTAAAGGACAGAGTTGGAGGTTTTTGATGTTGGAGTTTGATGTTGAAGGTTTAAGCTGGAGCCCTGTGTGAAGTAAGCACACAGAGGAAAGAGAAGCAAACCCCAGGAAGAGAGGAACTCTGAGCCCAAGAATCAAGCCCTGGGAAGAGAGGAATACTGAACCCAGAGAGAAGCAAGACCACAGAAGAGAGGAACCCAAGAAGCCTGAACCCTCGCAGATGTTGGTAACCATCTTGCTCCAACATGTGAAAATAGACTTTGGTAAGGAAAGTAACTTATGCTTTATGGCCTGGTATCTGTAAGCTCCTACCCCAAATAAATACCCTTTATAAAAACCAACTGATTTCTGGTATTTTGTATCAGCACCCCTTTGGCTGACTAATACAAAGGCTTTAAAAGGAATAGGGATCTATTCAGCAGTCAGAAGAGAGAATTTCCATTTCTACTTCCATCAGTCAGCTTCTTCTGGGGAAATCATTGAAAATCTTCATCAAAGTTCTGGGTGGCCTGTGCTATGGAATTTGGACTTGCCCATTCCCATAGTCATGTGAGACAATTCTTACAAAAATCTCATAATATTTAAAGATATCTCCTGTCAGTTCTGTTATCCTGGAGAATTCAGATTAATACAACTTCTTTCTGAGAAAAATACCTGCATCAGAAAGAAAACATAGAGGGAAGAGGACTTGGCCCAATGGATGGGGTGTCTGCTTACCACATGGGAGGACCCGTGTGGAGCTGGCCCACACATAGTGCTGATGCGAGCAAGGAGTTCCATGCCACACAGAGATGTCCCCCTTGTAGGGGAGCCCCACGCGCAAGGAGTGTGCCCCGTAAGGAGAGCCACCCAGCGTGAAAGAAATTGCAGCCTGCCCAAGAATGGCACCGCACACATGGAAAGCTGACACAACAAGATGACACAACAAAAAGAAACACAGATTCCTGGTGCTGCTGATAAGCATAGACGTGGTCACAGAAGAACACACAGGGAATGGATACAGAAAGCAGACAACTGGGGGGAGGGTGGGGGAGAGAAATAAATAAAAAATAAATCTTAAAAAAAAAAAAAAGGAAAAATTGACATTTGGGCATTGCCCAGCAAAAAGTCTGACTCACCTTGTGATCATCTTACAATTTTGTATTCCTCACTATTAAGTATGAATAAATATCTAGACACTTGAGGAAAGATTCTCACATGAAAGAGAGATAAAAACAAAGAGAAAGAATTTTAAAAAGTACTAGGAAGAAAAAGAGATGATACAGAAAGCTAAAAAAGAATTTTTAAAAACCCCATAGATTAGAAAATTTTATGGTCATGAAATAAGAATTGGATGCTATAAAAAGGAACAAAAAGAAATATTAGATACTACAATTTTGATTTGAGGAATTTAAAGTATTAATGGAAGGGTTAGGAGATATAAAATAAGTTGAGAAATCTCACAGGAACTGGAACAAAAATCTGAAGAAATAGAAAATACAAGAGAAAAGATACTTAAATTAGAGGATCAACCTAGAACGATTTAGGAGTCTCAAAAATCGACCAGTAGGGATTCTTTAAAAATAGAACAGGGCAGATATATGGAGGAGAAAAGTTCAGAGAAGTACTAAAGAAAATATCCTTCAAATAAATGATGTGAGTGTCTAGATAAAATAGTGCACAAAGTGCTTACAAAGCAAAATGATTGCAAAAACTAACACTGAAGCATATTATTTTACAATTTCAGAAAAGGAAGATTCTACTAGCTTACGAAAATGAATACCTTCTGTAGTAGGCTGAATAATGGCTACTCAAAGATATCCAATTCTAATCTTTTGAACTTGTAAATGTTACCTTATTTGAAAAAAGGGTCTTTGCAGATGTGACTAAATTAAAGGTCTTAAAATGAGATAAAGAGATTCTCCTGAATTTTCTGCTTAGGCCCTGAAATGCAATCACAGGTATCATTTTAAGAGAAAGGCAGAGGGAGATTTAACTCCCACAGAGAAGAAGGAGATGTGAAAATGGGGCAAAGAGATTTGAAGATGTTGGCTTTGAAGATTGGAATAAAGCAGCCACAAGTACAAGCACACTGGCAGCCACAAGAAGCTAGATTGTGAAAGAAGGGATTCTCTCCTAGAGCATCTGGAGGGGGAGTGACCCACTGACACGTTGATTTCCACCCAATGATATGATTTGAGATTTCTAGCTTCCAGAACTAGGAGAGAATAAATTTCTGTTTTTAAACCATCCCATTTGTGGTAATTTGTTACAGCACCCCCAGGAAAATAATAATACATCTTCATAAAATTAAGAATCAAAATTGGATCAGGTTTCTCATTAGAAATACCGAAAAAGAAAAGAGAAGGGAGGAGAACCTTTACAGTTCTCAGGGAAAATGATTTGAAATTCAGAATTCTAAAACCAAATAAATTATCAGTTAAGTAGAAAGGTAAACTAAAGTCATATTCAGATATGCAGAGTCTTCAAACAGGAATCCTCTGTGCACACTTTCTCAGGAAGCTATCAGATTATGTGTTCCTACCCAAATGAAAGAATAAAACAAGAAAGAGGAAGGTGTGGGGTCAGAGAAATGGGGAATTCAACACAGGATACAAATAAAGAGTTTTTTCAGGACAAAGATGAGGTAAAGCTTCAGGAGAGAGCAGTAAAACAGTCTGGCAAACAACCAGTCAAGGTGAAGCTGGAAATGAAGGGCTTCAAGAAAGATGTTGCCAAGGAAACAACTGGGATGTACAGATGAACTGATATATTTGACCATACTGAGAGGAGTTTACAATTCTGGTGGAAAGTTTGGGGATGAATTGGTGACAGGTATAAAAAGTAGGCAAAGGAACAAAGCAATTTTATGTTCTTGATAAGAAAAAAATATGGTGAAAGAAAGCAAAAGTAATCCTTTTGTGACTCAACTGTGAACAACACATAATAATACATATCCACTATTTAACCATTGGGTAATATATTTGGGAGGTGTGTTTAAAGTGGAATAAAAGGACAAAATTGTTACTATGAAGCCAATACATAATACATGTTTATAATGAAAAAAATAAACAAACGACTTCCAGGGAAGATGGTAGAATAGAGAGCTCCAGGACTTAATCCTTCCACCAAAACAACTATTAAACAGATAGGAACTGTCTGAAACAATTTTGAAACTTTGGAGGCCAGAAGAACATTATACAACATCTAGGGAAGAGTGAGGCAGAGGCTGATAAATTACAGTAAAGAACAGTAAATTGCTTTCTCCCTGAGGCAGCTACCCCACTCTTGCAGCAGGCTGCTATAGGATCTAGCTCCTAGATAGCTTGCTGGTGACAGAAAAGAATGTAAAAATCCTTTTCCTCAAACACAAGGGTAGGCCCAGCCGGTCACTATTCATGGACTGTATTTTAACCTATGTAGGACAAGAGCAGCGGCAGCCATTGTTTCAACTCACCCAGAAAAAGGTGGCAGCAGCTCTTGTTTCAACCCTCCCAAAAGGAGTTGTGGTGGTGATATTTAAAGATGCTATGATTCCTCAAGACTGTAGCGGACAGTTAGTTGAAGGGCTACATTTGCAGAGCAGGCCAGGAAAGTTCAGCTTTGGGGAGAGTCGGTCAGAGAAACTCTTGGTGCTTCTTGTTGATTCCCTCCCCAGGACACTTTGGAGCCAGTTTGTGCCCCCTTATTGGGTCCCTGGCCCAATCCTGGCTGGGAAAACCTGACATGGGAAGTCCTCTCCTATATGAAATTCATTCAAAAATTTGCCCCCCTGACAAATGCAGCTTGAGAAAAGGAAAGGAGCATAAAAACTATAGAGAGTTAAGGCACATGGGCTCATAATCATAGTCATTAGTACCAGGGGTCCATCATTGGACCATCCTTCTTCACTGGTCTTTGCCCTTGCTCTTGGGGGATTGTTGCTCTTTCATAGGGGAGTGTGACAGAGCTCCCCTGGCTAGGAACTCAGCACTCCCTCAGTTGTCGTTTGTAATTGTAACTACAATGAAAATACCCAACTAATATCTGAACGTTTTATATACCTAATATACATGCCCTGGAGAACGTCCCAACCATATGTCCCCCATTAATTATACCCCACACCAGCATTCCTCCCCTGCCATAGTTGAACCCTACTGTGGTCTAAAACTTCTTTAAAAATGAAGCCTATTCTATTGCCAAATTCAATTAATAGGAAAATGAAATAGTAATGATAGGTTTAAAGATTAGAAATAGAATACATACTAATTTAGAAAAACTAAAATAGAGTAAAAATAAATTGGGGTATTAAAAAATGAAAAATACCATAAAACTTTGTTTTTGACGTTTTGCCTTTCATCACTGTAATAGTGGGGTGTGGGTATGTGGGAACCTGTTATATTTTTTATGTAACATTTTTTTGTGATCTATGTATCTTCAAAAAAATACAATTAAAAAATTCTCATAAAACAAACAAACAGAAGACTATAGAGGCAGACAGTCTGTGACAAAAGCCTGCTGGCTTCAACCACCCAGGAAAGCTCTTCTGAAAACCAGAGAGGACAGCCAAGCACCTATAAAGAGGGGAACTCCAAAAAAACTAACCAAGAAAAGCCCAGGACAATTCAAAGGCCCAGAAAGACAGGGAAAATCCTGCATACTGCATTTGCCGTGGGCAGACCTGGCTGATAGGAGGGCTGATGTTCAAGAAAATCTCTGTCTTATGACCAGGCAGTTACAAAATCAAGAAACGAATATCTCATGGAATAAATTCCACAGTTAACATTTTAAAATATAAAAATGCATAGTGTATAGAGGAGAACCAGCAAGATGGCAGTGGAGTAAGGAGCTCCTAGAGTCAACTCCTGCTACAGGGCAGTTAGCAAACACCCAGAACTGTCTGGAGCTAGCTGAAGTACCTGTTTGTGGGCTCCAGGAGACCAGAAGAGCATTTTGCAACATCCTTGAAGGAATAGAAGGAGGAGGCTGCCCTTTTGCAGAGAAGACTCTCAAGTAGAGCTCTCTATGCCCTGGAGGCTGGTGTTCAACCTCCACTGGAGGCACAAGCCACCTCCAGAGCAGTTCCATGGCAGGAACTGAAAGCCCCACTTTCCAAAAACAGGGGAGGAAGAGTCAGTTGGGCACCAATTTCAGCTACTGATAAGTAAATTCCACGCACTGAAGTATAATCCTGAGAACACCTAAAGTTTGAGTCTGTCCAAGTCAGAAAGTCCAGGAGCCGCCATCTTAACTCTGCACCTGGCATGAGGGGAAGAGGGGTGGACTGAAAATCCCAGTGCTGGTGGGGACTGGCTTCTTTACATCCATATCAGATTGCAGCTCTAGCCAAGACCCCAGTGCCACCTCCAGCAAAGTGGAAGCTATGGGAACCTGTGCCAGCCACTCCAGAAATTACTGGTGAAGCCGCAGAAGCCAGTGATTATCCTACTCGGGTGGCACAAGCCACCCCAGGAGCTACTCTGAAATTGGAAGCTCCATTTCCCAGAAACAGGGGAGGAGGAGATGGTTTGTGGCCGATTTCAGCTACTGATTGGTAGACTCGGCTGCCTAAGATATAACCCTGGGAACAGCTGGGGTGTGAATCTGCCCAAGTCCGAAAGAGGTCCATGGCTGCCATCTTGACTCTGCCCCCAGCCTGAGGGAAAGCCAGGACTAAAAATCACAGTGACAGTAGGAACTGGTTTCTTTCACTCAGTTTGGCCCGCAGCCTTAGCCTAGGCATCAGCCCTGCCTCTGGCTGAATCTGTCAAAGTAATACTTCTACAATGCTCTTTAATCATTACTTAAAAAGGTTTAACAATGCAAGTTATTCGTGGTAGGGTGAGTTATGAGAGTCCTGTATGATGTTATATATGTTTGTTTTGTAAGTTTACAACTATTATTATATACATTGTTTATGTATGAGTGATATACTTCAATAAATTAATTAAACAATTAATTTAAAAAATGCATAGTATATAACAAAAGGGGTAAGACAAATGAAAATATTGGATATCATGGCCCATCCAAAGGAAGAGCATAAAAATACAGAAAACACCAACAAAGAAGATGAAAATGTGGACATATTACTGAACAAAGCCTTTAAAAAATGATCCTCAAAATGTTCAAGGACATGAATGAAAGTACAGAGATATCTTAAAGGGACTGTGGTAGTGGTTTGGAACAGTATGCACCCCCAGAATATCAAGTTCTTAAAGCTAATCCATTCCTGTGTGTGTTTTAAGTAAGACCTTTCATGAGGTTACATCAGTTAAAGCATGGCCCTAGGTGAATCTTAATCAGCTTACTAGAATCCTTTATAATGGAGAAGCATACAGAGGGAGGAAGAAGGCATGAAGCAAGAAGCTGAAAGCAAGAAAACCCAGAAGAGAAGGGAGAGAACAGCAGACACAGTCATGTATCTTGCCATGTGACAGACAGAGGAGTTCAGGATCATTGGCAGCCAGTCTTTTGGGGCAAAAGCATGGTGGGAATATAATATCCTAGACAATAAATTATCAAAAAGGTATTGCCTGCCAACAAATACCTCCATGTCAGGCATAAGCTATAAAGGAGTCTGTGGGTCAGAGTAATAGCACAACATTTTCTGTCTCTGTTAGTTGGTCATTAACCATTTGGCACAATGGGACTGGCCTTTTCCAAAGGCACGTGATTGTTTGAAGGCCTAAAAAAAGATTTGATAATCTCAAACAAACATTTTTTTGAAAAATATTTTTAAAAATTTAAATATGTCTTCGATGAACTAAATCTCTAAACCTACATGTATCTATAGCCGTATACTCTGCCTTCTATCCAATAATGATAGTTGAACTTAACACTGCATCAGTCTAAGATCAGTATTCCGCTTGGGTACTGGATACCCTGGCATTTCCTTCCTCTCTGGCATCATCGTTTTTCTCTTCTATTGAATTATTCCCAGCAGTATACATTTTTTTTGCTATAAAATTTCATACCTTTAAAAAATTTACTCAATCTCACATTCCCCTCTATCACCTTGTTCTCTGTTCTTCATATAAAACTCTCTGAAAAGGATGTCTATATTCACTAGTTCTGTTTTTGCATCTGCTATTCTCCTTTGAATTCACCTCAAACAGACTTTTGTCTCTCTCACCATAAGAAAAATGCCTTTGCTAAGTCCAACAGGGGCCTCCTCTTACTGGAGGTTTCAGCAGCATTAACTAGAGTTGACTGGTCCATGTTCTTAAAGCATTTTCTTCATTTGGCTTCCAGGATAACACATTCTCCTAATTCTTCTCTTTTATTTTGGGCCTTGCTTCTTTTGAATCTTCTTTTACTAGTTCATCCTCCTTTTTTCAGACCTCTAAACACCAAAGAGACCCACAGATGAGTTCTTTCTATATGAACCTCACTATCCACATTTGCTTTTTAGATGGATCTCATCCAATCCCGTGGCTTTAAAATAATCTATAAACTGGTGGCTCTCAAATTTAAATCTGTAGCTTCAAGTCCACAATGGTGTCATCCATGCCACTTAACCCTTGATTCCCCAGTCTTCCCCCTCTCCACTTCTCTCCCATTATTACCGGTCTCAAGGAATAGCAGCACCATTGGTTAAGTCAAAATAACAATGATAATGCTAATTTCCTGGTACATTTGCCTTAGGACAGAAGTCTTTTATTATGCAACTGTTTTATTACAGAAGTGTGACTATTCTAAAGCACTATCCCTTTTCAGAGCAGGTTCCAGAGCAAAAGTTTGAAATTAATACAAAATTAAAAGGAAAAAATGCTAAAGAGAAAAAATGTTCATTTATATCAAGAACAGGAAACTTGAAGAATAATCAAATCTTGTATATCCTCTGGTTATCAACTCTTCAGATGATTAAATAAGAAGCTATGAGTTTGAACCATTACTGGAAAGACTGAGGGAAACATCAGGGAGGCCTCTTCAATGGCTCCAGGATAGAAATGGGCCACAGAGTGACAGTTTCCCTCTAAGTACTTACAAGGCCTGGATGGATAACAGTCTGTTTTGGGGTATTTCAAGATGCTGTGTCTTCCCTAGAGGGCGGTGGAAACCTCCAATTACCTCCTGAGGGCCCATATAGCTCCAAGATTTACAATACACCATTACATTACCATCACACTTTTACGAGACGGTGCAGTAAATATGTAGCATTAAACCAGTTACCATCTGGGACCTTTCTTGGCCTAGGCAAACAAACTTACTAAGGCAATATTCACACATATGGGTGCCTCCAGCAGAGCTTATTTTATTTTATTTTTTTAATACATAGTGTCCTTCAAGTTTCCTTTTATGTCTACCACAAATAACAGGTTTTAGCACATCAGGTGATATTTTGCTTCCTGAAGCATTTAAATTAATTTTCTATTACCAATGCAAATGTGTACTTTCCAATTTACCCACTGCACAATAAAACCTAATTTAAAGCAATTAATGTTCATTAATGGCCCCATCTGCATGTTTATCACTTTATCCTTAAATACTTGAAACATGGTATCCATATTTTATAGCTCACTTCTTATCAGCAAGAATTCTTATCTGCAAGGGTAAATGTAAGACTAGTGTGTCAGGATCTCATATCTTATAAGAAAACAACTTTTTTTTTTTTTTAAAGAGCTACATGAACAGGTTAAATGTGCATAATACTAAATGGACCTAATACAATACAAAGGTTTGTACGAATGAGCTCAGCTCCTTCTGTTATATTTCTCCTTCCCCAGCAGCAGAGAGTTCACGCTGGCCAGTTCTTCAGCCCTCCAATGGGATTTTGCCAGGAATGGGATGGAAAGCAGCTGCAGCAGCACCACATGGTTTTCCTACTTCCCTCTCCCCCTGCCTGGCATTGCCACTGATGGTCTGGAGGGATTTATTAAGGCATGAAGCGTTTTGAGCATGCACTTTAGTATCAGATGGGCATTAGTTTGCCACTTACTAGTTGCATGCACTTGAGGACCATGTTTGACCTTTTGGAGCCTCAGACTTCTCAGCCTGCCTTATTAGATTTTTTTTCAGGATCAAATAAGATATATATGCTAAAAGTTAAAAGTAAAAGTAGAAGTAAGTCCTGACAAAGAGTGTAGGCTCCAGAAAAGACTGCCTGGCTTCAAACACCACTCACCAGCTATATGTCATCTGAGCAAAGCTATGTAAACTCTCAGTGGCTCAGTTTCTCATCTGCAAAATGGGGGTCATAATAGTATCTATTCTAAAGGGATTTGTGAGGATGAAAATGACTTAATATGACTAAATTGCTTAAAACAGAGCTTGGACCATAGCAGGCACTCGGTGAACATTAGGAAAAGCAAAAGCAATAGGTACTTGGTAAAGGACAGCTATTTTTATTGAGGCTTTTCCCCTTGGATTCACAGTCTGAGATGCTAAAACGTGACTTCTGGACATATAGAGAAGAATCTTGGCATAAGGCTACATGTAGGTGATTAGTCTCACTACCCCCCCATCCTAGGAAGAAGGCATACTAAGTACCCCTTCTGTGACACGACTAGGTCTAAACCCTGACTGCCAAATATATATGTAATTTGTGCAAAGGAAGAAATGAAAAAAAAAGAAAAGAGTCAATAATATGGTTACACCATTGTCACAAGGAAAGCAAATGATTTTGGATGATACTTTTTTTTATAATGTTGCTGAACAAAGATCAACACACCTGATTTCTGTAATCTTAAAAAAAATGTTTCCACACATGTAGAATTCAATGAAATTTACATTTATGAGTCATTATCATTTTGGTGGAAGGCAGAATGATATCCAGCTTGTCACTGGAGGGGCAGATGGAGATGGAGTTTAGGAGGATGACAAGCTAGCTGACAGAAATGAGTAAAATTTACGTTCTTACCAACCTAATGGCAAGCAATTATCTCTGAACTAGGATAACAAATGTACTTTTTTATCCTCAAAACTTGACATGTGTTATAGAAGTTTCCAGAAGGCATATTTTCTATAAAGAAGCAACTGCTTCTCTATTCAACATTTAGTACAAGAGTTTAATTGGATATTGACCTTTTCAGAAGATTTTGCCACAAGTCAAACATAGATATTAAGAGAATAGAAAATCTACCTAAATTTGTCTGCTGCTTTCTGTATATATTTCTGTTTAAATATTGCCTTACAACTGTAGTTTTACTTCATATCGAAAACTGTTTAGATTTTGACATTAGCAAAATATAAATTACCTTATATGAAATTCATAGTCATTCTATTTTATGAGTATAATAATTAAAACAAATACAAGTGGGACATTTGGTGTTTATCTTGGCCTGCAAGATTATCTTAGCATGAAAAACATTTTGATTCCATGATTAAATGATATCCTACATAATAAAATTTTGTAAATTTACTGGTATAGCCCATCACTAATGACATATAATTAAAATGTATTACCATAAAATTTTTAAACCATATAAATGTTTTATTGTGTAAATTTCAAATGTTTGACCCATAAATTTATTCTATGTAAAAAAGTAATCAACCAAATCAACCAAACGGTCTATAAATTGCTTATCTTGAAAAAAGATGCAGTACTTATATGAATGAATTTCATTTACTGATTTTCATTAAGGCATAAATTAAAACAATTTGATAAAGAAGTAAAAGTTTAAGTTATAGAGTAAGTCAACAAATGTATATTCATGGACTTTTAGAGATGGAAAAGACCATACTTATTATATAATGTCAAACAGTTTATGTTAGAAATAAGGAAGCTGAGCTGAAAAATGTTACTGTAACATTCAAAGAAGAACAATGTGATATCAAAGAAGATCAGTGGTAAAGAGAAAATTTAAGTATCTTCAACACTTAAAAATCAACTATAATCTGCTTTAATAGCATTACAATCTTAATCTAATATAATATTGGAAAGAAAGGAATGCCAGAAAAAAGTCAGCATGAATGTTATGTATTTCAATGAAATGATGATGGACTTATCAGATCAAAGGACAGGGGAAAAGAAAGGAATAGGAAGAAAATAAATAATATTGAGCACCCACTATATACCAAAATCATGGTAACATAGTTTCTTCAAAAAGACTTCGTTTAAAATCTGTTTTAACACTTATTAGACTGTGTCCCTTTGAAAACCAAACCTTGTTAGCCTCTAATGGAATTAGAGGAGGTAATAATACACGGAGGTAATAATACACAGCGCTATCATGAGAAGTCAATGAGATAGCATATGTAAAGTATTACATTTCTCATGCAATATAGTATGAGTTCAATGTACTCTCAACTCTTCAGACAGGTTATGCCATTTAGTGCCCATGACCACATCATCATACTCAAGGATAAGTTGCTCAAAGTCAGTGTCAGAGCTGAGATTCAAATCAGGCCTGACTAATCCACAGGCCAATCTATTCTCATATGTTTACCCTCAAGACATATGTGCATTCTGGTCCATCTTCTGGGAATTCTTTCTTCATTCCTCTGCCCTCAAGCTCTAAGTGCCTACTAAACCCTGTTCATCCATCACAGTTCATTTTAAAAATAGCCTTTTCAGTGAAGTTCCCTGAAGCTTCTATTATATGATCTCCTAGCATTGTTTTTCCCTTTGCTTTACTTATTAATAATTGAAATTTGTTAATTTTTCTAATTATATTTAAGCACTATTTGTCTGCTAGACTGTAAGTTCAGTAGGAGCAAGCACCATTTCTCTCTTGTTGATTATCTTGGTTCCAACCCCTAGCAAAATAGCTGGCATAATGTAAGCATTCAATAAGTCTGTTAAATAAGTTGATGAGTGCATGAATGAATAAATGAAGAATGAAGAGATGCTTTGCATTGATGAATGTTTTCATTTGTTTTTGCTTAATGAGAGAACGTTAAACATGAAAGAAAACAGGATAAATTAAAGATGCAGTAGAGAGATCATGAGAGATGGAGTAAGATCCCTGAGGAAGCAGAAGGACTTGATCCAGAGCATGGAAGTGAGAATTGCCCCTACTCCCCCATCCCCCCCAAAAAGGAGGAACAATTCTGACACTGTGACATTGGGACAGGAAAGAAGATGGAAGGATATTTGTAGATGCTGCACTATTTTCAAATGAGAACCCTTAATAGATGTTACATTCTCTGTGAGGGTGAATGAGGGGAGGGAGGTGGAGTCTTGAAGAGATTACTAAATGGAATGGGAGAAGGTAATGAGAGACACAGAAGAATTCCCAGGGAGTATCAAGCATTCAAAGTTAGAGGCTATGAATTTTTGATGTTATCCATTTATACTGACTTGGATAATATTTATCTGCTGCATATGCACACTTCAGCAGCTAGGGTCATGGAAATGAAATGACAGATGGTTAGACTCAATATAAAGATAAGGTTGATGATGATGATGACAATAATGTTACGATGATGACAGACACTGACGCACTGTTATGCTGTCAAGCAGTATGTTTCCATGAATTATCTCATTTGGTACATACATACACACAAAGTTTATGCTACTGTCCCTATCCCTACTTTACAAAGGAGGAAACTGAGACTTCTTTCATATACAACTTTATTAAGGTGCAATTTTCATTTTATAAGAGCCATTTGTTTTAAGCGTACAATTAAAATATTTTTAACAAATTTATAGAGTTGACAACCATCACTACACGTTAATCTTAGACCATTTTCATCACCAAAAAATTCCTTTGAGCCATTTGCATTCAATCCAGCTAAGAACCCAAACCCAGGCAATTGATGATCTGCTTTCTGTCTCTACAAATTTGCCTTTTCTGGACATCTCATGTAAATGGAATTATACAATATAGAGATATTTTCATTGTGCATGGCTGCTTTCACATAGCACAATGTTTGATAGGGATTGCATTGACACTAATCAGTTTGGGGGGATTGCCTCATTTCAACAATTAACAATATCAAGTCTTTTAAACCACGAACATAGATCCTCTCTCCTCATTTGTTTAGATCTTTAATTTCTTTCAGCCACGTATTGTAATTTTCAGTGAACAAACCTTATACTTTGGTTCAAATTATTCCTAATCTTTAATTATTTTTGATGCATTGTGAATGTATTCTTTTTAATTTGTTTCCAAGTTATTAATTACTACAATATAGAAATACAATTGATATTTGAATATTGATCTTGTGTCCTGAAACTTTGCTAAACTTATTTATTACAAGTAGTTTTTTTATTTTTTATATATTTTTTATCTATAGGATCATATCATCTGCTAATAAAGAGTTTTCTTCTGCCTTCCCAATCTGGATGTCTTTTGTTTTGTTGTGTTGTGTTTGTTGTTGCTGCTGTGTTACTGTTGTTTGCTTAATTTCACTGGCTAGAAGCTTCCATATATTGTTGAATAGAAGATTTTAAATTACTAACTCAATTTATTTTCTTGCTCTAGCATTTTTCTGATTTTCTATTCCTCTTAAATTGGTTTTGGTAATTTGTAAAGATAAAATTTTCTGTTCTAGTATTTATTATTTCCTTCCTTCTGCTTGCTTTGGATATAGTCAGTTCTTTTTGACTTGTTTCTTTATGTGAAAACTTATGTTATTGGGGTTAAGGACTTTCTTCTTTGCTGATAAACACATTTAAAGCAAAAATTTCCCTCAGCAGAAAGGGAGGCATCCTGAATATGGCTTTAGAGTAGCCAGAAGGCTCTTTTATGTATAATTTAATTAAACCAGTCAGTTTGCATGAACTTTCAGAGTTTAGAATCTTATAAAGCTTGGAGCTCAAGAACACCAGCCTTAAATTTCTCAGTTTCAGACAGTTTCTTGGAGGATCCAACCAGGATCTTTTATTCCACCTTCTTTTGTTCCTCCTTCTCCTTCCTCCGTTTCACTACAGAAGGGCTCAAGTACAACTTGGCCCCAGGTAGAAAGCCTTATTGCAACCCTGACCTTGAGTTCAAAAGCCTTGACCCCAAATGCATCTCTTATATACCACCATATTTTGATATCATCTGCTTTCTAGTCCCCTGGTCCTTATTTTATTCCCAAAGTGAGCAGAAGTTTGAAATATGTTAAAAATATCCTTTCATTAGTTCTAATATTATTGTATTTCTATTTTATCTGTTGAAGATGAGTTCATCATTTAATAACTTCTAAACCTGAAATTTTACATTTGTGATAGGAATAAAATGGTTTTTCCTTTAATAAACCATGTGACATAATTGGGATATTATAAAGCATCTTGAGGAATCATAGATGGAAAGCTTTATTGGAGAGTAAAGTACTAACTTGCTTTGGTGGTCTGCTCTGTTTATCGCAGCATGTAACTTTAAACAGTACTTGGCATCTAGGCCCATTACTGGTAATTTATTTTTCCTTCATTTTAAAAATATCATATTAGTTATTTTTAATAATGCTTCTTCAAAGGAAGGCCAAAGATAATCTTTATAATGCTCTTAGGTAATGAAAAAAGGCACAGAAATACTAGTGTAAATTGGAATCCTTGAGGGGGATTATATCTATCGCTATGTTTTATACATTACCTAATTTCCTCCTGGCAACCACAGATTCTGAATTATAATTGTGGTAACCATAATAACAATGAACATGAGTGACATCTGTGCTATGATTAACAACGCTGTACAGCACTCTTTTGTTCTTGAGATGTGGGATCTCCTTCTGGAGGATGGAGAGATACCCTGAAGGTTTGAAGTCGGCAAGTCAACAAAAATTGGGGGACTCAAATCTACTTTCTTGGACAGAGTTGTCTGACTATCACTACTTTTTTACCCAACCATCCCTATCCAAGTTCTGGTTAGTAGGAGGGGACAAGACAAAATGGACATCTTGTTGCAATGGAAGATTCAAGATCTGTGGGAGTTTGGTAGTGTTTTATGTAGCAGTAACGACATTATTCAGCATACAATCAAAACTTTCTTCCTAGAGATGACTCATTACAGATACCAGAGACTCTTCAAACAGTCCACTAAAGAAAAGGACTAATCTTTTTATGGCATGCTTTCAAGAAAACTCTAAATATTTTGGGGTGGATACAAATGAAAGAACCAAAATAAAAATCAGCAATCCACAGTTTGACAGCTCAGTCCATGTTTTGAGTAAGATTTCCAAAAGATGATGATGTTTTTTATTGCATTCTCCCTCTTGACGAGAAGCAATATTCTTGTGCTAGTCCAAACACTTTGGTATTCCCCACTGAACCTGATTTTGAAATGCATTTTCTAACACATCTGAAAGTGCCCCCTGGTATATCTTCCTTAAGGAAAGTTGATGACTGACTGTCAGGGGCTCACAGTTTCTCGGTCCCTGTCATCATGAGTGTATTAGATTAAGAATTTCAGTTGAGCTAAAAAGAACATAGTATGGAACTCAGATGTTCATTTTGCTCTCCCCTGACAGAAATTGGCAGGAAGAAAATATAAACTTAACAATGTCCTAAGGGCTCAGGTGATCTTTTTCCCCCACTGATAAAAACCTTAAAAATAAGGAAAATCGCTGGTGAGCCAGCTGAGACAGGAGTGCTTCCTTCTCCATCTCATAAGGTAAACTCATGAGGGGAAAAATGGTATTGCCCTTGTCAAATTAAATTATCACTTCAGACATGTTAACTCCGGGCTCTTTTCTAACAACGAGGCTTTAGGAAGAGGTGCAAGCTAGTATGAGTAAAAAAGATACAGATGGGATAAGTGTCCTTAAACTGATGATTATAAAGGGCCTGGTTCACCACAGATTGCTTTTATTTCTCTCAAGTAAGAAAGTAAGTTTTGCAAATTGTGATTTTAAAAACAAAATTCAAAAGATTTTATACAGTACCTAATATTTAGCCTGTTTCTTTGGTAGGTAGTGGAGGATACATGTCAAATGCACACTGTATACAGACAATTCAGATTTTCCAATCCTCGCAAGGCTTGTTAGATCACTACTGAGCTAAGTAATAAAGTTAATGCCCTCTGCCTTACAATCCACCTCAGAAAAGATTTTCAGGGAACCCAAGACCTCAAACAGCACTAATGTTAAATAAACAAAGTCTATTTTCTGTCAGAGCAAACAGTCAACTATCAGAGTTTGGTCAACAATTCATTTATGATTATTATGATGTGATTTGAATTTCATGACTTCATAAGAAAATACTCTCCATGGTCTCTTAAAGTGCTACTTGCTTTTTGGTACATATAAGGAGAAACCAAGTATGAGAAGGAGGATGACCCAGCAACACATTTAAAAATGTATAGTTTTAGAGAAATTTTTTTAGTCTTCTTGCTGACTACAGCAATATTTTCAGACCCCCCACCACTTGGGGTCCTCAAATACTGGAAGCATAATTCATATCAGAGATAACAGTACACCTGTTTTATTGAATTCAATATTCCTTTCAAAGAAACACACAAAACAATTTGTTCTGATGCACTGTACAATCAAGAATAGGGGAGATGCTTTCAAATTACACGTCCATACATCAACAGTTCAATACAAGGTGGACTATGATTATTTTAGCCATCAGCACCTTTTTTGTACCAAGCTCCCTGGTAGGCTCATATCTTAAAGAGAAGCAGGCTCATATCTTAAAGAGAGAAAATGAGAAAGAGAGAGAGACAGAGGGGGAAAGAGAAGAGAAGGGAAAGTGTATTTTGAACACCTCTTCCTAGGTCTTAGACTGTTTCTGGAGAGTTACTGACTTGATGACAGGGCAGGGAGTGAATTATCTATGTTTGAATGAGGAGAAATGGGTTTTCACTCAAAATCTGCTATTCACAGAGAAGAATCATCTTGTCTGTCACAGAGCTACCTTTTCCAGTTCTCCAGAAAGTCTAACCTCCTTGCTAGAAATCTGATTGTTCCTTGAGATGAAAAGAATTACAAGAAAATTTGGTTGACCAGGCACCTTGTCAGAGTATTTGTCACAAACAGCAGAGGGCAAGAACTGGAGAAAATCTGTTGTTTCTGCCTGGAGGCCTGTGAGTTATTCACATTCACAGTTCACAGGACATTCCCCATGTCAAGAGACAACCAAAGGTTATGTGTGGACACACAGGCAAACAGCACCTTACATGTCACTGCATTTGCACATTGGGCCCCATGACCTGCTTTAGACACCATGATGCTTTTGTTGTTGTTGTTGTTTGGAGATACTAGGTGTAGCAGTTTGATATAATTATGAATTCTAAAAATGGATATTGGATTACGTTTGTAAACTGGTCTGTATGATTAAATTATGATTAGGGTTTTGATTGGGCCATATCAATAGTGTGTTAAGTCCCTGCCCCTTGGTGGGTTGGGACTCACAGATAAAAGATGTGCAAAGGACAGAGTTGGGAATTTTGATGTTGGAGTTTTGCTGTTGGAGTTTAGATGCTGGAGTCTTGAACTGGAGCCCCAGGAAGTAAGCACACAGAAGTGCTGGGTTGTGAGGAAAGAGAAGCAAGCCCTGGGAACAGAGGAACCCTGAGTCCAAAGAGAAGCAAGCTCTAAGAAGAAAGGAACCCTGAGCCCAGAAAGAAGCAAGCCCTGGGAAGAGAGGAACCCAGGAAGCCTGAACCCTGGCAGACTTTGGCAGCCATCTTGCTCAAATATCTGGGAAAAGACTTTGGAGAGGGAAGTAATTTATGTTTTAAGGCCTGGGAACTATAAGCTCCAAACCCAAATAAATACCCTTTATAAAAACCAACCAATTTCTGGTATTTTGCATCAGCACCCCTTTGGCTGACTAATACACCAGGGATTGAACCCAGGACTTCGTACATGGAAGCTGGCACTTAACCACTTGAACTACATCTGCTCCCTGACACTATAATGGCTTGATTTTTACTTCCTGTTAGTTAACTAGAGACCTTTCTAGATAAACAATAAACTTAGCCTATGGGAACATAATGGTTAAGCTTCTACTATATTCCAGGGACTGTATACCAAATATCTACACATCCATATCTATATCTATATCTATATCTGTATCTATATATCTATATATCTATCTTTACACATATATGCATAAACTACTGTAGAGATGAATATACTCCTATAGTAAACATCTACCAATTTATATAATATACTCTGTTTCCTAGTACATATATAGATACACACATATCAGTACATCTGAGTGTAAAAAAATATTCTGTATTGTTTCTACTATATACCTTTTAGAGTTAAAGTAAGTTCCACTTCTCCAATTTGCTATTCAGCACTCATACTTCCACTCATGCTGTTCCTAGCTGTTTCAGGACATGTTTCAGGTAAACATGTCCCTCAGCACAGCTTCAACCCTGGACCAAAACCCCAAATGTGACCCACTTATTCAGAATCTATGGTATTCCTTGAGACCCTTGGAGAGAGACCCTCCAGGGAAGCAATTAGAAGAGGAAGGACTTAGGTATGGACTAGATATGGGAAAGAAATAAAAGTCAATAATATCTTGCCTTTTAAGCTACATCACTCATTCATAGATATTTATAGTGACTCCTATGCGCCAGTCGCTGCTCTCATACTTGATATTAATCAGTGAACAAAACAGACAAAACTCCTGTCTCATGCAGTTTAACTTCTAGTTGGGGAAGACAAAGAATAAATAGCATACATGATAAATGAATAAATTAAATACTATGTTTGAAGGTGTCAAGTGCTGTGTTAAAGTAAAGCAAGGTTAGGGAGATCAGTGTTGTGAGAAGTAGTGGGGACAGGTTGATATAGTGAATAAAATTATCAGCATAGTGTTTTGTTGAAAAGGGGAGATATGAACAAAGACTTGAAAAAGTGGAGGGAACTAGGCAAGTCGGTTTCTGGGGAAAGAGAATTCTAGGAAGAAGGAATAGCAGGAGCATATCTGACAAGTTCAGTGAACAGCAAGGCCAGTGTAGCTACTTCAGTGTGAGCAGGAGGGAATGTGGTAGGAAATGAGACCAGATATGGGGCAAATTTTATAGGGTTTAGGCCACAGTAAGGACTTTAACTTTTACTCTGAGTGAAGTGGGAGCCACTGGATGGTTTGAGCAGAGGAGTGACAAATTGGATGTGAAATATGAGAAAACCAGGGAAGACTGTGGGTGAAGCAGAATTGCAAGAAAGAACAGGAGTTCAGTTTAGGACATGTTGAGCTCCAAATGTCTTTTACAAATCAAAGTGGAGATGTTAGATAGGTAATTGGTTATAGGAGTTTGCAGTTAAGAAGAAACGTCTGAGATGGAGATATAAATTGGGCATACTCAGCGAATAAGCTATATTTAAAGTCACAAAAAAAGCTGAAATTACCAAGATAATAAGGATAGATCTGGCTTGAGTAAAGAAGAGGAACAAGGACTGAGTCCAGAGGTATTAAGAGATTAAGTGGAGGGAAGCGGACTTGGCCCAATGGATAGGGTGTCCACCTACCACATGGGAGGTCCGTGGTTCAAACCTGGGGCTTATTTGACCCGTGTGGTGCTGGCCCATGCCCGGTGTGATGTGCTCAAGGACTGCCCTGCCACACATGGGTGTCCCCTGCGTAGGGGGAGCCCCACGCACAAGGTGTGTGCCCCATAAGGAAAGCCGCCCAGTGCGAAAAGAAAGTGCAGCCTGCCCAAGAATGGTGCCACCCACACAGAGAGCTGACACAACAAGTTGATGCAACAAAAAGAAACACTGATTCCGGAGCCGCTGAAAAGGATAGAAGCAGTCAACAGAACACACAGTGAATGGACACAGAGAGCAGACAAATGGGGGGGTGGGGGTGGGGGAGAAATAAATAAAAAATATATCCTTAAAAAAAAAGAGAGAGATTAAGTGGAATAATGGTGATGTTCCTAGAGGAGCCAAATAGAAAATCTGAATTTGGTGAGAGTTGGCTTCTTAGATGAATGAGTTCTATTTTGCACATGTTGAAGTTTGAAGTGTAACTACAGAATTCAGGCTGAAAGTCAATGATGTGCTAGTAAATAGTTGACAAATGGCTAAGGGGAAGGGAAGCATAACTTGTAACATTGCCAAATTTCCTTTCCTTGGTGTAAATAATTCCCATCATGTCCAGTTTTGAAATACCAATTTAAAGTTTCTTCATAAGTGGCAGCTGGAAATATGGAACTAAATTGCAAAACAAAAAATTTGTGAAATATATTCTGAGAAATCATCCATAGAGTGATAAAGATGTGCAAAAAGATGACAACTTCAAACAAATTATTGTGATAAAAAGGAGAAGACCAAGGGCATAATATGGGTGAGTATCCACATTAATGCTATCAGAAGATTCCAAAGAAAGCAATGTCAGAAGCAAAATGGCAGAATGTTTCTCCATCTTGGATCATTTTGCTACTACTGCAAAGTATCTCTTCTTTCCTTTTTCTCTACATTTTTTCCTGTGTAATGAAAATATATCAGGTTCAGATAGCTTTTCCTTTTAGCCTCTTCAGAGAATGAGTACAACATATTCTTTGTAATATGTATTTAAGGATTTCAGTTCAAACATGTCTGAAAAATAAGCTTTCCCATGTTCAACTATACTTAAAATAAAATATCATATGATATGTATCTACATGTTCCAACACATACACCATTCGGCTTTTCCAAATGGTCAATGTGATTTCCCAAACTTGTTCCATAAAAATTTTAATGTCAGCAGACATTTGGCACAAAGCATTGCACTTAGCATCTTGTTACACTGATTAATATTAAGAAAAGTCATTAGGAAAGAGTGTATTTAGACAATTTGCTTTTCTTTTGTATAACTTAACTTCATTAATGATGATAGATCAAAAGAGGAAGGTTAATTCTTAGCTATTTGGATATACTTCATGTTATGCATAAGCAAATATATAACTTTATAAAAGTTCTATTCAGTTTTGAGATACAGCACGCATATGGTAACCACCTTTCTAGAAATTTCCAGGTCAGTCTCATTATCTTTGTAAGCGTATTTGTAATGGTCAATCCATGTATTCTCATTTTTTTTCATTTGAAAAATGTGAACACTGTTAGCAGATTTGCTTCAGGCTAAATTAAATTTAGATTCCACCCCCAATGTCTGCCTGAAGAGAAAAGCCCACTCAAATCTAAGAATTCCCTGTGGAAAAAGCACTGAAAACTTAACCAACATGTTCATTTGGTCTACACTCTTAGGAAAACTCAGCTGATCCTAGCTTCCTATAATATGAAATGTTTTCTAAAACTGCAATTGAATGTTCACTCTAGATCTTAGAGGCTCTGAATCGAAAGGGGTCTATGATCTCACAAAGCTGAAATTATGACTTGAAAAGAAAAAAAGAGCCAGTATTGCATTTTTTGCTGACTGAAAATCAAGGTAAAGACAGTGAAACTCTTCCAAGAGACAAAGCACTGTTTCATGATTTGGGGGTCCTTTTGTAATCTCCCTCAGGCCCCATATGTGAAATGAAGACAATATGGAGGCCTACATGTTCACATAATTGATCTGCTTTCATCCACATAAAGGGATGAGAAAGTCTCAGATTATTAACAGTTCACTGCTTTTACAGCTCCCACCTAGCACACACTTATCGCTTTCAGTTTTTCCCTAATTGAATTACTGAGAACAGACCAAATGACCTTAGTTGTCCAAGCACTATTTATCACATTTTATTTTAAAAGAATTACATGTTTAAAAGAAAATATCCTCTTAATCCATTTTCCATCTTATCATAATTATATCCTCAGTGTCCTAACTTTTCAGTGAATTTTCCGTTCAAGAAATAACTATTAACCTTCATTATAATCAGTTATCTTGTTTGGATGACTCTGTCCCCTTAGGTGACCTTGAGGCAAAAATTATAGAAGTGTCAATTGCCAAGTCTGCCAGCATCCAGCAAAGTATGAAAAGGGTAAGAGCTCTTCATTTTCTAGCACTGGCATTCATCATGGAAAGATACATAAAAAGAAAGGGCAAATCCCAATGACATGCATCCAATAAACTGGAAGCTCTTGTCACAGTAAACGCCAGTTCAGCAGTTATAATCACAATGCATAACATGGCTACATTACTTGTTTTCAACCCTCTAAACTGGTGCTTTTAATACTGGTCCTTCTGTTGCCTTCAATCATCATTATAAATTGTAACTTTTATCTGCTATGAGATCATCTTTCTGAGAGTGAAGTTCATCTTAGCTTTAGTAACAAACCCTTTTCCTAATGGCATGCAATCATGAATCATAGATTTTGATGAAACTTGAAAGGTCACTTAGTTCTAAGAAGACTGTTGTACAACAGAGCAAAGAAGAAATAAATTAACAAATGTTTTCGAACTAATTTCAGGTACAACCACCTCAGAACTACCCCCAGCAATTTGCTGGTATCTCATCCCTTTAAGCTGACAAATGAAGGTCCAAATTCTCTTACCTGATTGCAGTTAATGTCAAAATCAACAATCAAGACCAATCATAATTCCTAAATATATTTATTTATAAAAGAGTATAGTTCAGTACAGGGTGTCAATGTCAACAGTGTCCACACTATATGACGTTCCCTATTAAATGTGTGTGTGTTTTTAAAAAATAGTATGAATCATATAACCAAGGTGCATAGAATAAGGTCAAATACTCTTATGCATGTTCAGGCTCTCCTTCTTCAATATTATATTTCGTCTATGTGGACTACATAAAGTAGAACACTAACATGGAATGAACACTGGACCAAAGGGATCATAGAAATGGAGTTAAAGCCCAGCTCTCTCACTCAGGAACTCCACTAGATAATCACTTAGAATCTCTGGGACTCAATTTCCTCATTTATAAAACCATTTCTGAAGTCAGATGATCCTATAGGTCTATGTTTCTAAAAGTAAACACCAGAATAGCAGTAGAGATTTGTTCTTCCTGGAAGGGAAAAAACCCCAACAACACAAAATAAAAACAGGGGAAGACAACAAGGACACAGGTAGCTTCAGTGTATCAACTAGTACAGATTATTCCATCTTTCCAGTCCTACTACCCAAAGCACCATAAGAATATTTACCCACAGTGGGAAGCACTACAAGGTTAACCAGGCCCTGATACCACTAACCCTATAAACAAACCATTTCCTTAAAAAGAAAACAAAAATTGTCTGTACATCTCTGAATCTCTTTATGGTTTATCTCTAGTGACCAAAATATATGCCTAAGAATTTCAACAGTTGTTATCTCTGGTATAGGACTGATTCAGGTTATAAGTCAGAATATTTCCTTTACCTAAAATATAATTTTCTTTGAATTCATCCTTGAAATAATTGTCATTTATAAAAGCATGTCATCTCTGTAGAAAAATTTAGAGAGGGAAACCATTCCTGAAGCATGGTTTGGCCATTTGCTCTACCAACAAGGGAATAGAAGGGTTTGATAATTTTGTCCTCTTGATTAAGTTGGTCCTATTACATTTCTGATCCTAATGTCCCAGGAATCGGTTTCTGATATTAATTTTCACATACTATTTGAGTTCACTGGCCGCTCATTATGAAACCAATCCTCACCATATTTCACCAAGCATGCCAATCAACTTGCTAGGCTGCTTATGCTCTTTGCATTCCAGAGCCCTCAGGAAGTTCCCTAATCAACTCACATGAGTGCCAACCAGATATCCATGCCCACAGGAAATGATGCACTCCAAGCTAGACTCACTACCAAGATAAAGGTCTTCTGCCTTACGATGCTTTTTCAGGGATCGTAGAGACTTTCCTGCCTTTAAGCAGCAACTGTGCTTTCCTCAGTGTTGATTCAAATTCCTTTAGTAGAAAATATTTAGTAGATATTTTCCCAGGACATGTGATCTATGACAAAATCTAATTGGTGTATTTGATTAATTTCAAATTCCCACCTGAGAATGGGTTTTGTTGGGGAAGTACCCCTGGCACATGAAAATGGAAAAGTGCAGTAAAAGGAGATGGGAGACACCAAAAATTTTCATTTCCTTTTCGAAATGAAAGGACTGTAGACTGTAACTCAAATCAAGATGAAGAAATAAAGAGGACTGGTAAAGGTATATATATTGGTAAATATAAAAGCCAGTTTAAATATATTTTGAAACTTCTATTTTCCTGATTTAAAACACAACTGAACAAAGTATAATTATAAGTGTGTTAATGGCAGACAATGTATACAGACATAATTTCTATGACAATAACAGCACAAAAAGGTGGTGGTGGGGATAAATGGAGCTATTTGGGAACAAAATTTCGTATCATTATATTGACTTAGAGTATTATATTAAATAATCATATTGAATTCTTTGTATTCTGTATTAATATTACATTGGTATTAATTCAAACTAGACTATAAATTATGACATTAATCATACTCCCAGGGCAACCACTAAGAAAATAACTCAAAATATAGTAAAAGAAATGGGAAAGAAATTAAAACAGTAACTAGAAAATGTCTATTTAGCACCAAAGAAGGCAGCAATAGGGAAATACAGGAATAAAAAAGACATAACATATACACAAATAACAAATAGAAGATGTAAACCCCACCTTATGAGTATTACATTAAATGTAAATGGTTTGAATACTCAAATTAAAAAGCAGAGGTTGGCAGAAGAGATTAAAAAAAGAAAAACATGATCCAACTATATGCTTTCTACAAGAGATACTCTTTAGACTAGGAAACAGAAATATCTTGAAAGTCAAGGAAAGGAAAAAGATAAACCATGCAAATAATAACCAAAAGAAAGTTGGAGTGGCTATGTTAATAACAGATTAAAATAGACTTTAAGACAAAAATTTCTAATAGAGACATAAAAGAACATTTTATAATGATAAACACGTCAATCCATCAAGTAGATAGAACAATTATAAACATATATGCACTTAACAATAACAATGGAGCCCCCAAAACTTACGGAATTGAAGGGAGAAATAAAAAGTTCAACAATAATAGCTACAAACTTCAATAACCCTATTTCAAAAAGGGGTAAAATAATTAGTAAGAATACCAACAAAGAAATGGAAGATTTTAACAACACTATAAACCAACTATACTTAACAGACATATGTAGAACACTCCATTTAAAAACAGTAGAATTTACACATTCTTCTCAATTGTTCTTGGGACTTCTTCAGGATAGACCATGTATTAGGCCATAAAGCAAGTCTCAGTAATTTTAAAAGGATTAAAATTTTGCAATGTATATCACCACAGTGGAGTGAAATTAGAAATCAATGGCCAGGGAATCCTTTAGTGATTTATATGCATTATTTTATGTAATTCGCAAAAATACCCTATGAGCTATGGTATGAT